>NC_080386.1:79351842-79951842 GCF_014773155.1 Arachis stenosperma | reverse complement strand
CTTTTCTGTGGTTGTGTAATTTTTCTGTGCATCATTTAGAACACGGCTAGCATAGTAAATGACGTGCAGAAGCTTGTCATGCCTTTGTCCCAATACTGCACCAATGGCATGGTCACTGGCATCACACATTAATTCAAATGGTAATGTCCAGTCTGGTGCAGAGATGATTGGTGCTGAGACCAATTTAGCTTTCAGGGTCTCAAATGCCTGCAAACACTCTTTATCAAAGATAAATGGCGTGTCAGCAGCTAGCAGGTTGCTCAGAGGTTTGGCGATTTTTGAAAAATCCTTTATAAACCTCCTATAGAATCCTGCATGCCCCAGAAAGCTTCTGATTGCCTTAACATTAGCAGGTGGTGGCAATTTTTCAATTACTTCTACCTTAGCTTGGTCCACCTCTATTCCCTTGTTCGAAATTTTGTGCCCAAGGACAATTCCTTCAGTCACCATAAAGTGACATTTTTCCCAGTTTAAAACCAGGTTAGTCTCTTGGCATCTTTTCAGAACAAGTGCTAAATGGTTAAGGCAGGAGCTGAATGAGTCTCCAAATACTGAAAAGTCATCCATGAAGACTTCCAGAAATTTTTCCACCATGTCAGAGAAAATGGAGAGCATGCACCTCTGAAAGGTTGCAGGTGCATTGCACAGGCCAAATGGCATTCTTCTGTATGCAAATACTCCAGATGGGCATGTGAACACCGTTTTCTCCTGATCCTGGGGATCTACTGCAATTTGATTATAACCTGAATATCCATCCAGGAAGCAGTAGTATTCATGACCTGCTAGTCTTTCTAGCATCTGGTCTATGAATGGTAAAGGAAAATGATCCTTTCTGGTGGCTGTATTGAGCCTTCTGTAATCAATGCACATACGCCACCCTGTAACTGTTCTTGTAGGAACCAGTTCATTTTTTTCATTATGAACCACTGTCATGCCTCCTTTCTTTGGGACAACTTGGACAGGGCTCACCCAGGGGCTGTCAGAAATAGGATAAATAATCCCAGCCTCTAGTAATTTAGTGACCTCCTTCTGCACCACTTCCTTCATGGCTGGGTTCAGCCGCCTCTGTGGTTGGACCACAGGCTTGGCGTCACCTTCCAATAGGATTTTATGCATGCATCTGGCTGGGCTAATGCCCTTAAGATCACTGATGGACCACCCAAGAGCTGTCTTGTGTGTCCTTAGCACTTGAATTAGTGCTTCCTCTTCCTGTGGCTCTAAGGTAGCGCTTATAATTACAGGAAAGGTATCACCTTCTCCCTGAAATGCATATTTCAGGGATGGTGGTAATGGTTTGAGTTCGGGTTTTGGAGGTTTCTCCTCTTCTTGAGGGATTTTCAGAGGTTCTATTATCTTCTCTGACTCCTCCAAATCAGGCTGAACATCTTTAAAGATGTCCTCTAGCTCTGATTCCAAACTCTCAGCCATATTGACCTCTCTTACCAGAGAATCAATAATATCAACACTCATGCAGTCATTTTGGGTGTCTGGATGTTGCATTGCTTTGACAACATTCAACTTGAACTCCTCCTCGTTGACTCTCAAGGTCACTTCCCCTTTTTGGACATCAATGAGGGTTCGGCCAGTTGCTAGGAAAGGTCTTCCTAGAATGAGAGTTGCACTCTTGTGCTCCTCCATTTCCAGCACCACAAAGTCAGTAGGAAAGGCGAATGGCCCAACCTTGACAATCATGTCTTCAATCACGCCTGATGGGTACTTAATGGAGCCATCAGCAAGTTGAAGACATATCCTGGTTGGTTTAATTTCTTCAGTTAAACCAAGCTTTCTGATAGTAGATGCAGGTATTAAGTTGATACTTGCCCCAAGATCACATAAAGCTTGCTTGGTACAATTACCCTCTAATGTGCATGGTATCATAAAGCTCCCAGGATCTTTAAGCTTCTCAGGTAAGCTTTTCAGAATGACTGCACTGCATTCTTCAGTGAGGTAGACTTTTTCAGTTTCCCTCCAATCCTTCTTATGACTTAAGATTTCTTTCATGAACTTAGCATAAGAGGGTATTTGCTCAAGTGCTTCTGCAAACGGAATCTTTATTTCAAGAGTCCTGAGATAGTCTGCAAAGCGAGCAAATTGCTTATCCTGTTCCGCTTGGCGGAGTTTCTGAGGATAAGGCATTTTGGCTTTGTATTCCTCAACCTTAGTTGCTGCAGGTTTAATACCTACAGAAGTGGGTTGGGAAGCCTTTTTAGAAAGGTCAGCACTTGTATGTGACTGATTCCCCACTGGCATTTGAATGCCAGTGGTGGGAGCTGGAGTGGCGTTAGACGCCACCTCCTTGTTTGTCACTGGCGTTTGAACGCCAGAACCATGCTCCCTTTGGGCGTTCAACGCCGGATTCATGCTTGTTTCTGGCGTTGAACGCCAGGAATGAGCATGGTCTGGGCGTTCAGCGCCAGCTTTGTTCCTCTCTGGGCTCTTATTGTCCTCAGAGGGATTTTGAGTATCCTCTTGTTCATTTCTTGGTTTCCTGCTGCTTTGAAGTGAGGTATTTAATGTTTTCCCACTTCTTAATTGAACTGCTTGGCATTCTTCTGTTATTTGTTTTGACAGTTGCTTTTCTGTCTGCTTTAATTGCACTTCCATGTTCCTGTTAGCCATTCTTGTTTCCTGTAATATTTCCTTGAATTCGGCTAGCTGCTGAGTTAGAAAATCTAATTGCTGATTGAATTCATTAGCCTGATCCACTGGACTGAGTTCTGCAGTTACTGTTTTAGCTTCTTCTTTCATAGAGGATTCACTGCTTAGGTACAGATGCTGATTTCTGGCAACTGTATCAATAAGCTCTTGAGCTTCTTCAATTGTTTTTCTCATATGTATAGATCCACCAGCTGAGTGGTCTAGAGAAATCTGAGCTTTTTCTGTAAGCCCGTAGTAGAAGATGTCTAATTGCATCTATTCTGAAAACATTTCAGAGGGGCATTTTCTTAGCATCTCTCTGTATCTCTCCCAAGCATCATAAAGAGATTCATTATCTCCTTGTTTGAAGCCTTGGATGTTTAGCCTTAGCTGTGTCATCCGTTTGGGAGGGAAATAGTGATTCAGGAATTTTTCTGACAGCTGTTTCCATGTTTTTATGCTGTTCTTAGGCTGGTTATTTAACCACCTCTTAGCTTGATCTTTTACAGCAAATGGAAACAGTAATAGTCTGTAGACATCCTGATCTACTTCCTTATCATGTACTGTATCAGCAATTTGCAGAAATTGTGCCAGAAACTCTGTAGGTTCTTCATGTGGAAGACCAGAATACTGGCAGTTTTGCTGCACCATGATAATGAGCTGAGGATTCAGCTCAAAGCTACTAACTCCAATGGAGGGTATACAGATACTACTCCCATATGAAGCAGTAGTGGGGTTGGCATATGACCCCAGAGTCCTCTTGGACTGTTCATTCCCACTTGCTTCCATATTGAATACAAGTTGAGAATTTATATGTTGAGAATTATTTATTTTATAGTAATGGAATAAAAAATGGAATATATAAAAAAAAAATATTTTGAAAATATTTTGTGAAAATTTTTTTCAAAAAATTTGAAATTGAAAATTGAAGTTTATATTAAAAATTTCGAAAAAGTAGTTTTAAAATTGGTTCGAAAATAATTTTTTTTTTTTGAATTTTGAATTTTATGATGAAAGAGAAAAACTCACAAAAGACACAAGACTTAAAATTTTTAGATCTAATGCTCCTTAAATTTCGAAAATTTTTGGAGGGAAAACACTAAGGAACACCAAACTTAAAAATTTTAAGATCAAGACACAAGAAAAACTCAAGAACACCTTGAAGATTCACAAGAACACCAAGAACACAAGAAAGAACACCAAACTTAAAATTTTTAGAAAACCAAGATAAATTTTCGAAAATTGTGAAAAGATTAACAAGAAAACACCAAACTTAAAGTTTGGCACAAGATTAAATCAAGAAAAATTATTTTTTTTGAAAAAAAAGGATTTTAAAAAAGAAAGTGCCCAATTGCCAAGAACATAAGCCAACACTATAACCAACTGAATTAAAAATGTAATGTATTTTAAAGATGTATTATTTTTATGGATAAAATAAATTTTTGAAAACTAATGTTTTGAAAAAGCACAAGAAAAACAAGAAAAGACACAGAACAAGAAAAATTAAAGATCAAACAAGAAAAATAAACAAGAACAACTTGAAGATCAATGAAGAACAAAGAACACAAGTCGAAAATTTTAAAGAAAAATATAGGATATGCAATTGACACCAAACTTAGAACAAGACACCAAACTTATCAAAAGATTCAAAGATCTCAAGATGATCTAAGATCCAAAGATGAAAAATACAATAGCATAAGGTCCTATTTATAGGGAACTAGTAGCTTAAGAATTACAAAGGTGAGTAAAAGACATAAAAATCCACTTCCGGGCCCACTTGGTGTGTGCTTGGGCTGAGCAATGAAGCATTTTCGTGTAGAGACTCTTCTTGGAGTTAAACGCCAGCTTTTGTGCCAGTTTGGGCGTTTAACTCCCACTTTGGTGCCAGTTCCGGCGTTTAACGCTGGGAATTCTGAAGGTGACTTTGAACGCCGGTTTGGGCCATCAAATCTTGGGCAAAGTATAGACTATCATATATTGCTGGAAAGCCCAGGATGTCTACTTTCCAACTCCGTTGAGAGAGCGCCAATTGGGCTTCTGTAACTCCAGAAAATCCACTTCGAGTGCAGGGAGGTCAGAATCCAACAGCATCTGCAGTCCTTTTCAGTCTCTGAATCAGATTTTTGCTCAGGTCCCTCAATTTCAGCCAGAAAATACCTGAAATCACAGAAAAACACACAAACTCATAGTAAAGTCCAGAAAAGTGAATTTTAACTAAAAACTAATAAAAATATACTAAAAACTAACTAAATCCTACTAAAAACATACTAAAAACAATGCCAAAAAGCGTACAAATTATCCGCTCATCACTCCTGCTACTGGTTCTATCCGGGACAGGTGATCAGCTACTTGATTCTCTGTTCCTTTTCTGTCTCTTATTTCTATATCAAACTCTTGCAGAAGCAACACACATCTTATGAGCCTGGGCTTTGAATCCTGCTTTGTGAGTAGATATTTAAGAGCAGCATGATCAGTGTACACAATCACTTTTGATCCTACTAAGTAGGATCTAAACTTGTCAATGGCATAAACCACTGCAAGTAATTCTTTTTCTGTGGTTGTGTAATTTTTCTGGGCATCATTTAAAACACTGCTAGCATAATAAATGACATGCAGAAGCTTGTTATGCCTCTGTCCTAATACTGCACCAATGGTATGGTCACTGGCATCACACATTAGTTCAAAGGGTAATGTCCAGTCTGGTGCAGAAATAACTGGTGCTGTGACCAGCTTAGCTTTCAGGGTCTCAAACGCCTGCAGACACTTTGTGTCAAACACAAATGGCGTGTCAGCAGCTAGCAGATTGCTCAGAGGTTTTGCAATTTTTGAAAAATCCTTTATAAACCTCCTATAGAATCCTGCATGCCCCAGAAAGCTTCTGATTGCCTTAACATTGGCAGGTGGTGGTAATTTTTCAATTACTTCAACTTTAGCTTGATCCACCTCTATTCCCTTGTTTGAAATTTTATGCCCAAGGACAATCCCTTCAGTCACCATAAAGTGACATTTTTCCCAGTTTAAAACTAGGTTGGTCTCTTGGCATCTTTTCAGAACAAGTGCTAAATGGTTAAGGCAGGAGCTGAATGAGTCTCCAAATACTAAAAAGTCATCCATGAAGACTTCCAGAAACTTCTCTACCATATCAGAGAAGATAGAGAGCATGCACCTTTGAAAGGTTGCAGGTGCATTGCACAAGCCAAATGGCATCCTTCTGTATGTAAATACTCCAGATGGGCATGTGAATGTCGTTTTCTCTTGATCCTGGGGATCTACTGCAATTTGATTATAACCTGAATATTCATCCAGGAAGCAGTAGTATTCATGACCTACTAGTCTTTCTAGCATCTGGTCTATGAATGGTAAAGGAAAATGATCCTTTCTGGTGGCTGTATTGAGCCTTCTATAATCAATACACATACGCCACCCTGTAACTGTTCTTGTAGGAACCAGTTCATTTTTTTCATTATGAACCACTGTCATGCCTCCCTTCTTAGGGACGACTTGGACAGGGCTTACCCAGGGGCTGTCAGAAATAGGATAAATAATCCCAGCCTCTAGTAATTTAGTGACCTCCTTCTGCACAACTTCCTTCATGGCTGGATTCAGCCGCCTTTGTGGTTGGACCACTGGCTTGGCGTCACCCTCCAATAGGATCTTGTGCATGCATCTAGCTGGGCTAATGCCCTTAAGATCACTGATGGACCACCCACGAGCTGTCTTGTGTGTCCTTAGCACTTGAATTAGTGCTTCCTCTTCCTGTGGCTCTAAGGTAGAGCTTATGATTACAGGAAAGGTATCACCTTCTCCCAGAAATGCATATTTCAGGGATGGTGGTAATGGTTTGAGCTCAGGTTTAGGGGGTTTTTCCTCTTCCTGAGGGATTTTCAGAGGTTCTATTATTCTCTCTGATTCCTCCAGATCAAGCTGAACATCTTTAAAGATGTCCTCTAGCTCTGATTCGAGACTCTCAGCCATATTGACCTCTCTTACCAGAGAGTCAATGATATCAACACTCATGCAGTCATTTGGGGTGTCTGGATGTTGCATAGCTTTGACAACATTCAACTTGAACTCCTCCTCATTGACTCTCAGGGTTACTTCCCCTTTTTGGACGTCAATGAGGGTTCGGCCAGTTGCTAGGAAAGGTCTTCCTAGAATGAGAGTTGCACTCTTGTGCTCCTCCATTTCCAGCACCACAAAGTCAGTAGGAAAGGCAAATGGCCCAACCTTGACAATGATGTCTTCAATCACGCCTGATGGGTATTTAATGGAGCCATCAGCAAGTTGAAGACATATCCGGGTTGGTTTGACTTCTTCAGTCAAACCAAGCTTTGTGATAATAGATGCAGGTATTAGGTTAATACTTGCCCCAAGGTCACATAGAGCTTGCTTGGTGCAATTACCTTCCAATGTGCATGGTATCATAAAGCTTCCGGGGTCCTTAAGCTTCTCAGGTAAGCTTTCTAGGATAACTGCACTGCATTCTTCAGTGAGGTAAACTTTTTCAGTTTTCCTCCAATCCTTCTTATGACTTAAGATCTCTTTCATGAACTTGGCATAAGAGGGTATTTGCTCAAGTGCTTCTGCAAACGGAATCTTTATTTCAAGAGTCCTGAGATAGTCTGCAAAGCGTGCAAATTGCCTATCCTATTCCGCTTGGCGGAGTTTTTGAGGATAAGGCATTTTGGCTTTGTATTCCTCAACCTTAGTTACTGCAGGTTTATTACCTATAGAAGTGGGTTGGGAAGCCTTTTTAGAAGGGTTGTTATCAGCACTTGTATGTGACTGATCCCCCACTGGCGTTTGAATGCCAGGGGTGGAAGCTGGAGTGGCGTTAGATGCCAACTCCTTATCTGTTACTGGCGTCTGAACTCCAGAACTATGCTTCCCTTGGGCGTTCAACACTGGATTCATGCTTGTTTCTGGCGTTGAACGCCAGAAATGAGCATGGTTTGGGCGTTCAGCGCCAGCCTTATTCCTCTCTGGGCTCTGATTGTCCTCAGAGGGATTTTGAGTAGCAATTTGTTCATTTCTTGGCTTCCTGCTGCTTTGAAGTGAGGTATTTAATGTTTTCCCACTTCTTAATTGAACTGCTTGGCATTCTTCTGCTATTTGTTTTGATAGTTGCTTTTCTGTTTGCTTTAACTGTACTCCCATATTCCTGTTAGCCATTCTTGTTTCCTGTAGTATTTCCTTGAATTCAGCTAGTTGCTGAGTTAGAAAGTCTAATTGCTGATTGAATTCATTAGCCTGATCTACAGGACTGAGTTCAGCAGTTACTGTTTTAGCTTCTTCTTTCATGGAAGATTCACTGCTTAGGTACAGATGCTGATTTCTGGCAATTGTATCAATAAGCTCTTGAGCTTCTTCAATTGTTTTTCTCATATGTATAGATCCACCAGCTGAGTGATCTAAAGAAATCTGAGCTTTTTCTGTAAGCCCATAGTAGAAGATGTCTAATTGCACCCACTCTGAAAATATCTCAGAGGGGCATTTTCTTAGCATCTCTCTGTATCTCTCCCAAGCATCATAAAGGGATTCATTATCTCCTTGTTTGAAGCCTTGGATGCTTAACCTTAGCTGTGTCATCCGTTTTGGAGGAAAATAGTGATTCAGGAATTTTTCTGACAGCTGTTTCCATGTCTTTATGCTGTTCTTAGGTTGGTTATTTAACCACCTCTTAGCTTGATCTTTTACAGCAAATGAAAACAGTAATAATCTGTAGACATCCTGATCTACTTCCTTATCATGTACTGTGTCAGCAATTTGTAAAAATTGTGCCAGAAACTCTGTAGGTTCTTCATGTGGAAGACCGGAATACTGGCAGCTTTGCTGCACCATGATAATGAGCTGAGGATCCAACTCAAAGCTACTAACTCCAATGGAGGGTATACAGATACTACTCCCATATGAAGCAGTAGTGGGGTTAGCATATGACCCCAGAGTCCTCTTGGACTGTGCATTTCCACTTAGTTCCATGATGGAGCAAGGGAGATGGTATGTATGTTGATATTATTTATTTTATAAAAATTTATTTTATAAAATAAAATAAATATGAAATTAATAAAAACGAAATAAATAAAATAAAAAAATTGGAAATATTTTGTGAAGATTTTCGAAAAATTTGAGGAAAAGGAGAAAGTGGTTAGGATAAAATTTTTGAAAAAGATAATAAAAAATATATATTAAAAAGATAAGAATTGAAAATTTTCGAAATTGAAACCTGAATTTTTATATAAAAATTTCGAAAATATAGTTTAAAATTAGTTAGAAAAGATATTTTTTTTGAATTTTGAATTTTATGATGAAAGAGAAAAACTCACAAAAGACACAAGACTTAAAAATTTTTAGATCTAATACTCCTTATTTTCGAAAATTTTTGAGGGAAAACACCAAGGAACACCAAACTTAAAAATTTTAAGATCAAAGCACAAGAAAGACTCAAGAACACTTTGAAGATTCACAAGAACACCAAGAACAAAAGAAAGAACACCAAACTTAAAATTTTTAGAAAACTTCACTAAATTTTTGAAAATTGAAGAAAAACTAACAATAAAACACCAAACTTAAAGTTTGGCACAAGATTAAATCAAGAAAAATTATTTTTAAAAGAAGTTTTGAAATAAAGATACCCAATTACCAAGAACATAGACCAACGCTCTAGCCAATTGGGCAGAAAATGTAACAATTGTTCTGAATAGGTATATTTCTTTTGGAAGACTAATGCTTTGGATTAGCACAAGAAAAACAAGAAAAGACACAGAACAAGAAAAACTCAAGATCAAACAAGAAAAATAAACAAGAACAACTTAAAGATCAATGAAGAACAAAAAAAACACAAATTCGAAAATTTAAAGGAAAAATATAAAATATGCAATTGACACCAAACTTAGAACAAGACACTAAACTCACCAAAAAGATTAAAATTGGTAAAGAAAAATAATGTTTTTAAAAAATTTTTAAAAAGAAATTATCCTATCAGAATTTAATGACTCTATAACAACAAAAATAAACTATTCCTAATCTAAGAAATAAAATAAACCTTTAGTTGTTCAAACTCGAACAATCCCCGGCAACGGTGCCAAAAACTTGGTGCACGAAATTGGAAATCACAATTCTTGTCATAACTTCGCACAACTAACCAGCAAGTGCACTGGGTCGTCCAAGTAATACCTTACGTGAGTAAGGGTCGATCCCACGGAGATTATTGGTTTGAAGCAAGCTATGTTTATTTTATTATTCTTAGTTAGGATATCAATAAAAATTATCAGTTGGAATTATTAGAAAAATAAAAGAGTGTGAAATAATTACTTGTTATGCAGTAATGGAGAATATGTTGGAGTCTTGGAGATGCTTTGTCTGATTTATTCCTGTAATGTAATATTCCATCCATGGAAAAGTGCAAAGTTCCCTCCATGGCAAGCTGTATGTAGGGTGTCACCGTTGTCGATGGCTACTTCTCATCCTCTCAGTGAAAATGGTCCAAATGCTCTGTCACAGCACGGCTAATCATCTGTCGGTCCTCAATCAGGTTGGAATAGAATCCAATGATTCTTTTGCGTCTGTCACTAACGCCCAGCCTTCAGGAGTTTGAAGCTCGTCACAGTCATTCAATCCCGGAATCCTACTCGGAATACCATGGACAAGGTTTAGACTTTCCGGATTCTCATGAATACCGCCATCAATCTAGCTTATACCACGAAGATTCTGATTAAAAAATCTAAGAGAAGCTCATTCAATCTGATGTAGAACGGAGGTGGTTGTCAGACACACGTTCATGGATTGAGGAAGGTGATGAGTGTCACGGATCATCACCTTCTTCATAATTAAGCGCGAATGAACATCTTAGATAGGAACACACACGTTTGAATGGAGAAATAGAAACAATTGCATTAATTCATCGAGACGCTGCAGAGCTCCTCACCCCAACAATGGAGTTTAGAGACTCATGCTGCCAAAAGGTACAAATTTCAGATCTAAAATGTCATCAGGTGCAAAGTAAATCTCTAAAAGTTGTTTAAATAGTAAACTAGTAACCTAGGTTTACAGAAAATGAGTAAACTATGATAGATATTGCAGAAATCCACTTCTGGGGCCCACTTGGTGTGTGCTGGGGCTGAGACTTAAGCTTCTCACGTGCCTGGGGCTGTTTTGGGCGTTCAACGCCAGGTTGTAACCTGTTTCTGGCGTTGAACTCCAGCTTGTAACCTGTTTCTGGCGCTGGACGCCAGACAGCAGCATGATACTGGCGTTGAACGCCAGTTTACGTCGTCTATCTTCGCGCAAAGTATGGACTATTATATATTGATGGAATGCTCTGGATGTCTACTTTCCAACGCCATTGAGAGCGCGCCAATTGGATTTCTGTAGCTCCAGAAAATCCATTTTGAGTGCAGGGAGGTCAAAATCTAGCAGCATCAGCAGTCCTTTTTCAGCCTAACTCAGATTTTTGCTCAGCTCCCTCAATTTCAGCCAAAAAATACCTGAAATCACAGAAAAATACACAAACTCATAGTAAAGTCCAGAAATATGATTTTTGCCTAAAAACTAATAATATTCTACTAAAAACTAATTAAAACATGCTAAAATCTACATGAAATTACCCCCAAAAGCGTATAAAATATCCGCTCATCACTCATTTAGCTGGAGTAATCTTTTTTCACCAGCTAATTTAGCATCCAGGTTTAGGAATCTGGTTGCCCAGTAGGCTTTATGTTCCAGTTCCACAGGCAGATGACAGGCCTTGCCATACATAAGTTGGTATGGAGAGGTTCCTATAGGAGTCTTGAATGCTGTTCTGTATGCCCACAGAGCATCATCCAAGCTCTTTGCCCAATCCTTTCTACGGGCAATTACAGTCCATTCCAGGATTCTTTTTAGCTCTCTGTTAGAGACTTCAGCTTGCCCATTTGTCTGTGGATGATACGGAGTTGCTACGTTGTGGCAAATTCCATATCAGACTATAGCAGAGTACAGCTGTTTATTGCAGAAATGAGTGCCCCCATCACTGATTAGTACTCTGGGAACACCAAACCTGCTGAAGATGTGTTTCTGGAGGAATTTCAGCACGGTCTTAGTATCATTATTGGGTGTAGCAATTGCTTCTACCCATTTAGATACATAGTCCACTGCCACCAGAATGTAAGTGTTTGAGTATGACGGTGGGAACGGACCCATGAAGTCAATACCCCATACATCAAACAATTCAATCTCTAGGATCCCTTGTTGAGGCATGGCGTATCCATGAGGCAAGTTACCAGCTCTTTGGCAACTGTCACAGTTACGCACAAACTCTCGGGCATCTCTATAGAGAGTGGGCCAGTAGAAGCCACATTGGAGGACCTTAGTGGCTGTTCGCTCACTTCCGAAATGTCTCCCATACTGTGATCCATGGCAATGCCATAGGATCCTTTGTGCTTCCTCTCTAGGTACACATCTGCGGATCATTCCGTCTGCACATCTCTTAAAGAGATATGGCTCATCCCATAGGTAGTATTTGGCATCTGAAATTAATTTCTTTCTTTGCACCCTGCTGTACTCCTGGGGTATGAACCTCACAGCTTTATAATTTGCAATATCTGCAAACCATGGAGCTTCCTGAATGGCAAAGAGTTGCTCATCTAGGAAGGTCTCAGAGATCTCAATAGAAGGGAGGGACGCCCCAGCTACTGGTTCTATTCGGGACAGATGATCAGCTACTTGGTTCTCTGTCCCTTTTCTGTCTCTTATTTCTATATCAAACTCTTGCAGAAGCAACACCCATCTTATGAGCCTGGGTTTTGAATCCTGCTTTGTGAGTAAGTACTTAAGAGCAGCATGGTCAGTGTACACAATCACCTTTGATCCTACTAAATAGGATCTAAACTTGTCAATGGCATAGACCACTGCAAGTAACTCTTTTTCTGTGGTTGTGTAATTCTTCTGTGCGTCATTTAGAACTCGGCTGGCATAATAAATGACGTGCAGAAGCTTGTTATGCCTCTGTCCCAGCACTGCACCAATGGCATGGTCACTGGCATCACACATTAATTCGAATGGTAATATCCAGTCTGGTGCAGAGATGACTGGTGCTGTGACCAGCTTGGCTTTTAGGGTCTCAAATGCCTGCAAACACTGTGTGTCAAACACAAATGGTGTGTCAGCAGCTAGCAGGTTGCTCAGAGGTTTTGCAATTTTTGAAAAATTCTTTATAAACCTTCTGTAGAATCCTGCATGCCCCAGAAAGCTTCTGATTGCCTTAACATTGGCAAGTGGTGGTAATTTTTCAATTACCTCTACCTTTGCTTTATCTACCTCTATTCCCTTGCTTGAAATTTTGTGCCCAAGGACAATTCCTTCAGTCCCCATAAAGTGACATTTCTCCCAGTTTAAGACCAGGTTAGTCTCTTGGCACCTTTTCAGTACAAGTGCTAGATGGTTAAGACAGGAGCTGAATGAGTCTCCATATACTGAGAAGTCATCCATGAAGACTTCCAGGAATTTCTCCACCATATCAGAGAAGATGTATAACATGCATCTCTGAAAAGTTGCAGGAGCATTACACAGACCAAAAGGCATTCTCCTGTAGGCAAACACGCCAGAAGGGCAAGTGAATGTTGTTTTCTCTTTGTCCTGAGGATCTACTGCAATTTGGTTGTAACCTGAATAGCCATCCAAAAAGCAGTAATAATCATGACCAGCTAGTCTTTCTATCATTTGGTCTATGAATGGTAAAGGAAAATGATCCTTTCTGGTGGCTGTATTGAGCCTTCTGTAGTCAATACACATGCGCCACCCTGTAACTGTTCTTGTAGGAACCAGTTTATTTTTTTCATTATGAACCACTGTCATGCCTCCTTTCTTGGGGACAACCTGGACAGGGCTCACCCAGGGGCTATCAGAAATAGGATAAATAATCCCAGCCTCTAGTAATTTAGTGACATCTTTCTGCACTACCTCCTTCATGGCTGGATTTAGCCGCCTTTGTGGTTGAACCACTGGTTTGGCATTATCCTCCAATAGAATCTTGTGCATGCATCTTGCTGGGCTAATGCCCTTAAGATCACTTATGGACCACCCAAGAGCTGTCTTGTGTGTCCTTAGCACTTGAATCAGTGCTTCCTCTTCCTGTGGATTTAAAGCAGAGCTTATGATCACTGGAAAAGTGTCACCCTCTCCCAGAAATACATACTTCAAGGATGGTGGTAGTTGTTTGAGCTCAGGTTTGGGAGGTTTATCCTCTTCCTGAGGGATTTTCAAAAATTCTTTTGTTTCCTCTGGTTCTTCCTGATCAGGCTGAACATCCTTGAAGATGTCCTCTAGCTCTGATTCTAGACTTTCAGCCATATTGATCTCTTCCACCAAAGAGTCAATAATGTCAGCGCTCATGCAGTCATTTGGTGTGTCTGGATGCTGCATAGCTTTTACAGCATTCAACTTGAACTCATCCTCATTGACTCTCAGGGTTACTTCTCCTTTTTGTACATCAATAAGAGTTCGTCCAGTTGCTAGGAAAGGTCTTCCTAGGATGAGAGTTGCACTCTTGTGCTCCTCCATTTCCAACACTACAAAGTCAGTGGGAAAGGCGAATGGCCCGACCTTGACAATCATGTCCTCAATTATGCCTGATTGATATTTAATGGAGCCATCAGCAAGTTGGAGACATATCTGGGTTGGTTTGACTTCTTCTGTCAACCCAAGCTTTCTGATAGTGGATGCAGGTATTAGATTGATACTTGCTCCAAGGTCACACAGGGCTGTCTTGGTGCAAGCACCTTCTAATGTGCATGGTATCATAAAGCTTCCTGGATCTTAGAGCTTTTCTGGTAAGCTCTTCAGAATGTCTGCACTGCATTCTTCAGTGAGAAACACTTTTTCAGTTTCTCTCCAATCCTTCTTATGACTTAAGATCTCTTTCATGAACTTGGCATAAGAAGGTATTTGCTCAACTGCCTCTGCAAACGGAATCTTTATTTCAAGAGTCCTTAGATAGTCTGCAAAGCGGGCAAATTGCTTATTCTGTTCTGCTTGGCAGAATTTCTGAGGATAAGGCATCTTGGCTTTATATTCTTCAACCTTAGTTGCTGCAGGTTTATTCCTTACAGAGGTGGTTGGAGAAGCCTTTTTAGAGGGGTTACTATCAGTACTCTCAGGTGTCTGATTCCTCATTGGCGTTTGAACGCCAGGATTGGGCAAGGAATGGGCGTTTAACGCCAGCTTTTCCCCCCTTTCTGGCGTTTGAACGCCAGAAGTATTCCTCTCTGGACTCTTACTGTCCTGAGAGGGATTTTGGGCAGTGGTTTAGTTATCCTCTGTCAATTGTTCCTTTCCTGGCTTTTTGCTACTTTGAGCAGTGTTATTCAATGTCTTTCCACTCCTCAGTTGAACTGCTTGGCATTCTTCTGTTATCTGTTTAGATAACTGCTATTTTGTCTGATTCAACTGTAATTCTATATTCTTGTTAGTAATTTTGGTTTCTTGGAGCATCTCTTTAAATTCTGCTAACTGCTTTGTCAACAGAAGTAATTGTTGATTAAGCTCAACAATTTGTTCTTGAGGATTAGGATCAGTAGTTACTGCCATAGCTTCTTCTTTTGTAGAGGACTCATTGCTAGAGTATAGATGTTGATTTCTAGCAACAGTATCTATAAGCTCTTGAGCCTCTTCAATCGTCTTCCTCATATGTATAGATCCACCGGCTGAGTGGTCTAGAGACATCAGAGCTTTTTTTGTAAGCCCATAGTAGAAGATGTCTAACTGTACCCACTCTGAAAACATTTCAGAGGGGCATTTTCTTAGCATACCTCTGTACCTCTCCTAGGCATTATAAAGGGATTCATTATCCTCTTGTTTAAAGCCTTGGATGTCCAGCCTTAGCTGTGTCATCCTTTTTGGAGGGTAAAATTGATTTAGGAATTTGTCTGATAACTGTCTCCATGTCTTTATGCTTGCTGTAGGTTGGATATTCAACCACCTCTTAGCTTGATCTTTTATAGCAAATGGAAACAGTAATAGTCTGTAGACATCCTGATCCACCTCTTTATCACGTACTGTGTCAGCAATTTGTAAGAATTATGTTAGAAACTCAGTAGGTTCTTCCTGTGGAAGACCAAAATACTGGCAATTTTGCTGCACCATGATAATGAGTTGAGGATTTAGCTCAAAGCTGCTTGCTTTGATGGGAGGTATACAGATGCTACTCCCATATGCAGATGTAATGGGGTTAGCATATGACCTCAGAGTCCTTCTGGACTGCTCAATTCCACTTAGGTCCATGATGGAAAAAGAGAATATGATATGGATTCACAAGTAAAGTAAATTTTTTTAACTAAAAGTGACCGAAAAAAATAAAATAAAATAAATGGAAAATAAATAAAATTTCGAAAACTAAAAGAAAATATGATCAAAGCAAATTGAAAACTAAATCAATTAGTTAATTAAAAAGATTTTGGAATTAGCAATTGAAAAGATATGATTGAAAATTATTTTGAAAAAGATTTGATTGTTGAAATGAGGAAAGAGAAAAACAGCAAAATGACACCAAACTTAAAATTTTTAGAAAATCAAACACAAATTGTCGAAAATTTAAAGGAAAACACAAAGAAGACACCAAACTTAGAATTTTTAAGGATTAAGAAAGGACTAAGAACATGCAAATTCGAAAAATTAAAAGAAAACAAAAGCATGCAATTGACACCAAACTTAAAATATGAAACTAAACTCAAATAAAAGACTCTAAACCAACAAAAATAAAACAGTCCTAATCTAAGCAACAAGATAAACCGTCAGTTGTCCAAACTCGAACAATCCCCGGCAACGGCGCCAAAAACTTGGTGCACGAAATTGCAGTCACACTTTTGTAATTCCGCACAACTAACCAGCAAGTGCACTGGGTCGTCCAAGTAATACCTTACGTGAGTAAGGGTCGATCCCACGGAGATTGTCGGCTTGAAGCAAGCTATGGTTATCTTGTAACTCTTAGTCAGGATATCAATAATTATTAGGTTTAATTGTGAAAAGTAAAAGAGCGTGAAATAAGTACTTGTTTTGCAGTAATGGAGAACAGGTTGAGGTTTTGGAGATGATCTATCTTCTGAATCTCTACTTTCCTACTGTCTTCTTCTTCATGCACGCAAGGCTCCTTCCATGGCAAGCTGTATGTAGGGTTTCACCATTGTCAATGGCTACCTCCCATCTTCTCAGTGAAAATGTTCAACGCGCTCTGTCACAGCATGGCTAATCATCTGTCGGTTCTCAATCAGGTTGGAATAGAATCCAGTGATTCTTTTGCGTCTGTCACTAACGCCCAGTCTTCAGAAGTTTGAAGCTTGTCACAGTCATTCAATCCTTGAATCCTACTCAGAATACCACAGACAAGGTTTACACCTTCCGGACTCTCTTGAATGCCGCCATCAATTCTAGCTTATACCACGAAGATTCCGATTAAAGAATCCAAGAGATATCTACTCAATCTAAGGTAGAACGGAGATGGTTGTCAGGCACACATTCATAGGTGAGAATGATGATGAGTGTCACAGATCATCACATTCATCAAGTTTAGGAACAAGTGATATCTTAGAATAGAAGCAAGCGTGATTGAATGAAAAACAGTAGTAATTGCATTAATCCATCAAGACACAGCAGAGCTTCTTACCCCCAACCATGGGGTTTAGAGACTCATGCCGTAGAAGGTACAGTAAGAAACATGTAATGTGTCATGAGGTAAAGATACAATGTCAAAAGATCCTATTAATAGTGAACTAGTAACCTAGGGTATACAGAAATGAGTAAATGACGTAAAAATCTACTTCCGGGGTCCACTTGGTGTGTGCTTGGGCTGAGCATTGAAGTTTTCATGTGTAGAGACTTTTTCTGGAGTTAAACGCCAGCTTTTATGCCAGTTTGGGCGTTTAACTCCAATTTTTGTGCCAGTTCCGGCGTTAAACGCCGGGAATTCTGAAGCTGATTTGCAACGCCGGTTTGGGCCATCAAATCTCGGGCAAAGTATGGACTATTATACATTGCTGGAAAGCCCAGGATGTCTACTTTCCAACGCAATTGAGAGCGCGCCAATTGGGCTTCTGTAGCTCCAGAAAATCCACTTCGAGTGCAGGAAGGTCAGAATCCAACAGCATCTGCAATCCTTTTCAGCCTCTAAATCAGATTTTTGCTCAGGTCCCTCAATTTCAGCCAGAAAATACATGAAATCACAGAAAAATACACAAACTCATAGTAAAACCCAGAAAAGTAAATTTTAACTAAAAACTAATAAAAAATGTAATAAAAACTAACTAAAATATACTCAAAACATACTAAAAACAATGCCAAAAAGCGTATAAATTATCCGCTCATCACAACTACACATGAAAACTAATTAGCTTCTATGCGAATTTTCTAAGAATGCTTCAGAACTTCTAATTTGTTTATGACTAGGCACACTTTTGAAGAATTAGTCCCAGAAGCCATAAATAAGAAATAGTTCAAATAATTCATGCTACTTAATAGCAAGGTAATAAAGATTAACAACAGCAATAATCATAATGCACATTTCCTAGCGACACACAGAGATATAAATGCATACCAGATGAACTGGATTAGTAATTTCCACTCTGTAACTCCAGCTCGAATGTAGGTATTTCTACTCACATAAATACCTGACATGTGGAAGCATAAGAAGAAGGTACCAGCTTGATTACATTAAAATGAAAAGGAAGAGAAAAAAAAAGACTAAACCATCACATGTTTCCAATTAATATAATGAAAGGAGTAGGCAATAAGGTTACCCAATAAGAGATTGTTGTTCTTACCATCAGTTTGCAACCTTGGTCGTGAGAGCCACATTTTACGCCATGAGCCATCATATTTTGATTGAAGAATCCTATAGTTTTCTACCACTCCAGAGAGCTTCATAAAAGAGACTCCAAAATTAGAACTTAAAATATTTATGTGCAGTTAAACCTCCACATTCAAAAGCTCTAGCAAGTTTACCTGCCAAGCCTTCAAGCATGCAACGCGCCAAAAAACAGGGTTACGAATTGTGTACCTCCATTTTTGACACACACAAGATGCCTTTTCCAAGTCATATGGAGTCATTCGAGTAAAGACCTATAAATATACATTCAATATATCTGTTTCTGAGAGTTTTTTCAATATAACAGAGCTTCCAGCATAAATCATCGTCCTAATTTTAACATTCGACCCTTGAATATCAGACTAAATACTCAATGTATAGAAGTTAAAAAAAGCTTCATTAACATAGGTATGTTTAAGATTAATACATGTTTTCTTCGGAAAAAAATAATTAAAGAAATGGATAAAAGATCTTCATAAATTTTAATCATCAATAAAAATAAAACCTACGCAAAAAAGTTTTTTAATTTTTTAATTCTAGAATTCAAATCACATTCAAATCCAGAAACTGCGCCTTAAAAATTGAACCAGCAAAGAAGAAAAAACAAATAATGAACAGCTCTAGCTAAAATATCTACAAACAAATAACGAGCTAAGATTAACTGATTAATAACTTTGTGGTTGATTAGAACGTCAGATCTAAGGAAATTTAAATATCTAGTTTTTGTTACAATGCAAAGCAATGTGACAAAAAAAACACACAGTTTCCTAAGGATCCAATTTTCTTTAACCAACATAGAAAAGGAAAAAAGAGGGAAAAAATCCATTCACACTAGTCCAATGAATCCTTTTTTTGTTACAAAGATCCTTAGCCAACAAACATGGATCTAATTTGCTTTTTAGTATTTTGACGATGGTCATAGAAAATTCAGTCACAAAGCTTCAGTGAAGATTTAAAAAACTGAGCACTCCATTAAAAAGAGCAGCTTGGTTGACAACATTAATCTTAAACATTAACATTAAGACACTTCAGTATACTCATCTGAGCAGAGGCTTTCATGTTGAAGTGACTTTGAATTGAATATGCTAACTCCCTTCAATTGGGTGTTCTTAGTTTAATAAATAAAAAGATGTTTTTTTTTCCAAAGATGGTAATTCTTCATTGATTAGAAAGAAATTGGGCAAAAAAGCCTCAGACAAGATATATAAGGGTTTCTGGCAAAAAAAAAAAAATCTGCAATTGGGGGAAACGGGGATCAGACTTCCAAATTTTAGTTCAAGCACAGGGAAATCTCCAAGAGCAAATTGACGCCATCCTAAAAGGGTAAAAGATATCAGAATTTTGTTGCAAGAGCAGCAGGAGCTTGGAGTTACCTAGACACCAAGAGAGAGAAATGAACTTGCGAACAGAGTTGCGAGATTGGCGGCAGAAGAGAGTCTGAGTCGTCATTGGACAACGTCGCCTCCCGGAGCAGTAAGGTACATCTTCAAAGCAAAGGCGGATAGAGTCTCTCCTTAGCAAACCACGGGTTTCAATCATTCAATGTGTCATGGTTACCCAATTGTTTGGGGTAGGGTAGTCAAGGAAACCACAGTTGGGGAAGCAAGACGGAGAAGGAATCAGAGCTTCAGAGCGGCTATATATGCATGTGTGCGACAAACCATTTAATTACTTATTATTACTCAATAATTATCATTAGCTAATAGCTAGCTTAATTAATTTCAAAGATACATATAATTATATATGTATACTTACGGGACAACAGCTGCATCTTCAATGGAAGGGTGGCTCATGAGAATTCCTTCAAGTTCTGCCGGAGCCAATGCATCAATAAAATATGCTAGAAAAAAAATATACATAAGCATATTACTTGTGCTACTCTATTCACTGGTAGAATGGTTCAAGTTATATGACTTCATGAATCTTTTCTTAAATTAACAATGGATGCAAAAATCAGTCCACAGATCAAGATAAAGAGACTCAAGATATAAGTTTTTCTTTCATGTTATCTGACTCTAGAGAAGGGTCAGTATGAATGTGTAGTAGGAAAGGTTAGCTTGAATTTGGCAAGAAGCTGATTTTACAACCAAAACTTCGAATGTTAACTACTAACCTTTGCACCATGGCTCCAAATTTAAGAGTTTTGGTAGTATTGCAAGTCTGTCTCATCTAAAAATAATCTTAGACCTTGTAAAGCAGAAAAAGCCATGAACATACCTGATTTAGTTTCCCCTTTGTGAGAATTTTCTATATAGTCTTCCCTTATATCCACAAGACCCTCCTGTGCCAAAATCAAATATCATCACAAGCAAATCAATCAGTTAAGAAAACTTCATGAACACTTTCATATGCATGCATGATAAAAGTACAAGACGGATCAAGTCCCATTAAAAATGTATCACAAGAATATATTTGCATTCAATGTCATATGCTAAGGAGTAATGTACATTACATTGCACCAGATGTCCATATTTTCCAGCTTTAAAATATTAAAAACAAAATTAACAAATCAAATAAAAACAAATCCATCAAAATAATAATAATAATAAAGAAAAAATATGCATCAATAGGTTCAACAATGCCTTTTAAGTCCAAACCATACATTAGAAACGCACCACAGCTTTAGCAATTGTTTGACCGAAAAATATGGCCGCTGCTTGAAGGTCTTTGATCATAGCTTCCAGAGAATCAAGTTGTGACTCTAATCCCTTTCCTCTCCGTTTCAATATCTCAGCAGTCTATTTGGAAGTTCTCTCTGCATAATATCCTTCTCCCAAAAGAACCTACGAATCAAAACAAAACCACTTCTCAAACATGGAAAGCAAAAATGTAGGAATTGAACAAGGCAAAAACAGAACCTACCTGAATAAAATACAAGGAACCATTTATTGAAATATAAAACTATATGACACATAAAATTCCAAGTTTTCCATTTTTTATCACTCAAGTTTTCTGTGAATGCACCACATATTAAAGCCTTTCTCAAGTGCAAAATTAGGAGAAAGCAAAAATAGAGGGAATAAGAAAAAGAGAAAAAGGAATAAACCTCACCTCAACTAAACTGAATAGATGGTTGCAAATGGTTGTAAGAGTAAGATTGATAATGTTGTTGTTAGGGTTTGTTGGTTTGTTTAGTGTGTAATGGTTTTGATTGTTGCAAAGAACGAAAGAAAGGGATGAATGCAGTGATTCCTGAAGCCATACCTGAACAGCACAGGAACTATGATTTCAAAATGAGAAGAATTCAAAAATTGAAAGTCATGCAAAATCATACCTGAACCGATGAATGAGTGCAGTTATTCCTAAACCGGTGGATGAGGATGACTAGCGAAGGAAGCTTCTACGATGGAGATCGTGGATGGAGCAATGGAGAGAGTGGCGGTGGTGAAAGAAGCTCCTGCCATGGAGAGAGCGTGGATGGAGAGAGGAAGAAGCTCCTGCGATGGAGTGTGAATGGATCGAGAGAGTAGGATCTGAGTTAGGGTTAACTCAATATTTTCGACGAATTTTATTTAAATTACAGACGGATTTTCTGTCTGTAATAATTTAATAAAACGCGCGTTTTGTCTACTTAATTACAGACGGAAAATCCATCTGTAACCATTCTCTAAAAAAAAATCATTTTTCCGATGGAATTATCGACGGATTCTCTTTTTCGTCTGTAATTTATGCTAATCCATTTTTTTTGTTTTCCGACAAAAAATCCCTCTGAAATTCCCTCTGTATTTCCGTGGGATAAAATCCGTCGGAAATATCCGTCTGTAATAACTAGTTTTCTAGTAGTGGGGGTGATAAACCACTATTTTATGGTTTATCTTGTGCTCAATTGAGTGGTTTTTATCAACTCTTTACTCACTTATTCATACAATTCGCATGTTTTACATTTTCCTTCCTGATTTTATGCTATGATTGAAAACATGCTTCTTTGATCTTATATTTGCTTATTATTAATCCTCTCTTATTACCATTAGATGCCTTGATACGTGTGTTAAGTGTTTTCAGATATTATAAGGCAGGAATGGCTCAGAGGATGGAAAGGAAGCACGCAAAAGTGAAAGGAATGCAAGAAGTTGGAGAAACTGTTAAGCTGTCCAGCCTGACCTCTTCGCACTCAAACGGCTATAACTTTAGCTACAGAGGTCCAAACGATGCGGTTCTAGTTGCGTTGGAAAGCTAACGTCCGGGGCTTCGATTTGATATACAATCTGCCATAGTTGCCTCGACGCCAGGCGACACGAACGCGTGGATCACGCGGACGCGTGACCTGGCCAACACCCAATCCGCGCGGTCGTGTGGACGACGCGGCCGCGTCACTTTTCCGCGACCTGTACGGACCAGAAAGCGCTGGAAGTGATTTCTGGGCTGTTTCTGACCCAGTTTTCGGCCCAGAGAACACAGATTAGAGGCTATAAAGTGGGGGAATGCATCCATTCATAATCATGCCACTCATAATTCACTCTCCATGATTTAGATCTAGTTTGGAGAGAGGTTCTCTCTCTCCCTTTAGGATTTAGGTAGTGTTTTTAGAAATTAGGATTTAGGACTTCTCTTAGCTTTCTAGAGTGACTCTCGATCCAGGTTCAATGTTCCTTTAATTTATGTTTCTCTTTTATATTTTGATTACTCTGAAGCTTTTATTATGTTTGATTGATGTTGCCCAATTGGCTGTTGATGACCTTTTTGTTTAATGATATTTGAGGTATTTTAGTTTATGATTGTCCCTTTTTTATTATTCCCAATCTGAGGATATTGTTATTCTAGTAGATTTAGTTTTTCCCCTTTTGGCTTTGGTTAAATAATTGGTGACTTTAGAGTTAGTAAACTCATTGTTGATTGAAAATTGGAATTCATCCACTTAACTTACCTTCATAGTTAGAGGTTAACAAAGTGGGAGAAAAATCCAATTCTCATCACAATTGATAAGGATAACTAGGAAAGGACCTCCAGTTCTTATACCTTACCAAAGGTTTATTTTACAGCTATTATTATTTTACTTTACTTGTCATATAATATATTCGCACCTTACTTCCAAAACCCCAATTTCCAACTCATAACCAATAATAAGAACATACCTCCCTGCAATTCCTTGAGAAGACGACCCGAGGTTTAAATACTCGGTTATCAATTTTAAAGGGGTTTGTTACTTGTGACAACCAAAACGTTTGTACGAAGGAATTTTTGTCGGTTTAGAGACTATATCTACAACGCGACTGTTTTTATGACATTCTTTACTGGCAAAAATCCTAACGTCAAAATGGCGCCGTTGCCGGGGAACTGCTAACGTGTGCCTTATTATTGGTTATTGTAAATATTTTTCTTTTGCTTGTTTATTTATTTTTGTTTTTCCTTTTTATCTTTATTTGCTACTATGAACTCTCACCCCTCTCGCTTTGAGTTTGGTTCTAATATTGTTAAAGGAAATAGAAGTTACAGCAGAAATGTGCATCAAGGTCAGACCAATCACTACAAGAAAACACGTCTTTTGCCACGCTTGCGTGGCGAAAAGCTGAAAAAAGCGTGGCAATAGCTTTTCGCCACGCTTTTTGAGCTACCGCCACGCTTTTGAAAGGGTGACCTATCAAAGGGTGGCGGTTGCTCTATCGCCACGCTTTTTGTAGCCTATTGCCACGCTTTTTGTTTGCCACGCTTTTTACAAACTGCCACTTGGAAAAGCGTGGCTGTAGGTGGAGATACGGCCACGCTTTTAAAGCGTGGCGATAGGTGGAGATACGGCCACGCTTTTAAAGCGTGGCGATAGGTGGAGATACGGCCACGCTTTTAAAGCGTGGTGATAAGTAGAGATACGGCCACGCTCCATAGCAAAATATACAGCCACGCTTTAAAAGCGTGGTGAAAGCCTTGTTAAATTAAAAAAAAATTCTTTTTGTTACTTGATCTTCATTGCTACACAATATAAATTTTCAATCCTTTTTTATTACCAAACCTACAAATATAGTATGCAATTTTTATTACAAGACAAATCAAACAATAATTAGTGAGATATTTACTATAATTGTTTTATACATTAAAAAACTATTACTCAAATACAAAATAAATTTCGAGTTCAAATTCCAAAACTAAAAACCGAAGAAAAATACAGAAACAATACAAGTTAGAACTGCTCATAATATATCAAATTACACTAATAGAGATGATCATCAACCTAAATACTTAGTAAAAGATCAAAATCAACCTAAAACTGCTCCACTTTGTGCATTAAGCGTTCAAGTTATCCATTCCAATACTAGCCTGCAGCAAAATATCAAGAACAAATTGAACCAACAAAAACGATATATATAAAAATATTATAAGATATAATCTAATTTATGCATGTATTAACAATTCCAAATTAAACCAGGTTTACATTCTACGATAAAATACTGTTAGATTGAACCACAGAAAGCCAGAAATTGAATTGAATGCTCACTGATTGGTAAATGCAAATCTAAAAGTACAATAACACGAAACTAAACTATGCTCAAAATACCAAACTAAATTATTGGACAACTATAAAGTAGATGCATTATTAGCTCTTTTTTCAAGCGACAAAATTATTTATTTGCAAAACCAATAAAGCAATAAGGTTGATGCAGAATGCTTAAGGTATACCGGTGAGGGAAAAAATCTGCATCCTGTTGAAGAATCCAAGAAAGCAGTGAGATCAACCATGTCTTCAAGTTTGAACTTTATGCCAGTGTCCTCTTCAACCTGTCGGAGGCACAACTAAGCTATGAAGAGAATTGGAGAGAGAGAGAGAGAGAGAGAGAGAGAGAGAGAGAGAGCCTCACGAACTGCAGTGCCAATGAAATCACCCTTGTCATCATCCAACATTCCAGTAGACAATTCCAAAATAATTCTTCCAGTAGGAACCCTTGCCTGATAAATAAAAAATAATAAGCATAATATGGAACTCTAGTTAAAATGTTTGAAAAAAAACATAGTTCTCTCTGCAAGGATCCAACATCTAAGAACCTGTTCAGTAAGGACAGCATAAGTTTCACCATCTGATTCCAGAAGTATCAACACAGTCACAGCTGGTCCTCTTGCAAATACAATACCTGGAACCTAATCACGGTTTACTTTATTATATATAAAGAAAGAAATCAGCATCAGGTGCAAGTGCACAGAAATTACAAGCAAAAGAGAAATGATGGATGCCTGAGAACATAAGGTAAGAAGCAAAAGATCCTAATAGTTGTGCATTTTAGATACCACATACTAGTTCATAGCCCCTTGCTAAAATTAACACAAGAAAATGGAAATATAGACTGGCTTATAAATGATACTCTATCAAACAAAAGGCCGTCCAGCAACCAGATTAGAAGAAAAATTAGATCAGACAATAAGGCCAGCGAACAGTCACGACAACAAGAAAAACGAAAAATAAACACACAAGCTATGCACATTAAATAAAATCAGTCAAGTTCAACCAGATCTTAGATCTCCACAGTAGAAGATCAGAATCAGAGTTATCAGCATGCTATATACAGTTAAACATAGCACAATTTCTAGATCTACTAGGTCTCTAACACATGGCACGAAGCAGCAACACTTATTAAACAGCAACAGTAAATAGCTGTTTCCCAGGTTCAAGCAAGCAGCAAACAGAATCCATAGACTTAACCAGTTCCACAAACTGAAATCATTGCAGTTCATAAAACAGTCCAGATTCTCTAATTAACCACAATAAATTATCTAAAGACTAGAGAGAAATAATAGTTTTTAATACTTTCAAAACTTTTGACAGAAGGCTATTTCAATATATAAGATGTTTCGAACTAAAAGTAAGCCAATTCGAACACATTCAGATCAACGTGACAGCTTCTCAAGTAATTATGCATAAGAAACCTATGAGAAAACGTGGATCATACCTCGGCGACAAATAATTAAGAAATAGAGTAATTAAAATTTATTATTTAGAGTCAAGTTACAAGTGTATTGAATACATTAATATAATTAGGGGTGGTAAAGCTGGATTTTCTCATTGTCAAATAGGGATGACAACTGGAACTAGAGTGGAAAGCATATATAATACAAAATATTTTATTATTAAATCAGAGCAGCAGCAGCACAGCAGAGCCAGAAATCAAATAATCATTCAACAAATAATCATCCATAACTGAAATCAATAAATCAACATCACAGTAAAAAATAGCAGCTCTCATTAACACAATAAAAAACACCAGCTGCACAACAGAACCAGAAATCAAATAAATCATCAACAAAAATTCAAAAACAACAACAAATAATCAACAAAAACCATGAAATCAATAAATCAACAAAAATTCAAAAACAACAGAGCCAGAAATTCAAAAACAGCAGCAGCAGCATAGCAAAGCCATTTTTTTATCAATAATTTCAACAAAAACACAAAACCCTGTAATCTTATCCATGATTTCACTTCCAGAAATAGAGTTAATCAACTAAGAACAAGCAAGAATGAGGGTATCAATTAATCATCAAGCAGTAAGCCAGTAACAGAGTTAATCAACCAAGAACAAGCCAGTAACTACAAACAAAGCGTTTTCAAGAAGCAGTGGCTTAAGAAAGCAGTAAACAAACACACCTGAGTTGCATAAGTCCGCTGAAAAGGGCTCTTCTCTGCATTGAGCTGAAAGAAAAGATTCAAAAGAACACATTATGCTTCAATTTAGAGAAACTTAAAAACACGATTACTTGATTCACTGCTATCTACGATAGCAAATTTTACCCTAACTATTCTGCACAATCCTTTTAACTTGATCACACACACACACAAAAATGTTCAACCTTTTATGTAAAAACTATGATCGATACCTACATTCCAGTTGCTAACGAATTCTAAAGTAAAAAATTTTATTCACAGAGACTATGTTCGCCACTTAATTAGCTATAATTAAAGAAGCCTAGCAGGATACTGAAATCCAGTAATCTACCGAGTCTCACGAAAATGACAGAATAAGTTAAAAGGAATCAAGTGAGAGATAAGCGAATTGAGCACGATGAGAGTGAAGCAGAAGTCATTCTCAAACAGGAACTACAGCTTCCTCAGATCAACAAGCACACGCAAATCATCTTTCAAATAACAATCGAAAACGAAGGAAAGTAAAGAAAAACCTAATTATCAAAAGCTAGTAAACGAAACGGCGATCAAAGAGAGAATTGAAGTGAGGAAGGGTTTATGAAAGAGAGAGAGAGAGAGAGTACGGACATTTTTGAACTGAAGGAGGCCATAAGGTCGCCGAGGTAGGAGACAGTGCGATGAGCGGATTCGATGAGCGGAAGACGAAGATGAAGATTAACAAGATGAAGAAGGGTGAAGGGCTAAGGGCGAGTGACGAAGATTAACAGTGCGATGAGCGGATTTGATGAGCGGTTTCGAGTGACAAAGGCTAAGGGCGAAGGGTGAAGGGCGAAGTGCGAAGGGTGAAGGGTGAAGGGTGAAGGGCGAAGTGCGAAGGGTGAAGGGTGAAGGGTGAAGGGCTAAGGCTAATGGGAGGCGCTCTTCAGGCTTAGGGTTTCGAGTGATTAGGGTTAGTGTCTTTGGGTTGGGGACCGGGTTGGGAGCCGGGTCAGGGGCCGGGTTAGGGTCAATGGGTTGGAGCCCCTCTCGCCACGCTTTAAAACGTCACTGTTTTGCTCTACGGCCACGCTTTTGAAACGTGGCAGAAAAGGACCTTTTGGCCACGCTTTTAAAGCGTGCCAAAAGCGTATTAGGATATGGCCACGCTTTGTAAGCGTGGCCGTAATGAAACCCTGTCGCCACGCTTTCAAAACGTCCTTGTTTCTCTTTATGGCCACGCTTTTGAAGCGTGGCAAAAAAAAGCGTGGCCGTTTCTCCAACCAATTGCCACACATACAAAAGCGTGGCCGTTGATGCTTTTCGCCACGCTTTTGAAGCGTGGCAATAAAAAAAGTGGCCAAATCTCTAATCTATTGCCACCCTCATAAAAGCGTGGCCATTGACCACTTTTGGCCACGCTTTTGAAGCGTGGCAAGAAAAAAGCGTGGCCATAGGCCTTTTTTCTTGTAGTGAATCAAGGATGGATGGAACTAAGAGGATCTAATCAACCCTTTTGGCAGCAACACCCTCCGAGATATCCTGGACAAAGACCATTCTACCGCGCATACCCAGCTAAAAGACATGGTGGACAACGTTGTAACTACCAACAAGCCCCACCCCGTGCATATGAACTGTCCTTTCAACATAACCTCGAACCACCACACTCACAAGCTTCTCTTCACCATTCGCCATCATACGATCCTTCCTTACCCCAATACCAATCCAATCGTTCCCAATCATCACCACTTCCCTATGTATCATGTCTAAGTCCAGCAAACCGCGAAGCAGATGATCGCCTAAAAGAAACAATAACTAAATCTCAAACAACCATTCAACAACTGGAGCACGCACTAATCCAATGGGCCACTAAACGCTCAAATATACAAGGATCAACCACAGCTCCATGTGGACAACCCGATGAAGAGCGTAGCATGAAAGAAATACTAGAGACTC
The DNA here is from genome assembly GCF_014773155.1 of Arachis stenosperma. Lineage (NCBI taxonomy): Eukaryota > Viridiplantae > Streptophyta > Magnoliopsida > Fabales > Fabaceae > Arachis > Arachis stenosperma. Next base: position 79,922,881 of record NC_080386.1, on the reverse strand, counting down.
CAGTGGACAAGGCAGAGAATGAATTCGTACTAGAACAAGTGGAAGAAGCTGTCATTGTTCAAGAAGAAGAGTTGGTTGAAGATCTAGCCGATGCTGAACTTCCTTGGGAATCCAGAATTGAGGAAAACTCCGTCCAGGATACTACAGTTGATGCTAAGGAAGATACTGTGCAATCTCCAAGGCAAGTCGTTTATAAGGAATTAGACGGAATAATCCAAGAAGCAAATTCCCTTGATGATGATATTCACAAGTCTAGCTCTCTTGGTGATGAACTTGCATCCGCAAGTGAATTCTCTGAAATCGAAGAATCTTCCCCAAGTGAATATGAAGATGATGCAGAGGTGGATTTCTCTCAACCTCCAATCTATGACTTGAGTGATGAGGAAGACATAGAAGACTTTGACCAGGATACAGGTACAATTGAAGATCTTTGCAAGGAAGTGGAGGAATTCACAGAAGAGCACAAGGAAACGGAACTTCCAGAACCACCAAAAACACCTATCCCAAGGCCACTATCACCTAATACAAGCTTCAAGTGGGTACAATCCTTAACTTATACCTTCACTTATTCACTTGAATATGGTTTGCTTGAAACAGATGGCCAACTTAGAGCTCTCTGCGGCTTTAAGAGTAAGAGGGAAATGGCTCGTACTCAGAGCTGGTGCACAAGGTTCAATAAGGTTCCACGCTTCACCTCGAAGTACACGGATTAGTATCATACTCAATTGCATGGATCACGGAGAACGTTTGGTCACCACGGTGAGATTCTACTTTTTAAACCGCCCGGATGGAGACATGTAGATCAAGACGGAGGCGGATTTAAAAGCAAGGCTTGGAATCCTGGAGTTTATTCTGACATTTATCACCCCGGGAACCTAAAAATCTATTTGAAGCTGTTCAGAAGCTTCACATGCCTAGTTTGGGACCCCGGAGGCTATTGGCATTCCAAGCACTGGTGGAGATTTTTGGACGAATTTAAACATAAGCCACCCTAACCGGAAGCTCCTCCAATGTCCAACTTAAGGACTCTAACTAAAAGTGCTAGGTGGGAGACAACTCACCATGGTATGGTCGTTTCTTTTTTTAGTTTATTTCATCATTATTTGTTTTTATTTTTATTTCCTTTTTATTTTACTTTAGTAAACCTGGAATCATACATAGCACTCATATTAATCACTGCATTCTGCATTGTTCATGCATTAAAAAAAAAAATTTTCGCTACGCGACGCGATCGCATCAGCAACGCGTCCGCGTCGCTTGGAGAGAAAGGAAAATTAAAAGTGAATAGAGAGTCACGCTGGAGCGTGGCTGGAGGCGTGCTAATGGCACATATCGACCCACGCGACCGCGTCGCTGACGCGTCTGCGTCGAATGGGAAGTATGGCCTCCCACGCGACGGCGTGCCCCACGCGGCCGCGTGCCCTGCATTTTCGACGTAAAAGGGTGCACAATGCCATATTGTGCGAGAGTGGTGCTGGATTGGTGCTGGAAGCACAATCCTTGTCATGCGACCGCGTTGCCGACGCGGCCGCATCAATTATTTTCTGACGCACACTCACGCGATCGCGTGACCCACGCGATCGCGTCACCCAAATTTGGCAATTAAATTGAATCGAACAGAGAGTTGTGACTGACGCGATCGCATCGTCTTACCTAACGCGCACCCACGCGAACGTGTGCCTTCCGCGGCCGCGTCGCATGCGCCGCACAGCTCACCCTAAAATTGCCACATATCTTATCTTTCTCTCCTCCAAATCCTAATTTTTCTTCTCCTTTCTTATTTACTTCCTCTTCCCTTCTTTCCCTTCTCATTCTTCTTATGTTTCTTTTTATTTTATTTTAATTTATTTGCATATCTCATTCATTGCATTTTAAATTTGTGCATATTTTTATTTTCTTTTCTGAATTTTTTATTTTTCCATTGGTGTTAAATATCCCTTCTTATTCAGCTGTTACATCTTTTCTTGAATTTATTTTGGTAACTTGTTTTACACTGTTGGGCAATACTATTTAAGTCAATGTTAATCTTTTATGTTATTTGTATTAATTTTGCATTGACATGAATTTATATTGTCTTACACTCTCCTCCCCTATGTTACAAATTTTATACCACTGGTATGCCATGGCTTCTATCATTTTCTCACGTACATGTTAAAGCTTCCATGTAAATGAGACCATTATCATTTGGCATTACTCAACCCATATTTCATTTACTTTCTATCTTTATTTTTGGGTTACTTTTCTTTCCTTTTTCTTTCAGGATGGCCACCCGGAAGGGAAGCGGAAGACGTTTACATGGGGAGACAGACAAGTCCATCTGCAAAATCTTGAAGAAAAACTTCAGTTGGAACAACCCGTCCACCTGCACATCTCAGCATGCACCAAGGACGGTGCAATCTTTAAGTGTGGGGAGGTCGATACCGATCTCCGTAGGTTAGTACTTTCTTTTCAACACCAATAATCTTATTTTCTTTATTTTTTCATTATTGCATCTGCATATTTGATTGCATATTTATTTGATGATTTTGTGCATTTAGTTACTACTTGGTTAAAATAATAAATTTCTTTTAAGGTCCTATTTTTGAAAAATTTCACTAATTTAAATTGAAAATTTTTATGTTAAAAATTTGTTTGAAGTTGTAATTGGAACATGAATTATAGCTAAAGAACACACAACCTGTGAGACTTTGAGCTTATTTACATGGTTACATTATTTAACCATAATTATTTTTGTGTGTTTCCTTCTCTAGAATTGCAATCTTTGCTTTGTTCCATTCTGTATGTCCATATTTAATATGTCTACATGCTTACATATGATTGAGGCCATTGTTTGATTCTAACTTACTTATCCCAAAATTAGCCTACCTTTTACATCACTCTTGTTAGCCCCCTTGAGCCTTTAATTCCCTTTTATTCTATAAATCACAACACTAGCCTTAAGCAAAAAAACAAATTTAAAATCCCAAGTTGAATCCTTGGTTAGCTTAAGATAGAAGTTGTGTAATTATTTAAGTGTGGGAAACCTATTGGGAACATGGATGATAAAAACAAAGGGTAGGAAGTTGAAAAGAATGAAATAATTCAAAATAAAATTTTTGGGAAGCATGCTCATGTGAAGTCAAAATAATTAAATTACCATGTGCATTGAAAAAAAAAATATATTAAATAAGGGGATACAACAATAAAAAAAAAGTAATATTACCCCCAATGCAAAATAAAAAGGATCAATGCACATGGGACGAAATTCAAAATTAAATTTGATACATGAGCATGTAATACAAAAGTAGGAAAAATTATGGGAAGCTAAGTATAATTTTAAATTTTTTATATAGTATGTATATGTTAGGTGAGATCTTGGACTACTCAAGGATTCACTTCACTAGCTCACTTAGCCTTATATATATACCCTCACCCTTACCTTGGCCCCATTACAACCTTGAAAAGACCTCATGATGTTTGTATTGGTACATTAAATATTTGTTGATTGGTTAGATGAAGAACAAAGTTTAGAAAGCATAACTAGAGAAGAATAGAGAGATTGACCCTAGACACTTGAGAGTTAGAGTGATATACACTACCAGTGAGGGTTCAATGCTTGATTCTATGTTCCCTGCTTTCATGAGCTATCTTCTCACAAGTTTACCTGTCCTTATTTTATATGATTTGAATTAGTGGGATTTGAATTATTTTTGTCTTGGAGAACTTATTTACTCTTAACCAAGTAGGTAGAAACATTTAGCATGTAGTTGCATTCATAGGTTGCATTTCATACATTTCACCATTCCTCTTCATCTCTTTATAGTTTCTCTTGAGCTTAGCATGAGGACATGCTATTGTTTAAGTGTGGGGAGGTTGATAAACCACTATTTTATGGTTTATCTTGTGCTCAATTGAGTGGTTTTTATCAACTCTTTACTCACTTATTCATACAATTCGCATGTTTTACATTTTCCTTCCTGATTTTATGCTATGATTGAAAACATGCTTCTCTGATCTTATATTTGCTTATTATTAATCCTCTCTTATTACCATTAGATTTCTTGATATGTGTGTTAAGTGTTTTCAGATATTATAAGGCAGGAATGGCTCAGAGGATGGAAAGGAAGCATGCAAAAGTGAAAGGAATGCAAGAAGTTGGAGAAACTGCTAAGCTGTCCAGCCTGACCTCTTCGCACTCAAATGGCTATAACTTTAGCTACAGAGATCCAAACGATGCGGTTCCAGTTGCGTTGGAAAGCTAACGTCCGGGGCTTCGATTTGATATATAATCTGCCATAGTTGCCTCGATGCCAGGCGACGCGAACGCGTGGGTCACGCGGACGCGTGACCTGGCCAACACCCAATCCGCGTGGTCGCGTGGACGACGCGGCCGTGTCACTTTTCCGCGACCTGTACGGACCAGAAAGCGCTGGAAGTGATTTCAGGGCTGTTTCTAACCCAGTTTTCGGCCCAGAGAACACAGATTAGAGGCTATAAAGTGGGGAAATGCATCCATTCATAATCATGCCACTCATAATTCACTCTCCATGATTTAGATCTAGTTTGGAGAGAGGTTCTCTCTTTCCCTTTAGGATTTAGGTAGTGTTTTTAGAAATTAGGATTTAGGACTTCTCTTAGCTTTCTAGAGTGACTCTCGATCCAGGTTCAATGTTCCTTTAATTTATGTTTCTCTTTTATATTTTGATTACTCTGAAGCTTTTATTATGTTTGATTGATGTTGCCCAATTGGCTGTTGATGACCTTTTTGTTTAATGATATTTGAGGTATTTTAGTTTAAGATTGTCCCTTTTTTATTATTCCCAATCTGAGGATATTGTTATTCTAGTAGATTTAGTTTTTCCCCTTTTGGCTTTGGTTAAATAATTGGTGACTCTAGAGTTATTAAACTCATTGTTGATTGAAAATTGGAATTCATCCACTTAACTTACCTTCATAGTTAGAGGTTAACAAAGTGGGAGAAAAATCCAATTCTCATCACAATTGATAAGGATAACTAGGAAAGGACCTCCAGTTCTTATACCTTACCAAAGGTTTATTTTACAGATATTATTATTTTATTTTACTTGTCATATAATATATTCGCACCTTACTTCCAAAACCCCAATTTCCAACTCATAACCAATAATAAGAACATACCTCCCTGCAATTCCTTGAGAAGACGACCCGAGGTTTAAATACTCGGTTATCAATTTTAAAGGGGTTTGTTACTTGTGACAACCAAAACGTTTGTACGAAGGGATTTTTGTCGGTTTAGAGACTATATCTACAACGCGACTGTTTTTATGACATTCTTTACTGGCAAAAATCCTAATGTCAGGGGGGCCTGAGACACTGATACTAAAACTTTGCCCTATTTTCCTTTCTCTACAACTTTTCAATTCTGCAATGTACTTTTCATTTTTATTTTCCATTTTTAGAGCTATGAACAACTAAACCCCTTTCATTGGGTTAGGGAGATCTGTGTAATTCAATGGATCAATATTAGTTTTCATATTTCTTCTTCTTTCTTTTCTCTTAATCTTGCTAGAAAGCTTTCGTTCTTCATCCAATTGGATAGTTGTCTTGAAAAAGAAGCTATTCATAAATGGATCTCCTCTGAACCTTGGAAGAGGAATGAGAAGATCATGCTAGAAATGCTTTCTCACATTAGATTATATTGGGGTTTGGATGGATATCGTGACATGTAATCCTACCAATACTTTGATCTATGAATATGTGTGGTATAATCAGTGACCGCACTTCATCTCTTCCCATGAGCACTTAAATCAAGGAATTGGGCAATTGTTCATGCTTAGAGAGATTGGATTGCCAAGGAATTGGGATCTAATCACCTATGATTGCCAAGGAGGTCAATGAATGCATTGATTAAGGAAGAGATGAAAATGAATTTAATCTGGAGAATTATAACATCTCCGGACCCCAATGAGCTTTCCCATCTCTGATCTACCTATTCTTTTACATTATGTCTTTAATTTGATGCTCAATTTCCACATTCCCATTTAACTTCTTGCACTTTATGTGACTCTAATTTCAAATCGATTTTAGTTCAACTAGAACAATTCTCTAATTAACATTGATCAACTAACCAATCCCTGTGAGATTCGACCTCACTCTACAGTGAGTTTTACCTGACGATAATCCGGTGCACTTGCCGGTAGGAAATTTGTTGCGAGACAAGTTTTTGTGACATCACCCTCCATTCCCCTTCATCTTTATATACTCCCCCATCCCACACAACAACCACAATAAATTACATATGTTCCCTCTCTGCCTCTATATCCCTCTATCCCTTTAAACGCAACCCCATTCACAACTTCCCAAGGCTACCCCCTTACCCCCTTCTCCTCCTCTTTTACACTCCGTTCTTCTGTCTTTCTTCTCTATTTTACTTAAAAAAAGAATATTTTAGCATTAATTTTTATTTTATTCTTTTTCACTTTCTTCTTCCTCTTTGTATTTCTCTAATTTGCTCGGGGATGAGCAAAAATTTTAAGTTTGGTGTTGTCGCTTTGCTTGTGTCTTTTGTTAATTTCATGGCACCAAGGACCACTCAACCCTCCAAAAAGAGAAAAGGAAAGGAACTGACCACTGGTTCTCATGTTGCACTAAGATTTTGCTCTAAATTGCATGAAGAGCATTTTTTTAGGTTACTAGCAATACGTCTGTACTTCCGGAAGTGTAATTTACACTCAAACCGGATGAATATCTGGAAATTCAGTACCAAATTCAGATACGAGGATGGCAGTTCTTATGTAATCCGCATACGGAGGTCGGACAATTGATGATTCAATAATTTTATGGGAATCTGTGGATCACATACAAGGATGTTTCTGGAGTTAATGAAAGGAACCACAGAAGCTTTGTGAGGGGAAGACTCATTGATTTTAGTCCAGAGACTATCCGACAGACCCTCCGATTACCACCAGTTGCGCCCACACTTTGATGCTACAGTAAGAAGGTGAACATAGATTAGCAATAGGAGAAAGTGCTCGCTGATATTTGCATTCCAGAGGCTCAGTGGAAGTTTGGCGCAGAGGGGAAGCTGTGCCATCTCAAGAGCAGTGACTTGACTCCTTTGGCTAGGGGATGGCTAGAATTTATCCGGAGATCTATCATGCCCACTAGCAACCAGTCTGAGTGCACTATGGACCGGGCCATTATGATTTATTACATCATAAAGGGAGAGATAGTAGAAGTGGAGGACGTTATTGCTTAGCAAATCTATCACGTCGCCACCAACACCATTAAGAATGCCAGGTTGGGTTCTCACATCTCATCTACTACCATCTCTGTGAGGCCGCTAGGGTAAAGATAGAAAATGATTTCCCTATTCCAATCGAGTGACCTATCACGAAGAAGACTATGAAACTGGTCAGGGAATACCAGAGGCTCCCAAGAATAGAACAAGCGGAAGAAGAAGCTCAACAGGACCAATCACCACTACCTCAGGGACACTACTTTCCACCCCAATAATACTGGCAGTAGCTCACATCCTCCATTGAGCAGATGAGGATCACGCAGGATAGCCGCTGGCAACAGTACACTACGTCTATTGAGGAGATGAGGTTGACACAAAACAACTGTTGGAAGCATCTTACCACCACCCTTGATCAGATGAGAGCTGCTCAGAAATCTCAGCGCTAGGAGATTTATTAGCTGAGACAGGATTATAGCCGCCTTAGAGGACCGTACGTATCACAGCCAGAGGAGACAGATCCCCACCAAGGAGATTGAGGTGGCTTAGTTCCTTTCACTTCCTATATTATTTTGCCATTACTATGTTAGGTTCCTATTTTCTGCTATTTTATCTTAGTTATTGCATGATCCTTTGTTATTTCAATTCCTAGGTTCTAGTTTAATTTGCTATTTTTATTCTGTTATTTGCTTTTAGTTTTGAAAAAATGTCTCATGTATTTCTCACTGAGCTTGAATTCAAAAGAAAAAGAAGAAAAATGATGCATTGCATGAGAAATAGAGTTTATAACAAAGAGTAGTCGTACTTACTTCAATGTGGTGGTATTCTTTGTGATTCTGAATGCATAGTTGAATTTGAGTCAAGGGATGTTGATGTATAACGAACAAGAATTTAGAGAAATATTATGAATTCTCTGAAGTTAATGATAGCTTAATCCTTGAAGAAAAAGAAACAACAAAAGAAAAAAATATAAAAGCAAGGTCCAAGGCTCTGAGCATCAATGACTAAGGAGATCAAACATGATTAAAAGATCAAAGAGTTATTTCCCTAGTCATATGCTTGTGGTGTAGATGTGTCAAGCAATCCTTGAGACAGAACACTTAGAGTCGAGATCAAACGCAATTAACAGAGTATGCCAAAGGCTTTGAGCACCGCTGTCTAGAAGTAGCTGAAAGAAAAATCAGAACTTCAAGAGAGTTCCCCAATTAAGTGCTTATGGTATTTTTGTGTCAAGTGAAGCTTGAGATGAAACATTTAAAGTCAAGGCTAGGCTCAAGGTGTAAAGCACCAAAGAAAAGAGAACTAAATGAAATTTGTTGTGTTCAAGGATTAAGCTGAAGTATAAAGGATTAGAGAATTCATAATATTATCCATATTCTAACTCCGAATGACAATGACATTCCTCCGATTCAAAGGAGAGTGGGATGCCAAAACTATTCAGTATTGCAATAGATAAACCCCACTTCAAGAAGAGACACGAGCCTAATTGAACTCTCACTTCTCATGCAAATTCACATCTTAATCATGTATTAGTTTTAGTTGCTTGAGGAGAAGCAACAATTCAAGTTTGGTGTTGTGATGCATGAGCATCTTTCCTATCTTTTTCTAGTGAATTTGCATTCAAATTGTTGAGTTTAATCAAGAATTAATTATCTTTTAGCCACTATGAATGCTACTTTGAGCTGGGTGCAATTCTGTTTATTTCAGGTAGCATTTCAGACGAATTTAACAGAGTTTGCATGAAGAAACGAAGCCATAGAAGAATAAAGAAGTGGTACCTAACTTGGATTCTCCAAGTTTGGTGGTGCACGGAATTGTGATTACACTTTTCATAACTCAGGTATAACTAACCAGCAAGTGCACTGGGTCGTCCAAGTAATAAAACCTTACGCGAGTAAGGGTCGATCCCACGGATATTGCCGGCTTAAAGCAAGCTATGGTCATCCTGTAAATCTTAGTCAAGCAGATTCAATTGGTTATGAGTTTTGATAATTGAAAGATAAATAAAACACAAATTAAAATAAAGGTACTTATGTAATTCATTGGTTGAAATTTCATATAAGCGTTTGGAGATGCTTTGTTGCTTCTGAACCTCTGCTTTTCAATTGTCTTCATCCAATAATGCGTGCTTCCTTCTATGGCAAGCTGTATGTTGGTGGATCACCATTCTCAATGGCTACCATTCATCCTCTCAGTGAAAATGGTCCAGCTACGGTTTCTGTATGGCTAATCAACTGTCGGATTTTTCGTCTCGGATGAAAAATACAAGGCACATTCACTACACGGCTAATCATCTGTCAGTTCTTACTTATGTCGGAATAGGATCTCTCTATCCTTTTGCACACTGTCACTGCGCCCAACATTCGTGAGTTTGAAGCTCGTCACAGTCATCCCGTCCCAGATCCTACTCAGAATACCACAGACAAGGTTTAGACTTTCCGGATCTCGAGAATGCAGCCAATTGGTTCTAGCCTATACCACGAAGATTCTAATCTCACGGACTTGGTCTGTGGATCAGAGACCCAAGAGACTATTCTCTGGCTGTCATCCAATGACTACGTTGAACATCCTGTAGACCGCTTGTGATTGTCAGGCACACGGATCTTGACTAAGCGAGTAATGAAGATAGTGGGTGATTGTCACGGATCACCCCTTCATTCTGACTTAACTGAATTGCGTACGAGAGTATGTCTTGGAGAAGAAGTATGTGTGAATTGAAAGAGAAACAATAGTACTTGCATTAATTCATGAAGAACAGCAGAGCTCCGCACCTTAATCTATGAGGTGTAGAAACTTCACTATTGGAAAATACATAAGAGAAAAAGGTCTAGGAATGGCCGAATGGCCAACCTCCCCCAAATATGAAAATCGCATAAAAGTCTCCAATACAATAGTAAAAAGTGCTATTTATACTAAACTAGTTACTAAGGATTACAGAAAATAAGTAACTAAGTGCAGATAATGCAGAAATCCAATTCCGGGGCTAACTTGGTGTGTGCTTGGGCTGAGCATTGAGCTTTACACGTGCAAATGCTTTTTCTTGAGTTAAACGCCAGCTTGGATGCCAGTTTGGGCGTTTAACTCCAGTTCTGATGCCAGTTCCGGCGTTTTATGCCAGAAAAGGGTCTCTGGTGGGCGTTTGAACGTCAGTTTGAGCCATCAAATCTTGGGCAAAGTATGGACTATTATACATTGAGGGAAAGACCAAGATGTATACTTTCCAACGTAATTAAGATCGCGCCAATTGGGTTTCTATAGCTCCAGAAAATCCACTTTGAGTGCAGGAGGGTCAGAATCCAACAGCATCTGCAGTCCTTTCTCAACCTCTGAATCAGACTTTTGCTCAGGTCCCACAATTTCAGCCAGAAAATACCTGAAATTACAAAAAAATACACAAACTCATAGTAAAGTTCATAAATGTAATTTTTGCATAAAAACTAATAAAAATGTAATAAAAAGTAAGTAAAACTTACTAAAAACTATGTAAAAACAATGCCAACAAGCGTATAAATTAACCGCTCATCACAGCACCAAACTTAAATTGTTGCTTGTCCCCAAGACACAAAAATAAAATAGGATAAAAAGAAGAGAATATACAATAAATTTTAAAATATCAATGAAGCTTAGTTCTAATTAGATGAGCGGGACTAGTAGCTTTTTGCTTCTGAACAGTTTTGGCATCTGACTTTATCCTTTGAAGTTCAAAATTATTGGCATCCATTGGAACTCAGAATTCAGATAGTGTTATTGATTCTCCTAGTTTAGTATGTTGATTCTTGAACACAGCTACTTATGAGTCTTGGCCGTGACCCTAAGAATCTTGTTTTCCAGTATTACCACCAGATACATAAATGCTAAAGACACCTAACTGGGTGAACCTTTTCAGATTGTGACTCAGCTTTGCTAGAGTCCCCAGTTAGAGGTGTCCAGAGTTCTTAAGCACACTCTTTTTGCTTTGGATCACGACTTTAACCACTCAGTCTCAAACTTTTCACTTGGACCTTCATGACACAAGCACATGGTTAGGACAGCTTGAATTAGCTGCTTAGACCAGGATTTTATTCCTTTGGGGCCTCCTATCTATTAATGCTCAAAGCCTTGGATACTTTTTACCCTTGCCTTTTGGTTTAAAGGGCTATTAGCTTTTTCTACTTGCTTTTTCTTTTTCTTTCTTTTTCTTTATTTTTTTGCCATTTTTTTCGAATGCTTTGTGTTTTTCACTGCTTTTTCTTGCTTCAAGAATCAATTTTATAATTTTTCAGATTATCAATAACATTTCTCTTTTTTTATTATTCATTCAAGAGCTAACAATTTTAACATTCATAAACTTCACTATCAAAAAATATGCACTGTTCAAGCATTCATTAAAAAAATAAAAAGTATTGCCACCACAACAAAATAATTAAACTATTTTCAAGATAGAATTCAAAATTCATGTACTTCTTGTTCTTTTGCAAATAGAAACATTTTTTATTTAAGAAAGGTGAAGGATTTATGGAACATTCATAGCTTTAAGACATAGACTCTAAACACTAATGATCATGTAATAAAGACACAAACATAGACAAAACATAAAGAAACGAAAAATAGAAAAACAAATAACAAGGAAATTAAAGAACGGGTCCACCTTAGTGACGGCGGCTAGTTTTTCCTCTTGAAGATCCTATGGAGTGCTTAAGCTCCTCAATATCTCTTCCTTGCCTTTGTTACTCCTCCCTCATGGCTCTTTGATCCTCTCTGATTTCATGGAGGATACTGGAGTGCTCTTGGTGCTCCACCCTCTTTCTAGTGATGGGCTTTTGAGATGAATCTCTCCATCTCCCATGACTCAGAGTTGGAAGCAACTGCCTTCCCTTTCCTCTTCCTAGAGGTTTTTCCGGCCTTAGGTGCCATTAATGGTTATAGAAAATTAAAAAGCAGAGTTTTTTTCCACACCAAACTTAAAAGGTTTGCTCATATAGATTAAAGGAAGAAGAGATGGAGGAGATGGAGGTGTGTGAATGGTTCAGCCAAGTGGGGTTTTAGGTGGTTATGATGTGTGAAAATGAAGGAGTGATGATGGGCTTATATAGGAGTGGAGTGGAGAGGGAATTCTTGTAATAGGGGTTGGGTTTGGGAGGGAGATGGTTTGAATTTGAATGGGTGGGGGTAGGTGGGTTGTATGATGGTTTTGGAGGAGAAATGGAGGTGATTGGTGGAGGTTATTTTGGGGAAGAGTGTTATAGAAAGGTGTGAAAAGGAGAGAAAAAGAGTTAGGGTAGGTGGGGATCCTGTGGGGTTCACAGATCCTGAGGTGTCAAGGAATTCTAGTCCCTGCACCTTTCTGGCTTTTAAACGCCCTCTGTGTGCCATTTCTGGTGTTTAACGCCAGCTCCGCTGCCTTTCCTGGCGTTAAATGCCAGGCTGATGCCCCTTTCTGGCGTTTAACGCCCAAAATGCTACCAGACACACTTTTCTGGCGTTAAATGCCAGTCTGTCTGCCAATTCTGGCGTTTAACGCCCAAAATGTAGCCAGACACCAAACACCCTTTTCTGGCGTTAAACGCCAGTCTGTCTGCCAATTTTGGCATTTAACGCCCATAATGCTACCAGACTGGGAGTTAAACACCCATTCTGCTAACCTTACTGGCGTTTAAACGCCAGTAAGCCTGTTCTCTAGGGTGTGCTATTTCTGATGCTATTTTTGATTCTGCTTTAATTCTGCAGCTATTTTTGTGACTCCACATGATCATCATCATAAAGAAAACATAAACTAATAATGGAAAATGCATTGAAAAAGTAATTAACATAGATAAATAAGATTGGGTTACCTCCCAATAAGCACTTCTTTAATATCAATAGCTTGACAGTAAGCTCTTACAGAGCTTTACAGATTGTTAGAGCATGATGGTAGCCTTCCAACACCAAACTTAGAGTTTGAGTGTGGGGGCTCTGTTTGATTGTGTATGGAGAGAATTGGATGAAGCTTTTCATGCTTCTTCTCCATGTTTACAGAAGAAGATCCTTGAGCCTTAAACACAAAGTAATCCTAATTTAATTGAAGGACTAACTCTCCTCTGTCTACATCAATCATAGCCCTTGCTGTGGCTAGAAAGGGTCTTTCAAGAATAATGGATTCATCCTCATCCTTCCCAGTATCTAGGATTATGAAGTCAGCAGGGATGTAAAGGCCTCCAACCTTTATTAAGACATCCTCTACAAGTGCATAAGCCTGTTTCATTGATTTGTCTGCCGTCTCTAGTGAGATTCTTGCATCTTGTACCTCAAAGATTCCTAGTTTCTCTATTACAAAGAGTGGCATGAGATTTATACCTGACCCAGGTCACATAGAACCTTCTCAAAGGTCATGGTGCCTATGGTACAAGGTATTAAGAACCTTCCTGGATCTGGTTTCTTCTGAGGTAATTTATGCTGAACCAAGGCATTCAGTTCATTGATGAGAAATGGAGGTTCACCTCCCAAGGCTCATTACCAAATAACTTGGCATTCATCTTCATGATTGCTCCTAGATACCGAGCAACTTGATCTTCAACAATATCTTCATCTTCTTCAGAGGAAAAATACTCATCAGAGCTCATGAATGGTAATAGGAAGTCCAGTGGAATCTCTATTGTCTGTATATGAGCCTCAGATTCCTTTGGTTCATCATTAAGGAACTTCTTAGTGGTCAGTGGACGTCCATTGAGGTCTTCCTCACTGGAGATCACTGCCTCTTCCTCCTCTGTAGGTTTGGCCATTTTGGTTATATTGATGGCCTTTCACTCTCTCTTTAGATTCTCTTCTGTATTGCTTGGGAGAGTACTAGGAGGAGTTTCAGTAACTCTTTTACTCAGCTGACCCACTTGTGCCTCCAAATTTCTGATGGAGGACATTGTGTCCTGAAACTGAGAGTGGCCTTAGATAGATCAGAGACTATGTTTGCTAAGCTAGAGCGGCTCTGCTCAGAATTCTCTGTCTGTTGCTGAAAAGATTATGGAAAAGGCTTGCTATTGCCAAACCTATTTCTCCCACCATTATTGTTATTGAAGCCTTGTTGAGGCTTCTGTTGATCCTTGATAAACCCCGTTTTTAGGGTTTATCTTGTGTTGAATTTAGAGTATTTTGATAACCTTTTCTCACAATTAGCCAATGAATTAGCATAATTTTGTAATCTCTCCCGTACTTAGGCTTGAATGTAAAAACATGCTTTTTAAGCCTTTAATTTGGTAATTTTAATTCATCCTTGATTTCATAAGATGCCTTGATGTGTTTGCTAGTAATCTCAGGTTAAAATAGGCTAGGCATGGACCAAAGGAGCAAGGAAGGAAGCATGCAACTGGAGAGAAGCATAAAAAGCCAAAGAAGTAATCTCAGCCAAGGACGCGCAAGCGCACAAGGCGCTCGCGTGCACATTGCGATATTGACCAGGGACGCGTACGCGTACCGTGAGCGTCCGCGCCGAAGGCCGCACGTGATTTTTAAATAGAACTCATGCCCAGCGATTTCTGGGAAGCTGTGGGGCCCAGTTACAACTAATTTGGTGCTAAAGTACTTTAAAGGACCAAGGATTGAAGGGGGAGGCATGTAGGAAGTTTATACATACACATTAGGATTAGTTTAGAAGTAGTTTCTAGAGAGAGAAGCTCTCATTTCTCTCTAAAATTAGGATTAGGTTTAGGTTAATCTCTCCTCTTAGATCTAGGTTTAATTCATGCTTTGATTTACTTTTCTTCTATCAATCCTTACTCCTCTACTCTCCTTCTCTCTAGTTTTGAATTTCAATTCTTGTAATTCTTCACTTTGTTGTGGATATATCTTTGTTCTCTTGTTTTCTTTCAATAATGCAATTTGAGGTAATTCATGATAATTGTGATTTCCTTGATTGTTGTTGTTAATTCTTTACATTCAATTGTTGTTAGAATTCTTTCTTGTTGTGATTTACTATACTTTTCTTTTGTACCTTCCAAGTGTTTGATGAAATGCTTGGGAGGATGTTAGAATAGAATTTTATGTTCTTGGCTTGGGAAGATAACTTAGGACTCTTGAGTTACTAATATCCAAGTGATTGATAGTTGATAGCCATTGACTCTAACTTTCATTAATTCAATTAGTGGGAACTAGGATTTATGGACTTGGATTGATATAACTCACTTGACTTTCTTTTGCTATTAGTTAGAGGATGACTTAGTGAGATTGATCCTTGCAACTATCATGATTGTGGTTAGTGATAATGATATAGGTCCTTGATCATCGAACTTTCCCAATACCGTTTTGTTAATAAAGTTTCATTTCCATTTACTTTTCATGTTTCTCATTCAAAAACCCCAAAAATAAACAACCAATAACAAGAACACTACCCTGCAAGTCTTTTGAGAGACGACCTGAGATTTAAATACTTCGGTTTATAGATTTTAGGTGTTTGTACTTGTGACAAACAAATGTTTCTATGAAAGGATTATTGTTGGTTTAGAAACTATACTTTACAACGAGATTTCATTAGTGCAATTCTAAACCGTCAAAAATCTAATCATCAAAATGGCGCTGTTGCCGGGGACTTGCAATGGTGTTATGTTATTGGTTAGTGTACATATGTGAATATTGTGAATAGGTCTTTTAGCTTGTTTACTAGATTTTGTTAGTTTTATTTTGTCCTTCCATAATGAATTCTCACTTTGGCTATAAGTTTGGCTCTAATTGTGTTGTAGGAAATGTGAACTTCAATGATGACGTGTACCAAGGATGGAACACTCCAAGATGGGAGGAGTCTCAAAGAATTGATCACTCCTATTAATAACAACCTCCGGATACTTATAGGTATAATTCCCATCCTAATGCATGCCAATTCAATGGCTATGGTGACTCCTTTTGTGATAATCAACCACCACCATATGCCTATGAATCTTATCCTCAACATGATGCTCAACCATACTCACAAGCCCCTTTCCACCAAGTACCTTTATGTGACCCTTATCCATCATATAACCAATCACCTATACCACATCCTTGTGATCATTACGAGCAAGAACCCTTAGAACCACCACAACCTTATCAAGATTACTACCAAGAACCACCTCAATGCACATCTTCACCACAATTTTACCAAGAGGAACCACCTTCCTACCATGAACCCTCTCTCCAAAATAATAAACCTTCCTACTCACCCCAAGCCCTAATAGACGATTCTCTCACTTCGTTACTTCAAGGACAAGAGGCCATGAAGCGAGATACACTTGAGTTTGTGACCAATTTGACCAAGGTGGTTTACGCTTTAGCCCACCAATGTTTGAATACTTAAGTTGTTGCCGTAGCCCAATGTGAAAAGCCAAAGGAAGAGCAAAGCATGGAGAAGATATCGAAAAGTCTGGTGAAAAAAGATGAATCGATAGTAGTAGTGGAGCAATTGGAGAAGCCTACGGTTATTGAAACAAAGGAGGAATTGGTCCAGGATTTAGGAGATGTGAAACCACCATGTGAATCTAAACAACCTTCGGAGCGTATCAAGATTGAAGAACACGAAGAGGTTAATCAAGAAATAGATTCAATCATCGAGAAATTTCTATGTACAATTGAATCTCTCCCTATTGGACATGGAGTTAGAATAATAGAAGAGTGCGCACAACCTCCCATAACCTTGGTGAACAATGAAGAAGATAATGAATCGAAAGAGAGCTACCAAGGAGAAAAAGTTGGCATGGTGTATATCGAAATTGAAGAATATGAAGAGGATGATCAAGAGATGGATTTATTCATCAACGAATTCCTATCCAAAATTGAATCACCTCCCATTGGGCAAGAAATCGAAGTTCCTGAAGACAACACCAAGCCGAGTGATAAACGGAAAAAAGGTTGAAACTGAAGAAATTTGTCAAGAGGTGGGAATATTCAAAGAAGAGCATAAATAAGTCGATTTGGCATTGTCTAAGTGTGGGGAAGCTCTCCTTCCCAAGTCACCATCCTACACAACATGCAAGTGGGTAAAATTCTTATCTTCAAGCTTTACTTTCTCACTTGAATATGGTTTGATTGAAACGGATGGACAACTTAGAGCCCTTTGTGGAATTAAAAGCAAGAACGAGTTGTGTAGTGGTTGGAAGCTAGGAATTAGGCTCATTAAGGTCAAAGCTTCAAGGTATAGGAACCATGATTGGAAGAATACCACTTTGTATGGGTCTAGAAGGAAAGCTTGGTGTGCTAAAGAGAATTTCATGTGTCAACCACCCAGAAAGAAAAAGTATGAGGATCAAATTGAAGACGGGTGCGAAAATAAGATATGGGATCCCGATTCGCTATGTGAAGACCAACTATGGGGACTCATATCTTGGGTGGAACTTCACCCAAGCTTAGCGAAGATGGTAGGATATTCTATCAACCAATTGAGAAGTAAAGATCCTTGGAGATTCAAGGACGAGTACAAGCATAAGCCGCCATGACAATGAGCTTCCCAAATGTCCAACTTAAGGAATTTAACTAAAAGTGCTAGGTGGGAGACACCCCACCATGGTATACTCTTTCCACTATCTTGTAGATTTCATTAATAAGCGAATTGAGTTACCATTGTAGGTAGTCCCCATTTTATTTTAGTTGCCTAAATAAATTGATTGGTAGCATAGTTACATGTATGTTGTGCTTAGTAGTAGATGAAAAAATCAAATTGAATTTTTTGTGAATTGTTTGATTTTTGAGTGAATAAAGAGTTGTAGGCATTATAGGGAGCTCTTGGAAATTTTTCTGCTTTTTAGCATATGAAAAAAAAGGAGGGAAATGGCGCGTGCGCACACTGTACGTGCATGCACCCATGAATGGATACAACGCACATAATTACCAGAGAGTTGGGCCACTCTTATGCGAGTATTAGGCTTTTAGCCCAAATTGCATGACGCCGACGCGCACATGCCGTGCACGTGTCCATTTGCATAGAAGGCCATGCGCGCGGAGGCGCACTTGCCGCGCGCGCGTCACTATGCTGATCCAACATTCCATACTCTCCACTCGAGAGTTATGCTGGCGCTGGGCCAACCCTAAGCTTTTGGCACAACATCCATCGCGCGAACGCGCACTACGCGCCTGCGCACCCATGAGTTTAAACGAGAATGCGCGCACTCGTGCACATGCTGCGTGCGCGCCGACCCAATGATGCGACTCCTAGGCCAATGACTCGAGAGTTGTGCCAACTCTGGGCCAACATTAGGCCTCTAGCCCAACCCCAAGCACGCGTGCGCGCACCGTACGCGCACGCGTCCTTACCAACTCTTACCACCCACGCGTAAGCGCACAAGGCGCGCATGCGTCGGTACCCAAATTCATCAATGCACCCGGACGCGTGCTGTGCGCTCCCGCATCGATTCGAAAAAGGGATAACCCTAGGGCGCGATGAACACTCGCGCAGACGCACCCAACACCTCTCTTTTCTCCACTGTCTCTCTTACCCCTCTTTTCTTCTCCCTGCGGCCATGATAAACCACTATTTTATGGTTTATCTTGTGCTCAATTGAGTGGTTTTTATCAACTCTTTACCCACTTATTCATACTATTTGCAAGGTTTTACATTTGCCTTCCTAATTATGTGCTTTGATTGAAAACATGCTTCTTTGGCCTTAAGTTCCCTATGTTTAATCCTCTCTTATTACCATTAGATGCCTTGATATGTGTGTTAAGTGATTTCAGAGATTACAGGGCAGGAATGACTCAGAGGATGGAAAAGAAGCATGCAAAAGTGGAAGAAATACAAGAAGTTGGAGAAATTGCTAAGCTGTCCAGCCTGACCTCTTCGCACTCAAACGGCTATAACTTTAACTACATAAATCCAAATGACGCGGTTCTAGTTGCGTTGAAAAGCTAACGTTCGGGGCTTCGATTTGATATATAATTTGCCATATCTGCTCCGAAGTTAGGCGATGCGAACGCGTAAATGACGCGCCCGTATCGCATCTGCGAACTTCAATCCGCGCGGACGTGTGGATGACGCCTCCGCGTCACTTTGCCGCGACCTGTACGGACCAGATTTCACAATCAGCGATTTCTGGGCTGTTTCTGACCCAGTTTTCAACCCAGAGAACACAGATTAGAGGCTATAAAGTGGAAGAATGCATCCATTCATAATTATGCTTTCATAATTCATAATTTTAGTTTTAGATGTAGTTTTTAGTGAGAGAGGCTCTCTCCTCTCTCTTAGGATTAGGATTAGGATTAGAATTTATTTTAGGATTAGGATTTCTTTTCACTTCAGGATTATTTCATCTTCATATCAGGTTCAATGTTCCTTTTATTTATTTCCTCAATTTAGTTTATGAATTTCTATGTTTAACTCAACTTCTTTATTTGGCTACAACTGCCAATGTTACATTTGATATCTTTATTAATTCATGATTTTGAGGTATTTCATATCTAAGATTCTTATTTAGCTTTTTATATTATTGGCTTTAATTGATTAACTGGAAGCTCTTGAGTTATCAACTATTCATGATTGATTATTATGTCGGCTAATTAATTTGAATTCCACTAACTCTAGTCTTTCCTTATGAGTTGGCTAGGACTTGGGAATTCCAACCAATTGGTTCACTTGACTTTCCCTTGCTCACGCAAAGGTTAACTAAGTGGGATTAACTTCCATTCTTATAGGAGTAACTAGGATAGGACTTCCGAATTTTCATATCTTGCCAATAGTTTATTTTATAGTTAATTATTTATTTTATTTGTCATTTAATTTACTTGTTCCTCACTTTCAAAACCCCAATTTACAAAACCTATAACCAATAATAAGAACATACCTCCCTGCAATTCCTTGAGAAGACGACCGAGGTTTGAATACTCGGTTATCAATTTTAAAAGGGTTTGTTACTTGTGACAACCAAAACGTTTGTAAGAAAGGTTGATTGCTTGGTTTAGTAACTATACTTATAACGAGAGTTTACTATAACTTCTAAACCATCAATCTTCAGTTCTTCAAAATGGCGCCGTTGCCGGGGAATTGCAAACGTGTGCCTTATTATTGGTTATTGTAAATATTTTCAAAAAAAAATCAGATTTTTATTTTAAAATTTTTATCTTATCTTATCTTTTTCAAAATCTTATCTTATCCTTTTTTTCAAAAATCATATCTTTTTCAAAATATTTTCTTTTTGTTAGTTTTTATTTTTATTTTCTTCTACTACTATGAACTCTCACCCCTTTGGCTTTAAGTCTGGTTACAACTATGTTGCAGGAAGAGGAGATTATAATGAAAACATGCATCAAGGTTGGAACAATCAAAGATGGGAGGAGCCACAAGGATTTAATCAACCCTCATGACAACAACCACCTCCAATGGACTATCAACAACCGTTCTGTGATGCATATCAAGGCAATGGCTATGGTGAGCACTCTTTTGATTATCAACAACCACCACCATACGCCTATGAACCCCCTCCTCAACATAGTTTTGGACCACCATACTCACGAGCCCCTTACCACCAAACACCCTCATACGATCCTAACCCGTACCCACCATACCAACCACCTTATAAGCCAAATGAACCATACACAGAACCACCACCTCAATATACACCATCTCCTTATCATTATCAAGATAAACCACCTTCCTACCATGAACCCTTTCTCCCATCAAATGAACCATCCTATCCACCCCAAACCTCCTTGGAGAAAGCAATTGCTGATCTAAGCTCTACTATACAAGCTCTTGCCGCCCAAATCGGACCACCAAATACCTTCAACAATCAACCCTCAAGCTCTAGTGCACTCTCTTTTCAACCACAGAATGATCTCTCCACCCCATCACCACCATCTATGGAAGAGCACCCACATCTATCAATCCAAGAGCAACATGATCCCAATGATGCTATTGACATGGAACAAGAGAAAAGGAATCATGTTCGCGAATCCATACTTCATAAGGAGCTAGAGGAGGCCTTAAAGGTGAAGGTAGTAGAGACCCTTGAAGTTGACAGCGTGGCTGAAGAACAAGTGAAGGAAGACAACAAGGAGGATTTTGTACTTGAAGGTGAAGAAATAGTTGACCAGGAAATCTTTAAGGATGAATACGATTTCATACTAAAACACCTGGATCAAATGATGAATCGATTACCTTTTCGACGTTCGGACACTCAAGGAACCCCCACGGCTTCATGTGGACAATCTAATGAAGACCGTAGCATGAAGGAGATACTAGAAACTCCAGTGGACAGTAAGGAGCATGAATTTGTACTGGAACAAGTGGAGGAAGCCGGAATTATTGAAGAGGAAGAAATGGTTGAAGACTTAGGAGATGCAGAACCTCTATGGGAAATTCAAGTCATAAAGCCTCCTTCCAAGGTATTTGAAATTGATGTTGAGGAGGGTGTACAACCTCCAAGGCATGTCATAATAGAAGACTTGGAAGAGGTTAATCAAGAGATGGAGATTCAAGAAGAAGAGGCACAACCTTCCATGCCCTTGGTGAGCAATAAAGAAGAGATAAATTGGAAGAAAGCTACCAAGAGGAAGAGATTGAAATTGAAGAAGCTTGCAAAGAGGTGGAAGATGTCAAAGAAGAGCACAAGGGAGTGGAGCTTGCACGTTCATTAAAAACACCTCTCCCTAAGTTGCCATCATCCTTCACAACATTCAAGTGGATAAAATTCATATCTCTTAGCTTTCTAATTCCAATTGAATATGGGCTACTGGAGACGGATGGTCAACTTAGAGCTCTTTGTGGCATAAAGAGTAAGAGGAAGATGGTCAGCGGTGAGAATTGTCCTGCAAAGTTCATTATGGTTGGAAGCTTTAAGTTTAACTGCAAAGGTTGGTATAGAGCTTAATTGAATGGGTCTAGGAAGTTGTTTGGACGCTTCAGTGAGAATTCTAAAGCTGAATCACCCGGATGGAATCATGATGATCAACTTGAAGACGGGTGTAGAAACAAGATTTGGGATCCCGGAGGATATTGGATTTGCAAACACTGGTGGAGATTCCTGGATCAGTACAAGCATAAGCTACCATGACAAGGAGCTCGCCAAATGTCCAACTTAAGGACTTTAACTAAAAGTGCTGGGTGGGAGACAACCACCATGGTACGATCGTCCCTTTTCAGTTTTAATTCTAATATGTTTTGTTTGTTTTTGAATTTTTATTGAACCTAGAATCATGCATAGCATTCATATTAAGCATTGCACTCTGCATACCGCATAATCATAAAAAAATAAAATAAAATTTATGCACGCGACGCGTCCGCGTCGTATGTGCATTAGGGAGAAAATAAATTGAACAGAGAGTCACGCGAGAGCGTGGCTGGAGGCGTGCCTTTGGCACAATTTGACCGACGCGACCGCGTCAATGACGCGTCCGTGTCAGGTGGAAAAAATGCCTCCCACGCGTCCGCGTCACCCACGCGAATGCGTGCCCTGAAATCGACGTAAAAAGGGTGTATTGCCGAAAATTGAGCTAGAATTTGGCTGGACTCGTGCTAGAAGCACATGCCCTGCCACGCGTACGCGTGCCCCACGCGTCCGCGCCATTTTTGAAATATGGTCATCCACGCGATCGCGTCAACCACGCGATCGCGTCCACCACGCGACCGCCTCACCCTAGATTTTTGGCAAAAATGCATTTAAACAGAGAGTTGTGCGTGCGCAAGGCTACTCTCACGCCACTAGCACAATTCGAGTCACGCGTCCGCGTGCCCCACGCGTCCGCGTCACTTGAATTCATCACACCCCACGCATCCGCGTGCCCCACGCGTCCGCGTCACCTGCGCCACACAACTTATCCAGATCAGCGCCAATTATCTTATTTTTTTTCTTCTCTAATCCTAATCTCTTCTATCTTTTCTTCTTTCTTCTTCCTTCTTTCTCCTTTCTTTTTTTTATTTTCATGCATTTTTATGTTGGTGTTGGAAATTTATTTGGATCATTATTTTCCACATTTTGCTTGTGAATTATTAAAAGGAACTTATATATTATTTTTATAGGGTTTCTTGCATATTCAATTTAACATTTTCAATAACTTATTTACCATGCATGCTATGTGTTTGTGAAAAAGCCCGTATGGCATCACGCACTACTTTTCTGTTATCCTACTTTCATGCCTGTTTTTCACAAAATCCTTTTTATATTTTATTAATTATTTATAATTGTCATTACAAACATATTGTTAGTTTGGAAGACTTGGTAATCTAACTTGGACATTGAATGCTTGATCTATGCTACTCATGCCTTTGCCAGCATGCCAATAAACATCTCGCATTTAATTGTTATTACATGCACTTGCTATATTTCCATTGATGACCTTTCACATGTAGTCATGACCATGTGTTAACGTCATTCTTCTTTACTGTGCATTGATTACCACCTTTCCCATTCTCTTCCTTGCTGGAACCCCTAGCTTTACTTGTTACTTTCCTTTTTCCCTTTCAGGATGGCCACCAAGAAGGGTAAAGAGAGAAAGCTACTCCCAAACCACCGGCAAGGAAAGGAACAAAAGAGCACTAGCTGAGGAACCACAACCCCCGCCACCTGCACATCTTTGCATGCACCGAGGACGGTGCAATCTTTAAGTGTGGGGAGGTCGATACCGATCTCCACGGGTTAGTTAGTCCCTTCTCAACACCAATTTTTGTTTTTTATTGTTGCATTTGCATGTTTGATTGTATGTCTGTTTTATTTTGTGCATATTTTACCACTTGGTTGAAGTAATATTTTCTTTTTCAAAAATTTTTTATAGTATTTCACTAATTTAAATTGAAAAATTTGTGTTAAACTTGTTTTGAAGTTGTATTTGGAACATGGTTTTTGAGCCAAAGAACACACAACCTGTGAGATTTTGAGCTTAATTGTATGGTTACATTATTTAACCATAAAATTTTATTCTAGTGTGTTTTTCTTCTCTATGATTACAATCTTTATTTTGTTCCATTCTATATGTCCAATATTTAGTGTATTTACATGTTTGCATATGATTGAGCCCATTATTTGATTTTAGCTCACTTATTCCAAATAAGCCTACCCTTTACATCACCCTTGTTAGCCACCTTGAGCCTTTTAACCCCCTTCTGTTCTATAACCACATCACTAGCCTTAAGCAGAAAAACAAAAGTAAAAATCCCAAATTGAATCTTTGGTTAGCTTAAGATAGAGATTATGTATTAACCAAGTGTGGGGAAACTGTGGGAACATGGGTTAATAAAGGGAATGTATCATGTTGCTAATTTTGAAGATTGAGAAATTTGGAAACCTACTCATGTAAAACAGAAAATCAAAAATTCCATATGCATTGATATAATATTTCAGTTTTTACTTTTCAAAATATATATATATATATATATATATATATTCAATAAATAAATAAATAAATAAGGAGACAAAATTACCCCAATGTTAAGTCTAAATGAAAAATCAATGCATATGTGATACAAGTTAAGAGAAAAGTTGATACATGAGTATGTGAAATATGCAAAAGTGGGAAAATTATGGGTAGCTAGGCATGAATTAGAATTATATAGAGTATACGTATGTTAGGTGGAAGTTTATGTTAATTAAAGATTTATATTATAGCTCACTTGGCCATACATATGTCCTCACCCTTACCTTAGCCACATTACAACCCTATAAAGATCTCATGATGTTTGCATTGGTATACTAAATTTTGTTTATTGGTTAGATGAAGAACAAAGTTTAGAAAAGCATGACTAGAGAAGAGTAGAGAGATTAACCCTAGACACTTGAGAGATTAGAGTGCATATACACTACCAGTGAGGGTCCAATGCTTAATTCTATGTTCCCTGCTTTCATGAGCTATCTTCTTACAAGTTTCCTTGTCTTTTATTGTATAATTTGAATTAGTGAAATCTAATTTATGTTTGTCTTGAAAAGCTTATTTACTTTTAACCAAGTAGGTAGAAACATTCTGCATGTAGTTGCATTCATATAGATAGGTTGCATTTCATACATTGTACCATTCCTCTTCACTCTCTTATAGCTTCTCTTGAGCTTAGCATGAGGACATGCTAATGTTTAAGTATGGGGAGGTTGATAAACCACTATTTTATGGTTTATCTTGTGCTCAATTGAGTGGTTTTTATCAACTCTTTACCCACTTATTCATACTATTTGCATGGTTTTATATTTGCCTTCCTAATTATGTGCTTTGATTGAAAACATGCTTCTTTGGCCTTAAGTTCCCTATGTTTAATCCTCTCTTATTACCATTAGATGTCTTGATATGTGTGTTAAGTGATTTCAGAGATTACAGGACAGGAATGGCTCAGAGGATGGAAAGGAAGCATGCAAAAGTGGAAGGAATACAAGAAGTTGGAGAAATTGCTAAGCTGTCCAGCCTGACCTATTCGCACTCAAATGGCTATAACTTTAGCTACAGAGGTTCAAATGATGCGGTTCTAGTTGCGTTGGAAAGCTAACATCCGGGGCTTCGATTTGATATATAATTTGTCATAGCTACCCCAAATTTAAGCAAGACGAACGCGTGAATGACGCGCCCGCATCGCATCTGCGAACTTCAATCCGTGCGGACGCGTGGATAACGCCTCCGCGTCACTTTGCCGCGACCTGTACGGACCAGATTTCACAATCAGCGATTTTTGGGCTGTTTCTAACCCAGTTTTCGGCCCAGAGAACACAGATTAGAGGCTATAAAGTGGGGGATTGCATCCATTCATAATTATGCTTTCATAATTCATAATTTTAGTTTTAGATGTAGTTTTTAGTGAGAGAGGCTCTCTCCTCTCTCTTAGGATTAGGATTAGGATTAGAATTTATTTTAGGATTAGGATTTCTTTTCACTTCAGGATTATTTCATCTTCATATCAGGTTCAATGTTCCTTTTATTTATTTCCTCAATTTAGTTTATGGATTTCTATGTTTAACTCAACTACTTTATTTGGCTACAACTGCCCATGTTACATTTGATATCTTTATTAATTCATGATTTTGTGGTATTTCAGATCTAAGATTCTTATTTAGCTTTTTATATTATTGGCTTTAATTGATT
The DNA here is from genome assembly GCF_014773155.1 of Arachis stenosperma. Lineage (NCBI taxonomy): Eukaryota > Viridiplantae > Streptophyta > Magnoliopsida > Fabales > Fabaceae > Arachis > Arachis stenosperma. The sequence continues at coordinate 79,896,732 of NC_080386.1, read as the reverse complement.
AACTGGAAGCTCTTGAGTTATCAACTATTCATGATTGATTGTTATGTCGGCTAATTAATTTGAATTCCACTAACTCTAGTCTTTCCTTAGGAGTTGGCTAGGACTTGGGAATTCCAACCAATTGGTTCACTTGACTTTCCCTTGCTTACACAAAGATTAACTAAGTGGGATTAACTTCCATTCTTATAGAAGTAACTAGGATAGGACTTCCGAATTTTCATATCTTGCCAAGAGTTTATTTTATAGTTAATTATTTATTTTATTTGTCATTTAATTTACTTGTTCCTCACTTTCAAAACCCCAATTTACAAAACCTATAACCAATAATAAGAACATACCTCCCTGTAATTCCTTGAGAAGACGACCCGAGGTTTGAATACTCGGTTATCAATTTTAAAAGGGTTTGTTACTTGTGACAACCAAAACGTTTGTAAGAAAGGTTGATTGCTTGGTTTAGTAACTATACTTACAACGAGAGTTTACTATAACTTCTAAACCATCAATCTTCAGTTCTTCAGGCCACCGGCGCGCCTACGCTGCTGCGCCGCCGTCGGTCTCATCCCCTCTCACCATCACCCACGTCCTCTCCCTTTCTCTCTTGCTCACCTTCTCTCTCGCACTCATCCTATCTCTCTTACTGCCGCGCTTCCGCCCCTCACTGCTGCACCGCCGTGAGTCTCTGCCGCCGCCACCATCATCTGAGGCGGCAACTCTATTTCTGCCTCTGTCTCGCCCCTACTGCCCACCCAGTCCAATCCTCATTTCTGCCCTGCGTTCCAGGTTGCTAACCTCTGCCTTATTCCAACTCTGTTCTTAGTTACTGTTAGATTTGTTACCTAGTTAGTTTTTGATTTTAATTGGTAGGTTAGATAGAAATAACTACTGTTAGGTAGCTAGGTTCTGGATAGAGGATTCTAGGCCTGATAAGTGCTCCGTTTGTGATTATTTGTTTGAATTTGTACTGCTGTTTGGATTTTGCTCTGTTTGAATGTTACTGCCCTGAGGGTCAATTTGGTTTGAGTTGTTTTCTGATGCTGGCTGCGAAGGCTTGGCTGTTTGTTCAATTCATATGAACTCATGCATAGTTTCCGTACTTTTGATTTTTAATGAATTCATATGGAAGCTGATTTGACTGTTTAAATTTGGAAAATAGCCAATGTACTGCCGGAATGCTGCCGGATTTTTCCTAACCGTATTTCATGAAATGACATTATTTTGACGGGTGTAACAAACTTCTACTTGACAAGTTATGTGTCAAAAGGCTTTTGTTACCTAAATGGTTTTGAAAATCCCTCAAAAACAAGTTGTGGTCATGCTTATCATATTCTTTGCTTCTATTCATGCTGAATTGCTTATGTGCATTGAATAGCGCACATGAACTTTCAATTTGACCGTCTGCTTGGCTTTCTTTGCATTTGTTGATGACTTGTTTCAATTAATTATTTCTTTTGCAACATCATATTTTATCATCAATGACTGCACTTCCCTCATGAATGTGAACATGATTGTTGTACATATTTTGCAATTCTCTTTTAGTTAGGCAAGTTTCCATCATAACACTAACTGTCAATCTCACTTTTTAACTCACTAAGTTGTTTAACCTACTGACTTTAGCTCTCATTTTCCTTACCTTTCTAACAATTCTTTTGAGTTATGATGATTCTTGTACCTAATACATGAGCATTATGTTACATTGATTGAAATGTTGAATTCTTGGATTATGCTTCCATTTTCTATGGTTACTTGCTATTCAAGTTTTTTGTTTTAGTTCACCATTTGCCTATTTGTCATTCATCCTACATCCTGAACACGTCTTACTTGCTTCGTGCTACTTCCTTAATTGCTTATATTCTATTCTATCCTATTTTTCAGGATGTCAGACAAAGGAAAGGCCATAGCCACTACTTCTAAGAAAAGAAAACACTCTAAGACTTCTGCCCCTTCTCCCTATGCAAATTATGCTAAGAATCCGTTGAGTGAACTGGATAAGGAAAATCAGTTGCTACCTTCTATGGACCTGACAAAATTTCCCAACCTTTATTGTGAGCTTCGCCTTCCCAGGTATCGAAAGAAGAACTTGAACATTGAGAAGAAACTAGTCCTCCCCAATGATGTGAGACGCACCATCGACAGCTGCATTCTAGAGTTGGGTTTGGACTTTGTTGATAGGGATCTGGGAAACATCAACGTCTCATGGGTCAAGGAATTTTATTGCAACTTCTTCCGTCCTACTCTTGACTCAGTACAGCTATGGAGTAGAGAGATTATGATTACTGAGGCTGCTATTGAGGAGGCATTGCAGTGCTGACACCTTACTAATGGCACCTGTGCTCATTAGTAGGCAGAGACAGCTATCTAGTGCATGACTTTTGACTATAAGGTGCTTAAGCGCGTGATTGCCACACCCGATGCCCCTTGGGTGATGGATTCGGGCAACACAAAGCCCAAAGGGATGCTTTTCGCTCATTTGACTAGAGAGGCTAAGACTTGGCAGATGATATTTGCCCACTATGTCCTGCCTACCACTCACTTTTCTGAGATCCCGATGGAGATGTTACTTCTGATTGGCTGTGTCATGGAGGGTAAAGAGGTGTATTTTCCCCGATTGATCCGGCAGAGCATGTGGCGTGCACACATCTGTGGCCTACTCCCATTTCCTACACTGGTCACCAGCATGGCTGCATTAGCCGAGGTTCCTTGGCAGGATGATGATGTGACACCACCACCCCCAGATGACGATGACAAGGAGGTTACTATTCCTTGGGGTGGCTGGGTGCACGAGAAGCCCCCGGCTAGACGCCGCTCTCGGGCTAGGGCAGTTAGACCTTCACCTTCCACAGCAGCAGCTCCATCCAATTCTACAGTCCCTTCTTCAGCCGCATCCCTTGTGCCACCACCGCTAGCACCTGAGCCGACATACCTACTGGTTCAGCGTCTTTTCCGGTTCATAGAGCGCAGCCAGCGCCAGCTTATGCATCGCCTAGATCGGATTGAATAGGTGTTTATCTCACAGGGTATTCAGCTACCTCTGCTCCCAGATTCTCCAACCTCCGATGAGCAGGATCAGGAGGAGGAGGATGTTGAGGAGCCGGCACAGCAGGATGCACCACCAGAGACACATGTCACTACAGAGACCACAGAGATCCAGCAGCCAGTACCACAGCCTCAGCCAGAGCCAAAACCTACCGGTGTACCTCTCCCTGATCCTCAGGATTAGCATCGAGGACGATGCTTGATCTTAAGTGTGGGGAGGTTTCCGTTGGTACCATTAGAGGACCGGTGAACATTTTGGCTATTTTCTAGTTATGCTATCTAGTTATCTTATTTTGCGCACTTTTATATATATTTGTCATTTTAGATATTTTGGATACTTTTACCTTAGTTGTTGCATATTTTGGATTTTAGATGTTTTGGATGCTACATTTCATACTTTAGTTGAATTTTTCTCTATATAGTTATCTTTTTAGCTTGTGATTGTGACTAGAAACTATTTTGGAATTGTCAAGACCTAGTTAACCCTTTTAGAAATTATTTTGCATAAGAAAATAATTTTTGATTGAAAAAGAAAAGGGTAAACTAGGAATTTTTAGAATTTCTCAATCACAAAAATGCTTAGTCAAATATTGAGATTTTCCAAGGAATTTAACTATAGGGCACCACCCCAATTGATTGGAAAAATTTTATGGAACTTGCTTGAATTATCTATATTTTGTGAAGCATGTTTAGAGCTAAGAACGCAAGCAAGTGATTTTTGAGCCTATTGATGTGGTTACATGGTGGACGAAATTGTGATCCATATTCTTTAAGTTGTACTCATTGTAAAATTATGGAATTTGAAATTGGCACGAGTGGACACAACTCCGTTCAACTAACCAGCAAGTGTACTGGGTCGTCCAAGTAATAAACCTTACGCGAGTAAGGGTCGATCCCACAGAGATTGTTGGTATAAAGCAAGCTATGGTCACCTTGTAAATCTCAGTTAGGCAGATAAAATTATGGAATTTAGAAAATCAAATAATAATAAAAAGAAATAATAAAAGGGATACTTATGTAGATTCATTGGTGGGAATTTCAGATAAGCATATGGAGATACTGTATGGCTCAAGGACGCCTGCTCTCCTACTGCTTCAACTCAATCCTTCTTATTCCTTTCCATGGCAAGCTGTGTATAGGGGTTCACCATTCGACGATGGATACTTTTAATCCTCTCGGGAAAATGGTCCTCTGCGGCTGTCACTCGCATGGCTAATCGTCTGGAGGCATCACCTGGCCGAAGGCTACATCCCATCCTCGCAGTGAAAACTACGCTCACGCGCTCTGTCACAGCACGGCTAATCACTGGTTGGTTCCCGCGCCTACTGGAATAGAATCCCTTGATTCTTTTGCGTTTGTCATCACGCCCAGCACTTGCAAGTCTGAAGCACGTCACAGTCATCATTACCGGAATCCTACTCGGAATACCACAGACAAGGTTAGACTTTCCGGACTCCCAGGATCCTACTCGGAATACCACAGACAAGGTGAGACTTTTCGGATCCTCATGAATGCCGCCATCTATCTAGCTTATACCACGAAGATTCTGTTGGGGAATCTAAGAGATACACATTCAAGCTCTGTTGCATGTAGAACGAAAGTGGTTGTCAATCACACGCGTTCATAGGTGAGAATGATGATGAGCGTCACATAATCATCACATTCATCATGTTCTTGGGTGCGAATGAATATCTTGGAATAAGAATAAGAGAGAATTGAATGAAAGAAAATAGAATTGCATTAATACTTGAGGTACAGCAGAGCTCCACACCCTTAATCTATGGTGTGCAGAAACTCCACCGTTGAAAATACATAAGTAAAAGGTTCAGGCATGGCCGAATGGCCAGCCCCCCTAAAACGTGATCAATAGCCTCTTAGGATGAAGAATAAAACAAAGTTGAGACCAAAGATGAAACGTGGTCAAAAAATGTCTAATACAATAGTTAAATGTTCTATTTATAATAAACTAGCTCCTAGGGTTTACATGAGTAAGTAATTGATGCATAAATCCACTTCCGGGGCCCACTTGGTGTATGCTTGGGCTGAGCTTGATCAATCCACGAGCTGAGGCTTCTCTTGGAGTTGAACTCCGAGTTATGACGTGTTTTGGGCGTTCAACTCCGGATCATGACGTTTTTCTGGCGTTTAACTCCAGACAGCAGCATGTACTTGGCGTTCAACGCCAAGTTACGTCGTCAATTTCCGAATAAAGTATGGACTATTATATATTGCTGGAAAGCCCTGGATGTCTACTTTCCAACGTCGTTGAAAGCGTGCCAATTGGAGTTCTGTAGCTCCAGAAAATCCATTTTGAGTGCAGGGAGGTCAGATTCCAACAGCATCAGCAGTCCTTTTGTCAGCCTTTTTTAGAGTTTTGCTCAAGTCCCTCAATTTCAGCCAGAAATTACCTGAAATCACAGAAAAACACACAAAATCATAGTAAAGTCCAGAAATGTGAATTTAACATAAAAACTAATGAAAACATCCCTAAAAGTAGCTTGATCTTACTAAAAACTACCTAAAAACAATGCCAAAAAGCGTATAATTTATCCGCTCATCACAACACCAAACTTAAATTGTTGCTTGTCCCCAAGCAACTGAAAATCAATTTAGGATAAAAAGAAGAGAATATCAATGAATATTAATTATAATTAGATGAGCGGGACTTGTAGCTTTTTGCTTCTGAACAGTTTTGGCATCTCACTTTTTCCTTTGAAGTTTAGAATGATTGGCTTCTCTAGGAACTTAGAATTTCGGATGGTGTTATTGACTTTCCTAGTTAAGCATGTTGATTCTTGAACACAGCTACTTATGAGTCTTGGCCGTGGCCCTAAGCACTTTGTTTTCTAGTATTACCACCAGATACATAAATGCCACAGACACATAACTGGGTGAACCTTTTCAGATTGTGACTCAGCTTTGCTAGAGTCCCCAGTTAGTGGTGTTCAGAGCTCTTAAGCACACTCTTTTGCTTTGGATCACGACTTTAACCACTCAGTCTCAAGCTTTTTCACTTGGACCTTCATGACACAAGCACATGGTTAGGGACAGCTTGGTTTAGCCGCTTAGGCCTGGATTTAATGTCCTTGGGCCCTCCTATCCATTGATGCTCAAAGCCTTGGATCCTTTTTACCCTTGCCTTTTGGTTTTAAGGGCTATTGGCTTTTTCTACTGCTCCTTCTTTTTTTTTTTTCGCCATTCACTGCTTTTTCTTGCTTCAAGAATCAATTTCATGATTTTTCAGATCATCAATAACATTTCTCTTTGTTCATCATTCTTTCAAGAGCCAACAATTTTAACATTCATAAGCAACAAGATCAAAAGACATATGCACTGTTCAAGCATTCATTCAGAAAACAAAAGTATTGTCACCACATCAATATAATTAAATTAAAATTCAAGGATAAATTCGAAATTCATGTACTTCTTGTTCTTTTGAATTAAAAACAATTTTTTTATTTAAGAGAGGTGAAGGATTAATGGATTTTATTCATAGCTTTAAGGCATGGTTACATACTAATGATCATGAAGTAAAGACACAAGGAATGAATCCACCTTTAGTGGCGTCTTCTTCTTGAAGGACCAATGATGTTCTTTAGCTCTTCTATGTCCCTTCCTTGCCTTTGTTGCTCCTCCCTCATTGCTCTTTGATATTCTCTTATTTCTTGGAGAATGATGGAGTGCTCATGATGTTCCACCCTTAATTGTTCCACATTATTGCTCAAACCTTCTAAGGAAGTGTTGAGTTGCTCCCAATAGTTGTTTGGAGGAAAGTGCATCCCTTGAGGCATCTCAGGGATTTCTTGATGATGAGCTTCCTCATGCACCTCTTGAGAACCGTGAGGGGCTTCTCTTGCTTGCTCCATCCTTTTCTTGGTGATGGGCTTGTTCTCTTCAATGGAGATGTCTCCTTCTATGATAACTCCAGCTGAGTAACATAGATGGCAAATAAGGTGAGGAAAAGCTAGCCGTGCCATAGGTGAGGGCTTGTCGGCTATTTTGTAGATTTCATTGGAGATGACCTCATGAACTTCTATTTCCTCTCCAATCATGATGCCATGAATCATGATGGCCCGATCCACAGTAACTTCAGATCGGTTGCTAGTAGGAATGATGGAGCGCTGAATGAACTCCAACCATCCTCTAGCTATAGGCTTGAGGTCCAGTCTTCTTAGTTGGACTGGCTTGACTTTGGAGTCTCTCTTCCATTGAGCTCCTTCCACACAAATGTCCATAAGGACTTGGTCCAACCTTTGATCAAAGTTGACCCTTCTAGTGTAGGGGCGTTCATCACCTTGCATCATGGGCAAGTGGAATGCCAACCTTACATTTTTCGGACTGAAATCCAAGTATTTCCCCCGAACCATTGTGAGATAATTCTTTGGACTCGGGTTCATACCTTGATCATGGTTCCTAGTGATCCATGCATTGGCATAGAACTCTTGAACCATTAAGATTCCGACTTGTTGCATGGGGTTGGTTAAGACTTCCCAACCTCTTCTTCGGACTTCATGTCGGATCTCCGGATACTCATTTTTCTTGAGCTTGAAAGGGACCTCAGGGATCACCTTCTTCTTTGCCACAACATCATAGAAGTGGTCTTGATGGCTCTTGGAGATGAATCTTTCCATCTCCCATGACTCGGAGGTGGAAGCTTTTGCCTTCCCTTTCCCTTTTCTAGAGGATACTCCGGCCTTAGGTGCCATTGGTAATGGAAAAACAAAAAAAAGCTTATGCTTTTACCACACCAAACTTAAAATATTGCTCGCCCTCGAGCAATAAAAGAAAGAAGAGAAGAAGAAGAAGAAGAAAATATGGTAGAGAGGGAGAGAGGTAGGTTCGGCTTAGGTGAAGAAGGATGGGTTGTGTTGTGTGAAAATGAAGTAGAATGGAAGGGTATTTATAGGGAAAGGGGGGGAGGTATGTTCGGCCATTTGGGTGGGAATGGGAGGGAAATTGGTTTGAATTTTTGAAGGTAGGTGGGGTTTATGGGGAAGAGTGAATTTGGATTAGGAGAGTGTGATTAGGATTAAAAGGTAAGGTGGGAATATGGTAGGTGGGGATCCTGTGGGGTCCACAGATCGTGAGGTGATTCTGTGGGGTCCACAGATCCTGAGGTGTCAAGGAATTCCATCCCTGCACCAAATAGGCATGTAAAATGCCTTTGTGCATCATTCTGGCGTTTAAACGCCCATTGGTGCACATTCTGGGCGTTTAACGCCCATGTAAAGCATGTTTCTGGCGTTGAACGCCAGTTTCATGCTTGTTACTGGCGTTCAGCGCCAGTTTTTTTCTTCTCTGGGCACATTCCTGGCATTCAGCGCCAGAATGTTGCTTGTTTCTGGCGTTCAGTGCCAGAATGATGCTCTGTTCTAGCGTTGAACGCCAGCCAGATGCACCTTACTGGCGTTGAACGCCAGCCTGTGCGTCCTCCAAGGTGAAAATTTTTTTCTTCTGCTGTTTTTGATTTTGTTTTTAATTTTTATGATTTTTTCGTGACTCCTCATGATCATGTACCTAATAAAACACAAAACAACAATAAAATAGAATAAAATAAAATTAGATAAATAAAATTGGGTTGCCTCCCAACAAGCGCTTCTTTAATGTCAATAGCTTGACAGTGGCTCTCATGGAGCCACAAGGTGATCAGGTCAATGTTGTATAGTTGTCCACACCAAACTTAGAGTTTGGATATGGGATCTTAACACCAAACTTAGAGTTTGGTTGTAGCCTCACAACACCAAACTTAGAGTTTGACTGTGAGGGCTCTTTTTGACCCTGAACTGAGAGAAGCTCTTCATGCTTACTCTCTTCTGTCACAGAGGGATGGCCACGTGCCTTAAACACAAGGTAGTCCCCATTCAATTGAAGGACTAATTCACCTCTGTTGACATCTATCACAGCTCCTGCTGTGGCTAGGAAAGGTCTTTCAAGGATGATGCAATCATCTTCTTCCTTCCTGGTGTCTAAGATTATGAAATCAGCAGGGATGTAAAGGCCTTCAACCTTTACTAACACGTCCTCTACTAATCCATAAGCTTGTCTCAATGACTTGTCTGCCAGTTGTAATGAGAACAAGGCAGGTTGTACCTCAATGATCCCCAGCTTCTCCATTACAGAGAGTGGCATTAGATTTATCCCTGATCCCAGATCACACAGAGCCTTTTCAAAGATCATGGTGCCTATGGTATAGGGTATTAAGAACTTGCCAGGATCTTGTTTCTTTTGAGGTAGAATTTTCCGAATCCAAGTATCCAGTTCATTAATGAGCAAGGGAGGTTCACTTTCCCAAGTCTCATTACCAAATAACTTGGCATTCAGCTTCATGATAGCTCCTAAGTATTGAGCAACTTGCTCTCCAGTCACATCTTCATCCTCTTCAGAGGAAGAATAGTCTTCAGAGCTCATGAATGGCAGAAGGAAATTTAATGGAATCTCTATGGTCTCTATATGAGCCTCAGATTCCTTTGGATCCTCAATAGAAAACTCCTTCTTGCTTGAGGGACGTCCCAGGAGGTCTTCCTCACTGGGATTTTCGTCCTCCTCCTCCCTTGTGCATTCGGCCATATTGACTATGTCAATGACTTTGCACTCTCCTTTTGGATTCTCTTCTGTATTGCATGGGAGAGTACTGGGAGGAGTTTCAATGACTTTCTTACCCAGCTGGCCCACTTGTGCCTCCAGATTTCTGATGGAGGATCTTGTTTCACTCATGAAACTGAAAGTGGCTTTTGACAGATCAGAGACTACATTGGCTAAATTAGAAGTGTTTTGTTCAGAATTCTCTGTCTGTTGCTGAGAAGGTGATGGATATGGCTTGCTATTGCCCAACCTGTTGCATCCACCATTGTTAAAGCCTTGTTGAGGCTTTTGTTGATCCTTCCATGAGAAATTTGGATGATTTCTCCATGATGAGTTATAGGTGTTTCCATAAGGTTCACCCATGTAATTAACCTCTGCCATGGCAGGGTTCTCAGGATCATAGACTTCTTCAGAAGCTGCCTCTCTAGTACTGTTGGATGCATGTTGCCATCCATTCAGATTTTGAGAGATCATGTTGACCTGTTGAGTCAACACTTTGTTCTGAGCCAATATGGCATTCAGAGTATCAATTTCAAGAACTCCTTTCTTCTGAGATATCCCATTGTTCACGGAATTCCTCTCAGAAGTGTACATGAACTGGTTATTTGCAACCATGTCAATGAGTTCTTGAGCCTCTTCAGGCGTTTTCTTCAGGTGAATAGATCCACCTGCAGAATGGTCCAATGACATTTTCGAAAATTCAGAGAGACCATAATAGAATATATCTAATATGGTCCATTCTGAAAACATGTCAGATGGACATCTTTTGGTCAGCTGCTTGTATCTTTCCCAAGCTTCATAGAGGGATTCACCATCTTTTTGTTTGAAGGTTTGAACATCCACTCTCAGCTTGCTCAGCTTTTGAGGAGGAAAGAATTTATCCAAGAAGGCAGTGACCAGCTTATCCCAGGAGTCCAGGCTATCCTTGGGTTGTGAATCCAACCATACTCTAGCTCTGTCTCTTACAGCAAAAGGGAAAAGCATGAGTCTGTAGACTTCAGGATCAACTCCATTCGTCTTTACAGTCTCACAGATCTGCAAGAACTCAGTTAAGAACTGATAGGGATCTTCAGATGGAAGTCCATAAAACTTGCAGTTTTGTTGCATTAAGGCAACTAGCTGAGGTTTCAGCTCAAAGTTGTTGGCTCCAATGGCAGGAATGGAGATGCTTCTTCCATCAAACTTGGACGTTGGCTTTGTGAAGTCACCAAGCATTCTCCTTGCATTATTATTATTTTCGGCTGCCATCTCCTTCTCTTGTTCGAAAATTTCTGAAAGGTTGTTTCTGGATTGTTGCAATTTAGCTTCTCTTAATTTTCTCTTCAAAGTCCTTTCAGGTTCTGGATCAATTTCAACAAGAGTGCCTTTATCCTTGTTCTTGCTCATATGAAAGAGAAGAAAACAAGAAAAGAAGAGGAATTCTCTATGTCACAGTATAGAGATTCCTTTATGTTAGTAGAAAAAGAAGGGGTAGAAGAATGAAGAGGGAGATTCGGATTTTGGATGAAGAGAGGTGGAGAGAAGTGTTAGTACTTAAATAATTAAATAGAAGAAGAAAAGAGAAGGGAACTTTCAAAAATAATTTTGAAAGAGGTTAGTGATTTTCGAAAATTAGAGACAAAATGTAATTAAAGTTAAAACATGAAACAATTAGTTAATTAAAAAGAACTTTTGAAAAAGGGGTGAGATATTTTCGAAAATTAGAGAGGGAAAAAGTAGTTAGGTGGTTTTGAAAAAGATAAGAAACAAACAAGAAGTTAGTTAGTTAATTGAAAAAGATTTGAAATCAAAATTGAAAAAGATAAGAAGATAGTAAATTAGATAAGATATTTTGAAATCAATTTTTGAAAAAGATAAAATTTTTGAAAAAGATAAAATAAAAGATAAAAAGATTTAATTCAAAAATTTTGAAATTATTTACTTCACTAACAAGAAACTACAAGATAAGATTCTAGAACTTAAAGATTGAACCTTTCTTAACAAGAAAGTAACAAACTTCAAATTTTTGAACCAATCACATTAATTATTAGTGAATTTTCGAAAATATGATGTAAAGATAAGGAAAAGATTTTGAAATTAATTTGAAAAATATTTTTGAACTTTTCAAAAAATATAAAAAATGAAAAAGATATGATTTTTGAAAAAGATTTTGAAAAGATAAGATTTTTAAAATTGAAATTTTGACTTGACTTGTAAGAAACAACTAATTTTGAAAATTTTTGACCAAGTCAACCCAAAATTTCGAAAATTTGGAGGGAAATAAGGAAAAGATAATTTTTTTTTATTTTTGAATTTTTAATTATGAGAGAGAAAAACAACAAAAATACTCAATGCATGAAATTTTTAAATCAAAACAATGAATGCATGCAAGAATGCTATGAATGTCAAGATGAACACCAAGAACACTTTGAAGATCATGATGAACATCAAGAACATATTTTTGAAAAATTTTTGATGCAAAGAAAATATGCAAGACACCAAACTTAGAAATTTTTAATGCTTGAAAAATATGAATGCAAAGATGCACATGAAAAACAAGAAAAGACACAAAACAAGAAAACATCAAGATCAAACAAGAAGACTTATCAAGAACAACTTGAAGATCATGAAGAACACTTTGAATGCATGGAATTTTCGAAAAAATGCAAGAAAATTTTTTAAAGCATGCAATTGACACCAAACTTAAAAATTGACTCAAGACTCAAACAAGAAACACAAAATATTTTTAGTTTTTATGATTTTCTAATTTTTTTTGAATTTTTATTAATTTTTTCGAAAATAAAGTTTAGAAAAACGAAAAATAAAAGAAAAATTTTGAAAAAGATTTTTGAAAAGAAAATTACCTAATCTGAGCAACAAGATGAACCGTCAGTTGTCCATACTCGAACAATCCCCGGCAACGGCGCCAAAAACTTGGTGGACGAAATTGTGATCCATATTCTTTAAGTTGTACTCATTGTAAAATTATGGAATTTGAAATTGGCACGAGTGGACACAACTCCGTTCAACTAACCAGCAAGTGTACTGGGTCGTCCAAGTAATAAACCTTACGCGAGTAAGGGTCGATCCCACAGAGATTGTTGGTATGAAGCAACCTATGGTCACCTTGTAAATCTCAGTTAGGCAGATAAAATTATGGAATTTAGAAAATCAAATAATAATAAAAAGAAATAATAAAAGGGATACTTATGTAGATTCATTGGTGGGAATTTCAGATAAGCATATGGAGATACTGTATGGCTCAAGGACGCCTGCTCTCCTACTGCTTCAACTCAATCCTTCTTATTCCTTTCCATGGCAAGCTGTGTATAGGGGTTCACCGTTCGACGATGGCTACTTTTAATCCTCTCGGGAAAATGGTCCTCTGCGGCTGTCACTCGCATGGCTAATCGTCTGGAGGCATCACCTGGCCGAAGGCTACATCCCATCCTCGCAGTGAAAACTACGCTCACGCGCTCTGTCACAGCACGGCTAATCACTGGTTGGTTCCCGCGCCTACTGGAATAGAATCCCTTGATTCTTTTGCTTTGTCATCACGCCCAGCACTTGCAAGTCTGAAGCACGTCACAGTCATTCATTACCGGAATCCTACTCGGAATACCACAGACAAGGTTAGACTTTCCGGACTCCCAGGATCCTACTCGGAATACCACAGACAAGGTGAGACTTTCCGGATCCTCATGAATGCCGCCATCTATCTAGCTTATACCACGAAGATTCTGTTGGGGAATCTAAGAGATACACATTCAAGCTCTATTGCATGTAGAACGGAAGTGGTTGTCAATCACACGCGTTCATAGGTGAGAATGATGATGAGCGTCACATAATCATCACATTCATCATGTTCTTGGGTGCGAATGAATATCTTGGAATAAGAATAAGAGAGAATTGAATGAAAGAAAATAGAATTGCATTAATACTTGAGGTACAGCAGAGCTCCACACCCTTAATCTATGGTGTGCAGAAACTCCACCGTTGAAAATACATAAGTAAAAGGTTCAGGCATGGCCGAATGGCCAGCCCCCCTAAAACGTGATCAATAGCCTCCTAGGATGAAGAATAAAACAAAGTTGAGACCAAAGATGAAACGTGGTCAAAAAACGTCTAATACAATAGTTAAATGTTCTATTTATAGTAAACTAGCTCCTAGGGTTTACATGAGTAAGTAATTGATGCATAAATCCACTTCCGGGGCCCACTTGGTGTATGCTTGGGCTGAGCTTGATCAATCCACGAGCTGAGGCTTCTCTTGGAGTTGAACTCCGAGTTATGACGTGTTTTGGGCGTTCAACTCCGGATCATGACGTTTTTCTGGCGTTTAACTCCAGACAGCAGCATGTACTTGGCGTTCAACGCCAAGTTACGTCGTCAATTTCCGAATAAAGTATGGACTATTATATATTGCTGGAAAGCCCTAGATGTCTACTTTCCAATGCCGTTGAGAGCGCGCCAATTGGAGTTCTGTAGCTCCAGAAAATCCATTTTGAGTGCAGGGAGGTCAGATTCCAACAGCATCAGCAGTCCTTTTGTCAGCCTTTTTCAAAGTTTTGCTCAAGTCCCTCAATTTCAGCCAGAAATTACCTGAAATCACAGAAAAACACACAAACTCATAGTAAAGTCCAGAAATGTGAATTTAACATAAAAACTAATGAAAACATCCCTAAAAGTAGCTTGATCTTACTAAAAACTACCTAAAAATAATGCCAAAAAGCGTATAAATTATCCGCTCATCATTACACTTTATAACCATCTATTTCCTTCTTGTATGAAATTACCCTCTTTCTATGATTCTGATCCTTGATTTGTCTAATTCTATATGTCCAATTATTCCTTGTATTTGTAACACCCTACCACACTAAGCTTTACGCTTAAGTCGTAAAACGAAGGTGGTGAGGTATGACGACCTCTAAAATAAAATGAGTACATATAATAGCAGAAGAATTATAGTATGCTAGGAGCCTTGAAGAAAAGGGGGAAATAAAAATCGCATAATAAAGGCGCTACGCTCAAGGAACGAGTTAGCTTACGTGCTAAGAAAACCATAACTATTTAACACAAGATAACAGAAGTGGGAATAGAGTGCCAAAGATACATAATATCAAGCTCCTAACTCAGCCTGCGAAGTCAAGACTGGTCGGAGAATATTTACACATATATACATATATATCCAAAACCCAAAGGTACATATATACAATCCTGCCTCTCCATAAACCTCTAAGAGGATCAAAAAGAATAAGTCATGCGGAGAGAAAGCTAAGTACATATATATACATCATATCATAACAAAATATCCCAGTAACCACTCCGCCTCAAGAGTCCAGACGCCTAACGAGATGCCTCTCGACCTGCATCTGAAAAACAACAACATAGTATGGAATGAGAACCGGAGGTTCTCAGTATGGTAAAGGTGCCCGCATAGTTAATATAAAAGGTCTCGGGAAAGCCAGAGACATTCCTAAAACTTCGACACTCAGAATCATTCTTAAGGAAAATAAACTAAACCAAAAGTTAGGTAAGCTATCTAAGGTATTCTAATTCTGAATCTAACTTTAACCTAATAATTCACGTTCTGTCTCCTCTAATCCTCCAAATCATTGGTGGAACAATCCTCTCTCCTCACACCTTCGTCAGGAGGAATTTCCCAAAAACATACACATACAATTCAAGCAAAGAAAACACAGATAGAGAAGCATTTATAGCAAGTAGAACAAGTAGCAGATAAGTAGAATTTAACAGTTAAACAAACTAAAGCAATGCACACTCAGACAAAGCAAACAAATGTATATGATGTATGCCTGTCCTATGGCTGATGAGTCTCATCTGTCGGTTATACAGCCAACCCGACAAGTCCTGGTAGTTAACCATTGGACAGTCCCTCTGTGTGCGCATCCCCAAGCTCAATAATATTCCATGGAGTTAAACTCCAAGCTCAAATATAATATTCCATGGAGTTACACTCCAAGCTCAATAATATAGTATTCCATGGAGACGAACTCCAAGCTCAATAACATAGTATTCCATGGAGACGAACTCCAAGCTCAAATATAATATTCAATATTAATATACATATGCATGCCCATGGGGGAATCCGGGGAGTTAAAGTGCCCGGTCACATCTTGCGACAGAGGGTCAACAAATAGTCTCAAATACACAAACCACATAATAATCTCTTTCCCTTTTAAAATATTACCTCAAATCAAAACTCCAATTCTTAAAGAAATTTTGGCAATATCTCCTCTAAGACTCAAATTTCTGCCACCCTTCAAGGGTCCCAACTATCAAACCGAACACCTCTCAGTTACTCAAATCATTTCCAGTAACAAATTATTTCATAATCAAACAAATACCAATATTAAATCTTTTCCTAAAATCAACCAACTTCAACAGCAAATTATTAACAACAACTAAACCACACATTTTATTCCATATACACAATCCATCAATTATACATTCAGTTCATTCCTATCTTAAGGTCTTCTAGCCTAAGTTTTCACGTGACATTAAATGTTAACTACGAGAAACCAAAACCATACCTTCGTACGGAATCAAAATATTCAAAGCTTCGGAGAAGCTTTCTGACTGAGCTATCGAAGAAGAAAATGTCCAGAATCGTCTATACCTCCTAAAATTTCCGTTGGCCAAACCCAAAGAAAAGATGAGCTATGTCACTGTCAATTTCCACTAATCAAAAATGGTGCCAACGTGTAGAAGAAGAGGTTACGAATACTCTTACCGGATTAGATTTTTTATTGGAGTTACGGATTGTAAGAAATCGAAACCGAACGTTTAACGGGACTTACGTTCTTTCGCTCCTCTCCTCTTGGTTACTCTTCTCTCTCGCCTCTCATTCTTATATATGCATACATATATATGGCGGCTCAGTATAATAATAATAATGAAGTAAATATTATTTAATTTCTTCAGTTGATACTATTATATAGCTAATGATATAATAAAACTATAATAATACTCATACCTAGATATTATATATGTGTATCCATATGAAATGGCTTTCCATTGAGTAAATGGTTGCCGCCTTACATATATATGCGTCCATGCATAATAGTAATAATAATTAGAATAATATACATATATATACAATCGTAATGCATAATCAACACCGCCTTTTATTTTTTGTGCTTTATGATTAATAATAATAATAATAACAATAATAATAATAATAATAATACAGGAACGAACTTTAGTGAATAATAATAAGGTATATTATATATATATATAAACGAACGCATAGGTAATCAAATATTAATAATAATAATAATAATAATAATAATAATAATAATAATAACAATAATAATAATAATATGAATTTGATTAAATTAAAATTATTAGTTCGATTTCTGATAATTGGATATTTTTTTTTTAAAATAAGGAGATTTTAATTTTATAAAATAAATTATAACTTATTTATATTTATATTTTTAAAACTGAGGGTTGCTACATCCTATCCACCTTATAAAAATTTTCGTCCTCGAAAATTGATATAACATGGAAAAGATTCACGCTAACGTAACCTCCCTTCTTAAACATATCAAAGAAAAACAGAAAGATTTGACATGCTTTGTTTGTAAATCCAGGATATTCTTATGGCTTAAAAGTCTACGCAAAACGGAAGATGCAAGATAGACTCGATACAGAAAGGTTATAAGGCAGGTTGGTATTAGATCGACGGGTTTATCACTTCTAATACTCACTTCGTCTAGCTCTTAAGTTCTACCGATTCTAATGGTTCCACCTTTCGTAATACAATCGAAACTGGTTCAGTCTCTAACACTAAATCTATCACAACTTACTTTTTCTCTCGCCACCTAACCGGTTATCAAACAGATATTTCTATCGGCCTAAATTCCTAGTCCATATCCAAGTTCAAAACTATGTCCAGCCTTTCCAGTCCTAAACTTCTCAGTTCGATTATGTAACTTAAACGAAAGCGGGGTCCTAGCTCTACACAGAACAAATCCATCCTACGCATTCGATATCATACTTACCTCGATCCTCTCGTGGCCAACCCGCATCTGCGGCTCTCCCACGTGAACAATCCCTAGACATATGTCCCGGTGCTCCACATCGAAAACACATTCCCAGTCCGTACCTGCGCGGCTCTTCTGGAGTGGTCTCACCAAAGCCTTCCTGTAGCTGTGTCCACTTCATGGAGCAATCCTCAGCGAGCTGGCTCTTCTTAACCAACTCAGTGAAATTTGTTAGCTTTTGTGGATACACGTAATTAAAGATATCTCTCCTTAGTCCTTTCTCATACTGAGCACACTTCCATTCCTCATAATCAGCTGGATTTCCTTGACAAGTTTTTGAGAAACGGCACAGGTTGTCGAATTCACGGGTATAGTTGGCAACGGACATATCCTTTTGCTTCAGCTGCATTAACTCCAATTCCTTTGCAATGCGAAACGCATGCAAGAAATATCTCCCATAAAACTCTGTCTTGAATCCATGCCAAGAGACATCCGTTAACTCCACCTGCAAGGTTTGACACAATTCTTGCCACCAATTCTGAGCATCTCCTTCCAACATATGAGTCACTATCTCTACTGACTGTACCTCAGGAACATGCTGAGTGTACAAAAACCTCTCCACTTCTCGAAACCACTGATCAGCCTCCAGGGCAATGGCGTTTCCGTTAAACCGAGGTGGACCACTCTTGAGGAAGTCAGTAAGGGTCATAGACCTATAGTATCGACTTACGTTACTTGTACTAGCACTAGGGTTTCCACCTGGACGTCCTTGCATTGGTTCAACCACGGGATTTCCTCTCTGAACACCTCGTTCGGATCCACGAGACGACATTTGGTCCCTGTTCACACCAAACAAGTGATATTAAGTTGATCAGTCTCAATATCGCAAGTTTAATGTTTCAAGTTCCAGATGCATGCTCATGAACATTTATGCCACATATATCAATCAGATATCCTAATAGCACATACACACACCCAGAGTATGCCCAGAAGCATAATCAGTCCATCCCTCAGGCTCTATAGGAACGAACTGCTCTGATACCATAATGTAACACCCTACCACACTAAGCTTTACGCTTAAGTCGTAAAACGAAGGTGGTGAGGTATTACGACCTCTAAAATAAAATGAGTACATATAATAGCAGAAGAATTATAGTATGCTAGGAGCCTTGAAGAAAAGGGGGAAATAAAAATCGCATAATAAAGGCGCTACGCTCAAGGAACGAGTTAGCTTACGTGCTAAGAAAACCATAACTATTTAACACAAGATAACAGAAGTGGGAATAGAGTGCCAAAGATACATAATATCAAGCTCCTAACTCAGCCTGCGAAGTCAAGACTGGTCGGAGAATATTTACACATATATACATATATATCCAAAACCCAAAGGTACATATATACAATCCTGCCTCTCCATAAACCTCTAAGAGGATCAAAAAGAATAAGTCATGCGGAGAGAAAGCTAAGTACATATATATACATCATATCATAACAAAATATCCAGTAACCACTCCGCCTCAAGAGTCCAGACGCCTAACGAGATGCCTCTCGACCTGCATCTGAAAAACAACAACATAGTATGGAATGAGAACCGGAGGTTCTCAGTATGGTAAAGGTGCCCGCATAGTTAATATAAAAGGTCTCGGGAAAGCCAGAGACATTCCTAAAACTTCGACACTCAGAATCATTCTTAAGGAAAATAAACTAAACCAAAAGTTAGGTAAGCTATCTAAGGTATTCTAATTCTGAATCTAACTTTAACCTAATAATTCACGTTCTGTCTCCTCTAATCTTCCAAATCATTGGTGGAACAATCCTCTCTCCTCACACCTTCGTCAGGAGGAATTTCCCAAAAACATACACATACAATTCAAGCAAAGAAAACACAGATAGAGAAGCATTTATAGCAAGTAGAACAAGTAGCAGATAAGTAGAATTTAACAGTTAAACAAACTAAAGCAATGCACACTCAGACAAAGCAAACAAATGTATATGA
The DNA here is from genome assembly GCF_014773155.1 of Arachis stenosperma. Classification (NCBI taxonomy): domain Eukaryota; kingdom Viridiplantae; phylum Streptophyta; class Magnoliopsida; order Fabales; family Fabaceae; genus Arachis; species Arachis stenosperma. Next base: position 79,877,133 of record NC_080386.1, on the reverse strand, counting down.
TGTATGCCTGTCCTATGGCTGATGAGTCTCATCTGTCGGTTATACAGCCAACCCGACAAGTCCTGGTAGTTAACCATTGGACAGTCCCTCTGTGTGCGCATCCCCAAGCTCAATAATATTCCATGGAGTTAAACTCCAAGCTCAAATATAATATTCCATGGAGTTACACTCCAAGCTCAATAATATAGTATTCCATGGAGACGAACTCCAAGCTCAATAATATAGTATTCCATGGAGACGAACTCCAAGCTCAAATATAATATTCAATATTAATATACATATGCATGCCCATGGGGGAATCCGGGGAGTTAAAGTGCCCGGTCACATCTTGCGACAGAGGGTCAACAAATAGTCTCAAATACACAAACCACATAATAATCTCTTTCCCTTTTAAAATATTACCTCAAATCAAAACTCCAATTCTTAAAGAAATTTTGGCAATATCTCCTCTAAGACTCAAATTTCTGCCACCCTTCAAGGGTCCCAACTATCAAACCGAACACCTCTCAGTTACTCAAATCATTTCCAGTAACAAATTATTTCATAATCAAACAAATACCAATATTAAATCTTTTCCTAAAATCAACCAACTTCAACAGCAAATTATTAACAACAACTAAACCACACATTTTATTCCATATACACAATCCATCAATTATACATTCAGTTCATTCCTATCTTAAGGTCTTCTAGCCTAAGTTTTCACGTGACATTAAATGTTAACTACGAGAAACCAAAACCATACCTTCGTACGGAATCAAAATATTCAAAGCTTCGGAGAAGCTTTCTGACTGAGCTATCGAAGAAGAAAATGTCCAGAATCGTCTATACCTCCTAAAATTTCCGTTGGCCAAACCCAAAGAAAAGATGAGCTATGTCACTGTCAATTTCCACTAATCAAAAATGGTGCCAACGTGTAGAAGAAGAGGTTACGAATACTCTTACCGGATTAGATTTTTGATTGGAGTTACGGATTGTAAGAAATCGAAACCGAACGTTTAACGGGACTTACGTTCTTTCGCTCCTCTCCTCTTGGTTACTCTTCTCTCTCGCCTCTCATTCTTATATATGCATACATATATATATGGCGGCTCAGTATAATAATAATAATGAAGTAAATATTATTTAATTTCTTCAGTTGATACTATTATATATAGCTAATGATATAATAAAACTATAATAATACTCATACCTAGATATTATATATATGTGTATCCATATGAAATGGCTTTCCATTGAGTAAATGGTTGCCGCCTTACATATATATATGCGTCCATGCATAATAGTAATAATAATTAGAATAATATACATATATATACAATCGTAATGCATAATCAACACCGCCTTTTATTTTTTGTGCTTTATGATTAATAATAATAATAATAACAATAATAATAATAATAATAATACAGGAACGAACTTTAGTGAATAATAATAAGGTATATTATATATATATATAAACGAACGCATAGGTAATCAAATATTAATAATAATAATAATAATAATAATAATAATAATAATAATAATAATAATAATAATAATAACAATAATTATAATAATATGAATTTGATTAAATTAAAATTATTAGTTCGATTTCTGATAATTGGATAATTTTTTTTTTTAAAATAAGGAGATTTTAATTTTATAAAATAAATTATAACTTATTTATATTTATATTTTTAAAACTGAGGGTTGCTACAGTATTCATGCATTTATATGATTGAGGCTATTATTTCATTAGCTCACTTAACCAAATAGCAGTACCTTTTATCAACCTTTGTTAGCCAATTTTGAGCCTATGCTTAACCCACTTATTTCTCAATTTAGCACATTACAAGCCCCAAAGTGAAAAACAATAAATATCCTATTTGGATCTTTGATAGGCTTAGGCTAGTGAGAGTGCTTATTTTCAAGATTAGTGAGGATTGGGAACATTGGTTGGGATAAAAGGGATGTTTTGTATTTTTATATTTGGGAATTGAGTGTATGCTCATGTATTGATTAAATATAAAATCTTATGCATTGATATTCTTGAAAGAAAAGAAGAAAATAATCAAAAGGAAAAAAAGATAAAAAGAAAAGAAAAGAAAAAATATAGAAAAAGAAAAGATAAGAAAAGCAAGAAAAGGGGACAAAATGCCTCAAAGCAAAAAGCTCAATAAAAGATCAATGCATAAGTGTTGTGAAATGAAAAGAAAATGCATGAGTATATGAAAGGTGAAAGATGGGTAGTTAGATTAGCACCTAATTATATAGGTCATTATATAGGTTAGGTGGGAAAGTTTAAGCTCATCAAAAGGTCCAAATTCTAGTCCACTTATCCATATATGATCCTACCTTGACCCTAGCCCCATTACAACCTATGAAAAGACCTCATGATGAATGTATGCATGCATGGATTAAATGTTGATTGTTAAAAGAAGATCAAATCTTGGAAAAGCATGATTAGAAGAGAATTGAGTGAATTAGCCCTTAAACACTTGAGTGAAAAGAGCGGATACACATCCGGTGAGGGTTCCATAGCTCAATTGCATGTTTTTACCACTATCATCTATATTCATGCAAGTATATAATTATTTTGATAATCCAATGCAATTGTGGTTTGGACTTGGTTCCTATTGCTCTAGCTCTTGTGCTTACACATGTTTTCTTGGGAATTGATTTATTTTGACTAAGCATTTTCATTCTTTATAGGTAATTACATTTAGATAGGTTCATATAGCTTAGTTGCATTTAATAAATGCCATACCCCTTAGTTCCTTCTTATTTTAGCATGAGGACATGCTAAGATTTAAGTGTGGGGAGGTTGATAAATCCCGTTTTTAGGGTTTATCTTGTGTTGAATTTAGAGTATTTTGATAACCTTTTCTCACAATTAGCCAATGAATTAGCATAATTTTGTAATCTCTCCCGTACTTGCGCTTGAATGTAAAAACATGCTTTTTAAGCCTTTAATTTGGTAATTTTAATTCATCCTTGATTCCATAAGATGCCTTGATGTGTTTGCTAGTAATCTCAGGTTAAAATAGGCTAGGCATGGACCAAAGGAGCAAAGAAGGAAGCATGCAAGTGGAGAGAAGCATAAAAAGCCAAAGAAGTAATCTCAGCCAAGGACGCGCACGCGCACAAGGCGCTCGCGTGCACATTGCGATATTGACCAGGGACGCGTACGCGTACCGTGTGCATCCGCGCCAAAGGCCACACATGATTTTTAAATAGAACTCATGCCCAGCTATTTCTGGGAAGCTGTGGGGCCCAGTTACAACCAATTTGGCGCCAAAGTACTTTAAAGGACCAAGGATTGAAGGGGGAGGCATGTAGGAAGTTCATACATATACATTAGGATTAGTTTAGAAGTAGTTTCTAGAGAGAGAAGCTCTCACTTCTCTCTAGAATTAGGATTAGGTTTAGGTTAATCTCTCCTCTTAGATCTAGGTTTAATTCATGCTTTGATTTACTTTTCTTCTATCAATCCTTACTCCTCTACTCTCCTTCTCTCTAGTTTTATATTTCAATTCCTGTAATTCTTCACTTTGTTGTGGATATATCTTTGTTCTCTTGTTTTCTTTCAATAATGCAATTTGAGGTAATTCATGATAATTGTGATTTCCTTAATTGTTGTTGTTAATTCTTTACATTCAATTGTTGTTAGAATTCTTTCTTGTTGTGATTTACTATACTTTTCTTTTGTACCTTCCAAGTGTTTGATGAAATGCTTGAGAGGATGTTAGAATAGAATTTTATGTTCTTGGCTTGAGAAGGTAACTTAGGACTCTTGAGTTACTAATATCTAAGTGATTGATAGTTGATAGCCATTGACTCTAGCTTTCATTAATTCAATTAGTGAGAACTAGGATTTATGGACTTGGATTGATATAACTCACTTGACTTTCTTTTGCTATTAGTTAGAGGATGATTTAGTGAGATTGATTCTTGCAACTATCATGATTGTGGTTAGTGATAATGATATAGGTCCTTGATCATCGAACTTTGCCAAGACCGTTTTGTTAATAAAGTTTCATTTCCATTTACTTTTCATGTTTCTCATTCAAAAACCCCAAAAATAAACAACCAATAACAAGAACACTACCCTGCAAGTCCTTTGAGAGACGACCCGAGGTTTAAATACTTCGGTTTATAGATTTTAGGTGTTTGTACTTGTGACAAACAAATGTTTGTATGAAAGGATTATTGTTGGTTTAGAAACTATACTTTACAACGAGATTTCATTAGTGAAATTCTAAATCATCAAAAATCTAATCATCAATCCTTCCATGAGAAATTTGGATGATTTCTCCATGAAGGATTATAGGTGTTTCCATAGGATTCTCCCATGTAATTCACCTCTTCCATTGCAGGATTCTCAGGGTCATAAGCATCTCCTTCAATGGAAGCATCTTTAGTACTGCCGGATACATCTTGCAATCTAGTCAGATTCTGAGAAATCATATTGCCTTGCTGGGTCAATATTTTGTTCTGAGCCAATATGGCATTCAGAGTATCAACCTCAAGAACTCCTTTCTTCTGAGTCATCCGATTATTCATAGGATTTCTTTCAGAAGTGTACATGAACTGGTTATTTGCAACTATCTCAATGAGTTCCTAGGCTTCTACAGGGGTTTTCTTCAGATGAAGAGATTCACCAGCAGAGTGGTCCAATGACATCTTGGACAATTCAGACAGACCATCATAGAATATACATAAGATGCTCCATTCTGAAAGCATGTCAGAAGGACACCTTCTGATCAATTGCTTGTATCTTTCCCAAGCTTCATAGAGAGATTCACCTTCCTTCTGTCTGAAGGTTTGGACTTCCACTCTAAGCTTGCTCATCTTTTGAGGTGGAAAGAATTTAGCCAAGAAAGCATTGACCAACTTGTCCCAAGAGTTCAGGCTTTCCCTAGATTGTGAGTCCAACCATATCCTAGCTCTGTCTCTTACAGCAAAGGGGAAAAGCATAAGTCTGTAGACCTTGGGATCAATCCCATTGGTCTTAACAATGTCACAGATTTACAAGAATTCAGCTAAGAACTGATGAGGATCTTCCAATGGAAGTCCATGAAACTTGCAATTTTGCTGCATTAGAGAAACTAATTGAGGCTTAAGCTCAAAGTTGTTTGCTTTCAATTGCAGGAATTGAGATGCTTCTTCCATAGAAGTTGAAAGTTGGTGCAGTAAAGTCACCAAGCATCTTCCTTGCATCTCCACCATTGTTCTCAAGTTCGGCTGCCATGTCTGCCTCTTTTTTAAATTTGCTATAAGGTCCTCTCTGGAGTGTTGTGCTTTAGCTTCCTCTTCAGAGTCCTTTCAGGTTCAGGATCAGCTTCAACAAGAATGTCCTTATCCTTGTTCGAACTCATATGAAAAAGAAGAGAACAAAGGGAGTAATAGAATCCTCTATGTCACAATATAGAGATTCCTTTATGTAAGTATAAGAATAGAAGAATATAAGAATGAGAAGAGAGAGGAGATGAGTAATTCGAACAGAGAGAAGAGAGAGGGGTTCGATTTATGAGTAGAAGAGAAGTGTTAGCAATTAAATAAAATAAATAGAAAGAGATGAGAGAGAGAGTATTCGAATTTTAAGGAGAGGGGGAAAGAAAATATTTTTATTTTTATTTATTTAATTAAGTTAGTTTCGAAAATTTGAAAAAGAAATACAAGAAAATTAAAAACTAAAACAATTAGTTAATTAAAAAGATTTTTGAAAAAGTGGTTAGTGATTTTCGAAAATTAGAAGTGGAAAAGTAGTTAGGTGGTTTTGAAAAAGATAAGAAATAGTAAACCTTTTTTAAAAATTAAAACAAACAAGTCAAGTGGTTAGTTGAAAAAGATTTGAAATAAATTTTGAAAAGATAAGAAATTAGAGAAAGATTTTGAAATTAAAATTTTAAAAAGATATGATTGAAATTTATTTTGAAAAAGAATTTAAAAAGAAATTAAAAAGATTTGATTTTTAAAACTAAAGTTGATGACTTGACTAACAAGAAACTAAAAGATATGATTTTAGAATTTAAAGATTGAACCATTCTTAACAAGAAAGTAACAAACTTAAAATTTTTGAATCAAAACATTAATTGTTAGCAAGGATTTTCAAAAATATGAATTAGAATTAAGAAAAAGATTTTGAAAAATTAGTTTTAAAATTTTCAAAAACATTAAAAGAAAAATGAAAAAGATTTTGAAAAATTTTAAGAATGAAATTCGAAAATCATAAAAAATGAAAAAGTATTGATTTTGAAAAAGATTTGAAAAGATAAAGTTTTTAAATTGAAATTTTGACTTGACTAACAAGAAACAACTAAATTTTTAAAAATTTTTGACCAAGTCAACTCAAAATTTTGAAAATTATGAGAAAAATAAGGAAAAGATATTTTTTTACTTTTGAATTTTTAATGAGGAGAGAAAAAAACAACAAAATGAAACAAAACATAAAAATTTAAGATCAAAACAAATAATGCATGCAAGAACACTTTGAATGTCAAGATGAACACCAAGAACACTTTGAAGATCATGATGAACATCAAGAGCATATTTTTGAAAATTTTTAAGAAAAGAAAGGCATGCAAGACACCAAACTTAAGAACTTTTGTACTAGGGACACTAACAATTCTAAAATTCACAAGAAAAACAAGAAAAGACACAAAACAAGAAAAATTAAAGATCAAACATTCGTGAGTTTGAAGCTCGTCACAGTCATCCCGTCCCAAATCCTACTCGGAATACCACAGACAAGGTTTGGACTTTCCGGATATCGGGAATGCTGCCAATTGGTTCTAGCCTATACCACGAAGGTTCTAATCTCACGGACTTGGTCCGTGGATCAGAGACCCAAGAGATTATACTCCGGCTATCGTCCAATGGCTACGTTGAACATCATGTAGACCGCTTGTGGTTGTCAGGCACGCGGATCTTGGCTAAGCGAGTAACGAAGATAGTGGGTGATTGTCACGGGTCACCCCTTCATTCTGACTTAACTGAATTGAGTATGAGAGTATGTCTTGGAGAAGAAGTAAGCGTGAGTTGAAAGAGAAACAATAGTACTTGCATTAATTCATGAAGAACAGCAGAGCTCCGCACCTTAATCTATGAGGTGTAAAAACTCCACCATTAAAAAATACATAAGAGAAAAAGGTCTAGGCATGGCCGAATGGCCAGCCTCACCCAAATATGAAAATAGCATAAAAGTCTCCACTACAATAGTAAAAAGTGCTATTTATACTAAACTACTACTAAGGATTACAAAAAATAAGTAACTAAGTGCAGATAATGCAGAAATCTACTTCCGGAGCCCACTTGGTGTGTGCTTGGGCTGAGAATTGAGCTTTACACGTGCATAGGCCTTTTCTAGAGTTAAACGCCAGCTTGGATGCCAGTTTGGGCATTTAACTCCAGTTCTGATGCCAGTTCCAGCGTTTTACGCCAAAAAAGGGTCTCTGGTGGGCGTTTGAACGTCAGTTTGAGCCATCAAATCTCGAGCAAAGTATGGACTATTATACATTTCTGGAAAGCCCAAGATGTCTACTTTCCAACGCAATTGAGATCACGCCAATTGGGTTTCTGTAGCTCCAAAAAATTCACTTCGAGTGCAGGAGGGTCAGAATCCAACAGCATATGCAGTCCTTTCTCAGCCTCTGAATCAGACTTTTCTTAGGTCCCTCAATTTCAGCCAGAAAATACCTGAAATTACAGAAAAACACACATACTCATAGTAAAGTCCAGAAATATAATTTTTACATAAAAACTAATAAAAATGTAATAAAAAGTCACTAAAACATACTAAAAACTATATAAAAATAATGCCAAAAAGCGTATAGATTATTCGCTCATCATTTGGCGCCAGGAATGCTTCACAAACTTGCATCACATTCTGCCTTCATAGCACCAAAATTGGGATTCTCCAAGTTTGACGTCACACTCAAGAATCTAAGGAATGCATACGAGTGAGTTGAAGCCAAACTTGAGATACCTCAAGTTTGGCGCTAACTGAGAAGATTTGAAGAATGCATACGGTTCATTTGAAGCCAAAGTTGAGATACCTCAAGTTTGGCGCCAGCTAAAGAGAACCTTGAAGAATTGCTTGTGGCTGGGTTGACGCCAAACTTGGCAATCTCCAAGTTTAGCGCCAATAATGATAAAAAAGCATAGTGGTCTCCACGTTGAAGAGAATAGCACGGATTGTTTCTTATTATTTGTTTATGTAATTTTCTTTTAATTTAATTAAAAATAGAAAAAGATATTATTTAGTTTTAGGAAATATAATTTACATTAATTAGGATTAGATATAAAAGGAAAAAGAATCAGCCCTTCGGGCTCCTCTCTCTTCTCTTCAACCTCATTCTGCAATTTACAGTTTTTGAGAATCCTAGTTTTCTCTCTGAACCATGAGCAACTAAACCTCCACTGTTAAGGTTAGGAGCTCTGTCTATTGTATGGATTGATACTATTACTTTTCTACTTTAATTCATGTACTGATTTCTATTTCAAGAATTGTTTTCGTTCTTTATCTTATGAATCTGGGTGGAACGGAAGTATGACCTTGGTTCTAATTAAGTTGTTGTATAACTTGAAAAAGCTCTTTACTTGAACAACAGCTTGAAAACAATTTCTCCTAAACTACTAATTATCTGGACTTAACAAGATACGTGACATATAATCCTCTTATATTGGGGTAATTAGGGTTTCTGTGGCATATAAACTAGAATTGAACTTCACCCTCTAATTGAAATTAGGTGACCAAGGAATTGGCAGTTGATGAAGGTTAGAGGAGGCTAAAAAGGTCTAAGGAATTACGGTTTAGTCACATATAGTTTTCCATGAACCAAATCTTGAATAATTAAAATAGTTAGTAAGAAAAGTCAATTCGGAAGATAGATATCTTTGAAGCCTTAACTGTTTTCCCATATATTATTCACATCAATTTACTGCTTCTTTTCTGATTCTCGGAATTACAGTTTGATGCATTTGAACTCTCAACACTCTTTTCTGTTTGTGTAACTAAGTAAATCACTTAACCATTGTTGCTTAGTCCATCAATCCTCTAATTGAAATTAGGTGACCAAGGAATTGGCAGTTGATGAAGGTTAGAGGAGACTAAAAAGGTCTAAGGAATTACGGTTTAGTCACATATAGTTTTCCATGAACCAAATCTTGAATGATTAAAATAGTTAGTAAGAAAAGTCAATCCGGAAGATAGATATCTCTGAAGCCTTAACTGTTTTCCCATATATTATTCACATCAATTTACTGCTTCTTTTCTGATTCTCGGAATTACAGTTTGATGCATTTGAACTCTCAACACTCTTTTCTGTTTGTGTAACTAAGTAAATCACTTAACCATTGTTGCTTAGTCCATCAATCCTCATTGGATCGACCCTTATTCATTTGAGGTACTACTTGGTACGACCCGGTGCACTTGTTAGTTAGTTTGTGAGTTATAAATTACGCACCAGCGTACGCGTGCGTCAGGCGTACGTGATGAGCGGATAATTTATACGCTTTTTGGCATTGTTTTTAGGTAGTTTTTAGTAAGTTTAAGCTACTTTCAGGGATGTTTTCATTAGTTTTTATGTTAAATTCACATTTCTGGACTTTACTATGAGTTTGTGTGTTTTTCTATGATTTCAGGTAAATTCTGGTTGAAATTGAGGGACTTGAGCAAAACTCTGAAAAAGGCTGACAAAAGGACTGCTGATGCTGTTGGAATCTGACCTCCCTGCACTCAAAATGGATTTTCTGGAGCTACAGAACTCTAAATGGCGCGCTCTCAATAGCGTTGAAAAGTAGACATCCAGAGCTTTCCAGCAATATATAATAGTCCATACTTTATTCGGAAATTGATGACGTAACTTGGCGTTGAACGCCAAGTACATGCTGCTGTCTGGAGTTAAATGCCAGAAAAACGTCATGATCCGGAGTTGAACGCCCAAAACACGTCATAACTCGGAGTTCAACTCCAAGAAAAGCCTCAGCTCGTGGATTGATCAAGCTCAGCCCAAGCATACACCAAGTGGGCCCCGGAAGTGGATTTATGCATCAATTACATACTCATGTAAACCCGAGGAGCTAGTTTATTATAAATAGAACATTTAACTATTGTATTAGACATCTTTTGACAGTTTAATCTCTTGACTGTTTAGCCTTTGATTATTCGGTCTCTTGATCACTCAGGGGGCTGGCCATTCGGCCATGCCTGAACCTTTTACTTATGTATTTTCAACGGTGGAGTTTCTGCACACCATAGATTAAGGGTGTGGAGCTCTGCTGTACCTCAAGTTTCAATACAATTACTATTACTTTTTATTCAATTCTCTCTTATTCTTATTCCAAGATATACGTTGCACAACACTTTGATGAATGTGATGATCTATGACACTCATCATCATTCTCACCTATGAACACGTGTGATTGACAACCACTTCCGTTCTACTCTAGGCCGGACGCATATCTCTTAGATTCCCCAACAGAATCTTCGTGGTATAAGCTAGATAGATGGCGGCATTCATGAGGATCCGGAAAGTCTAACCTTGTCTGTGGTATTCCGAGTAGGATCCTGGGAATCCGGAAAGTCTAACCTTGTCTGTGGTATTCCGAGTAGGATTCCGGTATTGAATGACTGTGACGAGCTTCAAACTCCTGAAGGCTGGGCGTTAGTGACAGACGCAAAAGAATCAATGGATTCTACTCCAACCTGATTGAGAACCGACAGATGATTAGCCGTGCTGTGACAGAGCATTTGGACCATTTTCACTGAGAGGATGGGATGTAGCTATCAACCAAGGGTGATGCCTCCAGACGATTAGCCGTGCAGTGACAGCGCATAGGACCATTTTCCCGAGAGGATTAAAAGTAGCCATTGATGATAGTGATGCCCTACATACAGCTTGCCATGGAAAGGAGTAAGAAGGATTGAAGGAAGAGTGAGTAGTGAAGTAGAGTTTTGATGAGCGGATAATTTATACGCTTTTTGGCATTGTTTTTAGGTAGTTTTTAGTAAGTTTAAGCTACTTTTAGGGATGTTTTCATTAGTTTTTATATTAAATTCACATTTCTGGACTTTACTATGAATTTGTGTGTTTTTCTGTGATTTCAGGTAATTTCTGGCTGAAATTGAGGGACTTGAGCAAAACTTTGAAAAAGGCTGACAAAAGGACTGCTGATGCTGTTGGAATCTGACCTCCCTGCACTGAAAATGGATTTTCTGGAGCTACAGAACTCCAAATGGCGCGCTCTCAACGGCGTTGGAAAGTATACATCCAGAGCTTTCCAGCAATATATAATAGTCTATACTTTATTCGGAAATGGACGACGTAACTTGGCGTTGAACGCCAAGTACATGCTCCTGTCTGGAGTTAAACGCCAGAAAAACGTCATGATCCGGAGTTGAACGCCCAAAACACGTTATAACTTGGAGTTCAACTCCAAGAAAAGCCTCAGCTCGTGGATAGATCAAGCTCAGCCCAAACATACACCAAGTGGGCCCCGGAAGTGGATTTATGCATCAATTACTTACTCATGTAAACCCTAGGAGCTAGTTTATTATAAATAGAACTTTTTACTATCATATTATCATCCGGGGATTGTAATTTGAATCCTGTGATCACGTTTTGGGGGCTGGCCATTCGGCCATGCCTGAACCTTTTACTTATGTATTTTCAACAGTGGAGTTTCTGCACACCATAGATTAAGGGTGTAGAGCTCTGCTGTACCTCAAGTTTCAATACAATTACTCTTACTTTCTATTCAATTCTCTTTTATTCTTATTCCAAGATATACGTTACACTTAACTTTGATGAATGTGATGATCCGTGACACTCATCATCATTCTCACCTATGAACGCGCGTGATTGACAACCACTTCCGTTCTACTCTAGGCCGGGCGCATATCTCTTAGATTCCCCAACAGAATCTTCGTGGTATAAGCTAGATAGATGGCGGCATTCATGAGGATCCGGAAAGTCTAAACCTTGTCTGTGGTATTCCGAGTAGGATTCTGGGATTGAATGACTGTGACGAGCTTCAAACTCGCGATTGCTGGGCGTGATGACAAGCGCAAAAGGATCAATAGATCCTATTCCAACATGATCGAGAACCAACAGCTGATTAGCCGTGCTGTGACAGAGCATAGGAACGTTTTCACTAAGAGGATGGGATGTAGCCACTGACAACGGTGATGCCCTACATACAGCTTGCCATGGAAAGGAGTAAGAAGGATTGAAGGAAGAGTGAGTAGTGAAGTAGAGTTTCAAGAGGATTCTAGCATCTCCACACGCCTATCTGAAATTCCCACTATTGATTTACATAAGTATCTCTATCCTATTTTATTTTTTGTTTATTTTTATTAATCATATTTGATTTTCTAAATTCCATAATTTTATCCTCCTGACTGGGATTTACAAGATGACCATAGCTTGCTTCATACCAACAATCTCTGTGGGATCGACCCTTACTCACGTAAGGTATTACTTGGACGACCCAGTACACTTGCTGGTTAGTTGAACGGAGTTGTGTCCACACATAAGTGCCATAATAATGATTCCATACAACAACAAAGAATACTACATTGATGTGATCACAATTTCGTCCACCAAGTTTTTGGCGCCGTTGCCGGGGATTGTTCGAGTATGGACAACTGACGGTTCATCTTGTTGCTCAGATTAGGTAATTTTCTTTTCAAAAAGTTTTCTAAAATCTTTCAAAAATATTTTTTTTATTATTTTCGTTTTTTTTAATATAATTTTCGAAAAAAAATAATAAAAATACTAAAAAATCATAAAATCATAAAAAACCAAAAATATTTTGTGTTTCTTGTTTGAGTCTTGAGTCAATTTTTATGTTTGGTGTCAATTGCATGCTTTAAAATTTTTTCTTGCATTTTTCGAAAATTCCATGCATTCATAGTGTTCTTCATGATCTTCAAGTTGTTCTTGATAAGTCTTCTTGTTTGATCTTGATGTTTTCTTATTTTGTGTTGTTTGTTGTTTTTCATATGCATTTTTCGTTTGTTAGAGTCCATGCATTAAAGATTTCTAAGTTTGGTGTCTTGCATGTTTTCTTTGCATAAAAAAATTTTTCAAAAATATGTTCTTGATGTTCATCATGATCTTCAAAGTGTTCTTGGTGTTCATCTTGACATTCATATTATTCTTGCATGCATCATGTGTTTTGATCCAAAATTTTCATGTTTTGGGTCATTTTTATGTTTTTCTCTCTCATCATTAAAAATTCAAAAAAATTCAAAAAAATATTTTTTCCTTAATTTTCTCCAAATTTTCGAAATTTTGGGTTGACTTGGTCAAAAAATTTTAAAAATTAGTTGTTTCTTACAAGTCAAGTCAAATTTTCAATTTTAAAAATCTTATCTTTTCAAAATCTTTTTCAAAAATCATATCTTTTTCATTTTTTTCTATTTTTCGAAAATTTTAAAAATTATTTTTCAAAAATCTTTTTCTTATCTTTTATATCTAATTTTCGAAAATTAGCTAACAATTAATGTGATTGGTTCAAAATTTTGAAGTTTGTTACTTTCTTGATAAGAAAGGTTCAATCTTTAAATTCTAGAATCTTATCTTGTAGTTTCTTGTTAGTTAAGTCATTTTAAAAAAAATTAAATCTTTTTCAAAATATCTTTTTCTTAAAAATCTTATCTTTTTATCTTATCTTTTTCAAAATTTAATCTTTTTCAAAAATTTGATTTCAAAAAAATATCTTATCTATCTTCTTATCTTCTTATCTTTTTAAAATTAAAATTTCAAATCTTTTTCAATCAACTAACTAACTTTTTGTTTGCTTCTTATCTTTTTCAAAACCAACTAACTACTTCTCCCTCTCCAATTTCGAAAATATCTCATCCTTTTTCAAAATTCTTTTTAATTAATTTAATTATTTTTAATTTAAATTTAATCTTATTTCTTATCCAATTTTCGAAATTACTAACTCCTTTTTTTTAAAAAAAAAATTTCGAAATTCACTATCCCTTCTCCTCTTCTATTTATTTAATTATTTACTAACACTTCTCTTCACTTCTCTTCATCTAAATATCCGAACCCATTCTTCTTCACTCTCCTCCCCTTTCTTCTTCTACTAACATAAAGAAATCTTTATATTGTGACATAGAGGATTCCTCTTTCTTTTCTTGTTTTTTTCTCTTTCATATGAGCAGGAATAAGGATAAAAGCACTCCATCATTCTCCATGAAATAAGAGAAGATCAAAAAGCAATGAGGGAGGAGCAACAAAGGCAAGGAAGGGACATAGAAGAGCTTAAGAACATCATTGGTCCTTCAAGAAGAAGACGCCACTAAGGTGGACTCATTCCTTGTTCTTATTTCTTTGTTTTTCGGTTTTTTATGTTATATGTCTATTTATGTTTTGTGTCTCTACTTTATGATCATTAGTATGTAGTAACTATGTCTTAAAGCTATGAATAAATTCTATAAATCCTTCACCTTTCTTAAATGAAAAATGTTTTTAATTCAAAAGAACAAGAAGTACATGAATTTCGAATTTATCCTTGAATTTAGTTTAATTATATTGATGTGGTGGCAATACTTTTGTTTTCTGAATGAATGCTTGAACAGTGCATATGTCTTTTGATCTTGTTGTTTATGAATGTTAAAATTGTTGGCTCTTGAAAGAATGATGAACAAAGAGAAATGTTATTGATGATCTGAAAAATCATGAAGTTGATTCTCGAAGCAAGAAAAAGCAGTGAAAAAGAAAGCTTGCGAAAAAAAAGTGGCAAAAAAAAAATAGAAAGAAAAAGAAAAAGCAAGCAGAAAAAGCCAATAGCCCTTAAAACCAAAAGGCAAGGGTAAAAAGGATCCAAGGCTTTGAGCATCAATGGATAGGAGGGCCCAAGGAAATTAAATCCAGGCCTAAGCGGCTAAATCAAGTTGTCCCTAACCATGTGCTTGTGTCATGAAGGTCCAAGTGAAAAGCTTGAGACTGAGTGGTTAAATTCGTGATCCAAAGCAAAAAGAGTGTGCTTAAGAGCTCTGGACACCACTAACTGGGGACTTTAGCAAAGCTGAGTCACAATCTGAAAAGGTTCACCTAGTTATGTGTCTGTGGCATTTATGTATCCGGTGGTAATACTGGAAAACAAAGTGCTTAGGGCCACGACCAAGACTCATAAGTAGCTGTGTTCAAGAATCAACATGCTTAACTAGGAAATTCAATAACACTATCCAAAATTCTAAGTTCCTAGAGAAGCCAATCATTCTGAACTTCAAAGGAAAAAGTGAGATGCCAAAACTGTTCAGAAGCAAAAAGCTACAAGTCCCGCTCATCTAATTATAATTAATATTCATTGATATTCTGGAATTTATAGTATATTCTCTTCTTTTTATTCTATTTGATTTTCAGTTGCTTAGGGACAAGCAACAATTTAAGTTTGGTGTTGTGATGAGCGGATAATTTATACGCTTTTCGGCATTGTTTTTAGGTAGTTTTTAGTAAGTTTAAGCTACTTTTAGGGATGTTTTCATTAGTTTTTATGTTAAATTCACATTTCTGGACTTTACTATGAGTTTGTGTGTTTTTCTGTGATTTCAGGTAATTTTTGGCTGAAATTGAGGGACTTGAGCAAAACTCTGAAAAAGGCTGACAAAAGGACTGCTGATGCTGTTGGAATCTGACCTCCCTGCACTCAAAATGGATTTTCTGGAGCTACAGAACTCCAAATGGCGCGCTCTCAACGGCGTTGGAAAGTAGACATCCAGAGCTTTCCAGCATTATATAATAGTCTATACTTTATTTGGAAATTAGCGACGTAACTTGGCGTTGAACTTCAAGTACATGCTGCTGTCTGGAGTTAAACGCCAGAAAAACGTCATGATCCGGAGTTGAACGCCCAAAACACGTTATAACTTGGAGTTCAACTCCAAGAAAAGCCTCAGCTCGTGGATAGATCAAGCTCAGCCCAAACATACACCAAGTGGGCCCCGGAAGTGGATTTATGCATCAATTACTTACTCATGTAAACCCTAGGAGCTAGTTTATTATAAATAGAACTTTTTACTATCATATTATCATCCGGGGATTGTAATTTGAATCCTGTGATCACGTTTTGGGGGCTGGCCATTCGGCCATGCCTGAACCTTTTACTTATGTATTTTCAACAGTGGAGTTTCTGCACACCATAGATTAAGGGTGTGGAGCTCTGCTGTACCTCAAGTTTCAATACAATTACTCTTACTTTCTATTCAATTCTCTTTTATTCTTATTCCAAGATATACGTTACACTTAACTTTGATGAATGTGATGATCCGTGACACTCATCATCATTCTCACCTATGAACGCGCGTGATTGACAACCACTTCCGTTCTACTCTAGGCCGGGCGCATATCTCTTAGATTCCCCAACAGAATCTTCGTGGTATAAGCTAGATAGATGGCGGCATTCATAAGGATCCGGAAAGTCTAAACCTTGTCTGTGGTATTCCGAGTAGGATTCTGGGATTGAATGACTGTGACGAGCTTCAAACTCGCGATTGCTGGGCGTGATGACAAGCGCAAAAGGATCAATAGATCCTATTCCAACATGATCGAGAACCAACAGCTGATTAGCCGTGCTGTGACAGAGCATAGGAACGTTTTCACTAAGAGGATGGGATGTAGCCACTGACAACGGTGATGCCCTACATACAGCTTGCCATGGAAAGGAGTTAGAAGGATTGAAGGAAGAGTGAGTAGTGAAGTAGAGTTTCAAGAGGATTCTAGCATCTCCACACGCCTATCTGAAATTCCCACTATTGATTTACATAAGTATCTCTATCCTATTTTATTTTTTGTTTATTTTTATTAATCATATTTGATTTTCTAAATTCCATAATTTTATCCTCCTGACTGGGATTTACAAGATGACCATAGCTTGCTTCATACCAACAATCTCTGTGGGATCGACCCTTACTCACGTAAGGTATTACTTGGACGACCCAGTACACTTGCTGGTTAGTTGAACGGAGTTGTGTCCACACATAAGTGCCATAATAATGATTCCATACAACAACAAAGAATACTACATTGATGTGATCACAATTTCGTCCACCAAGTTTCAAGAGGAACACAGCATCTCCATACACCTATCTGAAATTCCCACTATTGATTTACATAAGTATTTCTATCCCTTTTATTTTCTATTTTATTATTAATTTTCGAAACCATAAACCAATTTAATCTGCCTAACTGAGATTTACAAGGTGACCATAGCTTGCTTCATACCAACAATCTCTGTGGGATCGACCCTTACTCACGTAAGGTTTATTACTTGGACGACCCAGTACACTTGCTGGTTAGTTGAACGGAGTTGTGAATTCAACCGGTGCCATAATAATGATTTCATACAAGTACAAAAGAATATGGATCACAATTTCGTCCACCAAGTTTTTGGCGCCGTTGCCGGGGATTGTTCGAGTATGGACAACTGACGGTTCATCTTGTTGCTCAGATTAGGTAATTTTCCTTTCAAAAATCTTTTTCAAAATTTTTCTTTTTATTTTTCGTTTTTCCAAATTATATTTTCGAAAAAAATTAATAAAAATCCAAAAAAAATTAGAAAATCATAAAAATAAAAAATATTTTGTGTTTCTTGTTTGAATCTTGAGTCAATTTTAAGTTTGGTGTTAATTGCATGCTTTTAAAAATTTTTCTTGCATTTTTCGAAAATCCCATGCATTCATAGTGTTCTTCATGATCTTCAAGTTGTTCTTGATAAGTCCTCTTGTTTGATCTTGATATTTTCTTGTTTTGTGTCTTTTCTTGTTTTTCATGTGCATCTTTGCATTCATATTTTCCAAGCATTAAAAATTTCTAAGTTTGGTGTCTTGCATGTTTTCTTTGCATCAAAAATTTTTTCAAAATTATGTTCTTGATGTTCATCATGATCTTCAAAGTGTTCTTGGTGTTCATCTTGACATTCATAGCATTCTTGCATGCATTCATTGTTTTGATCTAAAAATTTCATGCATTGAGTATTTTTGTTGTTTTTCTCTCTCATAATTAAAAAATTCAAAAATCAAAAAAATATCTTTTCCTTATTTCCCTCCAAAATTTTGAAATTTTGGGATTGACTTGGTCAAAAATTTTCAAAATTAGTTGTTTCTTACAAGTCAAGTCAAAATTTCAATTTTAAAAATCTTATCTTTTCAAAATCTTTTTCAAAAATCATATCTTTTTCATTTTTTTTCTATTTTTCGAAAATTTCAAAAATCTTTTTCAAAATATTTTCAAAATCTTTTTCTTATCTTTATATCAAAATTTTTGAAAATTAGCTAACAATTAATGTGATTGGTTCAAAAATTTGAAGTTTGTTACCTTCTTGTTAAGAAAGGTTCAATCTTTAAGTTCTAGAATCTTATCTTGTAGTTTCTTGTTAGTTAAGTCATTTTAAAAATTAGATCTTTTTATCTTTTATCTTATCTTTTTCAAAAATATTATCTTTTTCAAAACTTGATTTCAAAACATCTCATCTAACTTCTTATCTTCTTATCTTTTTCAAATTTGATTTCAAATCTTTTTCAATCAACTAACTAACTTTTTATTTGTCTCTTATCTTTTTCAAAACCACCTAACTACTTCTCCCTCTTCAATTTTCGAAAATATCTCTCTCTTTTTCAAAAAAATTCTTTTTAATTAATTAATTGTTCTAAATTTTAATTTTAATTACAATTTATCTCTAATTTTCGAAAATCACTAACCCCTTTTTTTTAAAAATTATTTTCGAAATTCTCTTTCTCTTTTCTTCTTCTATTTAATTATTTATTTACTAACACTTCTCTCCACCTCTCTTCATCCAAAAATCCGAATCCATCCTTCTTCATTCTTCTACCCCTTTCTTCCTCTACTAACATAAAAGAATCTCTATACTGTGACATAGAGGATTCCTCTTTCTTTTCTTGTTTTCTTCTCTTTCATATGAGCAGGAACAGGGATAAAGGCACTCTTGTTGAAATTGATCCAGAACCTGAAAGGACTTTGAAGAGAAAATTAAGAGAAGCTAAATTAAATTATTCTAAAGGTAACCTTTCAGAAACATTAGAACAAGAGAAGGAGATGGCAGCCGAAAATAATAATAATGCAAGGAGAATGCTTGATGACTTCACAAAGCCAACGTCCAAGTTTGATGGAAGAAGCATCTCCATTCCTGCCATTGGAGCCAACAACTTTGAGCTGAAACCTCAGCTAGTTGCCTTAATGCAACAAAACTGCAAGTTTTATGGACTTCCATCTGAAGATCCTTATCAGTTTTTAACTGAGTTCTTGCAGATCTGTGAGACTGTAAAGACGAATGGGGTTGATCCTGAAGTCTACAGACTCATGCTTTTCCCTTTTGCTGTAAGAGACAGAGCTAGAATATGGTTGGATTCACAACCCAAGGATAGCCTGGACTCATGGGATAAGCTGGTCACTGCCTTCTTGGATAAATTCTTTCCTCCTCAAAAGCTGAGCAAGCTAAGAGTGGATGTTCAAACCTTCAAACAAAAAGATGGTGAATCCCTCTATGAAGCTTGGGAAAGATACAAGCAGCTAACCAAAAGATGTCCATCTGACATGTTTTCAGAATGGACCATATTAGATATATTCTATTATGGTCTCTCTGAATTTTCGAAAATGTCATTGGACCATTCTGCAGGTGGATCCATTCACCTAAAGAAAATGCCTGAAGAGGCTCAAGAACTCATTGACATGGTTGCAAATAACCAGTTCATGTACACTTCTGAGAGGAATTCCGTGAACAATGGGATACCTCAGAAGAAAGGAGTTCTTGAAATTGATACTCTGAATGCCATATTGGCTCAGAACAAAGTGTTGACTCAACAGGTCAACATGATCTCTCAAAATCTGAATGGATGGCAACATGCATCCAATAGTACTAGAGAGGCAGCTTCTGAAGAAGCTTATGATCCTGAGAACCCTGCCATGGCAGAGGTTAATTACATGGGTGAACCTTATGGAAACACCTATAACTCATCATGGAGAAATCACCCAAATTTCTCATGGAAGGATCAACAAAAGCCTCAACAAGGCTTTAACAATGGTGGACGCAACAGGCTGAACAATAGCAAGCCATATCCATCATCTTCTCAGCAACAGACAGAGAATTATGAACAAAACACCTCTAATTTAGCCAATGTAGTCTCTGATCTGTCAAAGGCCACTTTTAGTTTCATGAGTGAAACAAGATCCTCCATCAGAAATCTGGAGGCACAAGTGGGCCAGCTGAGTAAGAAAGTCATTGAAACTCCTCCCAGTATTCTCCCAAGCAATACAGAAGAGAATCCAAAAGGAGAGTGCAAGGCCATTGATGTGATCAATGTGGCCAAATGCATAAGGGAGGAGGAGGACAAAAATCCTAGTGAGGAAGACCTCCTGGGATGTCCCTCAAGCAAGAAGGAGTTTCCTATTAAGGATCCAAAGGAATCTGAGGCTCATATAGAGACCATAGAGATTCCATTAAATCTCCTTCTGCCATTCATGAGCTCTGAAGAATATTCTTCCTCAGAAGAGGATGAAGATGTAACTGGAGAGCAAGTTGCTCAATATTTAGGAGCTATCATGAAGCTGAATGCTAAGTTATTTGGTAATGAGACTTGGGAAAGTGAACCTCCCTTGCTCATTAATGAACTGGATACTTGGATTCAGAAAATTCTACCTCAAAAGAAACAAGATCCTGTCAAATTCTTGATACCTTGTACCATAGGCACCATGATCTTTGAAAAAGCTCTGTGTGATCTAGGTTCAGGGATAAATCTTATGCCACTCTCTGTAATGGAGAAGCTGGGGATCATTGAGGTACAACCTGCCTTGTTCTCATTACAATTGGCAGACAAGTCATTGAGACAGGCTTATGGAATAGTAGAGGACGTGCTAGTAAAGGTTGAAGGCCTTTACATCCCTGCTGATTTCATAATCTTAGACACTAGGAAGGAAGAGGATGATTGCATCATCCTTGGAAGACCTTTCCTAGCCACAGCAGGAGCTGTGATAGATGTCAACAGAGGTGAATTAGTCCTTCAATTAAATGGGGACTACCTTGTGTTTAAGGCACATGGCCATCCCTCTGTGACAAAAGAGAGTAAGCATGAAGAGCTTCTCTCAGTTCAGAGTCAAGAAGAGCCCACACAGTCAAACTCTAAGTTTGGTGTTGTGAGGCCACAACCAAACTCTAAGTTTGGTGTTAAGACCCCATATCCAAACTCAAAGTTTGGTGTTGGCAACTATACAACATTGACCTGATCACCTTGTGGCTCCATGAGAGCCACTGTCAAGCTATTGACATTAAAGAAGCGCTTGTTGGGAGGCAACCCAATTTTATTTATCTAATTTTATTTTATTCTATTTTATTGTTATTTTGTGTTTTATTAGGTACATGATCATGAGGAGTCACAAAAAAAATCATAAAAATTAAAAACAGAATCAAAAACAGCAGAAGAAAAAAATTCACACCCTGGAGGACGCACAGGCTGGCGTTCAACGCCAGAACAGAGCATCATTCTGGCGCTGAACGCCAGAAACAAGCAACATTCTGGCGCTGAACGCCAAGAATGTGCCCAGAGAGGAAAAACTGGCGCTGAACGCCAGTAACAAGCATGAAACTGGCGTTCAACGCCAGAAACATGCTTTACATGGGCGTTGAACGCCCAGAATGTGCACCAATGGGCGTTTAAACGCCAGAATGGTGTGCAAAGGCATTTTACATGCCTATTTGGTGCAGGGATGGAATTCCTTGGCACCTTAGGATCTGTGGACCCCACAGGATCACCTCAGGATCTGTGGACCCCACAGGATCCCCACCTACCATATTCCCACCTTACCTCCTAATCCTATTTTACTCTTCCCCATGTCACACTTCCCAACAACCTCAATCTCTGAATTTCTCTTCCCAATTACTCCCTTCACCATTCACATCCATCCACTCTTCCCCATAAACCCCACCTTCTTTCAAAAATTCAAAACCAATTTCCCACCCATTCCCACCCTAAATAGCCGAACACACCCTCCCCCCTCTCCCTATAAATCCCTTCCATTCTACTTCATTTTCACACAACACAACCCCCTCTTCTCACCCTTGGCCGAACCATCACTTCCCCTTCTCCTCCATAGTTTCTTCTTCTTCTTCTTCTCTTCTTTCTTCTCTTGCTCGAGGGCGAGCAATATTTTAAGTTTGGTGTGGTAAAAGCATAAGCTTTTTGTTTTTCCATTACCATCAATGGCACCTAAGGCCGGAGTATCCTCTAGAAAAGGAAAAGGGAAGACAAAAGCTTCCACCTCCGAGTCATGGGAGATGGAAAGATTCATCTCCAAGAGCCATCAAGACCACTTCTATGATGTTGTGACAAAGAAGAAGGTGATCCCTGAGGTCCCTTTCAAGCTCAAGAAAAATGAGTATCCGGAGATCCGACATGAAATCCGAAGAAGAGGTTGGGAAGTCTTAACCAACCCCATGCAACAAGTCGGAATCTTAATGGTTCAAGAGTTCTATGCCAATGCATGGATCACTAGGAACCATGATCAAGGTATGAACCCGAGTCCAAAGAATTATCTCACAATGGTTCGGGGGAAATACTTAGATTTTAGTCTGGAAAATGTGAGGTTGGCATTCCACTTGCCCATGATGCAAGGAGATGAACGCCCCTACACTAGAAGGGTCAACTTTAATCAAAGGTTGGACCAAGTCCTTATGGACATCTGTGTGGAAGGAGCT
The DNA here is from genome assembly GCF_014773155.1 of Arachis stenosperma. Taxonomy (NCBI): domain Eukaryota; kingdom Viridiplantae; phylum Streptophyta; class Magnoliopsida; order Fabales; family Fabaceae; genus Arachis; species Arachis stenosperma. The sequence continues at coordinate 79,854,429 of NC_080386.1, read as the reverse complement.
CAATGGAAGAGAGACTCCAAAGGCAAGCCAGTCCAACTAAGAAGACTGGACCTCAAGCCTATAGCTAGAGGATGGTTGGAGTTCATTCAGCGCTCCATCATTCCTACTAGCAACCGATCTGAAGTTACTGTGGATCGGGCCATCATGATTCATGGCATCATGATTGGAGAGGAAGTAGAAGTTCATGAGGTCATCTCCAATGAAATCCACAAAATAGCCGACAAGCCTTCACCCATGGCACGGCTAGCTTTTCCTCACCTTATTTGCCATCTATGTTACTCAGCTGGAGTTATCATAGAAGGAGACATCCTCATTGAAAAGAATAAGCCCATCACCAAGAAGAGAATAGAGCAAGCAAGAGAGACCCCTCACGGTTCTCAAGAGATGCATGAGGAAGCTCATCATCAAGAAATCCCTGAGATGCCTCAAGGGATGCACTTTCCTCCAAACAACTATTGGGAACAACTCAACACTTCCTTAGAAGGTTTGAGCCACAATGTTGAACAATTAAGGGTGGAACATCATGAGCACTCCATCATTCTCCAAGAAATAAGAGAAGATCAAAGAGCAATAAGGGAGGAGCAACAAAAGCAAGGAAGGGACATAGAAGAGCTTAAGAACATCATTGGTCCTTCAAGAAGAAGACGCCACTAAAGGTGGATTCATTCCTTGTTCTTTATTTCTTTCTGTTTTCAGTTTTTAATATTGTGTTTATCTATGTTTTGTGTCTTTACTTCATGATCATTAGTATGTAACCATGTCTTAAAGCTATGAATAAAATCCATTAATCCTTCACCTCTCTTAAAAGAAAAATGTTTTAATTCAAAAGAACAAGAAGTACATGAATTTCGAATTTATCCTTGAATTTAGTTTAATTATATTGATGTGGTGACAATACTTTTGTTTTCTGAATGAATGCTTGAACAGTGCATATGTCTTTTGATCTTGTTGTTTATGAATGTTAAAATTGTTGGCTCTTGAAAGAATGATGAAAAAAGAGAAATGTTATTGAGGATCTGAAAAATCATGAAATTGATTCTTGAAGCAAGAAAAAGCAGTGAATAGCAAAAGCTTGCGAAAAAAAAGAGAAAATAGCGAAAAAAGATAGAAAGAAAAAGAAAAAGCAAGAAGAAAAAGCCAATGGCCCTTAAAACCAAAAGGCAAGGGTAAAAAGGATCCAAGGCTTTGAGCATCAATGGATAGGAGGGCCCAAGAAAATAAAATCCAGGCCTAAGCGGCTAAATCAAGCTGTCCCTAACCATATGCTTGTGTCATGAAGGTCCAAGTGAAAAGCTTGAGACTGAGTGGTTAAAGTCGTGATCCAAAGAAAAAAGAGTGTGCTTAAGAGCTCTGGACACCACTAACTGGGGACTCTAGCAAAGTTGAGTCACAATCTGAAAAGGTTCACCCAGTTATATGTCTGTGGCATTTATGTATCCGGTGGTAATACTGGAAAACAAAGTGCTTAGGGCCACAGCCAAGACTCATAAGTAGCTGTGTTCAAGAATCAACATGCTTAACTAGGAAAATCAATAACACTATCCGAAATTCTAAGTTCCTAAAGGAAGCCAATCATTCTAAACTTCAAAGGAAAAAGTGAGATGCCAAAACTGTTCAGAAGCAAAAAGCTACAAGTCCCGCTCATCTAATTATAATTAATATTCATTGATATTTTGGAATTTATAGTATATTCTCTTCTTTTTATCCTATTTGATTTTCAGTTGCTTGGGGACAAGCAACAATTTAAGTTTGGTGTTGTGATGAGCGGATAATTTATACGCTTTTGGCATTGTTTTTAGGTAGTTTTTAGTAAGTTTAAGCTACTTTCAGGGATGTTTTCATTAGTTTTTATGTTAAATTCACATTTCTGGACTTTACTATGAGTTTGTATGTTTTTCTGTGATTTCAGGTAAATTCTGGCTGAAATTGAGGGACTTGAGCAAAACTCTGAAAAAGGCTGACAAAAGGACTGCTGATGCTGTTGGAATCTGACCTCCTTGCACTCAAAATAGATTTTCTGAAGCTACAGAACTCCAAATGGCGCGCTCTCAACGGCGTTGGAAAGTAGACATCCAGAGCTTTCCAACAATATATAATAGTCTATACTTTATTCGGAAATTGACGACGTAACTTGGTGTTGAACGCCAAGTACATGCTACTGTCTGGAGTTAAACGCCAGAAAAACATCATGATCCGGAGTTGAACGCCCAAAACACGTCATAACTCGGAGTTCAACTCCAAGAAAAGCCTCAGCTCGTGGATTGATCAAGCTCAGCCCAAGCATACACCAAGTGGGCCCCGGAAGTGGATTTATGCATCAATTACTTACTCATGTAAACCCGAGGAGCTAGTTTATTATAAATAAAACATTTAACTATTGTATTAAACATCTTTTGACAGTTTAATATCTTGACTGTTTAGCCTTTGATTATTCGGTCTCTTGATCACTCAGGGGGCTGGCCATTCGGCCATGCCTGAACCTTTTACTTATGTATTTTCAACGGTGGAGTTTCTGCACACCATAGATTAAGGCTGTGGAGCTCTGCTGTACCTCAAGTTTCAATACAATTACTATTACTTTTTATTCAATTCTCTCTTATTCTTATTCCAAGATATACGTTGCACAACACTTTGATGAATGTGATGGTCTGTGACACTCATCATCATTCTCACCTATGAACGCGCGTGATTGACAACCACTTCCGTTCTACTCTAGGCCGGACGCATATCTCTTAGATTCCCCAACAGAATCTTCGTGGTATAAGCTAGATAGATGGCGGCATTCATGAGGATCCGGAAAGTCTAACCTTGTCTGTGGTATTCCGAGTAGGATCCTGGGAATCCGGAAAGTCTAACCTTGTCTGTGGTATTCCGAGTAGGATTCCGGTATTGAATGACTGTGACGAGCTTCAAACTCCTGAAGGCTGGGCGTTAGTGACAGACGCAAAAGAATCAATGGATTCTACTCCAACCTGATTGAGAACCGACAGATGATTAGCCGTGCTGTGACAGAGCATTTGGACCATTTTCACTGAGAGGATGGGATGTAGCTATCAACCAAGGGTGATGCCTCCAGACGATTAGCCGTGCAGTGACAGCACATAGGACCATTTTCCCGAGAGGATTAAAAGTAGCCATTGATGATAGTGATGCCCTACATACAGCTTGCCATGGAAAGGAGTAAGAAGGATTGAAGGAAGAGTGAGTAGTGAAGTAGAGTTTCAAGAGGAACACAGCATCTCCATACACCTATCTGAAATTCCCACTATTGATTTACATAAGTATTTCTATCCCTTTTATTTTCTATTTTATTATTAATTTTCGAAACCATAAACCAAGTTAATCTGCCTAACTGAGATTTACAAGGTGACCATAGCTTGCTTTATACCAACAATCTCTGTGGGATCGACCCTTACTCACGTAAGGTTTATTACTTGGACGACCCAGTACACTTGCTGGTTAGTTGAACGGAGTTGTGAATTCAACCGGTGCCATAATAATGATTTCATAAAAGTACAAAAGAATATGGATCACAATTTCGTCCACCAGTACGCGTGGCTGGGTGCTCTGTTTTTCAAAAATTTTCAAGTTCTTGCACCAACCCAAGCATTCCAAACATCCAAATAGCTACAAAAACACCATCAAACCTTATTTAACACCCTAGACTACAAAATAAACCAAACATGAAATTAAACTTATTTTCCAATATATACAAAAGGGAAAATGAAAATATGTTACCATAGTGGGGTGTCTCCCATCTAACACTTTTATTTATTGTCCTTAAGTTGGACTTACGGGAAGCTCTCATCAAGGTGGCTTATGCTTGAATTTATCTTGGAACTTACACCAATGCTTGGTCTTCCATTGGTTGTCAGAATTTCCAACCAAGTATCCCAAACTTTGTTGAAGTTCTTCACAAGTCATGAGCTCCCAAAATTGATCATCCTCTCGTGATCCGGGATCCCAAATCTTGTTTTTCACCCGTCTTCTAGTTGATCATCATAATTCCCTCCGGGTGGTTAGCAAGCCGAATTCTCAATTAGGCACCAAGCTATCCTCTTAGACCCATTCAATTGAGCAATGGTCCAGCCTTTGCATCTAACCCTTGAAGCATCAACCATAATGAGCCTAGATTTACAATGCCAATGGTGCGTGTGTACGCAAACCCCACACTTTTCGTACAGCAGTAGTACCGGTAAGTGCACTGGGTCATCCAAGTAATACCTGAGCAAGTCAGGGTCGATCCCACGAGGATTGTGGCTTAAAGCAAGCTATGGTTGTCTTATCTGTCTTAGTCAGGCAGAATCAGAAGTTTGTATATGGAGTTGGATGAAGTATCATGAAACTATAAAAGCAATAATAGGAATAGAGTTGAGAGTCAGAGTTGCTTTGTCTTTTTGAATTTACTCTGGTATTACTGTCTTCTTTGCTTGTGAATGATCTTCTTCTATGGCAGGCTGTAAGTTATCAAAGCCATTGCTCGTGGTCATTGATCTCCTCTGCTACAGAATGAATGCCATTGCCCGTGGTCTTTCAATCTGACGAAGGGTGAAGCTCTAGCAAGTCATTCTCTTGGCGATCCTACTCAAAACGCCACAGACAAGGTCGAATCTTCTAAATCAGAGAATGCTACTTCTTTGTATTCTAATTTATACCACGGAGACCCTAATCTCTCAAGAAATCGGCTGAACTGGTGTCTCGAGAAGTCCCCAATAAAGTCGTGGATTAACCATCTGAGAGATGTATAAACATAGCTGTTGGCTCGTGCTTTCCTTCCAAGTATTCACACGAACCCAAGTAGACGCGGGTGTTTGTTAGGCACGTTCATCTTAATGTGATGAATAGAGCTAATTTGTCAGATCATCCTATTCACCACGATGAAGATCAGATATACATCTTAGAAGTAAATAAAACATTGATCGAAGAAGAAACAGTAATACTTTTATTATTTCATAGGACTCAGCAGGGCTCTTCCCCTCAACCTAGGAGGTTTAGAAACTCATACTGAAGTAAAAACACAACGTAAAATGTGAATAATCTATCAAAAGGTTCGAAGAAGGTTTTTGAATTACATAAACATAAACCCTTAAATACTAAACAAATGACTAGTAAGGATAAAATAGTCTATTTAGTGCTAAAATCTACTTCCGGGGCCCACTTGGTGAGTGTTTGAGCTAAGCTTTAATGAAATCCACGTGCTATGAGGTCTCTTCAGCATGGAACACCAGCTAGGGGGTCTTCTTTGGGCGTTTGTACATTAGTCTCTGCTCTTTGGGTGTTAGACGCATGGAAGGGGGCAGGTAGCTGGCGTTAGACGCCAGTTTTGAGCCTTCTAATACGAAGCAAAGTATGAACTATTATATATTGTAGGAATCTCTGGAAGTCAGCTGGCCATATCCTTTAAGAACGATCCATTTGGATTTCTGTAGCTCAAGAAAAGCTCTTCCGAGTGCAGATAGGTCAGATCTGGACAGCATCTGCAGTGCTTTCTCTGTTTTTGAATCAGACTTCTGCTCCAGCTCCTCAATTTCAGCCAGAAAATACATGAAATTGTCCAAAAACACAAAAACTCATAGTAGAATAAAAAATATAAATTTAACACTAAAACCTATAAAAACTTAGTAAAAACTAAACAAAAACTACTAAAAACTATATGAAAATGATGTCAAAAAGCGTATAAAATATCCGCTCATCATCCAACCACTAAATATCCTTCTCTTACGCTTCATTCCACAAAGCACTCTAAGTTGGCCATCCGTTTTAAGAAAACCAAATTCAAGTGGGATAATAAAGCTAAGAGTAATAAGTTTCACCCATTCAAATGAAGGAATAGATGGTGACTTAGGCATAGAAGTTTCCAATGATCTTGATAAAGCACATTCCTCCCATCCATCCTTTTCTAGGGGCTTCCATCATTTGAAAAGATTCTTCAAGCTCTACCTCTTGCCATGCTTCCTCAAGTTTAAATGCTTCCTCACCAATTTCTTCTAGCTCTTCCCCATCACTCAAATGATATCTTGGGATTTGAGTGAAATCCACCTCAACATCAACTTCAAATTCAATGAGGAAGGATTCATAAAACTCAAAAGGATCATATGTTGATGCGGAATTATCATAGATAGGAGGACTTGTTGTTTGTACTATTTCTTCCAATTCTTCATTCACAATATGCCTTGGAGGTTGTGCACTATCCTCCTCAACATCACCTTTAAACTCTATAGAAGAAAGTTCTTCAACTTGAGATTCCTCTTTGCATGCAACATCTCCTAAATCTTCAACCACTTCCGTTTTAATTATCTCAACTTCCTCCTCTTGTTGCAATTCGTGCTTTAACTCCTCTTCTTCACCTTGAAGCTGGTGCACGAAATTGTAAATCACACTTTTCACAACTCGTACCACTAACCAGCAAGTGCACTGGGTCGTCCAAGTAATACCTTACGTGAGTAAGGGTCGAATCCCACGGAGATTGTTGGCATGAAGCAAGCTATGGTTATCTTGTAACTCTTAGTCAGGATAATAATAATTCTCAATTTTGATTGGTAGTAAATAAAAAGCATGGAGTAAATAATACTTGTTATGCAGTAATGGAGAATATGTTGGAGTTTTGGAGATGCTTTGTCTTCTGAATCTCTGCTTTCCCCTGTCTTCTTCTTCACACATGCAAGGTTCCTCCTATGGCAAGCTGTGTGTTGGTGGATCACTGTTGTCAATGGCTACCATCTGTCCTCTCAGTGAAAATGGTCCAGGTGCGCTATCACCATACGGCTAATCATCTGTCGGTTCTCACTCATGCTGGAATAGGATCCATTGATCCTTTTGCGTCTGTCACTTCGCCCAACCCTTGTAAGTTTGAAGCTTGTCACAGTCATTCAATCCCTAAATCCTACTCAGAATACCACAGACAAGGTTTAGACTTTCCGAATTCTCAAGAATGCTGCCAATGGATTCTAGCTTATGCCACGAATACTCTGATTAAAGAATCCAAGAGATACCCATTCAATCTAATGTAGAACGGAGGTGGTTGTCAGGCACGCGTTCATAGGTTGAGAATGGTGATGAGTGTCATAGATCATCACATTCATCATATTGAAGTGCGAATGAATATCTAAGATAGAAACAAGCGTGTTTGAATAGAAAAGAGAAATAATTGCATTAATCCATCGAGACACAGCAGAGCTCCTCACCCCCAACAATGGAGTTTAGAGACTCATGCTGTCAAAGATACAAAATTCAGATATAAAAATGTCATGAGATACAGAATAAATCTCTAAAAGTTGTTTAAATACTAAACTAGTAACCTAGGTTTACAGAAAATGAGTAAACTAAGATAGATAGTGCAGAAATCCACTTTTGGGGCCCACTTGGTGTGTGCTGGGGCTGATACTTGAGCTTTTCACGTGCCTGGACTGTTTCTGGAGTTAAACGCCAAGTTATAACCTGTTTTGGGCGTTTAACTCCAACTTGTAACCTGTTTCTGGCATTTAACGCCAGAATGGAACATGGAACTGGCGTTAAACGCCAATTAGACTCCTATAGCTTAAAAAAATCCATTCCGAGTGCAGGGAGGTCAGAATCCAACAGCATCAGCAGTCCTTTTTCAGCCTGAATCAGATTTTTGCTTAGCTCCCTCAATTTCAACTAGAAAATACCTGAAATCATAGAAAAACACACAAACTCATAGTAAAGTCCAGAAATATGAATTTTGCCTAAAAACTAATAAAAATATACTAAAAACTAACTAAAACATACTAAAAACTACATGAAATTACCCCCAAAAAGCGTATAAAATATCCGCTCATCACAACACCAAACTTAAACTTTTGCTTGTCCTCAAGCAACTATATAAATAAAATAGGATAAAAAGAAGTCAAAAAGCAATAATATCTCAGAGTTTTAAGTGAAACTCAGATTCTAATTAGATGAGCGGGACTAGTAGCTTTTTGCTTCCGAACAGTTTTGGCATCTCACTTTATCCTTTGAGATTCAGAATGATTGGCATCCATAGGAACTCAGAATTCAGATAGTATTATTGATTCTCCTAGTTTAGTATGTTGATTCTTGAACACAGCTACTTTATGAGTCTTGGCCGTGGCCCTAAGCACTTTATTTTTCAGTATTACCACCGGATACATAAATGCCACAGACACATAACTGGGTGAACCTTTTCAGATTGTGACTTAGCTTTACTAAAGTCCCCAATTAGAGGTGTCCAGAGTTCTTAAGCACACTCTTTTGCTTTGGATCACAACTTTAACCACTCAGTCTCAAGCTTTTCACTTGGACCTGCATGCCACAAGCACATGGTTAGGGACAGCTTGATTTAGCCGCTTAGGCCTGGATTTATTTTCTTGGGCCCTCCTATCCATTGATGCTCAAAGCCTTGGATCCTTTTTACCCTTGCCTTTTGGTTTAAAGGGCTATTGGCTTTTTCTGCTTTTTTTATCTTTTTTTTTTCACTGTTTTTTCTTGCTTCAAGAATCAATTTCATGATTTTTCAGATCATCAATAACATTTCTCCTATTCATCATTCCTTCAAGAGCCAACAGATTTAACATTCATAAACTCCACTATAAAAATTATGCACTGTTCAGGCATTCATTCAGAAGACAAAAAGTATTGCCACCACATATAAATAATTAGAATTTTCTTTATTAAAAACTCGAAAAAATATTGCCTCCTTATTATAAAAATCTGCTATTTTATTCATGTTTGATGATGATGAGAAAAATGAATTATAGCTTAATTAGAGATAAAATCAAAATAGAGATACTAATTACTACTAATCAGATAGGTTTCTAAAAATAAAAGTTATCACAGATTTAAGGTTAAGATTAGGACTCAACAACCTTTAGTTTGGGAGATGATGGGTGCTCCTTCAACCTGTAGGGTGTCTGGTCCTTCAAGAGACAGCTTCTGGTACTTCAGCTCCTGTATCTCCGGATATTCATCTTCTTTCAGATCGAATTTAACTTCCGGGATCACTGATCTCAGACCCATTATTTTGTGGTAATGGTCTACATGTTCTTTGGTTAAAAACTTCTCTTGATTCCAAAGTGATTTTGGAATATTCTCTTTCTTGCCTCTTGAAATGGTTTATTTTCCCTTAGGTGCCATGATCTTGATGAGTTTTAGCTCATTGATCACGGAAAAACACACCAAACTTAGAGGTTTGCTTGTCCTCAAGCAAAAGAAAGGAAATGAGAGGAATAGAAGGAGAGGCAATTTCAAAAATTTTCCTCCCCACAATCCTGCCGTTAAACACGCAGGAGATGCTTCCTTTGGGTGTTTAATGGCCAGTCCTTGCTTGTTTTGTGCTTTTAACGCCCACTTGCTGCTTCTTTCTGGCATTAAACGCTAGAAACTTTCCTTACTGCCATTTTTGCGCTAGTGATGTCCTTTTCTCTGTGATTCCTCTGCTTTATGTCCTGAACCTTTATTTCTCTATATCATTCACTAAAATGTATTATCTAATTTAGAATTAAAATTACAAATAAAATAAACTCATGACTGGGTTGCCTCCCAGCAAGCGCTTCTTTACTGTCTTTAGCTGGACTATTACTGAGCTTTTAATCTAGTCTGCAATGTCTGCAAACCACGGAGCTTCCTGAATAGCAAATAACTGCTCATCCAGAAAGGTTTCAGAGATCTCAGTAGGAGGGAGGGACGCTCTTGCTACTGGTTCTATCGGGGACAGATGATCAGCTACTTGATTTTCTGTCCCTTTTCTGTCTCTTATTTCTATATCAAACTCTTGCAGAAGCAACACCCATCTTATGAGCCTGGGTTTTGAATCCTTCTTTGTGAGTAGATATTTAAGAGCAGTATGGTCAGTGTACACAATCACTTTTGATCCTACTAAATAAGATCTGAATTTGTCAATGGCATAAACCACTGCAAGCAATTCATTTTCTATGGTTGTATAGTTCTTCTACGCATCATTTAGAATACGGCTGCCATAATAAATGACGTGCAGAAGCTTATCATGCCTTTGTCCCAATACTGCACCAATGGCATGGTCACTGGCATCACACATTAGTTCGAATGGTAATGCCCAGTTTGGTGCAGAAATGATTGGTGTTGTGACCAACTTAGCTTTCAGAGTCTCAAAGGCCTGCAAAAACTCTTTGTCAAAGATAAATGGTGTATCAGCAGCTAGCAGATTGCTCAGAGGTTTTACAATTTTCGAAAAATCCTTAATAAACCTCCTATAGAATTCTGCATGCCCCAGAAAGCTTCTGATTGCCTTAACATTGGTAGGTGGTGGTAATTTTTCAATTACCTCTACCTTAGCTTGATCCACCTCTATTCCCTTGTTCAAAATTTTGTGCCCAAGGACAATTCCTTCAGTCACCATAAAGTGACATTTCTCCCAGTTTAAAACCAGGTTAGTCTCTTGGCACCTCTTTAGAACAAATGCTAGATGGTCAAGACAGGAGCTGAATGAGTCTTCAAATACTAAAAAGTCATCCATGTAGACTTCAAGAAATTTTTTCACCATATCAGAGAAAATAGAGAGCATGCACCTTTGAAAGGTTGCAGGTGCATTGCACAGACCAAATGGCATCCTTCTATATGCAAATACTCCAGATGGACATGTGAATGTTGTTTTCTCTTGATCTTGGGGATCTACTGCAATTTGATTATAACCTGAATATCCATCCAAAAAGCAGTAGTAATCATGACCTACTAGTCTTTCTAGCATCTGGTCTATGAATGGTAAAGGAAAATGATCCTTTCTGGTAGCTGTATTGAGCCTTCTGTAATCAATACATATACGCCACCCTGTAACTGTTCTTGTAGGAACCAGTTCATTTTTTTTATTATGAACCACTGTCATGCCACCCTTCTTAGGGACGACTTGGACAGGGCTTACCCAAGGGCTATCAGAAATAGGATAAATAATCCCAGCCTCTAGTAATTTAGTGACCTCCTTCTGCACCACCTCCTTCATGGCTGGATTCAGCAGCCTCTGTAGTTGAACCACTGTCTTAGCGTCATCCTCCAATAGGATCTTGTGCATGCATTTGGCTGGGCTAATGCCCTTAAGATCACTGATGGACCACCCAAGAGCTGTCTTGTGTGTCTTCAGCACTTGAATTAGTGCTTCCTCTTCCTGTGGCTCTAAGGTAGAGCTTATGATTAAGGAATACAAGAGATACTCATTCAATCTAATGTAGAACGGAGGTAGTTATCAGGAACACGTTCATTGGTTGAGAATGGTGATGAGTGTCACGGATCATCACATTCATCATATTGAAGTGTGAATGAATATCTTAAATAGAAACAAGCGTGTTTGAATAGAAAACAGAAATAATTGCATTAATCCATCAAGACACAGCAGAGCTCCTCACCCCCAACAATGGAGTTTAGAGACTCATGCCATCAAAGATACAAAGTTCAGATATAAAAATATCATGAGATACATAATAAATCTCTAAAAGTTGTTTAAATACTAAACTAGTAACCTAGGTTTACAAAAAATGAGTAAACTAAGATAGATAGTGTAGAAATCCACTTTTGGGGCCTACTTGGTGTGTGCTAGGGCTGAGACTTAAGCGTTTCACGTGCCTGGGCTGTTTCTGGAGTTAAACGCCAGGTTGTAACCTGTTTTAGGCGTTTAACTCCAACTTGTAACCTGCTTCTGGCGTTTAACGCCAGAATGGAACATGGAACTGGCGTTAAACGCCAGTTTACATTATTTATCTTCGAGCAAAGTATGGACTATTATATATTTCTGAAAAGCCCTAGATGTCTAATTTCCAAACCAATTGAGAGCGCGCCAATTGGACTTCTGTAGCTCCAAAAAGTTCATTTCGAGTGCAGGAAGGTCAGAATTCAACAACATCAGCAGTCCTTTTTCAGCCTGAATCAGATTTTTGCTCAGCTCCCTCAATTTCGGCTAGAAAATACCTGAAACCACAGAAAAACACACAAACTCATAGTAAAGTATAGAAATATAAATTTTGCCTAAAAAATAATAAAAATATACTAAAAACTAACTAAAACATACTAAAAACTACATGAAATTACCCCCAAAAAGCGTATAAAATATCCGCTCATCAGAAGCTTTAAATTCACTCCCTCACTATGCTCTTTGGTTGAGCCTCCACATTTGTCAATAGGAGCGTCTTGATTGCATAAGCTTAGGTGGGAGGCCATGTGGTTAACGACTTCTGCCATGGTAGCAACCATGATTTCTGGCTTCTTTAGCTCCTTTTGCTCCCCTTTTTGCTTTTGGATATAAGAGTTGATGTCTCTTTGTTTTCTAGCATGAAGGTATGAAGAACTTCATCCAATAAAGGAGGTGGTGGAAGAGAGGGTTCATTGTTTAGAGGGAAAGTGTCCTAGTTAGAAGGTAGTTCAAATTGGTGAATGTCTTGAGGTGGTGTGTAAGAAAATAGTGGTTCTTGGGAGTATTGGTATTGAAAATGGGGGTGGCTCTATGTATGGTTCACATGGTTGTTGGTATGTTAGGTATGGGTTAAGATCATATGGAGTTGAATGGTGGTATGGGGCTTGTGAGTAAGGTTGTTGAGGGCTATGTTGAGGACAATGAGGGTCACCACATCCATTAGGTTCGTAAGAAACCGGCAGAGGTTATTGCCAAGAAGAGTATCCATATGCTTGAGGCTGTTCCCACCTTTGATTTCCAAATCCATGATGCAAACCTCCATTGAAGCTTTCATTTCCTATAACATAGTTTGAACCAAACTCATAACCAAAAGGATGAGAATTCATAGTAGCAAGAGAAAATAAAAACAAAAACTAACAAGAAACAAAGAGAACCAAATCCTCAAACTAGCAAAAACTAGCAAACAAACCAAAAATCAAGCTATCTACAATATTCACATATATACAATAACCAATAATAAGCACACATTGCAATTCCCCAGTAACGGCGCCAAAAACTTGAAACAGCGAAATGCTCGGCTTAGAAATTTCTTCTCGATAAGAGAAATAACCTCGTTGCAAGTATAGTTCCAAACCGACAAATAACGCTCAATCAAAGTTTAATTTTGTTTGTCACGAGTGCAAACCAATAAAAATACCGAGAGTATTAGATCTTGGGTCGACTCTCAAAGGAATCGTAATGCGGTATGCACAATATTGGTTATGAGGTTCAAAGGGTGGTTTGCATATAAGAAGACTATAATCTAAATGACAAAAAATTTAAATGACAATAAAAGTAAATCAAACAACTAAAGATAACAAATACTAAAGAGAGACATTCATGGCAAGGATTGAGAACTAAGGCTTTCCATCCTAGTCATTAATTATCATACAATAATTAACAATAGCTAGTCCTATTTCATCATCTCCAACATCGGAAGAAATTCAAATAAGCCCAGTTAATCCCAATCCATAAGTAATGTAATGGATACAAGACTAACTAATCACTCTAGATCAACAATCTAAATTGGGTATTAATGACTCAAGATTGTCCAATTTCTCTTTCCAAGCCAAGAATGCTCAAAATTTACTCTAAAGCCTAACCCAGCATTTTGCCAAATACTTGGAAGGTATAAAAGGAAAGCATGATAAATTGTAAAAAATAGTAAATTCTACAACTACCCAATGCAAGAAAATAACAATAAGAACTCAAGCAAACATCAAAGAAACATAAAAACATATCAATTGCATTAAAGGAAATGAAAATTAACAAAAGAGTTCATAAACTAAAAAGAGGCATAAAAGGGAAAGTAACAAGAGAAACTAAGAAGTTTGAAGCAAATTAACAAGGAAAAGTAAAAGAAACCAAATCAAAACAAGTAATTAAACCTAAATCTAAGAGAAAACTAAACTAAGAACCCTAATTTCTAGAGAGAAAAGGGAGCTTATCTCTCTAGAAAACTAGCTAAAGCATGACCCTAAGCTAATCTAATTGCTCCCCCTTTTCTCCCTCTTGATTTCTGCATCAAATAGCCTCAGAAATGAGTTGGATTTGGGTCTGGATGGCTCCGAAATTGCCCTCAGCGTATTCACTTTAATGAGGTCACGTGACCAACGTCACGCGTGTGCGTCGCCTGGCAAATTCCCTCCTCACGCGTACGCGTGGGTGACGCGTGCGCGTGGCAATGAATCCTCTAAATGCTCATTTCTTCATGAATTCTCCACTTTGCATGCTTTTCTTTTCACTTCTTCGGTCTATTCCTTGCCTTTTAACCCTGAAATCACTAACAAATATATCAAGGCATCGAGTGGAATCAAAGTGAATTAAATTTATCAATTTTAAAGGTCTAAAAAGCCTGTTTTCACTCTTATGCACAATTTAAGGAGAATTACAAAATCATGCTATTTCATTGAATAAATGTGAGATAGATTAATAAAATCTCCTAAACTCAACAGAAGATACACCACAAAATTGGGGCTTATCACTTACTTTATCTACGGCTATGAAAATTCAGTTTGGTACTTACCAATTTGGGAATCCTAGAGAGGAATTGTTGAAATTAAAGCAACATGCGTCTATGACATCTTATTTCGAGGCTTTTAATGATTTGGCTACTCGAGTATTTGGTATGGATGAATTATTATTGATGGACTGTTTTATTGCTGGATTGTCTCCGGAGCTTAAGCATGAGGTTAAGTCGCGCTATCCGGCTTCTTTCATGCAAGCTGTTTCCTTGGTTAAGTTGTTTGAGGAAAAATTTGTTCTAAATGCACAAAGATGGAAATCCCCTCTCACTCTTTACCCTAACCCTCAGAACATACCCGCGTCTGCACCACAATCTAAGCCACTTCCTAGTACCACGCCCACCTCCCACCAATAAACACATTCGGCACCTTCTCCCTTATTACCTATACCATCTAAACTATCTTCCATCCAAAAATTGTCTCTAACAGATATCCAGTTTCAATGAGAAAAAGGGCTTTGCCTCAGTTGTTATGAATGCTATTCACCCTCACATTGTTGTGTGGTGAAGCACTATTGTATCATTCAATCCCTAGAGGAGTTGCCATGTGTAGATGCCACAATGGAAAAGAATTATGAAATTAAGCAACCCTCGGCTGACTTAGAGGTGGCCGAACCATTGCAACTTTCCTATAATATTTTGAATGGGATCCTGGAAGGAGGTCTATTAGATTCACAGGGTTTGTCAACGACAGGGAACTACGAGTGCTAATGGATAGAGGCAGCTCGGATAACTTTATCAAACTACCTTTGACACACCGCTTCTCACTTATGGTTCATTAGGTTCCCCCATTCAAGGTTGAGGTGGGCAATGGTGCGCTTCTCCAGTGTGAAGGAGAGGTAAGTGATATGCTGGATAAGATCCAAAATCAAACACTTTTCATCTCTGCTTTCATGTTACCGATTGCATCGAAAGAACTAGTTTTTGGCGACAGTTGGCTTGAGACTTTAGATACAAACTTGGTCAATTACAAGAAGAAGTTCATTACTTTTCTCGACGGTTCTCAGCTGGTCACTTTGCAAGGGGGAACTGAGTTAGACACCTATTCAGGATTCCATCAATTTAAGCGGTTGAAGTTGACCAAGGAAATCGCCACCATGTACATCTTACAATTACAACCCATAGAGGATGCTACCCAGCCCTTGCTAGACCTTCCTAGTGACTTGGGCCCCGAATTGGCGTGCTTGCTGCACACATACTAGGCTATTTTCCAAAAACTATAGGGTCTTCCTCCCCTCTCGCGCTCATGATCATTCCATCACATTACTATCGAATGCCCCTCCGATCAAGGTCCGACCCTATAGATACCCACACAACCAGAAATTGAAAATTGAAAACATCATGGTAGGATGTTGTTTGAGGGCATTGATGAGCAGATATTTTATACGCTTTTTGACATCATTTTCATATAGTTTTTAGTGTGTTTTTTTAGTTTTTATTAAGTTTTTATAGGTTTTAGTGTTAAAATCACATTTTTGGATTCTACTTTGAGTTTTTGTGTTTTTGGACAATTTCAGATATTTTCTTACTGAAAATGAGGAGCTGGAGCAAAAGTCTGATTCAGAACAGAGAAAGCACTGCAGATGCTGTCTTAATCTGGCTTCTTTGCATTCGGAAGAGCTTTTCTGAAGCTACAGAAGTCCAAATGGAACGCTCTTAATGGCTATGAAAATTTGACTTCCAGAGCTTTCTAGCAATGTATATTGGTTCATACTTTGCATCGGATTAGAAGGCCCAAAATTGGCGTTCAACGCCAGCTTCCTGCCCCCTTCCAGGCGTCCAGCGCCCAAAGAGCAGAGACCAACGTCCAAACGCCCAGAGAGGACTCCCTAGCTGGCGTTCCACGCCAGAGACCTCATGGCATGTGGATCTCATCAAAGCTCAGCCCAAACACTCACCAAGTGGGTCCCAGAAGTGGATTTTAGCACTAAAATAGACTGCTTTACCCTTACTAGTCATCTATTTAGCATTTAAAGTGTATTTTTACATAATCATAAGAGAGACCAGAGACTTTACACACCATTCGAGTTTTACTTTGTATTTTACATCAGTATGAGTTTCTAAACCTCTTTATCATGGTGAATAGGATGATCTAACAATTAGCTCTATTCGTCACATTAAGACGAACGTGCCTGACAAATACCCGCGTCTACTTGGGTTCGTGTGAATATGTGGCCGGAAAGCACGAACCAATAGCTATGTGTATACATCTTTCAGATGGCTAATCCATGACTTCGTTGGGGACTTCTCGAGACACCAGTTCATCTAATTTCTGGGGAGATTAGGGTCTCCGTGGTATAGGCTAGAATCCAAAGAAGCATTGTTCTTTGATCTGGAAGATTCAACCTTGTATGTGGCATTTTGAGTAGGATCGCCAAGAGAATGAACTGCTAGAGCTTCACCCTCTATCAGATTGAATGACCACAGGCAATGGCATTTGATATGAAGCAGAGGAGATCAATGACCATGGGTAATGGCTTTGATCACATACAGCCTGCCATAGAAGAAGATCATTCACAAGCAAAGAAGACAGTAGTACCAGAGTTAATTCAGAAAAACAAAGCAACTCCAACTCTCAACTCTATCCTTAAAGTATTAGCACCCTATTATAATAATCTCACAAATATTTATCTATCAACCTTCTGATCTGCCTGACTAAGACCTGCAAGATAACCACAGCTTGCTTCAAGCCACAATCCTTGTGGGATTGACCCTGACTCACTCAGGTATTACTTGGGTGATCCAGTGCACTTGCTGGTACAACAGTACGAAAATGTGGAGATCAGTGCTACCAGGCATTATTCGGCTGAGTTCCAATCCATTTTCCTCCCCGGTTATTTTGGTGAAAAAAGAAAGATGGGTCATGCCATTTTTGTACCAATTATAGGGCCTTGAACGCTATCACCATTAAGGATTCCTTCCCTATGCCAATGGTGGATGAACTCTTGGATGAGTTGTTTGGTGCTCAATATTTTTCCAAATTGGACTTGAGGTCCGGGTACCATCAAATTTGTGTACGTCCTAACAATTGTTTTAAGATTGCATTTTGTACACATCAGGGCATCTATGAATGGTTAGTGATGTCGCTCGGCTTGACCAATGCCTCGGCTAATTTCCAATGCTTGATGAACTCGATCTTTGCGGAGGTGCTGCAAAAATTTGTCCTTGTTTTCTTTTATGACATTTGAGTTCAAGAAAATTCGAACAAGAAGAAAATTGGAGAATTTAAAGGATTATTGTAGCCGTTACTATGAAAAGAATGCAAAAAGTGGTAACTTCACAAGGAAGATGAAGTAGAAGGAAGAGGAAGCGTAAGTCTTGGGAAACGTGTCGAGTGGGTCAGTATTAATGGGAAGTTAAATGATAATTATTACTGATTTGAAAACTGACGTTTTAAATTTTGGATTAAGTGTTTTATCTTCCAGTAATATTATCGAAGGCAAACACATCAATCCAAGGAGGCAATTTGTTGATCGAAAAAATATTTTCGATAAAGGAAAGTTGTTCGAAGACCTGAGCAGTTTTCAAAGGGGACACCTGTACAAGCATTGGACTAAGGTTTTCGACATGGATTCGATTGCGAGGACTTTTTCGATAAATTGAGCAAATCCAATCGAATAAGATATTCGAATAAAGTGACTCAAATGATTATGGCAGTGGAGAAGTTAAGGGCTTTTATCACGCGAAGAAATGAGAGACAGATAGGCGGAAACGGTTACCAAGGAGAATGCATTCAAAGTTGTGATATTATAATTAATTGTAATTAATTGACAGTTACCAAAAGTAGGTTATAAATACTAGGAAGTCTTAGGGAATAAAGGTTGGAACTTTTACTCAGAAAATACTCAAGCACACTCACATCTCAAGGAATTCCTGAGTCTGCAATTGAGTAACTTTTCTATAGGGCTCCTTCCATCTTTTCATTCTTTCAATTTATCTTTCTGTAAAGTTTACATTTCAAGTAAATTTATTTTCTAAGTGTTCTTTATCTTTATTGTCCAAATTACATTTCTGCATCGTTAATTTTCAAGTCAAAGTCCTTTGATCCAGTCGAAGGCATTTTATTGCTTTCTTTTAATTTCAATGCAATCTTTTTAATTTCTGTACATTTTCTTTTCAAAAACCTTATTTCCTCATTTCTTTTATTATTTTACAAGTTTTAATTTATTTTACATTTCAATATTCGTCTAATCGAAGACACTTTGATGCACTTCTAGAAACTGGTACATGCAAAGAGGAGTAGGTTTCGCTCCCAAACCACTAGATATCGAACCACCATTGATTTGCAAAAAAAAATTGACAAAACAACCTTATATGCTAAATTGTCCAAGTGTTCTTTTGGCAAGAGTGAAGTTGATTACTTAGGACATGTAGTTTCCCGAGCAGACATGTGCATGGATGAATCCAAGGTTCAGGCTATCAAGATTGGCCAATCTTAGCTTCTCTGAAACAGCTATGAGCTTTCCTTAGTTTGGCTAGTTATTATCCAAAGTTCATTAAACAATTTGCGATGTTTGCTTCCCCATTGACAGATCATTTGAAGAAGGATAATTTTTGGTGGTCCTTGCAAGCGACTGAGGCCTTCTTATATCTAAAGAATGCCTTGTCCAACGCCCCTATTTTAGCATTACTGGATTTTTCCAAGACATTCATCTTGGAGACCGACACCTCAGGTTCGGGTATGGGCGCGATATTAAGCTAAGATGGTCACCTGATTGCTTATTTTTCCAAGAAACTTTCACCCATTGCATAAAAGAAATCGGTATATGCTCGAGAGATGCAAGCTATCATAATGGCAGTGGCAAAATTTCTCCATTATTTACTTGGTCATCGATTTGTCATTCGTATAGACCACAATAGCCTTAAGGAATTGCAGGCGTAGGCGATTCAAACTCCAGAGCAGCAAGCGTCGCTAGCTAAATTGCTTGGCTATAATTTTTCTATTGAGTACACGAAGGGATGTGAGAATTAGGGAGCCGATGGGCTGTCCGAGGCCTTTATGGATCTCACTGTCATCACTGATTCCTATTTTCCTTGATACAACAAGAACAGCAAGCCTTTCAACCTGGGTATGATTTTATTGAGGCCGAATTACAATCCGGATGGTTGCAACAATGCAGGTGTCTTTGGTATTGGGATGATCACATAGTGATATCGGCTGCTTTGCCGCTAATTTAGAACCTAATCCATGAATGCCACGACTCGGTGATTGGCGGACATGGGATGTTTCGAAAGACATTGAGCAGGTTAGCCTCTCAAGCAAAATATAGTACCCAACCTCCGATGAGACTCCTTGAACCATTGCCAATTCCATCTCATATTTGGAAAGTTCTCTCAATGGATTTTATCACAGTCCTGCCTTTGTCTCATGGTTGTTCGGTTATTTTAGTTGTGGTCAATTATCTTTCCAAGTTTGCACATTTCATTCCATTCTCGATGGATTACATGGCACCTAAGGTGGCTGAGGTGTTTGTTAGAAATGTGGTGAGTATTCATGGCATTCCTCAATCGATTGTTTTCGACCAAGATAAGGTTTTCACAATTAAGTTTTGGGAACAATGTTGCAGACAACATGGTATTATAGTTGTCTTTGCGGAGCTACATTCAAGAGAACCCTAAGGTGTGGTATAAACTACTGCCATGGGCTACCTACAGCTACAGCTCCTTTTTTCATTCATCCATCGACATGATGCCATTCAAAGCGATTTTTGGCAGAGATCTGACCCCTATCCTTATGTATAAACCATGAACCACAGATGCTCCTTCATTGCAAGAGTAGCTGCAACACCGAGAAACCGTCTTGGCTGCCTTCAAGACCAATCTGCACAAAGCCCAGCAATGAATGAAGGCTCAGAAAGGTGGTAGGAGGCGTGAGGTTGAGTTTCAGGTGGGTAATTTTGTTTATGCGAAGTTGCGACCTTACCGTCAAAACTCAGTGACCTTGAGGAAGAATCACAAGCTTTCTATGCAATACCTTGGTCCCTTTGCGATCAGTACACGAATTGGAAAAGTGGCATACAAATTTGATCTTCCACCAACTACAAAGATACATCCCGTCTTCCATATTTCCTTGCTTTAGAAATGTGAAGTTTCCCCAAATTTGGTGACTATTCTGACTCCCTTATTGATCGATGAACAATGTTGTACACTCCAGCTGCTACTAATTTTAGGGCATCGCATGATCAAACAAAACGAAAAGTGGCAGGAAGAAGTCTTGTTCAAGTGGCATAGCTTGACTAAGGAAGAAGCTACTAGCAATATGGCAAAAGGGGACACACTGATAAGGGAGGAAAACTCTAGATCTAATTAACTCAGAGAATGATATCAGCTACTGACGGGGGTATTGTGCACACGCATGCGTCTTGACATCCCCTCTGCCAGCAGCGCTTGCACGTCTTGTGCGTATGAACGCCCTCAAATTTTGCTGGTGTACGTATGAACACTTCCTTATGCGTACGCACGGGTCACATTCTGGGCGTTAATGAGAAAGGATGCCCTGTTCAGCCAGCAGTCTTCATCTCTTTTCTCCTTGCTGCTGCTGCTCATCCACCCCAGCCCAACCCTTCTTCCGGCAACTACCACGTCGCCGTCCGTCTGGCCGCCGCCGCCAGAACCACCACCACCACCACCATCTCTCTCTCTCTCTCTCTCTATATATATATATATATATATATATATATATATATATATTTCTTCTTTCTTCTTCTTCTTCTTCTTCTTCTTCTTCTTCTTTCTTTCTTTAATTTCTCCTTCCTCCTCTTTCTACTCTCTTTCTTCTATTCTTCGGCGAAGTTCCGTCGCCCTGACCTCGCAGTGGCTAACACAAGTGCCACTCTTGCCTATCCTTTTTTTTCTATTTTTCATCTTTTCAATTTTCTTATCTTACTTTTCTTTGTTTTCTTTATTTACTTGCTTAATTTTCATCCTCTTTATTTAGTTTTGATAATCTAGCTTGAGTTTTGCTCATTTGTTTGTTTGTTGCATTGCAAGTGTTCAATTTTGATTTGTGGGTTGTCGATGCTTGAATTTTTGCTTGAATCGATGAATATGTGCACTGCACTCCATATGTATGACATAATGCCTGAATGAACTTTTGTTTAATTCATATGTTGTCATGACCATATGTGTTAGACTATATCCTTGTTTGGCATTTTAACCAAGAATTGTGCACTTTTGAATGATTATGAAGATATCTTGGATTGGATTTTCAATAATATACTTGTTTAATGCTTTGAGTTGCTATAACCAAATTGATATGAAAAGTGACATTTGACTTCTTTTTGCTGAAATTTTTAACAAGTACATATTGGATATAGTGAATTGTATTGGATTGCTTGTTCATCATGGTTTTTATGTCAATATAATCACACCACAAGGTATTTGCTCCTTGTTAATGCTTTGCATTTATTTGAGTTGACTTGACTTGATTCTTATCAAGACTTGTCATTTTTTGTAGCAAACACCTTCCCATGTGATTATTGCCTTATTCTTAAGGATGAATAAGTAATTTTCTTTTCATTATTGCATTGGTTATTGGTTGTTGTACTATTTTATATCAATTTTGCTCTTTCACTTGCACAACTTCAATATCCAATAATGCCTACATTCAATTCACTCTTGTTGTAATTTTCCTAAGTTTGCTTGTCTTTAATTGATGCTCCCTTCTTTACCTTTTTGTGCTACTTACCCTATGATTCCTGATTATGCTTTATTCGTTCTTTTTTAGTATGAGACATAGTGGCAAAGAGCCGGGAGAGGAGGAGGAAACCGAGGATGGGGATGCCGAGCATGCAGTGGACTTGGTGATTTCCACACAACCCAAGCCCCCGCATCCGTGAAGGTGGATCCCTTAAGAGACATTCTTCCCGGATTGTGTTCATGCACGGAGGACCGTACAACACTTTTCACCTTATTTTTTCTTCTTTTATTATGTTTCTTGTGAATATTTGGAGTTTTTTTATTGTTGCATTGCATTTTCTTCTAGTACATATATCTTGGACTATTCATAATTTATATCTATTGCATTTTGCATCTTTTGCATGATATATAGCTTATAGATAGAAGTTGTGATTGGATAATGTGAATAGTATATATAGCACCTAGTTCAGTTTTGTCCTAATTGTTCATGTTAATTTTTGCGATGTTGAAAATTATAAAAAGAACTAGGAGAATTTTGAAAAGTGTGAATCCATCACAACATACATACATGCATATAGGAAATAATTTTGGTGAAAAATAACAAAGATTTCCAAGAATTTTGTTATAGGGCATTCTATTGAATTGATTGAGAAAATTGTTTTCAAACTTGCTCGAATGATCATTTCGGAACATAGAAGAGTAAAGAACAAACACCTTGTGAGTTTTTGAGCTTGAATGAGTGGTTACACCTTTTAACCACTAATTTTGTTCATTGCGTGATATATCTCGTCTATGATTGTAATCTTGGTTTTGCTTGATTCTTTATTTCCAATGATTGATGTTTTGAATTGCATTGAGCATGATTGAGGCCATCTTTGCATAGCTCACTAACCCATATAGACCTACCCTTTGCATCTACCATTGTTAACCCTTTTGAGTCTTATTTCCCCCCATTGTTTGTAATATCACCACATTACAACGTTAAGCAAAAAACCATGATTTACTTTGGATTGTATCCTTGATTAGCTTAGGTTGAGGAGTGTGTTTCATTTAAGTGTGGGGAAATTTTGGGAAACATTGGTAGTAAATAGAAAAATGTTTGTTTTTGGGTATTTCATTGAAAATTTTGGAAAATGGGAACAATCATGTATGAACTACTAAAACCATATGCATTTCATTTTCAAAAAAATCATGAAAAGGGGATGAAAGTTACCCCTAAGTGAAGGAAAATGAATAAGGAATGCATATATGATGTAAAGGAAAGAGCATACATGAATTTGTGGAAAAAGTTAGAATTGGAAGGTTAGGTTGCATAATTTTTGTTATTAGATTGATATAGGTTGAGTTGGATACCTAAACTAATCAAGGATTCAATTGAATTACTCCACTTGGCCATATCTATCCCACATTTACCTTAACCCCATTACAACCCTAATAAGTCCTCATGATAATTGCATTCATGAATCACCTGTTGTTGATTGTTAGAAGAAAAGCAAAGCCTTGAAAGCATTATTAGGAGGAGACTTGAGTGATTAAACCCTTAGACACTGAGTGATTAGAGTGTATACACACACCTAGTAAGGGTTCAATTACTCAACTCTATGTTTCCATACCTCTTATCATGTATTCTTGCAAGTTGCTTCATTTTTTATGAGTTGAATCAATTCTCTAGATTTTGCTTATATTGGATTATTTCCTTGCTTTGTCCTATATGTCCATATTCTTGCTTGGAAAGTGGATTATTTGTTTTCACCAATCATATAGGAAACGATAGGTATATAGGTATAGATAGTATATATATACTTGCATGCATATAGGTAGTTACATTTAATAAGTTGATTACCCATTTTTTTATCATTCTCCTTGTTGGTTTAGCATGAGGACATGCTATTATTTAAGTGTGGGGGAATCGACGAGTCCATATTTGATGATATATTTTGACTCAATATGGATGGATTCTAGCACATGAACTCACACTTAAGCACCAAAATAGCATACTTTTGTTTGTTTGTCCCTAAAATGAACCTAAATGTGAAAACATGCATTTTTGTGCTTGAAATGAACAATTTAATTTCACTTTTATTCCATTTGATGCCATGACATGTTTGTTGAGTGATTTCAGGCCTTAAAGGCAAGATTGGCTAGGCAAAAGTGGAAGAAAGCATGTAGAAGGGAGAACACATGAAGAAAACAAGGAAAAGCACACACAGCGAAGTCTGCGTGCGCACAAGCACTTGTGCGTATGCACAGGTCAACTTTTAGCCAAGTGTGTGTACGCACACATCTGTGCGTACGCACAGGTCCCTGCACTTGGTTGCATTAATGAAACACGTGTTTTGCGAATTCTGAGGCTTCTTAGCCCATTTTGGAAGGCTTGAAGGCTAAATTGAAGTGCTATATGAAGGGAGAATCAACACATATGAAGGCATTAGGACTTAGACTTTATTTTCCATAGTTTTACATAGTAGGAGTAGGAGTAGGGTCGTATAGAAAATTCTCTCTTAGGATTTACATTAGGGTTTGTAGAATTTTATACTTCAAGTTGATTTTGGATTCTAGCAATTGCATTGTAAGTATTTCTTTAATTCCTCTTTTAATTACACTACTCGTTCTACACTTTCGTATATTTTGCTCTCTTTTGTTGATTTATGCATAGTTTGCAATTTTGGATTTCTAGTTGTTAAATTTGATGTTTGATGCTTATTTTATGTTTATTGAGTTGCTTTTATTGATTTTGATCATTTATGGTTTATAGCTTTTATAATTTTTCCAATCTTGCCATGTTTTATGATTATGCCCTCCATGTGTTTGATGAATGCCAATTTTAGTTATAGGGTAGATTTCCACCCCTTGACTTGGGAAAAATGAGTTTATGGGTTACTAGAGCCATAAGTCCAACATTTAGTGATCATTCTTGGGTTGTTAGTTGTTATTGTTTCCACTAACGCTAGCTTTTTACCAATTAATTTGGTAAGTTAGTTAGGATTTGTAGATTAATAACAATTATGCTCACTTAACTTATCCTTTGATGTTAAAGGTTGACTTAGTGAGATTAATCCATCATAATTATCATAGTTGTGGTTATGGCGATGATAGGATTCCTTGGATCCTCATTCCCAAGTCGAGGCTCTTCTTGCATTTATAGCATTTTTACTAGTTTTGATCCCATCTTCTCTTTAATTGCATTAATTACAATTTTGATCATCTCTTGGTTCTTTTATTACCGAAGTTCTTTCAATATTTTTTTCTTTGATTACAAAACCCCCTTTTGTCCTCTACAACCGAAAGCGTAACATTTCAATTGCATCCTAGGGAAGACGACCCGAGGTTGAAGTACTATTGATCTCGGTTATTATTTTGATTTGAAAAATTAAACATTGATTGCGGATTGTTTGTTGGTCTAGACTATACTTGCAACGAGAATCTATATTTAATGAAATTCTAGACTAACAATAACCCTCACATCAGCGCCGTTGCCGTGGATTGTTCGAGTTTGAAAAACTACCGGACTATCTTGTTGTTTAGATTAGGTATTCTTTAAGGTTTAGTTGCACTTCTAATTGTGTCTTTTGTTTTCTTTTTCAAAAAAATTTTTCAAAACCCTTTCATTTAGTAATCTTTATCTTTTGTTTGAGTCTTGTATTAGTTTTTAAGTTGGTGTCCCGTCTGTTTTCAACTTTTTCTTTAAATTTTTTAAACTGTTCTTGAGTGTTTATCTTGATATTCGAAATGTTGTTGATATTTTTCTTGTTTGATTTTAAAAATTTTAAGTTCGGTGTCCTTTATTTGTTTTTCCTTTAATTTTTGAAAATTTGTATCATTTGATCTTAAATTTTTAAGTTTGGTGTCTTTTAGTTGTTTCTCTTTTTCTTTAATAATTTGAAAAAATACAAAAATATCTCTTTTATCTTTATTCAAATTTTCGAAAATCTTAGCTATCTTTTCTTATCTTGATTTAAAAATTTTAGGTTTGGTGTTTTCTTGTTAGTAAAGTTTAAATTTTAAATTTCAAATCTTATCTTTTCAAATCTTTTTCAATTCTTTATCTTATCTTTCCTATCTTTCTTTAAAATTTCAAAAATCCTATCTTATCTTATTTTAAATTCAAATTTTAAAATTCAATTTGAAAATTTAAAAGTCAATTTTTGAATTTCAAAATCAAATCTTTTTCAAAATTCAAATTTCAAATCTTATCTTTCCAAATCTTTTTCAAATCTTTATAATATCTTTTTACTTCAAAATTTTATTTCAAATTCTTATCTTTTTAAATCTTTACTATCTTTTAAAGTTTGATTTTCAAAATTTTTATTTTTTAAATCTTATATTTCCTAATCTTCTTAAATCCTTATCTTATATTTCTTTTTAAATTTTAAAACTTGCTTATCTTATCTTCTTTTTAAATTTAAAACTTTTAATTTTTATTTCTCTAATTTTTTTTAAAATTGAATTTCAAAATCAAATCTTTTATTTTGTTTTCAAATCTTGTTAATTAGTAAGTTACTTGTTTTATCTTTTATTCTCCTTTCTCTTTCCTCTTTTTCAAAACTTCCTAACTACTTTCTCTTTCTTCTTTTTTAAAAATTTCATCTCTCTTTCCCTCTCTATTTTCGAAAATATCTCCTCTTCTCTCTCTATTAATATTCGAAAAATGTCCTTATTAAAAGGACATCTTCTTTTCTTTTCCTCTTGAACTATCTCTCTAACAAAGGACCTCTATACTCTGACATAGAGAATCCTTTCTTCTTCTCTTCTTGCGTTCTTTCTTTTTATTTATGAGCAAAAACAGGGATAAAGAACCTCTCTTTGATCCTGATCCTAAACCTGAGAGGACTCTAAGGAGGCGTTTACAACAAGTTGGAGAACAACACTCCGGAGGAAACCTCACAGAGTTTTTTGAACAAGAAGCTGAGAATACAGACATGGCAGCCAACCCTAATGACAGAGGAGACGTAAGGAAGGTCCTAGGTGACTTTACTTCACCCACTTCTGACTTCTATGGATGGAGCATCTCCATACTTGCCAAAGGTGAAAATAATTTTGAATTGAAGCCTTAACTGGTCACTTTAGTTCAACAGAACTGCCAGTTTTATGGACTTCCACAAGAAGATCCCAACAGATTCATCTCTGACTTCTTGCAGATCTGTGATACTGTCAAGACTAACAGAGTGGATCCAGAAATTTACAAGCTTATGCTTTTTCCCTTTGCTGTAAAGGACAGAGCTAGACTATGGCTGGATTCTCAGCCTAAAGAAAGCCTAGACTCTTAGGATAAGGTGGTCAATGCATTTTTGACCAAGTTCTTTCCACCTAAGAAGCTGAGCAAGTTTAGGGTGGAAGTTCAAACCTTCAGAAAAAAGAGAGAGAATCCCTCTATGAAGCTTGGGAGAGGTACAAGCAACTGACCAGAAGGTGCCCTCCTAACATGATTTCAGACTAGACCATGCTAGATATCTTCTATGATGACCTTTCTGAATTATCCAAGATAGCGTTGGATCACTCTGCTGGTGGATCACTCCACCTGAAGAAAATACCTGAAAAGGCACAGGAACTCATTGACATGGTTGCAAACAACCAATTCATGTACACTTCTGAGAGGAACCCTGTGAACAATGGGGTGGCTTAGAAGAAAGGAGTCCTGGAAGTTGACACTCTGAATGCTATATTGGCTTAGAACAAGATCCTAACCCAACAAGTCAACATGATCTCTCAGCATTTGACTGGATTATAAGTTGTAGCTGGCAGCACTCAAGAAGCCTCCTATGAAGGAGATGCCTATGATCCTGATCAACCCATGATGGATGAGGTTAACTATTTGAGAATCCCTCAAGAAATCCCATTAATGAGCCTTATGAAAACACCTACAACTCATCGGGGAGGAATCATCCCAACTTTTCATGGAGGGATCAACATAAGCCTCAACATGGCTTCAACAACAATCAAGGTGGAAGGAACCAAAATAGGTTCAATAACAGACCATTTCCACCTTCTCAACAACAGATGGAGACGTCTAAGCAGAGCCTCTCTGACTTAGCTACTATAGTCTCTGATCTCTCTAAGATACTTCATTAGGAATCTGGAGGTACAAATTGGTCAGTTGAGTAAGAGGATCCCTGAGATCCCTTCTAACACTCTTCCAAGTAATACTGAAGTAAACCCAAGAGAAGAGTGCAAGGCTCTCAGTATAGAAGCCAAGGCCAAATCTGAAGAGGAAGCTCTGGCATTGAATGCCAGCCATGGAGTAGAGGCTGCACGTTCAATGCCCAAGAAGGAGCAAGTTGTGCCATTGAACGCCACAATGGGGGCAACTGAGCGTTCTGCGCCCACTAAGGACCCCTTAATGGAAGAATTAAAAGAAACTAAAACTCATGAGGAAACCATAGAGGTTCCCTTGAATGCCTTGTTGCAGGTTTTAGACTCTGAAGAATACTCCTCCTCTATTGAGGAAGATGAAACTAAGGAAGAGCAAGTTACACGATACTTGGAAAATCTGATGAAGCTGAATGCCAAATTAGTTAGAATAGAGACATTGGAGGACAAACCTCCAGTGCTCACCAAGGAACTAAATGCCTTGGTTCAGTAGAAACTACATCAAAAGCTTCCGGATCCCGGATGCTTCCTAATCCCTTGCACCATAGGGACAATTACCTTTGAGAAGGCTTTATGCGACCTAGGGTCAAGCATAAACCTCATGCCTCTCTCTATAATGGAGAGGCTGAGAATTTCGGAGGTGCAAGCTGCCAAGATCTCTTTAGAGATGGTAGATAAATCACTAAAAAAGGCATATGGTCTGGTAGAGGATGTCTTAGTAAAGGTTGAAAACTTTTACATCCTTGAATATCTTGGAATAAGAATAAGATAGAGAATTGAATAAAAGAAAATAGAACTTCATTAATCTTTGAGGTACAGCAGAGCTCCACACCCTTAATCTATGGTGTGCAGAAACTCCACCGTTGAAAGTACATAAGTGAAAGAGGTCCAGGCATGGCCGAGAGGCCAGCCCCCTAAACGTGATCACTAGATCAAAATACAATCCAGGATGTCTAATACAATAGTTAGATGTCCTATATATACTAGACTAGCTACTAGGGTTTACATGAGTAAGTAATTGATGCATAAATCCACTTCCGGGGCCCACTTGGTGTGTGTTTGGGCTGAGCTTGATCAATCCACGAGCTGAGGCTTCTCTTGGAGTTAAATTTCGAGTTATGATGTGCTTTGGGCGTTCAACTCCGGATTATGACGTTTTTCTGGCGTTTAACTCCAGAAAGGAGCGTGTACTTGGCGTTCAACGCCAGTTTGCGTCGTCATTCTTCGAATAAAATATGGACTATTATATATTGCTGGAAAGCCCTGGATGTCTACTTTCCAACGCCGTTGAGAGCGCGCCATTTAGAGTTCTGTAGCTCCAGAAAATCCATTTCGAGTGCAGGGAGGTCAGAATCCAACAACATCAGCAGTCCTTTTGTCAGCCTTTTTCAGAGTTTTGCTCAAATCCCTCAATTTCAGTCAGAATTTACCTGAAATCACAGAAAAACACACAAACTCATAGTAAAGTCCAGAAATGTGAATTTAACATAAAAACTAAGGAAAACATCCCTAAAAGTAGCTCAAACTTACTAAAAACTATATAAAAACAATGCCAAAAAGCGTATAAATTATCCGCTCATCACAACACCAAACTTAAATTGTTGCTTGTCCCCAAGCAACTGAAAATCAAATAGGATAAAAAGAAGAGAATATACTTATAAAGTCCAAAATATCAATGAATATTAATTTAATTACATGAGCGGGACTTGTAGCTTTTTGCTTCTGAACAGTTTTGGCATCTCACTTTTTCCTTTGAAGTTCAGAGTGATTGGCATCTTTAGGAACTTAGAATTTCAGATAGTGTTATTGACTTTCCTAGTTAAGCATGTTGATTCTTGAACACAGCTACTTTTGAGTCTTGGCCGTGGCCCTAAGCACTTTGTTTTCCAGTATTACCACCGGATACATAAATGCCACAGACACATAACTGGGTGAACCCTTTCAGATTGTGACTCAGCTTTGCTAAAGTCCCCAGTTAGTGGTGTCCAGAGCTCTTAAGCACACTCTTTTGCCTTGGATCACGACTTTAACCACTCAGTCTCAAGCTTTTTACTTGGACCTTCATGACACAAGCACATGGTTAGGGACAGCTTGGTTTAGTCGCTTAGGCCTGGATTTAATTTCCTTGGGCCCTCCTATCCATTGATGCTCAAAGCCTTGGATCCTTTTTACCCTTGCCTTTTGGTTTTAAGGGCTATTGGCTTTTTCTACTGCTCCTTCTTTTTCTATATACTCTTTTTAGATCCCCTTTTTTTTTTCACTGCTTTTTCTTGCTTCAAGAATCAATTTCATGATGTTTTTCAGATCATCAATAACATGTCTCTTTGTTCATCATTCTTTCAAGAACCAACAATTTTAACACTCATAAACAACAAGATCCAAAGACATATGCACTGTTCATTCATTCATTCAGAAAACAAAAGCATTGTCACCACATCAATATAATTAAACTAAATTCAATAATAATTTCGAAAATTATGTACTTCTTATTCTTTTGAATTAAAACATTTTTCTTTTAAGAGAGGTGAAGGACTGATGGATTTTATTCATAGTTTTAAGGCATGGTTACATACTAATGATCATGAAATAAAGACACAAAACATAGATAAACACAATAATTAAAAACCGAAAACAGAAAGAAATAAAGAACAAGGAATGAATCCACCTCTAGTGGCGTCTTCTTCTTGAAGGACCAATGATGTTCTTCAACTCTTCTATGTCCCTTCCTTGCCTTTGTTGCTCCTCCCTCATTGCTCTTTGATCTTCTCTTATTTCTTGAAGAGTGAGGGCGTGTTCATGGTGTTCCACCCTTAGTTGTTCCACATTATGGCTCAAATCTTCCAAGGAGGTATTAAGTTGCTCCCAGTAGTTGTTGGGAGGAAAGTGCATTTGAGGCATTTGTTGATGGTGAACCTCCTCTTGTTCTCCTTGAGGGCCGTGAGGAACTTCCCTTGTTTGCTCCATCCTTTTCTTGGTGATGGGCTTGTCTTCTTCAATGGAGACATCTCCATCTATGATAACTCCGGCTGAATAACATAGATGGCATATGAGGTGAGGGAAGGCTAGCCGTGCCATGTATGAAGGCTTGTCGGCTATTTTGTAGAGTTCATTGGATATGACTTCATGAACCTCTACTTCCTCTCCAATCATGATGCTATGAATCATGATGGCCCGATCCACAGTAACTTCAGATCGGTTGCTTGTAGGAATGATGGACCTTTGGATAAATTCCAACCATCCTCTAGCTACAGGCTTGAGGTCCAGCCTTCTTAGTTGGACTGGATTACCTTTGGAGTCAACTCTCCATTGGGCGCCTTCCACACAAATGTCCCTAAGGACTTGGTCCAACCTTTGATCAAAGTTGACCCTTCTAGTGTAGGGGTGTTCATCACCTTGCATCATAGGCAAATGAAACGCCAACCTCACATTCTCCGGACTAAAATCCAAGTATTTCTCCCTAACCATGGTGATATAGTTTTTCGGACTTGGGTTCATACCTTGGTCATGGTTTCTAGTGATCCATGCATTGGCATAGAACTCTTGAACCATTAAAATTCCAACTTGTTGTATGGGGTTGGCTATGACTTCCCAACCTCTTCTTTGAATTTCAAGTCGGATTTCCGGATACTCATTCTTCTTGAGATTGAAAGGGACCTCATGGATCACTTTCTTCTTTGCCACAACATCATAGAAGTGGTCTTGGTGGCTCTTGGAGATGAATCTCTCCTTCTCCCATGACTCGGAAGTGGAAGCTTTTGCCTTCCCTTTTCCTTTTCTTGAGGAAACTCCGGCCTTGGGTGCCATTGATGGTGAATGAAAAATAAAAAGCTTAGGCTTTTTACCACACCAAACTTAAAATTTGCTTGTCCCCAAGCAAAAAGAAAAGAAGAGTAGAAGAAGAAGAAGAAAATATGGTAGAGAGGGAGAAGAGAGGGTTCGGCTATGTGGGAGAATGTGGGTTTGAGTTGTGTGGAAATGTAAAAGAAAAGAAGGGTATTTATAGGGAGAGGGGAGGGTATAGGTTCGGCCAATTTGGGTGGGAATGGGTGGGAAATTGAATTTGAAAGTAGTGGGGGTAGGTGGGGTGTATGGGTAAGAGGAGGATGATGTGAATGGTGAATGGGGTAATTGGGAAGAGGAATTGAGGTGATAGGTGAAGGTTTTTGGGAAGTGTGACATTGAGAATGAGATTTGGATTAGAAGAATGTGATTAGGATTAAAAGAAATGTGGTAGGTGGGGATCCTGTGGGGTCCACAGATCCTGAGGTGAGGATCCTGTGGGGTCCACAGATCCTGAGGTGAAAACAAATACCATTCCTTCACCATATAGGCATGTAACATGCCTTCATGCATCATTCTGGCGTTCAAACGCCCCTTGATGCACGTTCTGGGCGTTAAACGCCCATGTTATGCATGTTTCTGGCGTTGAACGCCAGTTTCATGCTTGTTTCTGGCGTTCAGCGCCAGATTGTCCTCTGTGTGCGCATCCTGGCGTTAAACGCCAGGTTGTTGCTTGTTTTGGGCGTTCAACGCCAGAAAGATGCTCTGTTCTGGCGTTGAACGCCAGAAAGATGCTCCTTCTGGGCGTTGAACGCCAGCCCGTGCGTCCCCTGGGTAAAAAATTTTTTTCTTCTGTTTTTGACTCTGTTTTTAATTTTTTTTGATTTTTTTCGTGACTCCTCATGATCATGTACCTATTTAAACACAAAAATAACAAAGAAACAAAATAAACTAAAATTAGATAAATAAAATTGGGTTGCCTCCCAACAAGCGCTTCTTTAATGTCAATAGCTTGACAGTGGCTCTCATGGAGCCACATGGTGATCAGGTCAATTTAGTGTGTAGCATTCCCAACACCAAACTTTAGAGTTTGGATATGGGGTTTGAACACCAAACTTAGAGTTTGGTTGTGGCCTCACAACACCAAACTTAGAGTTTGACTGTGGAGGCTCTGCTTGACTCTGAACTGAGAGAAGCTCTTCATGCTTACTCTCTTCTGTCACAGAGGGATGGCCATGTGCTTGAAACACAAGGTAGTCCCTATTCAATTGAAGGACTAACTCACCTCTGTTGACATCTATCACAGCTCCTGCTGTGGCTAGGAAAGGTCTTCCTAGGATGATGCATTCATCATCTTCCTTCCTAGTATCTAGGATTATGAAATCAGTAGGGATGTAAAGGCCTTCAACCTTTACTAGCACGTCCTCTACTAATCCATAAGCTTGTCTTATGGACTTATCTGCCAATTGTAATGAGAACAAGGCAAGTTGTACCTCAATGATCCCCATCTTCTCCATTACAGAGAGTGGCATAAGATTTATCCCTGACCCCAGGTCACATAGAGCTTTTTCAAAGCTCATGGTGCCAATGGTACAAGGTATTAAGAACTTGCCAGGATCTTGTTTCTTTTGAGGTAGAGTTTTCTGAATCCAAGTATCTAGTTCACTAATAAGCAAGGGAGGTTTACTTTCCCAAGTCTCATTACCAAACAGTTTGGCATTCAGCTTCATGATAGCTCCTAAATATAGAGCAGCTTGCTCTCCAATCACATCTTCATCTTCTTCAGAGGATGAATATTCTTCAGAGCTCATGAATGGCAGAAGGAGATTTAATGGGATCTCTATGGTCTCTAGATGAGCCTCAGATTCCTCTGGATCCTTAATAGGAAACTCCTTCATGCTTGAAGGACGTCCCAGGAGGTCTTCCTCACTAGGATTTTCGTCCTCCTCCTCCTTTGTGCATTCGGCCATTTTGATCACATCAATGGCCTTGCACTCTCCTTTTGGATTTTCTTCTGTATTACTTGGGAGAGCACTGGGAGGGGTTTCAATAACTTTCTTACTCAGCTGGCCCACTTGTGCCTCCAGATTTCTGATGGAGGATCTTGTTTCATTCATGAAACTGAAAGTGGCCTTTGACAGATCAGAGACTATGTTGACTAAATTAGAATTGTTTTGTCCAGAGTTCTCTGTCTGTTATTGAGAAGATGATGGATATGGCTTACTATTATTCAGCCTTGCACGTCCACCATTGTTAAAACCTTGTTGAGGTTTTTGTTGATCCTTCCAGGAGAAATTGGGATGATTTCTCCATGATGAATTATAGGTGTTTCCATAAGGTTCACCTAAGTAATTAACCTCTGCCATGGCAGGGTTTTCAGGATCATAAGCTTCTTCAGAAGCTGCCTCTCTATTACTGTTGGATGCATGTTGCAATCCATTCAGATTCTGAGAGATCATGTTGACCTGTTGAGTCAACACTTTGTTCTGAGCCAATATGGCATTCAGAGCATCAATTTCAAGAACTCCTTTCTTCTGAGGTACCCCATTGTTCACGGAATTCCTCTCAGAGGTGTACATAAACTGGTTGTTTGCAACCATGTCAATGAGTTCTTGAGCCTCTTCAGGCGTTTTCTTCAGGTGAATAGATCCACCTGCAGAATGGTCCAATGACATTTTCGAAAATTCAGAGAGACCATAATAGAATATATCTAAAATGGTCCATTCTGAAAACATGTCAGATGGACATCTTTTAGTCAGCTGCTTGTATCTTTCCCAAGCTTCATAGAGGGTTTCACCATCTTTTTGTTTGAAGGTTTGAACATCCACTCTCAGCTTGCTCAGCTTTTGAGGAGGAAAGAACTTGTCTAAAAATGCAGTGACAAGCTTATCCCATGAGTCCAGGCTATCCTTGGGTTGAGAATCCAACCATACTCTAGCTCTGTCTCTTACAGCAAAAGGGAAAAGCAAGAGTCTGTAGACTTCAGGATTAACTCCATTTGTCTTTACAGTGTCACAGATCTGTAAGAACTCAGTTAAAAACTGGTAAGGATCTTCAGATGGAAGTCCATAAAACTTGCAGTTTTGTTGCATTAAAGCAACTAGTTGAGGCTTAAGCTCAAAGTTATTGGCTCCAATGGCAGGAATGGAGATGCTTCTTCCATCAAACTTGGACGTTGGCTTAGTGAAGTCACCAAGCATTCTCCTTGCATCATTATTATTATTTTCGGCCATCACCTCTTGTGCTAGTGTTTCTGAAAGGTTGTTTCTGGATTGTTGTATTTTAGCTTCTCTTAATTTTCTCTTCAGAGTCCTTTCAGGTTCTGGGTCAATTTCAACAAGAGTGCCTTTATCCTTGTTCCTGCTCATATGAAAGAGAAGAAAACAAGAAAAGAAAAAGGAATCCTCTATGTCACAGTATAGAGATTCCTTTATGTTAGTAGAAAAAGAAAGGGGGTAGAAGAATGAAGAATGGATTCGGATTTTGGATGAAGAGAGGTGAAGAGAAGTGTTAGTAATTAAATAATTAAATAGGATAAGAAAAGAGAAAAGAAAATTCGAAAATAATTTTTGAAAAGGGGTTAGTGATTTTCGAAAATTAGAGATAAAATGTAATTAAAATTAAAACACGAAACAATTAATTAATTAAAAAGAATTTTTGAAAAAGAGAGAGATATTTTCGAAAATAGGAAAGAGAAAAGTAGTTAGGTGGTTTTGAAAAAGATAAGAAACAAACAAAAAATTAATTAGTTAGTTGAAAAAGATATTAAAATCAAATTTGAAAAGATAAGAGGATAAGAAGTTAGAAAAGATATTTTAAAATCAAATTTTTGAAAAAGATAAAATTTTGAAAAAAATATGATATAAAAGATATGATTTAAAAAGATATGGTTTTGAAAAGATAAGATTGAAATTAGTTTTGAAAAAGATTTGAATTTTAAAATCACAATTGATGACTTGACTCACAAGAAATCACAAGATATGATTCTAGAACTTAAAATTTGAATCTTTCTTAACAAGAAAGTAACAAACTTGAAATTTTTGAATCAAAACATTAATTTTTGATGCAATTTTCGAAAATATGATGTAAAGATAAGAAAAAGATTTTGAAAATATTTTGAAAAAGATTTTTGAAATTTTCGAAAATGATGAAAAAATGGAAAAGATATGATTTTTGAAAAAGATTTTAAAAAGATAAGATTTAAAAAGATAAGATATTTTTTTGATTTTTGAATTTTTTTTTTTTGATGAGAGAGAAAAATACTAAAAATACTCAATGCATGAAAAATTTGGATCAAAACACATGTTGCATGCAAGAACACTATGAATGTCAAGATGAACACCAAGAACACTTTGAAGATCATGATGAACATCAAGAACATATTTTTGAAAAATTTTCAAGGAAAGAAAACATGCAAGACACCAAACTTAGAAATTTTTCATGTTCAGACTCTATGAATGCAAGAATGCATATGAAAAACACCATACAACACAAAACAAGAAAATATGAAGATCAAACAAGAAAGTTCATCAAGAACAACTTGAAGATCATGATGAACACTATGAATGCATGAATTTTTTCGAAAATTTTATGCAAGAAAAAGATGAACATGCAATTGACACCAAACTTATGACTTGACACAAGACTCAAACAAGAAACACAAAATATTTTTTTATTTTTATGATTTTTTAATTTTTTTGTATTTTATTTGATTTTTTTCGTAAAAATTATAGAGAAAATAAAATAAGAAATTCAAAATTTTTAATATGAATTCCAGGAATCATGCAATGTTAGTCTAAAGCTTCGGTCCAGGAATTAGACATGGCTTAATAGCCAGCCAAGCTTTCAATGAAAGCTCCAGTCCAAAACACTAGACATGGCCAATGGCCAGCCAAGCCTTAAGTGACAAATCAAGCATACAGCAGTTGATATTTCATCCAACTTTATATACTTATTATTGGAAGCCTCAGTCCAAAAGAATTAGACATGGCTTTACAGCCAGCCAGGCTTCAACATTTTTCATGAAGCTCTAGAATTCATTCTTTAAAAATTTAGAATAAATTTTCGAAAACATATTAGAAAAGATTTGAAAAAAATTTTTTTTTTTTGAAAAATAAAACAAAAAATAAATTACCTAATCTGAGGAACAAGATGAACCGTCAGTTGTCCATACTCGAACAATCCCCGGCAACGGCGCCAAAAACTTGGTGTTGTTGCCGGGTTTAAAAACTTGGCACCATTGTGGGTTGGAAACAATTGTTTGAATTGTTATTCGAAATTAATTGTTCCCCGGCAACGGCGCCAAAAACTTGGTGGACGAAATTGTGATCACTGTTCTTTTCCAACTCGAAACAATCCCCGGTAATGGCTCCAAAAACTTGGTGCACAATACCATGGGTTAAAATCAACTTCATAGTCTGTTTCACAACTCCGTTCAACTAACCAGCAAGTGTACTGGGTCGTCCAAGTAATAACCTTACGTGAGTAAGGGTCGAATCCACAGAGATTGTTGGTATGAAGCAAGCTATGGTCACCTTGCAAATCTCAGTTAGGCAGATTAAAGGGTAATAGTGATAATTGGATTGTTAAATAAAAAGGAATAATAAAAAGGATAGAATACTTATGTAGATTCATTGGTAAGAATTTCAGATAAGCGGAATGGAGATGCTGTAGAGCTCTCGGACGCCTGCCTTCCTATTCCTTCTGCTCAATCCTTCTTACTCCTTTCCATGGCAAGCTTTGTATAGGGGTTCACTATCAGCTGTGGCTACTTTCATTCCTCTCGGGGAAATAACCTGTACGGCTGTCACTCGCACAGCTAACCAGTCTGGAGGCATCACCCATGGTTGATAGCTACATCCCATCCTCGCAGTGAAAGCTAATGCACGCACTCTGTCACAGTACGGCCAATCACCGGTTGGTTCCCGCTCCTACTGGAATAGAATCCCTCTTTTGCGTTTGTCACTAACGCCCAGCAGGTTAAAGTTTGAAGCACGTCACAGTCATTCATGAACGGAATCCTACTCGGAATACCACAGACAAGGTGAGACCTTCCGGATTCCCAGGATCCTACTCGGAACACCACAGACAAGGTTGGACTTTCCGGATCCAGACAAATGCCGCCATCTATCTAGCTTATACCACGAAGATTCTGTTGGGGAATCTAAGAGATACACATTCAAGCCTTGTTGCATGTAGAACGGAAGTGGTTGTCAATCACGCGCGTTCATGAGTGAGAATAATAATGAGGGTTATCTAACTCATCATCATTCATCATGTTCTTGAGTACGAATGAATATCTTGGAATAAGAATAAGATAGAGAATTGAATAAAAGAAAATAGAACTTCATTAATCTTTGAGGTACAGCAGAGCTCCACACCCTTAATCTATGGTGTGCAGAAACTCCACCGTTGAAAGTACATAAGTGAAAGAGGTCCAGGCATGGCCGAGAGGCCAGCCCCCTAAACGTGATCACTAGATCAAAATACAATCCAGGATGTCTAATACAATAGTTAGATGTCCTATATATACTAGACTAGCTACTAGGGTTTACATGAGTAAGTAATTGATGCATAAATCCACTTCCGGGGCCCACTTGGTGTGTGTTTGGGCTGAGCTTGATCAATCCACGAGCTGAGGCTTCTCTTGGAGTTAAATTTCGAGTTATGATGTGCTTTGGGCGTTCAACTCCGGATTATGACGTTTTTCTGGCGTTTAACTCCAGAAAGGAGCGTGTACTTGGCGTTCAACGCCAGTTTGCGTCGTCATTCTTCGAATAAAATATGGACTATTATATATTGCTGGAAAGCCCTGGATGTCTACTTTCCAACGCCGTTGAGAGCGCGCCATTTAGAGTTCTGTAGCTCCAGAAAATCCATTTCGAGTGCAGGGAGGTCAGAATCCAACAGCATCAGCAGTCCTTTTGTCAGCCTTTTTCAGAGTTTTGCTCAAATCCCTCAATTTCAGTCAGAATTTACCTGAAATCACAGAAAAATACACAAACTCATAGTAAAGTCCAGAAATGTGAATTTAACATAAAAACTAAGGAAAACATCCCTAAAAGTAGCTCAAACTTACTAAAAACTATATAAAAACAATGCCAAAAAGCGTATAAATTATCCGCTCATCACTAGCCACAGCCAATGCCATAATTGATGTGGCAAGGGGAGAGCTCATTCTGCAGTTGTGGGAAGATCACATCTTGTTCAAGATGCCTAAACCCAACTCCTTCCCTAAGGGAGAGACAACTGTACAGCACTTAGTGTTTCAGCCATCTCTCTCAGTGCAGAGCTTTACAGAGCCCCCGAACAAGGGTTCAATGCAAACCAATATCTCTCAACCCTTCTCAACTATTTCGTGTAAGATTCAAACTTTTTGAAGTTAGATTAGGAATTAGTTTTGATATATTTTAACAAGTCAAAGCTCGATTTTTGGAAATTATTTTATTAAGAGTAATTGAATCCATTTTTAAATAAATTGAGTTTCAAATAAATTAAGGTTTTATCTAATTTTACAATTATTGAATATTTTTCTATTTATAATTTAAAGTTTTAAAAATTTGAAAATAATGAGGTTTTGATAATTTAAATTAGAATTTTTATCTAATTTTATAATTATTGAATAATTATTTATATTTAAATTGTAAAGCTTAGTAGTTGTAAAATAATAAGAATTTTATATGATTTGATTTAAATAATTGAGAATTTTGGACTTTAATATTTTAAGTTTTATAAATAAAGAAAATTAATTATATTATCTTATATTTTATATTGGAGTACTTGATTGAAAGCTAATTAGCAAATTGATAATTAAATAATATTTTTAAAGTAATTTTAGGGGATTAAATTAGATTTCAAATTAATACTTTATACCCTAATTTGATTAAAATTACCAAACCCTAATTCCCAAATAACCCACTATAACCTTAATTACACAAACATGCAAACCTTAACCTCACTTTTAGCTGCCACCCACCCCTTTTCTTCCTAAAACCCAACACACACACAAAGCACACACACAGAGCATGAATCAGTGAAGAAAGGAGGGAAGGAAGAAAGAAGGGCACCGGTGAACTAAGGCGTCATCGCTGCCATTGTTACCGAGAGTGGGAGGAAGAAGTCGCGCGGCAGAGGAGAAGAGGAGGCGAGATTGTCGCATCATGTCCCCTTGCTTCTCGCCGTCACCATCAAAGGGGAGAGAGAGAGAAAGCGCCATTGAACAGAACATGAGAAGGGAGAGGAGCTATGTTCTGTCGTTGTCGTGGCGCCACCATCACGCCACCGTGTTACGCGAAGTCACTGCCATCGCCTCGAGCCTTGCTGTTATTATCCTCAGTGCGAGCCTTTACTGTCGCTGGTGGGGTCAAATTCGCCGCCGAACTAAGCTAAGGGAGAGGAAACGTCAAGGGAAGAGAGGACAGAAAGCCACCGCCGCTATTGCTGAACTGCTAGAGCCACTGTCGCAGCCACTCCCAAGCTGCCGTTGCTCTTGTCAGAGTTTCTAGTCGACACTATTGCCATTGGTAAAAGTATTCTTGCTTTCGGTTTCCATTCTTTCAATTCTAGGGATATTATTATCACGGTGATGTTGCTGAACTTGCCACTGAGATTTTTTTGCCATCACTGGAGCTGTTGTTGCTCCTTTCCCTAATTTCCTCTTTAAATTACAATAAGTATCTCTATTTTGGAACCCTTGCCGTTATTATTCTGTTAGGATTTTGCGACATTAATATTTTGAGATGGAGTTATCAAGGTTGCATGTTGCGATTAATGCTACTGCTGTTGTGGAAGTGAACATAGTCATGGATGCAGCTGCAGCTGTTACGGGCCAAAGAAAAAATGGATTTATTGCATTTAATTATGCAAATTGCAATTAATTGAAGTAAGGGTTAATTAAAAATGCTTTAAACTGTGAATACCTGACAAGTTTAGTGGATTAATACAAATAAATAAATGCCTGTGATGTAAATGATTTTCTGCTGTAGTTGAATGTGTGACTGCTTGTGTTATTTATCGGTTGATTTTTAAAACTCTAGTAAAATTGTTTGAATAAGTTGTGTTTGGAATTTTTAAAAATGAATGGCCAGTTATGGCATTTGCAATAATTATATACTGGACAACAACGATCTTGAATTTGGAATTGAAATTTTGAATGCTTGACTACACTGATTATGGCGTTGTACTGATTTTTCAATGTTGTTGGCTATCGAAGCTGGTTGAGGTTCTCGGCTTTTAAGGGAGGTTCTGCCAAAATTTTTGTAATAATTTGAAGAGTTTTGGAAGTTTGGGTTAAAGGAAAATGAGTTTGGTTTGACTAATTTTATTAAAAGAGATATGTCCTGAGTAATTTTAAAGATCTTTAGAGTAATTAAGGTAATGGATTTGGGGATAAATGTTTTGAGGTTTTCAATTAGGATTTTCAATTTTTACCTGGTATGGATTTGAACCTTGCTAAAAATTGTTTTAAAGCGCGAAATGGTTTTGAAAATGGTTTATGATTTAACTTATCTAATTTTGAATAATGACAAAAAGTGATTTATTTAATCAGTTGAAGTTTTATAAAAGAAAATTACTTTATCAAACCATGGGTTCGGGTTTAGAAAGTGAGATAAGAGATAGTATTAATAAAATTAGGTAATGGAGTTGAAGGAAAAGAGATACTTGGGGAAGGATGTAGTAAGTTTTGATATATAAGAATTTTGAGATAATGGTTGAGGACTTTGGGAGTATTATATTGAAATTAAGGATTTAGAAAAGCTTGGCTTGTCAATCGATAAAGTGATTAATTAGAGCAATGATTTAATAAGATTGAAGGGGTTATGCCATGTTTGAGTTAGATTGTTGTCGGCTATGAATAATTATGTTTTGTTTGAGTTAGTATACAACTTTGATCTCGAGTCTAGGGTGTCGTATTAAAGACCTCATACCTATAAGCCATATTTAACGGCCCAAGCCTTACTTGGTTGAATGATAAAGGGTGCAAAATAGAGTTTTGGCAGAGTTGTTCATGAGTATGTTAAGAGTTGTAATTTAAGTTGAGATATGTAAAATACTAAGATTATAACGAGTGATGATGATTATGTTATCAAGGATCAAATTGATGATTATTATGAATGTGGCAATGATTTCGGTTGATTATAGTTGTTCATACCCTGACCGGCGTCCTCCAACTCGGCGATTTCATAAGAGGTCCGACCTCATCCTAAGGCTCACGCCTAAAGGTCGGACCTCGGACAAGTAAACAAGGAAGGCCCATCCGAAGGAACACAGCCCAAAACCTAAAGGCCGAAAGGGCCTAGGAAAGGCGGTTCTACAAAGATAAAGATAAAACTCCCAAAAAGATAAGATAAGAATATCTTATCCAGGGAAAGATCACGGCCAAACTACTATAAATACACTGGAGCACCCAGGTATGGCATTCATTCCACATTCTACATATATCTGCTTGAACCCATGCTAACTTAAGCATCGGAGTGTCATTGCAGGTACAACCACCAACCACTCTACATATCAAGCTCGGGTCCTCGACCCCCACCTCGGGCCTTTCCAAGACGACCGAGCTACACGTTTCAGGTAACCACCGGAACATTGGCGCCGTTGCCGGGGACCTGGAAGTCATCCCTCTACCATGGCGGACGACCCCCACAACAATGACCGCGCTGCATCTGAACAAGAGGAAGAAATTGACACCGGAGAACGTCCGGACAGCCCTCTATCACCACACACTCCAGGAGGAAACAAACAGAATCTTCCAAAGACCTCCCTCCCAAACAAAGATCCACAAAACCCCGAAAAAGAAAAGAGCTCAGAAATTCTAGAAGCAGTCCGGGCACAACAAAACCGACTGAAACAACTCGAAGAGGACATAAAAAAGCAGAAAGAAACTGAACAAGATCTGAGAAGGGAGGCTCGCAAGCGCAGAGAATTAGAAGAAAAACTACGGAAAATAGAGGCCAACCTGAAAGATCGGACAGAACGCGGCACCACCCCCAAAGACAACCATGATCCCTTCACACAAGAGATCATGAAGGAGAAGGTACCGCGAAACTTCAAACCACCCGACATGGATCTCTACGACGGCACCACCGATCCAAATCACCACCTCAGCAACTTCAGAAGCAGAATGTACCTGGTCGACGCCTCCGACGCAATTCGATGCAAAGCCTTCCCCACCACTCTCACCAAGTCAGCCATGAAGTGGTTCGACAACCTGCCACCAAGATCAATCACCAGCTTCGAAGACCTGACCAAAAAATTCCTAACAAGGTTCTCTATTCAAAAGGACAAGACAAAACATGCCCCCAGTCTACTCGGGATCAAACAAGGTAACCAAGAAACCCTACGGGAATACATGGAGCGATTCAACAAAGCCTGCCTGGACATACAAAACTTACCCACTGAAGCAGCCATCATGGGACTAGCAAACGGCCTAAAAGAGGGACCGTTTAGCCAATCCCTATCCAAACGATACCCGACCTCCCTATACGAGGTGCAGGAGCGGGCAGAAAAATATATCAA
Organism: Arachis stenosperma; assembly: GCF_014773155.1. Classification (NCBI taxonomy): domain Eukaryota; kingdom Viridiplantae; phylum Streptophyta; class Magnoliopsida; order Fabales; family Fabaceae; genus Arachis; species Arachis stenosperma. The sequence goes on along the minus strand of NC_080386.1, from coordinate 79,810,993 downwards.
TATGGAGGAAACCTCCCAGCTAAGAGACTCTTCTAGGAAGGAATCAACCTACCCACTCCGAGATCGAGATCGGGAACAGAAGAAGAAAGAAGAACCCAACTCGGACAAGCCACGGAAGTACCACAACTACACCCCCCTCCGAGTCTCCCTGGTAGACGTCTACAGAGAAGTGTGCCACACCGAAAAGATCCCCCCGCCTCGACCTCTAAAACACAAGAGAGCAGGGAGAGATCGGTCCGAGTACTGTGAATATCACAAACTCTACGGTCATCCTACTAACGACTGCTACGACCTAAAAAATGTTATAGAAAAGCTAGCCAGAGAAGGAAAACTCGACAGATACATAGCAGAAAAAGGAGAAGAGACCAGGAAGAGAAGGCGGGGAGATAACGAAGGTCGGACCGAACAAACCCCTCGGACCCCCGAAAGGCACGTTCACATGATAAATGGAGGTTTTGCAGGCGGAGGAACATCCAGGTCCTCGCGAAAAAGACACCTCAAAGAAGTCTATCACGTCCGAGAAGACAGTCCCCTGCCCGAGTTACCTACTATCTCATTTACCCGAGAAGATGCTCAAGGGATAATACCCGGGCACGACGATCCAATGGTAATCACCATTATCCTAGCAAACGCCAACTTACATCGAACCCTGATTGACCAGGGAAGCTCAGCAGATATCCTGTTCAAAACGGCCTTCGACAAGCTCGGACTTGAAGAAAAAGAACTAAAAGCCTATCCCACCGACCTATTTGGGCTAGGGGACACCCCGATCCATCCCTTAGGATACATCTCGCTACACACTACCTTTGGAAGAGGCGAGCAATCCAAAACATTAAGCATCGACTACATTATAGTCGACGTCACTTCAGCATACAACGCCCTCATTGGGCGACCAACTCTGAACAGATTGGCAGCAATAGTCTCGACCCCACACCTCTGTATGAAGTTCCCTACCGCAAAAGGAATCGCTACCCTAAAAGGTGACCAAAAACTAGCGCGGCGATGCTACAACGAAAGCCTGAGCCTAAAGGGGAAAGAAATCAACACAATAGAACTCGGACGAGTTCAAGCCCGAGAAGATCTTCGGCCACAACCAGAGGGAGAAACCGAAAAAGTCCAGATTGGGAACACACCTGAAAAAATAACAAACATAGGAGCAAACCTTGAGGCAGGCCTAAAAGAGGAACTCATAACCCTCTTAAGGGGGAATTCCGACCTCTTCGCCTGGAAGGCCTCCGACATGCCAGGCATAAGTCCCGACCTAATGTGCCATAAACTATCAGTCTACCCGGGATCCAGACCTGTCCAACAAAGACGCCGGAAGCTCGGACCCGAGCGCATGCAAGCAATAGAAGAACAAGTACAAGCACTATTAGACGCTGGGTTCATTAGGGAAGTAAAATACCCCCTATGGCTCGCAAACGTAGTCCTGGTAAAAAAGCCTAACGGAAAATGGAGGATGTGCGTCGATTACACGGATCTCAACAAAGCCTGCCCCAAAGACCCATATCCACTACCAAACATCGACGCCTTAGTAGATGCAGCCTCAGGCTACAGATATCTCTCCTTCATGGACGCATACTCGGGATACAATCAAATCCCGATGTACGGACCCGACCAAGAAAAGACCTCGTTCATAACCCCAAGGGCAAACTACTGCTACGTAGTAATGCCCTTCGGGCTGAAGAACGCAGGGGCAACCTACCAGAGGCTAATGAACAAAGTGTTCTCAGAGCACATCGGACTACAGCTGGAGGTGTACGTGGACGACATGCTGGTAAAGACACAAGAAGACAGAAACTTGCTGACCGACCTCACCAGTATCTTCGGCACCCTCAGAAAACACAACATGAGACTTAACCCGACAAAGTGCACCTTCGCCGCAGAAGCCGGAAAGTTCTTAGGCTTCATGCTGACTCAAAGAGGCATCGAAGCGAACCCGGACAAATGCCAAGCAATACTCAATATGAAGAGCCCGACATGTGTCAAAGAAGTACAGCAGCTAAATGGAAGGCTAGCCGCCCTATCAAGATTCTTGGCAAGATCAGCGATAAAATCACTACCTCTCTACTCGCTCCTAAAGAAAGGGAAACCCTTCTCATGGACCCCGGAGTGCGAAAAGGCCTTCCAAGAATTGAAGGAATTCCTCGGGCAGCCACCAATCCTAACCCGACCTTTAAAAGGAGAAGAACTCGTACTATACCTCTCGGTTGGAAATCGAGCGGTCGCTTCAGCGTTAATACGAGAAAATGACCAAGGACAACGCCCCATATACTTTGTAAGCAAAGCACTACAAGGGGCCGAATTAAACTATCAGAAGATAGAAAAATTCGCCTACGCCCTAGTGTTCACAGCTCGGAGGCTCCGTCCCTACTTCCAAGCCCACACCATCAAAGTCCGGACAAACCAACCCATGAGACACATCCTGCAAAAAACAGACCTGGCAGGACGAATACTACAATGGGCGGTGGAACTGTCCGAGTTCGACCTCCACTATGAAGCCCGGACTGCCATAAAATCTCAGTATCTAGCCGACTTCATCGCAGAATACACTGAAACCCCTGGAACTCCACTCTCATGGAACCTGTATGTCGACGGGTCCTCAAACAAAACAGGAAGCGGAGCCGGGATTATACTCGAAAGCGACCAAGGAACGCGGATAGAACTATCCCTAAAATTCGAGTTCCAGGCTTCAAACAACCAAGCCGATACGAGGCCCTACTAGCAGGTCTAAAGCTAGCCGAAGAGGTCGGAGCCCAGAAAATCACGATCTTCAGCGACTCCCAGGTCGTCACGTCACAAGTAAATGGAAGCTACCAGGCCAAAGACCCAACCATGAAGAAATACCTGGACCAAACACAGGCACAATTACGCCACTTTTCAGAAATACAGATCCAGCACATACCTCGGGAACAAAACGCCCGGGCAGACGCCCTCTCAAAGCTCGCCAGCACCAAGCCGGGAGGCAACAACAGAAGTCTCCTCCAGGAGACCTTACAATCTCCCTCCGTACTAAGAGAGGAAGAAACGCTAAATATATCTAGCCAACAGCAAGGATGGATGACCCCCATACTCAACTACCTGAAGTCGGGAACTCTCCCCACCGAAAGAAAGGAAGCTAAAAGACTCACGAAAGACGCCCAGAATTATACACTAATTCACGATGTATTGTACAGAAGAGGATTCTCAAACCCCCTCCTTAGGTGCATCCCGACCTCAGAAACAAAGAGCGTCCTCGAAGAAGTCCACGGAGGCATGTGTGGGAACCATCTCGGAGCTCGGGCATTATCCAAGAAAGTAGTCCGAGCCGGGTTCTACTGGCCGACCTTGCAAAGAGACGCGACGGAATTCGTGAAAATATGCCCCCCTGCCAAAAACACGCCAATTTTCACAAGGCACCACCCGAAGACCTTATCAGCATCACCGCACCATGGCCCTTCGCAAAATGGGGACTTGACCTACTCGGCCCGTTCCCCCAAGGACCGGGGCAAGTCAAATACCTCATAGTAGGGGTCGACTACTTCACAAAGTGGATCGAAGCTGAACCCTTAGCCACCATTACGGCTCAGAAAAGTCGCAAATTCCTATACAAAAATATTGTCACAAGGTTCGGAGTCCCCCACTCCATCACAACAGACAATGGAACACAGTTCACAGACACGAGTTTTCAGAACTTGGTGGCCGAACTAAAAATCAAACAACAATTCACCTCAGTCGAGCACCCACAAGCCAATGGACAAGCAGAGGCTGCAAATAAAGTTATCTTAGCCGGGTTAAAACGGAGACTCCAAGAAGCCAAAGGGGCATGGGCCGAAGAGCTTCCCCAGGTGCTATGGGCATATCGGACAACTCCACACTCTACAACGAAAGAATCACCATTCCGACTAGCCTATGGGATGGAGGCAATGATTCCTATCGAAATAGAGGAAGGGTCACCTAGAACCATCTTCTACAACGAAAAAGATAACCCGCAGGCACAAAGGGAAGAACTCGACCTCCTCCCCGAGGTCCGAGAAAGAGCCCGAATCCAAGAAGAAGCCTTAAAACGGCGAACGGCACTCAGGTACAATCGGAAAGTTATAAAGCGAAGCTTCTCCATTCACGACCTGATTCTAATCCGAAATGACATCGGAACACAAAAGTCGGGAGAAGGAAAGCTAGCTGCAAATTGGAAGGGACCCTACAAGGTAACAGAAGTCTTAGGGACAGGCTACTACAAAATATCCGACCTAGAAGGCAATGAGTTGCCCAGGGCCTGGCACGCCTGTAATCTAAGACGATACTACAGCTAGAAAAATTTAACCCGAGGTGTACTCTTTTTCCCTACAAGGGTTTTTTAATGAGACACCCGGTTAAATAAGACACCCGACCTAGTCAAGGGTAAACACTCTGTAAATATTCTTTCTTTTTTAATACTAATCAGGTTTTTCTATTTTCCTTTCTCTTTCCTCATGATGAAACAAATCCTAGAAAGTACCCCGCCAAGGCGCATTAATTTATGCTCGGCAAAACGCAAAAAATCATTTGCCAAAAGACCTCACAAGGTCGGCAAAGATAAAGCGACGAGGTTCAAATTAATGTGAGAAGTTATAAAGTAACTCTGAAAAGGCTCAAAAAGCCAAATAAAAAGAGATTACAAAAATAACTTAAAAGGCCGACCGACGACAAGGTCGGACCCAATAAAAGGAGGTACTCGAAACGTTCGAGGTCCGAGAAAAGGCCCGGATCCAAGAAAGAAGCCTTAAAACGGCGAAAGCCAAGATTTCGAAAAACGCTTACTAAAAAAGTTGCTGTACAAAAAACAACTAAAAAGTACAAGCGAAGAAAACGAAATCAAAAGAAAGGGTAAAACAAAAGTTCCAAGCGCAAGCTAAAAAGTTGTTATCCAAAAACAACTAAAAAGCATAAAAGCGGAACAAAAATCAAAAAAGCCCAAACAAGGGTAAAACCAAAGTTTCAAAAGCGCTAGCTAAAAAGTTGTTATCCAAGAAAACAACTAAAAAGCATAAAAGCGGAACAAAAAGTCAAAACAAAAACGCCACATAAAAAGCCAAAAAAGTTACTACAAGTAGCTAAAAGCAGAAAGGCGTCCAAAGTGTTCACAGAAACCATCCAAAAAACAAAAGAGCCCACAGGTCGGGCAAAAAACCAAAAATAAAAGACTACAGAGGATCAAGCTCCTTTCCGGTCTCCACATCGGTAGAAGGCTGTGGAGGAAGAACCATAGAAATCGGGACAGCCTTGACAGCACCATCATCTCGAGTTGAAACCTCCACACCAGAACCCTCCCCGGCCAAATGTGAAGTCGGGTTCGCAACCGGAACATTGGGGTCGGACACCGAAACTTTGGGGTCGGACACCGGAACCTCATCCTCGTTGGGAGCAGGAACAATCTTTCCCTCCACCACAACGTTATCCGTACTAAATAAGCTCAGATCCAGGTCGGGAGCAAGAACCCGGACCTGATCCTTCAAATTTGCAAACATAGCATCCATACCCTTGGCCACATAACCTTCCAGCTCGTAAAAATCATCCTGAGCAGATTGCAACCTCTCCTTCGTCTCCACAAGCTCGGCATATATCCGAGTATAATTCTCCGTCGCCGCCTTCGCCATCTCCTCAGATGCTTTCGCCGCCGCCACAGCCGCGGTAGCTTTAGCTTTCTCTTTCTCCAAAGAGGCCTCCAGCTCAGTAATCCTAGCAGCCTTCAGCTCACTAATCCTCTCGAACTCAGACAGAGCCTTCTCAAGTCGGGAGCTGGTCGCACCAATGGGAGATTTCTTGAACTCCCGAGCAATGGCAGCATGAAGACTAGCCATCCGGACACAACTCCGTGCCATATACTGAAAATGATGTTCCATGGACACATCATCAGTAGAAATAAAAGTCTGAGGGAGAATATGCTGTTCAATCCAACCAAGAGCATCAAAATCCTTATCATTGAAGCCGGCAAGCTCTTGAGAGGTCTTCTGCTTCTTGGGAGGAGGGCCCGAGAACGGAGGAGGAGAAGAGCTAGCAGGCCCAGAGGTCGGAGGATCTTGACTTATAGCTCAGAACTCGGGAGTCGGAATAGCTTTCGACCGAGTAGTAACACCCACAGTAGCCTTCTTCGGAGAAGATTGGGCAGAAGCCCCCCCCGGCCTCGATATTTCGAGCAGCCACAGACTTCTTCGTCCGACGAAGGAACTTCATGGAATCCGCCTGAGAAGACATCTCTGCAGAAACAAAAGAAAAGGATTATCACAACAGAAATTCCACCAAAACAGGCAAAGCCAAAATACTAAAAAAGATGAATCTCGGAGAGGTCGGGAACTACCTAACTCGGAACGGAGAAGGCTTGGATCTCCCAACATTTTCTTCGTGTCCAAGTGAGGTGCCCGACCCCATAAACTGCTCACCACACCCACAAAAGCCTGCTCCACCTCATCTAGACTCTCAAAGGTATACTTAGCAGACACTACATTCTCCTGCCAGCAAAGAGGAAAAGATGGCTCCCCACTCTCATCTAGAAAGAAAGGTCGGACGTCTCCAGTAGCCCAAACCTTGAAATAATAGTTCTTAAAATCATGAAAGGACTCATCATACAGGGTACAAAACTTCCTTCCCTGGTTAGCCCTAAAAGAGACCCAAGAGACCTTCCCTCCACCCGACCCCGGCTTCGTCAAAGGAAACAGATAGGAAAAAAGAGAAATAGAGGGGGAGACGCCTAAAAACTGACACAAAAGTTGAAACAGCTTTAAAAACGCCCAAGAATTTGGATGAAGCTGCGTAGGGGCAAGGTTACAAGACCATAACACCTCGGACTCCAGGTCGGTAAAAGGAAGTCGGACACCCAGCTTAGAGAAAAAACAATCATAAGCATAAAAGAAGAGCTTCTCGGAACTTTCTAGGGGCGGGAAGCACACTCTCTCCTCGGACTCCGGGGCTACTAGTTCATAATCCCTCTCAGACTCTCTATTTTCGCACATGCTACAATGCCTACAGAACCTAGCTAAATACTCAGAATCTACCACAGAAGGAACTTTTAGAGGAAGAGGGTCTACCCAACCAAGACCACTCGGAATCTTGGTCGGCATCGCTTGAAGAACCTTTCGAGACATAAAAACTCTTACCTACAAAGAAGAATACAACAAGCAAGCAAAAATCACATAAAGCAGACAGCGAAAACCCATTCAGCGAAGCAAGAAACAAAAAACCCTACAAAGAAAATGCGGCAACCCGGAACAAAGTACCAGAGAACAAAAAAAGAGCCCCCCCCATATACAAACAACAAGCAATGGCGGCGCCTCTTTTCGGGGCAACCCAGGCGTAAAGAAAAAGAAACAAAAACCACACAAAGAACAGAAGCATAGGCGCACAAGAAAAAGAGAGGCATGGGAACAAACTTGGAAGAAAGAAACGAAGACAGCGAGCTCCGAAGCAAGGAGAACGAAACAAACGGCACAGAGGAAAACCCAGAGAAACTCGCAGAGAGATTCAGGGAAGCAGAGCAAAGAGAAAGAAGAAGCAATAAAGGATAACGAAAAATAAAAAATGCGGAACAGGAGGAAAGGGGCAAATAAATAGAAGCCTTCACAGAGCCCGAACGGAAATCGAGGAAAAACGGTAAAATGCAATAAATGCAGGAAGCGGCCGTTTTTAAAATTTGAAAAACTACTATGCCCGAGCACGACCTCCCAAAAAGGACGAACTCGGGCAGGGGCACTGTTCATACCCTGACCGGCGTCCTCCAACTCGGCGATTTCATAAGAGGTCCGACCTCATCCTAAGGCTCACGCCTAAAGGTCGGACCTCGGACAAGTAAACAAGGAAGGCCCATCCGAAGGAACACAGCCCAAAACCTAAAGGCCGAAAGGGCCTAGGAAAGGCGGTTCCACAAAGATAAAGATAAAACTCCCAAAAAGATAAGATAAGAATATCTTATCCAGGGAAAGATCACGGCCAAACTACTATAAATACACTGGAGCACCCAGGTATGGCATTCATTCCACATTCTACATATATCTGCTTGAACCCATGCTAACTTAAGCATCGGAGTGTCATTGCAGGTACAACCACCAACCACTCTACATATCAAGCTCGGGTCCTCGACCCCCACCTCGGGCCTTTCCAAGACGACCGAGCTACACGTTTCAGGTAACCACCGGAACAATAGTTATGTGGGATGATGACTGTGATTCATGATGATGGTTATGTTATTAATGACATGATTAGTTATGATTATGATAAAGAGAAATGATGATGATTGATTTTGATTGAGGATGATGAGTATGATTATGATAATGAGGCATTGATAATGCTAAATGAGATATAATTGATGGCGATGATGATATTGATGAGTTATGATCTAAAGATCTATATGGTGTGTGCAGTTAAATATCTGAGATACGAGTTTTCCTGGGTAGATGTAGTGGTTCTCCCCCACTTGCTCTAGGTCGAGATTTAATACTCTATTGACCCTCTGTCACAAGTTGTGGCCAGACACTTTAATTTTTGGATATTCTCTCAATGCATTCGATATATAAATATGAAGTTTTGAGCTTGAGGATGCGTGCACGCAAGGACTGTCCAGGGTTCACTATCGGACATGTCAGGTTTGCTGTATAATCGACAGATGAGCTCATTAGCCAAAGGGCAGACATGCATCATTTGCATTTGTGTATATTGTTAGGGTGTGCCTCTTGTATTTAGTTTGCCTAATTGAATAATTGCATATATCTACTATTTGATCTAATTGTTCTATCTATACTCTCTATTTGTGTATGTTTTGTATTGTTTTGTCTGTGTTTGATATCTGAGAGATCCCTCATGCTGGCGGTAGTGACGCTGAGGATTGTTTATAATAGGTGGTGATGGAGGTTGAGGCAATGTGGACTAGGTAGTGCCTTATTTCTATAATTTATGTATTGGATGTATAAGATTGAGTGATGTAAGTTGTTGGGTAGGAAGCCCTTAGGCACATCTTTGGTCCTTTTCATTTCTTTAAACTATTCACCTTACTGATTTGTAAATTAAAGGAGTTTCTTTACGACCTTTCAAAGTAAGTTTTCCTATAAAGCTTTTCCAAAAGGTTATTTCAAGGATAAACTGTTTTTATAACGAAATTCTTTCTATTTGCAAGTATTTATTATCTTTGATGGTATTCCCTTCTCTACTTAGAACTTGCAAGGACGATGTTCTCATCCCCTACAAATTTTCTTCTTTAGTGACAGGTTTAGGAAGTTTTGACGCGACTGAACTATAAAGCTTTATGTATATATATGTTTCCATTTTCCGTATTTGGTTTAGTCTTAGATTTTTTATTTTTCTCCTCGTCATTTATTGTTTTGGCAATTAGAGGGGTAGGACTTCTATTTTTAAAATTTTGAAAAGTCTATGTATTTAATATTTTGTGGATATAATTATGTGATTAAGTTGTTTAAAGTAAAGACTTTTTGATTTCTTAAGTAAACATTCGGTTTGTATTCGTGAAGGCTCAATATTAAATAAATATAGTATGAAATTAAAGGAGTAGAGGTAGGTAATACCTAAACTTTTAGTACGATTATGAGGTGCTAAAAGTTAGGGGGTTACATTTCAAATATCAAACCATTTCATTAAACCATTATCACAACAACCCCAACTCAAAGAAATCACATAATCACCAACTCATGAAAAATCAACATAATCACCAACTCAGAGAAATCAACATAACCTAGAATTCCAGTAACCAATCAAATCAATCACAGTTTATAACCGCAATTAAGCCAACTTCATCCATTATTTGAACATTTAATCAAATCACATTCATTCAAATAGTTCAGCTTAATTCATAATACTCGCACAATCACAAAAATGCATTTTTCACATCATATCGATTTATAACAATTTCTTAATATAAAACATATTTTAAGAACTATACCAAAAGGAATGAAGGATATGGGGCGGCAGCACCTCTGACAGTGCTTTCGGCAACCACCGTGCCATTTTTTGGCGACTACAGACACGGCGGCATAGCCTCCAGCAGCGGCTCGACAATGACGGCAGTAGGGGTGGCGGAAACAACCCTCCTCTTCACATGCAGTTGCACCAACATCTACCACTGTTGCCACCTCCCTTCCAATCATACCCAAACAGTGATGATGGTAGCTTTTGACAACAACAAAAGCTTCAGCGACGGTGTCGGTTTCAATGCACGACAATGGTGGCAAGGGAAACAACTGCACCTTCCTTTCTTCACCATCGCATTTCGTCTTTCCCTCTATTCGAGTTCAACATCGATAGGGCGCGACTGTGGTGAAGTTGGTAGCAGCGAACATGAACAGCGGCGAAAGAAACTTCAGCAACGAGGAACGGCGGTATGGGACAGAGCTCCTTCTCCCCTTTGATCGCGTGTCTTTCTCCTGTTCGTGCTCGACTGTGACAGCGGCTCCAAGCTTCGCTGATGCCTTTTTTCCTTGCTTTCAGTCACAATTCTCACTCTTTTTTCTTTCCTTTTTGTTCATGCATGCATGCGCGTGTATTTGTATGTGAGAGAGGAGAAGTGAGGGTGGCAGTTGGGTGTTGTGTTACGGTTAGGGCTAGTGCCAAATTAGGGTTTGTTTTTGAAAATTTTAGGGTTAATTTAGGTATTTTGGTAAAAAGAGGGTAGAGTAGTAATTTTAAATCAAAATTAATCTAATATAATTAATTTAAAAAATATTATTTATTTAAAAAAACTCGCCAATTAGCTTCAAATATCATATTTGGGTTCAATGAATTTTTCTGAGTCAGAAAACATAGTTTTCTGCGTAAGAACGCGCACTGAAATTTTGACCGGTAGTACCGGTTGAGATCTGTCTGCTACTGCAGCTGAGAAAATTGATTATAAGTAAATAAGGTTAAAAAATGAGGAATTATGATTAGGAAAGGTAGAAATATTTAAAGTGCGATTTAGAGCGCTAATCTTAAGGGTTTTGGCCCAAAATTGGACCAACGGACAAAAATAAGTGAACCGGACCTAAGTGCGCCCATGACCCAACATATATATGGGTTTATTCAGCCATTTCAGCAGCATTCCTCCCCCATTATTGTGTTCCACACTGAATTGAGAAGAGAGAAACCCTAACTCTCTTTGATCTTCAAATCACCATAACTTCTTCTCCGGAACTCTGATTGACGAGCCGTTTGTAGCCACGCATTGTTCTTCTCATCCTCTACAATTCTATCTAAGTTTTGTGGTGGGTAATCCTTTGTCCTCTGCCCAGTTTTCATTTTCCCCCTTAAATTCGAATTTGGTTTGGGTTTTGAGGAAATCTTATGATTTTGGTTGTTTACAAGTGCTCTAGTATGAGCCATGGGTGATATTTATCACAAACTTCAGTGGGTTAAGGCAAGAAACCTTCCAACCCTTGTGATTCATCAATTTCATGAACCCTAGGTTAACGTATATATGTGAAATTGGCTATGTTAGTGTATTTGGTGACTTTGGTGCACAATTGGGAGATTGGTTTTGCTTGAGGAGCCTTGGTGAGGCTTGGAACTAAGGTTGGTGGAGACTTCAAAAGAAGAGGCTCGATTGGCTTGGCTACAAGAGGTACGATTTAAGTTTTATTTAAGTACCGTGTGGTGTGATGAGAATTCCTAGGCTAGATGCCCCTAGGATTAAGTTTGGATTGTGTGAATGGTTGGTGCTAATATGCATAATTGATATGTAGTATGAATTAATGACTGGGTTGAGGATGGTGTGAAATTGTGTGTTTGGTGTCTTGAGAATATGATGAATTGGATAATTAGTATTGGTTTGTGGATTATGCAATTAAATTGTGAATTTGGGCCGGAAATCGGAAAAAAGGTAAGGAGGGTAAGTTAATGTGTGCATTGTGTGATGACACAAGTGATTAGATGAGTTTTTAGATATTGAATATGTGATTATGATTATTGATGCCTTGATGGTATGGTGCACGAGAGATATGCATGTTGTGATATATGCTTGATGAATGATTAAGGTTGATTTGTGGGTGAAACCATGTGATGGTTAGTATGATATCGATTATGTATAATGATGGTTGATTGGAAATGGTGTTGTTGGAAATTGGAATGAGGAAGGATGTATGACATGCTAATGTGTTTGTAAATTAGCCATTTGTTTGAAATGGGTAAAATGGTTATATTAAATGTTAATGTAAAAGTGTTAATGTGTGAGTTAAGGAGACTTGATGTTGATTTGGTATGATTTGATTGATTTCAGAAAGGGATGAAATTGGCATGTTTTGGTTGATTTTAAAAAGGGTAGAAATGGCTTATTTTGAAAATGGCACTTTGTGATTTTCTATAAAAATATTATTTTTGGGCATACTTTGATGGGACATAACTTGGACTCTGGATCCCCGTTTTGAGCCAAATTTCTTTAGAAATGAAATTGGATTCGGGATGTTTGTGCCATTCGAAGAACGGGCAAAAAACTATTTAAAATGATAAAGTTATGTCCGTCGGAAGATTGGGGGTTGAATTTGTGAATTCTACAGCTTTTAACTTAAAATTATTTTTAGCAGAATGACCCCCCACGCGTAAGCGTGCTTGACGCATACGCGTCGCTTTTCAAAAAGGCACCATCCACGCGTGCGCATCGTGCGCGCATGCGTGTCGATGTGCTGCACCCAATGCCCATCTATTTTTTCCGAGAGTTGTGCCAGAGTTGTGCCAATTTTGTGCGTGGGGCATAAACGTAACCAGCCACGCGTACGCGTCGTTTGGCTATTTGTCCATCCACGCCGGTGCGTGGGCAACGCATACACGTCGATGAGCTTTGTGGCCATCCACGCGTGTGCGTGGAGGATGCGTACACATGGCCCTGTTTTCATCCCAAAGTTGATTTTTGAGTTTTAAGAACCAAATTTCATACTTCTAAGCCTCCGATGTCACCCCTTGTGTATTAAATCATTATGATATGCCTAGCAATGAGAATGGAGCTAGGAGATGTGATTAACTTATGAATGGAGCAAGGGAAAAATTTATGATCAATGATGATCAAGGATGATTGCATGAGATACAGAGGATGACGGTGGAAGTGCATTATGTGCCATGAGCTGAAGGGCTATATATGTTGATAAATTGGCTAGTTCTGGATTGAACTGTGAGCCGGATGGCTAAGTTATCACCGGGTTACGGCGGAGCCATGTTGATAAATTGGCTAGTTCTAGATTGAACTGTGAGCCGGATGGCTAAGTTATTGCCGGGTTACGGCGGAGCCATGTTGATAAATTGGCTAGTTCTGGATTGAACTATGGGCCGGATGGCTGAGTTATTGCCGGGTTATGGCCGAGCCATTATTGATTATAGCCGAGTATAAATGCATATATGCTATTGAATGAATTGTGAATTTAAGCCGGATGGCTGAGATGAATGTTGCATGTGAGTATGTTTGTATTTTCTCTCTGGTTGTAAGGGTGACAGGGCACTGATACCCTCTAATGGCGACAAGGCGCAGATACCCTCTAATGGCAACAGGGCGCATATACCCTCTAATGGTGACAGGTCACATATTTCCTCTAATGATATTAATACGCAGCAGAGAGACTGTGCCCGGGTTAGCTACCGGACACGTCGGATTGGCTTGATAACCGACAGATGATATCATCAGCCATAGGGCAAGCATGCATCATTTACATATGTTTGAATTGTTTGGGTTTGCCTAATTATTTTTTACTGCTACATCATATATGTTATGTTACCTGATTATGTGCTACTTATTCTACTTGTACCTTATTTGTATATTACTTGTCTCTATTGCTTGTGTTTGTACAACTGGGAGGTCCCTCATGCTGGTGTCGGTGGGAATTGAGAGTTGTTCTTGACGAGATGAATTGGTGATGCGATTGCATGATGATGACGATTTTTGAATGAGATAATTTGAGCTTCCTGGCTAGACGCAGTGAAGTGGATTCACTTGCTCCAGGTGAGGATATGATGTATTGATATGGAATTGCTGAGATAGAACAACTGGTGATGGTTTTGTTTATGATTCTGAGTCTGATTCGTGGGAGAGTCAACGAGTTGGGAAACATGTGAAATATGAACTAGATTTAGTATCCCCTTATGATAGTTGCCTATTCATGAATTAGCGAGAACCTAGGTTGGATACTTGGTGAAAAGGAGCTTAGGATGCTTAGTGAGTTTTTATTGTAGTGCATTGTATTTATTTGGCACTTTACCGTACTGGGAACCCATTGGCATGGGGTTCTCATTTTGTATATATCTTTTGTTTTACAGATACAGGTCCAGGTGCTCAGAAGTGAGCTGTGGTTCGTCTGAGAGACGGCGAAGATCTTTATTTTTTCCTACTTGATGATTTGCTTAGAATCTCTCCACCTTTTATTTGAAAAGCTCACATTATGTATTGAACTCTTTTGAACTTGCCTATCGAGGCTCTTATGTTTCTTTTGGGAGAGATTAGGAGATTCTGTTGTCAATTACTTTCATGCTGTACCCTAGCCGGCCTAAACTTTGCGGATCGCGACTAGTGGCTATGTACTTACGTTATATATATCTAGCTCTTATCTATCTCTTAATCTCATTTATGCCTTTATCCATATATCGCCTTTGACTTCACGGCTTATCCTTTTGCTGTCAAATGTGAGTGATCTGTCTTCGCGATTTTATTTTTACTCTTTTTAGGCTTCTCGATTAATACTCCTTTCAATTATACTTATACTTATGTATTAAAAATCCACCTGAGAGTCGTACCACCGTAATATTATTGACTTATGACTCGAGCATAAGGATTTGAATATTAGGGTGTTACATTATGGTATTGAACAGGACCTAAGTGCGCCCATGACCCAACATATATATGGCTTTATTAAGCCATTTCAGTAGCATTCCTCCCCCATTATTGTGTTCCACACTGAATTGAGAAGAAAGAAGAGAAGAGAGAAACCCTAACTCTCTTTGATCTTCAAATCACCAAAACTTCCTCTCCGGAACTCCGATTGACGAGCCATTTGTGGCCACCCATTGATCTTCTCATCCTCTACAATTTAATCTAAGTTTTGTAGTGAATAATCCGCTATCCTCTGCCCAATTTTTGTTTTCCCTCTTAAATTCGAATTTGGTTTGGGTTTTGAGAAAATCTCATGATTTTGGTTGTTTAGGAGTGCTCTAGTATGTGCCATGGGTGATATTTATCACAAACTTCAGTGGGTTAAGGTAAGAAACCCTCTAACGTGATTCATCAATTTCATGAACCCTAGGTTAATGTATATATGTGAAATTGGTTGTGTTAGTGTATTTGGTGACTTTGGTGCACAATTGGGAGATTGGTGTTGCTTGAGGAGCCTTGGTGAGGCTTGGAACTAAGGTTGGTGGAAACTTCCAAAGAAGAGGCTCAATTGGTTTGGCTACAAGAGGTACGGTTTAAGTTTTATTTAAGTACCATGTAGTGTGATGAGAATTCCTAGGCTAGATGCCCCTAGGATTAAGTTTGAATTGTGTGAATGGTTGGTGCTAATATGCATAATTGATATGTAGTGTGAATTACTGATTGGGTTGAGAATGGTGTGAAATTGTGTGTTTCCTATGTTGAGAATATGATGAATTGGATAATTAGTATTGGTTTGTGGATTATGCAATTAAATTGTGAATTTAGGCCGAAGGCCGGAAAGAAGTAAGGAAGGTAAGTTGATGTGTGCTTTGTGTGATGACACAAGTGATTGGATGAGTTTTTAGATATTGAATATGTGATTATGATTATTGATGCCTTAATGGTATGGTGCACGAGAGATATGCATGTTGTGATATATGCTTGATGAATGATTAAGGTTGATTTATGGATGAAATCATGAGATGGTTAGTATGATATCGATTATGTATAATGATGGTTGATTGGAAATGGTGTTGTTGGAAATTGGGATGAGGAAGGATGTATGACACGTTAATGTGTTTGTAAATTAGCCATTTGTTTGAAATGGGTAAAATGGTTGTATGGCGGTTTTGGTGAATTGTGGTAAAGTGTTAATGTGTGAGTTGAGGAGACTTGACGTTGATTTTGGTATAATTTGATTGATTTCAGAAAGGGATGAGATTGGCATATTTTGGTTGATTTTAAAAAGGGAGGAAATGGCTTGTTTTGAAAATGGCACTTTGTGATTTTCTATAAAAATACAATTTTTGGGCATACTTTGATCGGACATAACTTGGACTTCAGATCCCCATTTTGTGCCAAATTTATTTAGAAATGAAATTGGATTCAGGATGTCCGTGCCATTCGAAGAACGGGCGAAAAACGATTTAAAATGATAAAGTTATGTCCACCGGAAGATTAGGGCTTGAATTTGTGAATTCTACAGCTTTTAACTTAGAAAAATTTTTAGCAGGATGACCCCCCACGCGTAGGCGTGCTTGACACGTACGCGTCACTTTTCAAAAAGGCACCATCCACGCGTGCACGTCGTGCGCGCGTGCACGTTGATGTGCTACACCTAATGCCCATATATTTTTCCCGAGAGTTGTGCCAGTTTTGTGCGTGGGGCACAAACGTACCCACGCCTACGCGTGGCTGACGCGTACGCATCATTTGGCTATTTGTCCATCCACGCGTGCGCGTGGAGGACGGGTACGTGTGGCCCTATTTTCATCCCAAAGTTGATTTTTGAGTTTTAAGAACCAAATTTCATACTTTTAAGCCTCTAATGTCACCCCTTGTGTATTAAATCATTATGATATGCCTAGCAATGAGAATTGAGCTAGGGGATGTGATAACTTGTGAATAGAGCAAGGAAAAAATTTATGATCAATGATAATCAAGGATGATTGCATGAGATACGGAGGATGGTGGTGGAGGTGCATTATGTGCCATGAGCCGATGGGCTGTATATGTTGATAAATTGGCTAGTTTTGGATTTAACTGTGAGCCGGATGGCTAAGTTATTGCCGGGTTACGGTGGAGCCATGTTGATAAATTAGTTAGTTCTAGATTGAACTGTGAGCTGGATGGCTAAGTTATTGCCGGGTTACTGCGGAGCCATGTTGATAAATTGGCTAGTTCTGGATTGAACTGTGGGCCAGATGGCTGAGTTATTGCTGGGTTATGGTGGAGCCATTATTGATTATGGCTGAGTATAAATGTATATATGTTATTGAATGAATTGTGAATTTAAGCCGGATGGCTGAGATGAATGTTGCATGTGAGTACGTTTGTGTTTTCTCTCTGGTTGTAAGGGTGATAGGGCGCAGATACCCTCTGATGGCGACAGGGTGCAGATACCCTCTGATGGCGACAGGGCGCATATACCCTCTGATGGCGACAGGGCACATATTCCCTCTAATGATATTAATGCGCAACAGAGAGACTGTGCCCAGGTTAGCTACCGGACACGTCGGGTTGGCTTGATAATCGACAGATGATATCATCAGTCATAGGGCATGCATACATCATTTGTATATGTTTGAATTGTTTGGGTTTGCCTAATTGTTTTGGACTGCTACATCATATATGTTATGTTACCTGATTATGTGCTACTTATTTTACTTGTACCTTATTTGTGTATTACTTGCCTGTATTGCTTATGTCTATACAACTGGAAGGTCCCTCATGCTGGTGTCAGTGGGAATTGAGAGTTGTTCTTGACGACATGAATTGGTGATGCGATTGCATGATGATGACAATTTTTGAATGAGATAATTTGATCTTCCTGGGTAGACGCAGTGAAGTGGATTCACTTGCTCCAGGTGAGAATATGATGTATTGATTTGGAATTGTTGAGACATAACAACTGGTGATGGTTTTGTTTATGACTCTGAGTCTGATTCGTGGGAGAATCAGCGAGTTGGGAAACATGTGAAATATGAACTAGATTTAGTATCCCCTTATGACAGTTGCCTATTCATGAATTAGCGAGAACCTAGGCTGGATACTTGGCGAAAAGGAGCTTAGGATGCTTAGTGAGTTTTTATTGCAGTGCATTGTATTTAGTTGGCACTTTTACCGTACTGGGAACCCATGGGCCTGGGTTTCTCATTCCGTATATACCTCTTGTTTTTCAGATACAGGTCTAGGTGCTCAGAAGTGAGCTGTGGTTCGTTTGAGAGACGGCGAAGATCTTTATTTTTCCTACTTGATGATTTGCTTAGAATCTCTCCACCTTTATTTGAAAAGCTTACATTATATATTGAACTCTTTTGAACTTGCCTATAAAGGCTCTTATGTTTCTTTTGGGAGTGATTAGGAGATTTTATTGTCAATTACTTTCATACTGTACCCTAGCCAGCCTAAACTTTGCGGGTCGCGACTAGTGGCTATTTACTTATGTCATATATATCTATCTGTTATCTATCTCTTAATCTCTTTATGCCTTTATCCGTATATCGCCTTCGACTTCACGGCTTATCCTTTTGCTGTCAAACGTGAGTTATCCGTCTTCGCGATTTTATTTTTACTCTTTTCAGGCTTCTCGATTAATACTCATTTCAATTATACTTATACTTATGTATTAAAAATCCACCTGAGAGTCGTAGCACCATAATATCATTGACTTATGACTCGAGCATAAGGATTTGAATATTAGGGTGTTACATAACTCACCGAGGTGGGTTACGACTTACATTAGAAAAACAACATCAGAATATGGTATTAGAACCGGAGGTTCTCAGTATGGTAACAGTGCCCAGTAATGTAAGATATAAGGCTCCGGAACACCAGAGGCTTTCCTAGAACTTCACGTCAAACGTAAGATTCAAACTTAAAGCATAAATAAATCTAAAACCATAACTTTAAAACCATAACTAAACAAGGGTAAGCTAACTTAGGAAATTCTAAACTATCATTTCACTGCTATCCCACAGTCTTCACCAGCCTAACCACCATGTGATCCCATCGCCACCGCCTACTGAGCCTCCTCAATCCCAGTAGAAAGAACAAATAATTGCATACAAGTAATACACAAGAAATAATCAAGTATAGCAAGTAAATCAAGAAGTAATTAGGCATGTTATACAATTAGGCATAGTAGAAAAGTAGACAAAGCAAGCAACCACATAGAAAATGCACATGATGAATGCCTGTCCTAATGGCTGTGATATCACATTGTCGGTTCAATTGCCAACCCGACACATCTCCATGGAGATGTTGCCTTTCGCTCATGATAAAATGGGTACCCCCAGGGATATCGTGCCCGGCACATGGTCTAGGGATATAGTACCCACACACACTCTTGTGATAAAATGGGTACCCCCAGGGATATAGTGCCCGGCACATGGCCTATATCCCTGACGTAGTAGACTCCCTACTGCATGAGTGTGCAGGGCACTATATCTCTGGCGTAGCAGATTCGCTGTTGCATGAGTGTGCAGGGCACAATATCTCTGGCGTGGCAGAAAAGGCTACATCTGGAAGGATGTGTCAGGTTGGCATTTATGGACCGACAAGTGATATCACGAGCCAATAGGACAGGCATTCATCATATGCATCTTCTATATGCTTGTTTGCTTTGATTACCTAATTGTATAATATGTCTACTTGCTTCTTGAATTACTTATTATATATGATTACTACCTGTGTTTTCCTTGCCTGTGTTATCTGTGTTTGTCCGGTGCTGAGGAGGTTAGGTAGGTGGTGGTAATGGGATCACACGGAGGTTAGGGTGGCGAAGGCTGTGGGATACAGCGGTGTGACTAGTTCTAGTTAGAATTCCCATAAGTTTAGATAACCTGGTTTATGGTGTAAGTTCTATATTTATTTATTTTGTTCTAAGCTTGAATATCCGTATGTAATGTTGATAAACCCCATTTGTAGGGTTTATCTTGTATTGATTTTTGGGGATTTTATCACCTTTCACCCATATTTATTCAATGAAATAGCATGGTTTTGTATATTCTCCTTTAATTGTGCTTAAGAGTGAAAACATGCTTTTTAGGTCTTAAAATAGCTAAATGTAATTTACCTTGATTCAATTAGATGCCTTGATATGTTTGTTAAGTGATTTCAGATTTAGGAGGCAAAGATTGGATTAAGAGAATGAAGAAAAAGCATGTAAAGTTGGAGAACTTATGAA
Source organism: Arachis stenosperma (assembly GCF_014773155.1). Lineage (NCBI taxonomy): Eukaryota > Viridiplantae > Streptophyta > Magnoliopsida > Fabales > Fabaceae > Arachis > Arachis stenosperma. Next base: position 79,790,987 of record NC_080386.1, on the reverse strand, counting down.
GAAATGATGGAACCAAAAAGCTGTCAAGCCTGACCTCTTCACACTTAATTGACCATAACTTGAGCTACAAAGGTCCAAATGATGCGGTTCCAGTTGGGTTGGAAAGCTAACATCCGGAGATTCGAAACAATATAAGATTTGCCATAGTTGCATCGCACATAGGGGCACGCACGTGCACAGTACGCGGATGCGCCGATGGTGGCACATGACCCACTTAATGCAACACATGGCCAGCAATTTTAGAAGCCTTGTAGGCCCAATCCAACTCATTTCTGATGCTATTTAAGCCAAGGATTGAAGAGGAATCAACATACTTTTGATCATTAGTCATAGTTTAGTTTTAGAAGGAGTTAGAACTAGTTTTTAGAGAGAGAAGCTCTCACTTCTCTCTAGAATTAGGATTAGGAATTAAGGTTAGATTAGGATCTTATAGTTCTAGGTTTAATTCAAGTCCCCTTCTACTTCTACCTCCAATTGGTGATTGCTACACTTTGGTTCTTCTCTCTATCCCTATTCTCTTGTTGTAATTTCTCTTATTTTGTTTCTAGGTTTTGTAATTGAGATACTCTTGTTCTCTTTATTTTCTTTCAATAATGCAATTTGAGGTAATTCATGATAATTGTGATTTCTTTGATTGTTGTTGTTAATTCTTTACATTCAATTGTAGTTAGAATTTATTCTTGTTGTGATTGACTATACTTTTCTTTTGTGCCTTACAAGTGTTTGATTAAATGCTTGGAAGAATGTTAGACTAGAATTTTATGTTCTTGGCTTGAGAAGGTAACTTAGAATTTCTTGAGTCACTAGTGTCCAATTGATTGATATTTGATAGCCATTAACTCTAGCCTTCATTAATCCAATTAGTGGAAAGCTAGGACTTATGGACTAGGATTGATATAACTCACTTGACTTTCCTTTGTTAATTGATTTAAGGATGACTAAGTGGGATTAATCCTTGCAACTACCATACTTGTGGCTAGTGATAATGATGAAGACCCTTGACAACCAAACCTTGCCAAGACCATTTTGTAAATAAAGTTTTCCTACCATTTACTATTCACATTTCTCATCCAAAACCCCAAAATAAACAAGTCCATAACCAATAACAAGAACACTACCCTGCAAGTCCTTCGAGAGACGACCCGAGGTTTAAATACTTCGGTTTATAGATTTTAGGGGTTTGTACTTGTGACAAACAAATTTTTGTATGAAAGGATTTTTGATTGGTTTAGAAACTATACTTGCAACGAGACTTCAATAGTGAAATTCTATACCATCAAAAATCCAATCATCAAAATGGCGCCGTTGCCGGGAATTTGCAATGGTGTTATGTTATTGGTTATTGTACATATGTGAATATTGTAAATAGCTTGTCTTTTGCTTGTTTACTAGATTTTGTTAGTTTTAATTTGTTTTTCCACTATGAATTCTCATTTTGGCTATGAGTTTGGTCCTAATTATGTTGTAGGAAATGTGCACTTCAATGATGACACTCATTATGGATGGAATCAACAAAGATGCGAGGAGCCTCAAGGAATTGATCACTCCTATTGGCAACAACCTCCGGATACTTATAGGTATAATTTCCATCCTAATGCATGCCAATTTAACGGCTATGATGACTCTTTTTGTGACACTCAACAACCACCATCATATGCCTATGAATCTCATCCTCAACATGAACCTCAACCATTTTCACAAGCCTTTCATTACCAAACACCGCCCTATGATCCATATTCACCATATCACCAATCATTCATGCCATACTCTTATGACCATTATGAGCAAGAACCTTTAGAACCACCACAACCCTATCAAGATTACTACCAAGAACCACCTCAACGCACACCACCTCCACAATTTCACCAAGAAGAACCACCTTCCTACCATGAACCCTCTCTCCAAAATAATGAACCTTCTTACTCACCCCAAACCCCAATAAACGATCCTCTCACTTTGTTACTTCAAGGACAAGAAGCCATGAAGCGAGATACACTTGAGTTTGTGACCAATTTGACCAAGGTGGTGCATACTTTAGCCCACCAATGTTTGAAGACTCAAGGTAATTCCGTGACCACATGTGAAAGGTCAAAAGAAGAGCAAAGTATGAAGGAGAAATTGGAAAATCCGGTGGAGAAGGAGGAGTCGAATTTTGTGTTGGAACAATTGGAGGAGCCTATGATCATTGAAGAAAAGGAAGAAGTGGTTGAAGATTTAGGAGACGTTGAAAGTCCATGGGAATGTAGCATCATGGAGAACTCTTCCAAGAAGCTTGATATTGATGTTGAAGAGGGTGCGTAACCTCCAAGGCATGTCATAGTTGAAGACTTGGAAGAGGTTTATCAAGAGATGGATTCAATCATGGATGAATTTCTATCTACAATTGAATCCTCTCCCATTGGACATAAAGTTAAAGTTACAAAAGAGTGTGCACAACCTTCCATACCTTTGGTGAGCAATGAGAAAGAGAGTAAATCGAAAGAGAGCTACCAAGAGGAAAAAGTTGGCATGGTGTATATCGAAATTGAAGAATATGAAGAGGTTGATCAAGAGATAGATTTATTCATCAATGAATTTCTATCCGAAATTGAATCACCTCTCATTAGGCAAGAAATCAAAGTTCTTGAAGACAACACCAAGCCATGTGATAAAAGGGGAAAGGTTGAAATCGAGGAAGCTCGCAAAGAGGTGGAAATACACAAAGAAGAGCACAAGGAAGCGGACCTTGCATTGTCTAAGTGTGGGGAAGCCTCCCTTCCCAAGTTACCATCTGATACGACATTTAAGTGGGTGAAATCTCTATCTCTAAGCTTTAATTTCTCACTTGAATATGGTTTGGTTGAAACGGATGGACAACTTAGAGCTCTTTGTGGAATTAAAAGCAAGAATGAGTTGTGTAGTGGTTGCAAGTTAGGAATTAGGCTCATTAAGGTCAAAGCTTCAAAGTATAGGAACGATGATTGGAAGAATGCCACTTTACAAGGGTCTCGACGGAAGGCTTGGTATGTTAAAGAGAACTCTATATGTCAACCACCTGGAAAGAGAGAGTATGAAGACCAAATCGAAGACGGGTGCGAAAACAAGAAATGGGATCCCGGTTCGCTATGTGAAGACCAACTATGGGGACGCATATCTTGGGTAGAACTTTGCCCAAGTTTGATGAAGATGGTTGGAAATTCTGTCAACCAATTGAGAAGCAAAGATCCTTGGAGATTCAAGGATGAGTACAAACATAAGCCACCATGACAATAAGCTCCTCAAAATGTCCAACTTAAGGACTTAAACTAAAAGTGCTAGGTGGGAGACACCCCACCATGGTAAACTCTTTCCATCCTCTTCTAGTTTTGTTTAATAAGTGATTTGAGTTGCCATTGTAGGTAGATTTTCATTTCATATTGATTTGTTTGTAAAGATTGCTTGTTAGTATGTTGTATTCATTAGTAGCAGATGAATAAATCCTAAAATCAAATTGCATTTTTGTGAATTGTTTGATATTTGATTGAATAAAGAAGAGTTTTAGACATTATAGGGAGCTCTTGGGCATTTTTTCTGCTTTTTGGGCAAAAAAAAAAAAAAACGGGCATCGGCGCGCGCGGATTGCACTTCTGCAACTTCTACTACAAAAACCAGAGAGTTATGCGCACTTTGTGCTAGCATTGTGCTGGGAGCACAACCTCATCCACGCGTAAGCGCGCTGTGCGTGCTCGCGGATTTGCACTCTGCTTTTCTCCTTCCTCCTTTCTCCTTCTTTCCTCTTCTCTTCTTCTTTCTTTCTAATTTTTTTTCTTCTTCCTCTCTTAGAAAAATTTCTTTTTCTTTCTCTTTTAATATAAATGAAATTTTTTTTATAAAAAAATAATAATAATAATATAATAATAATAATAATAAATAAATAAATAAATAAAATACTAAAAACAAAAAAAAAAACAAAAAAACTTTTTTTTCTCTTTTCCTCCATTTTCTTTTATTGCATTTGCTTATTTTCATTCATTGCGTTTTAATTTATTTTTTCTACCTTGTTCTCATTTTATTTTCTAAGTTTTCCATTTTAATAATGGTGTTGAACTTTCCTACTCAATTGTTGAGACTTTCTTACATTATTTTGGTGCTTCTTGACTTGTTTGATATTGTTGGGTGATGAGACTTTTAAATCAATGCTTCATCTTGTATGACTCTTGTGTCTTGGTGCATTGATATGACCTCATATTGTCTTTCATGACCCACTTCTTCTCGTTTGAACTTGATGCTCAATACACTCTTCATGCTTTAACTTTACTCTTGCATCGAGCTTAATGATATGCCTTAGCTTACATTGTTTTCTCACTCACATGCATAGCTAACATGTAGTAGGGAATCATACTCTTATTTGGCATTAGCCCCCGTCTATGTTCTAATTGCCTTGATATCTTTGTTATAGGCTTAATTTTCTTTCCTTTTCTTTCCTTTTAGGTTGGCCACCAAGAAGGAAAGAAAAGGATAAGCTTCTAAATGGGGCAACAAACAAGTCCTTTCGCACAACCTTTTGGAGGAACTCATCAATTGTAGCAACCCATCCACCTTGCTCTTCTTTGCATGAACCGAGGACAGTGCAATCTTCAAGTGTGGGGAGGTCGTCCGACCGATCTCCATGGATAACTGATGAGCGGATAATTTGTACGCTTTTTGGCATTGTTTTTAGTATGTTTTTAGTAGTTTGAGTTGAGTTTTTAGTATATTTTTATTAGTTTTTAGTTAAAAATCACTTTTCTGGACTTTACTATGAGTTTGTGTGTTTTTCTGTGATTTCAGGTATTTTCTGGCTGAAATTGAGGGACCTGAGCAAAAATCTGATCCAGAGACTGAAAAGGACTGCAGATGCTGTTGGATTCTGACCTTTCTGCACTCAAAGTGGATTTTCTGGAGCTACAGAAGCCCAATTGGCGCGCTCTCAACTGCGTTGGAAAGTAGACATCCTGGGCTTTCCAGCAATATATGATAGTCCATATTTTGCCCAAGATTTGATGGCCCAAACCGGCGTTCAAAGTCACCTACAGAAATCCCAGCGTTAAACGCCGGAACTGGCACCTAAATGGGAGTTAAACGCCCAAACTGGCATAAAAGCTGGCGTTTAACTCCAAGAAGAGTCTCTACACGAAAAATGCTTCATTGCTCAGCCCAAACACACACCAAGTGGGCCCGGAAGTGGATTTTTATGTCTTTTACTCATCTTTGTAATTCTTAAGCTACTAGTTCCCTATAAGTAGGACCTTTTACTATTGTATTTTCATCTTTCAATCTTAGGATCTTTTGATCATGTTTTTATGATTGAACCCTCTCTGGGAGGCTGGCCATACGGCCATGCCTAGACCTTGTTCTTATGTATTTTCAACGGTGGAGTTTCTACACACCATAGATTAAGGTGTGGAGCTCTGCTGTACCTCGAGTATTAATGCAATTACTATTGTTCTTCTATTCAATTCCGCTTGTTCTTTGTCCAAGATATCACTTGCTCTTCAACTTGATGAATGTGATGATCCGTGACACTCATCATCATTCTCACCTATGAACAAGGTGACTGACAACCACTCTTGTTCTACAAGCATATGAGGCTCTAGTGTTTATCTCTTGAATTCCTGATACATGATGCATGGTTGATCGCCTGACAACCGAGTGCTCGCCTGACAAACGAGCCAGCCATTCCGTGAGATCAGAGTCTTCGTGGTATAGGCGAGAACTGATGGCAGCATTCAAGAGAATCCGGAAGGTCTAACCTTGTCTGTGGTATTCTGAGTAGGATTCAATGATTGAATGACTGTGACGTGCTTCAAACTCCTAGCAGGCGGGGCGTTAGTGACAGACGCAAAAAAATCGCTGGATTCTATTCCGGCCTGACCGAGAACCGACAGCTGATTAGCCATATGCTGTGACAGAGCATAGGAACATTTTCACTGAGAGGATGGGAGGTAGCCACTGACAACGGTGAAACCCTTGCATAAGCTTGCCATGGAAAGGAGTAAGAAGGATTGGATGAAGACATTAGGAAAGCAGAGAGACGGAAGGGAAGGCATCTTCATACGCTTATCTGAAGCTCTCACCAATGATATACATAAGTATCTCTATCTTTATCTTTATGCTTTATTCATCATCTATACCCATTTGAGTCTGCCTGACTGAGATTTACAAGGTGACCATAGCTTGCTTCATACCAACAATCTCCGTGGGATCGACCCTTACTCGCGTAAGGTTTATTACTTGGATGACCCAGTGCACTTGCTGGTTAGTTGTGCAAAGTTGTGTAGTGATCACAATTTCGCGCACCAAGTTTTTGGCGCCGTTGTCGGGGATTGTTTTGTGTATGGACAACTGACGGTTCATCTTGTTGCTTAGATTAGGTATTTTTCTTCAGAGTTCTTAAGAATAAATTCTAGTGTTTCATGATGATCTGTTGAAGTCTGGCTGGCTGAGAAGCCATGTCTAATCTTTTTGGACCGAGGTTTCAACTTATCATCACAAGAGCTTGTTGATTTCTATCAATCTTGCTATTGGAGCAATGATCTGCTAAGGCTTGGCTGGCCATTGGCCATGTCTAGTGTTTTGGACCGAAACTTTCTCTGAAAGCTTGGCTGGCTGTGAAGCCATGTCTAATTCCTGGACCGGAGTCTTAGACTAGCATTGCAATGATTCCTGGAATCCAAATTGAGAATTCTAAAACCTTTATTTTCTATTTCCATATAATTTTCGAAAAAGCACAAAAAAATTTATAAAAATCATAAAAACCAAAAAGATTTTATGTTTCTTGTTTGAGTCTAGTGTCTAATTTTAAGTTTGGTGTCTTGCATGCCTTGTGTATTTGATCTTGGTTCTATTTTCAAGTCAATAGTACAGGGAACTGAAGATTCAGAACATGCAGCAGAGGAATTACACAGAAAAAGCTGGGCGTTCAAAACGCCCAGTGAAGAAGGACAGACTGGCGTTTAAACGCCAGCCAGGGTACCTGGTTGGGCGTTTAACGCCCAAAAAGGTAGCATTTTGGGCGTTAAACGCCAGAATGGATACCATTCTGGGCGTTTAACGCCAGGATGGCACAAGGGGGAGGATTTTGTTTTCAAAATCAAATTTTTTTTTAAGTTTTCAAAGTTTTTCAAAAATCAAATCTTTTTCAAATCATATCTTTTCAATCAAATGTTTTCAAAATCAATTTCTTTCCTTTTTCAAAGATACTTACTAACAATTAATGATTCGATTGAACATTTTAAGTATGTTGCCTTTTCTGTTGAGAAAGGTTTAATGTTTGAATCATATCTTTTCTTGTTAGGCAAGTCATTAATTTTTAAAATCAAATCTTTTTAAATTGTTTTCAAAATCATATCTTTTCAATCATATCTTTTTAAAACCATAACTTTTCAATCATATCTTTTTAATCACATCTTTTTCAAAATAGTTTTCAAATCATATCTTTTTGATTTCTAATTTCAAAAATCTTTTTCAAAAATTTCTTGATCTCTTTCTCACTCTTGATTTTCAAAAATCAATTAGAGTTTTTCAAAAATGTTTTCAAAATATTTCACTTGATTTTCGAAAATTTCTTCCTCTCTTCCCACATCCTTCTATTTATGGAGTACTACTCCTTCTAAATGCACAATTCGAACTCTATCTAATTAAGTTCGAATTCTTCTACCTCTTCTTTCTATTTTTCTGTTCCTCTGACACCTCAAGGAATCTCTATACTGTGACATAGAGGATTCCATATTTTCTTGTTCTCTTCTCTTTCATATGAGCAGGAACAAAGACAAAGGCATTCTTGTTGAAGCTGACCCTGAACCTGAAAGGACCTTGAAGCGAAAGTTAAGAGAAGCTAAGGCACAACTCTCTGTTAAGGACCTGACCGAATTCTTCAAAGAAGAAGAACCCATGGCAGCCGAAAACAACAACAATGCCAACAATGCAAGGAAGGTGCTGGGTGACTTTACTGCACCTACTCCCGACTTCTATGGGAGAAGCATCTCTATCCCTGCCATTGGAGCAAATAACTTTGAGCTTAAGCCTCAATTAGTTTCTCTAATGCAACAAAATTGCAAGTTCCATGGGCTTCCATTGGAAGATCCTCATCAGTTCTTAGCTGAATTCTTGCAAATCTGTGACACTGTCAAGACTAATGGGGTTGACCCTGAGGTCTACAGACTTATGCTATTCCCTTTTGCTGTAAGAGACAGAGCTAGGATATGGTTGGACTCACAACCTAAAGAAAGCCTGGACTCATGGGAAAAGCTAGTCAATGCCTTCTTGGCAAAGTTCTTTCCACCTCAAAAATTGAGTAAGCTTAGAGTGGAAGTCCAAACCTTCAGACAGAAGGATGGAGAATCCCTCTATGAAGCTTGGGAATGATACAAACAATTAATTAGAAAATGTCCATCTGACATGCTTTCTGAATGGAGCATCATAGGTATTTTCTATGATGGTCTCTCTGAACTATCCAAGATGTCTTTGGATAGCTCTGCTGGAGGATCTCTTCATCTGAAGAAGACGCCTACAGAGGCTCAAGAGCTAATTGAAATGGTTGCAAATAACCAATTCATGTACACTTCTGAAAGGAATCCTGTGAACAATGGGACAAATCAGAAGAAAGGAGTTCTTGAGATTGATACTCTGAATGCCATTTTGGCTCAGAACAAGATATTGACTCAACAAGTCAATTTGATTTCTCAAAGTCTGTCTGGAATGCAAAATGCACCAAGCAGTACTAAGGATGCTTCATCTGAAGAAGAAGCCTATGATCCTGAGAACCCTTCAATGGAAGAGGTGAATTACCTAGGAGAACCCTATGGAAACACCTATAATTCTTCATGGAGAAATCACCCAAATTTCTCATGGAAGAATCAGGAGAGACCTCAACAAGGTTTCAACAACAATAATGGTGGAAGAAACAGGTTTAGCAATGGCAAGCTTTTTCCATCATCTTCTCAGCAACAGACAGAGAATACTAAGCAGAACCCCTCTGACTTAGCAACCATGGTCTCTGATCTAATCAAAACCACTCAAAGTTTCATGACTGAAACAAGGTCCTCCATTAGAAATTTGGAGGCACAAGTGGGACAGCTGAGCAAGAAAGTTACTGAACTCCCTCCAAGTACTCTTCCAAGCAACACAGAAGAAAATCCAAAAGGAGAGTGCAAGGCCATCAACATGGCCGAATTTGGAGAGGAAGGAGAGGAAGTGAACGCCACTGAGGAAGACCTCAATGGGCGTGCACTAACCTCCACTGAGATCCCAAATGAGGAACCATGGGAATCTGAGGCTCAAAATGAGACCATAGAGATTCCATTGGACTTACTTCTACCATTCATGAGCTCTGATGAGTATTCCTCCTCTGAAGAGGATGAGTATGTCACTGAAGAGCAAGTTGCTAAATACCTTGGAGCAATCATGAAGCTAAATGACAAGTTATTTGGAAATGAGACTTGGGAGAATGAACCTCCTTTGCTCACCAAAGAACTGGATGACTTGTCTAGGCAGAAATTACCTCAAAAGAGACAAGATCCTGGGAAGTTTTCCATACCTTGCACCATAGGCACCATGACCTTCAAGAAGGCTCTGTGTGACTTAGGGTCAAGTGTAAACCTCATGCCTCTCTCTGTAATGGAGAAGCTAGGGATCTTTGAGGTACAAGCTGCAAGAATCTCACTAGAGATGGCAGACAACTCAAGAAAACAAGCTTATGGACTTGTAGAGGATGTCTTGGTAAAGATTGAAGGCCATTACATCCCTACTGATTTCATAGTCCTAGAGACTGGGAAGTGCATGGATGAATCCATCATCCTTGGCAGACCCTTCCTAGCCACGGCAAAGGCTGTGATTGATGTTGATGGAGGTGAACTGATCATTCAAGTGAATGAAGAATCCTTTGTGTTTAAGGCTCAAGGATATCCCTCTGTCACCATGGAGAGGAAGCATGAAGAGCTTCTCTCAAATCAGAGTCAAACAGAGCCCCCACAGTCAAACTCTAAGTTTGGTGTTGGGAGGCCACAACCAAACTCTAAGTTTGGTGTTGAACCCCCACATTCAAACTCTAAGTTTGGTGTTGGGAGGTTCCAACATTGCTCTGAGTATCTGTGAGGCTCCATGAGAGCCATCTGTCAAGCTACTGACATTAAAGAAGCGCTTGTTGGGAGGCAACCCAATGTTATATTTTATCTATTTTCTTTGTTGTTTTATTTTATTTTGTAGGTTGATGATCATAAGAAGTCACAAAATTAATTGAAAAAGAAAAAACAGAATGAAAAACAGGAAGAAAAACAGCACACCCTGGAGGAGAACTTGCTGGCGTTTAAACGCCAGTGAGGCTCGCAGTTGGGCGTTTAACGCCAGAAAGGGGCACCAGACTGGCGTTAAACGCCAGGAAAGGGCAAGAACCTGGCGTTAAACGCCAGAAAAGGGCACCAGCCCGGCGTTTAACACCAGATTTGGCACAAAACGTGTTTTTGCATGCCATTTGGTGCAGGGATGACTTTTCCTTGACACCTCAGGATCTGTGGACCCCACAGGATCCCCACCAACCCACCACTCTCTCTCTTCTTCCTCACCCATTCACCAATCACCTCAATACCTCTTCCCCAAAAACCCTTCACCTATCAAATCCCATCTTTCTCTTCACCACTCACATCCATCCTTCATAAAACCCCACCTACCTCACCCTTCAAATTCAAACCACTTTCCCTCCCAAACCCACCCATACATGACCGAACCATAAGCCCCTAGTCTCCTATATAAACCCTTCTTCACCCCTTCATTTTCACACAACCTAAACACCACTTCTCCCCCTCTTTGGCCGAACACAAAGCCATACCCTTCTTCCTCATTTCTTCTTCTTCTACTCTCTTCTTTCTTCTTTTGCTCGAGGACGAGCAAACCTTTTAAGTTTGGTGTGGTAAAAGCATTGCTTTTTGTTTTTCCATAACCATTTATGGCATCCAAGGCCGGAGAAACCTCTAGAAAGAGGAAAGGGAAGGCAAAAGCTTCCACCTCCGAGTCATGGGAGATGGAGAGATTCATCTCAAGGGTGCATCAAGACCACTTCTATGAAGTTGTGGCCTTGAAGAAGGTGATCCCCGAGGTCCCTTTTTCACTCAAAAAGAGTGAATATCCGGAGATCCGACATGAGATCCGAATAAGAGGTTGGGAAGTTCTCACCAACCCCATTCAACAAGTCAGAATCTTGATGGTTCAAGAGTTCTATGCCAATGCATGGATCACCAAGAACCACGATCAAAGTGTGAACCCGGATCCAAAGAATTGGCTTACTATGGTTCGGGGGAAATACTTGGATTTTAGTCCGGAAAATGTGAGGTTGGCATTCAACTTGCCTATGATGCAAGGAGATGAGCATCCTTACACTAGAAGGGTCAACTTTGATCAAAGGTTGGACCAAGTCCTCACAGTCATATGTGAAGAGGGCGCACAATGGAAGAGAGATTCAAGAAGGAAGCCGGTTCAATTAAGAAGGCATGACCTCAAGCCCGTGGCTAGAGGATGGTTGGAGTTTATCCAACGCTCAATCATTCCCACTAGCAACCGGTCCGAAGTTACTCTAGACCGGGCCATCATGATCCATAGCATCATGATTGGAGAAGAAGTGGAAGTTCATGAGTTGGAGTTGACATAGAGGGAGACGTCCTTATTGATGAGGACAAGCCCATCACCAAGAAAAGGATGGAGCAAACAAGAGACCCTTCTCATCATGAGATCCCTGAGATACCTCAAGGGATGCACTTTCCTCCACAAGACTATTGGGAGCAACTAAACACCTCCCTAGGAGAATTGAGTTCCAACATAGAACAACTAAGGGTGGAGCACCAAGAACATTCTATCCTCCTCCATGAAATTAGAGAAGATCAAAGACTCATGAGAGAGGAGCAACAAAGACAAGGAAGAGACATTGAGGAGCTCAAGCACTCCATAGGACCTTCAAGAGGAAGAACAAGCCGCCATCACTAAGGTGGACCCGTTCTTTAATCTCCTTGTTCTTTATTTTCTTGTTTTTCGAATTTTAGTGCTTATGTTTATCTATGTTTGTGTCTTATGATCATTAGTGTCTATGCCTTAAAGTTATGAGTGTCCTATGAATCCATCACCTTTCTTAAACAAATGTTCTTAATTGAAAAGAAAAGAATTGCATGAATTTTGAATTTTATAGCAGTTTAATTATTTTGATGTGGTGGTAACACTTTTGTTTTCTGAATGTATGCTTAAACAGTGCATATGTCTTTTGAATTTGTGGTTCATGAATGTTGGCTCTTGAAAGAATGATGAAAAAGGAGACATGTTACTGAGGATCTGAAAAATCATAAAAATGATTCTTGAAGCAAGAAAAAGCAGTGAATACAAAAAAAAAAAAAGAGAAAAGAAAACGAAAAAAAAAAGAAAACGAAAAAGAAAGAAAAAGAAAGAAATAAAGTTGTGATCCAAGGCAATAAGAGTGTGCTTAAGAACTCTGGACACCTCTAATTGGGGACTATAGCAAAGCTGAGTCACAATCTGAAAAGGTTCACCCAATTATGTGTCTGTGGCATGTATGTATCCGGTGGTAATACTGGAAGACAGAGTGCTTTGGGCCACGGCCAAGACTCAATAAGTAGCTGTGTTCAAGAATCATCATACTTAACTAGGAAAATCAATGACACTATCTGGATTCTGAGTTCCTAAAGAAGCCAATCATTCTGAATTTCAAAGGATAGAGTGAGATGCCAAAACTATTCAGAGGCAAAAAGCTAAAAACCCCGCTCATCTAATTGATACTGATCTTCATAGATGTTTTTGGAATTCATTGCATATTCTCTTCTTTTTATCTTATTTGATCTCCAGTTGCTTGAGGACAAGCAACAATTTAAGTTTGGTGTTGTGATGAGCGGATAATTTGTACGCTTTTTGGCATTATTTTTAGTATGTTTTTAGTAGTTTGAGTTGAGTTTTTAGTATATTTTTATTAGTTTTTAGTTAAAAATCACTTTTCTGGACTTTACTATGAGTTTGTGTGTTTTTCTGTGATTTCAGGTATTTTCTGGCTGAAATTGAGGGACCTGAGCAAAAATCTGATCCAGAGACTGAAAAGGACTGCAGATGCTGTTGGATTCTGACCTCCCTGCACTTGAAGTGGATTTTCTGGAGCTACAGAAGCCCAATTGGCGCGCTCTCAACGGCGTTGGAAAGTAGACATCCTGGGCTTTCCAGCAATATATGATAGTCCATACTTTGCCCAAGATTTGATGGCCCAAACCGGCGTTCAAAGTCACCTATAGAAATCCCATCGTTAAACGCCGGAACTGGCACCTAAATGGGAGTTAAACGCCCAAACTGGCATAAAAGCTGGCGTTTAACTCCAAGAAGAGTCTCTACACGAAAAATGCTTCATTGCTCAGCCCAAGCACACACCAAGTGGGCCCGGAAGTGGATTTTTATGTCTTTTACTCATCTTTGTAATTCTTAAGCTACTAGTTCCCTATAAGTAGGACCTTTTACTATTGTATTTTCATCTTTCAATCTTAGGATCTTTTGATCATGTTTTTATGATTGAACCCTCTCTGGGAGGCTGGCCATACGGCCATGCCTAGACCTTGTTCTTATGTATTTTCAACGGTGGAGTTTCTACACACCATAGATTAAGGTGTGGAGCTCTGCTGTACCTCGAGTATTAATGCAATTACTATTGTTCTTCTATTCAATTCCGCTTGTTCTTTGTCCAAGATATCACTTGCTCTTCAACTTGATGAATGTGATGATCCGTGACACTCATCATCATTCTCACCTATGAACAAGGTGACTGACAACCACTCTTGTTCTACAAGCATATGAGGCTCTAGTGTTTATCTCTTGGATTCCTGATACACGATGCATGGTTGATCGCCTGACAACCGAGTGCTCGCCTGACAAACGAGCCAGCCATTCCGTGAGATCAGAGTCTTCGTGGTATAGGCGAGAACTGATGGCGGCATTCAAGAGAATCCGGAAGGTCTAACCTTGTCTGTGGTATTCTGAGTAGGATTCAATGATTGAATGACTGTGACGTGCTTCAAACTCCTAGCAGGCGGGGCGTTAGTGACAGACGCAAAAGAATCGCTGGATTCTATTCCGGCCTGACCGAGAACCGACAGCTGATTAGCCATATGCTGTGACAGAGCATAGGAACATTTTCACTGAGAGGATGGGAGGTAGCCACTGACAACGGTGAAACCCTTGCATAAGCTTGCCATGGAAAGGAGTAAGAAGGATTGGATGAAGACATTAGGAAAGCAGAGAGACGAAAGGGAAGGCATCTTCATACGCTTATCTGAAGCTCTCACCAATGATATACATAAGTATCTCTATCTTTATCTTTATGCTTTATTCATCATCTATACCCATTTGAGTCTGCCTGACTGAGATTTACAAGGTGACCATAGCTTGCTTCATACCAACAATCTCCGTGGGATCGACCCTTACTCGCGTAAGGTTTATTACTTGGACGACCCAGTGCACTTGCTGGTTAGTTGTGCAAAGTTGTGTAGTGATCACAATTTCGCGCACCAGTAACAATTTTCTTTTTCAACACCAATGTTAGTTAGTTATTGCATTTGCATGATAGGTTGCATGTTAGTTAGAATTTGTACATATTTTACTACCTTCTTCTTATTAGGACTACTTGGTTAGAGTGATGAATCCTTTTCCGAGAAACTATTCTAGGGCAACCTACCAATTTGAAAATTTTTTGTTGAACTTGCTTGAAAGAATGTATTTTGGAACATGGTTTTTGAGCTAAGAACACACAAGCATGTGAGTTTTGAGCCTAATTGCGTGGTTACATCTTATAACCACTTATCGTCCTTCTTGTGTGCATTATTCTCTTTCTATGAATGTAATCTTTGATTTGTTTGATTCTTTATGTCCATTATTTTGTGTATTCATGCATTTATATGAGTGAGGCCATCATTTCATTAGCTCACTTACCCAAATAGCCTACCTTTTACTCTCCATTGTAACCAATTTTGAGCCTACGCTTAACCCACTTATTCTCAATTTAGCACATTACAAGCCTTAAAGCGAAAAACAATAAATGTCCTTTATTTGGATCATTGATTAGCTTAGGCTAGTGTGTGTGAGCATCATTCAAGTGTAGGAAACTTGGGAGGGACATTGGTTGAGGTAAAAGGATGTGTTTTGTCTTGTACTCTTATATTTTGGAATCGGGTACATACTCATGTGTTAATTAAATGTAAGACCTTATGCATTGATATTCTAGAAAGAAAAAAAAGAGAAAAACAAAAGAAAAAATATATAATAATATATATGAAAATAGAAAAGAAGGAAAAAAAGAAGAAAAAAGAAAGCAATAAAAGGGGACAAAATGCCCCAAAGTAAAGTTCAAATAAAATCAATGCATATGTGTGATAATCAAAAGAGAATGCATGAGTATGCGAAAAAGTGGGGAATGGGGAGTTAGATTAGTACTTAATTGTATAGGTTATTATATAGGCTAGGTGGGAAAATTTAAGCTAATCAAAGATTCAAATCCTAGTCCACTAGCCATATATGACCCTACCTTGACCCTAGCCCCATTACAACCTAAAGAAAAGACCTCATGATAATTGTATGCATGCATGAAATAATTGTTAATTGTTAAATGAAAAACAAATTTTGGAAAGCATGATTAGGGGAGAATTGAGAGAATCGACCCTACACACTTGAGCGACTAGAGTGCAAACACTTCCGGTGAGGGTTCGATGCTCAATTCCTTGATTCCCGGCTTTCATGAGCATTCTTCTCGCAAGTCTACTTGAACTTCATTTTGATATTCGAATTGGTAGGATTCATGAATCGTTATATGATCTTGGCCCTACTTGTGCATGTATGACTTGGAGGATTGATTTATTTTTAACCAAGTAGGTAAAATCATTTTGCATTTAGTTGCATCCATTTAGATAGTTACATATAGTTTAGGTTGCATATAGTTTATTTACAGGGAATAAATGTTGATACCCTTTGTTTTTCTATTGGCTTAAGCATGAGGACATGCTTGGTTTAAGTGTGGGGAGGTTGATAAGCCCCATTTGTAGGGTTTATCTTGTATTAATTTTTGGGGATTTTATCACCTTTCACCCATATTTATTCAATGAAATAGCATGGTTTTGTATATTCTCCTTTAATTGTGCTTAAGAGTGAAAACATGCTTTTTAGGTCTTAAAATAGCTAAATGTAATTTACCTTGATTCCATTAGATACCTTGATATGTTTGTTAAGTGATTTCAGATTTAGGAGGCAAAGATTGGATTAAGGGAATGAAGAAAAAGCATGTAAAGTTGGAGAACTCATGAAGAAATGATGGAACCAAAAAGCTGTCAAGCCTGACCTCTTCACACTTAATTGACCATAACTTGAGCTACAAAGGTCCAAATGATGCGGTTCTAGTTGGGTTGGAAAGCTAACATCCGGGGCTTCGAAACGATATAAGATTTGTCATAGTTGCATCGCACATAAGGGCGCGCATGTGCACAGTACACGGACGCGCCGATGGTGGCACATGACCCACTTAATGCAACACGTGGCCAGCGATTTTAGAAGCCTTGTGGGCCCAATCCAACTCATTTCTGATGCTATTTAAGCCAAGGATTGAAGAGGAATCAACATACTTTTGATCATTAGTCATAGTTTAGTTTTAGAAGGAGTTAGAACTACTTTTTAGAGAGAGAAGCTCTCACTTCTCTCTAGAATTAGGATTAGGAATTAGGGTTAGATTAGGATCTTATATTTCTAGGTTTAATTCAAGTCCCCTTCTACTTCTACCTCCAATTGGTGATTGCTACACTTTGGTTCTTCTCTCTATCCCTATTCTCTTCTTGTAATTTCTCTTATTTTGTTTCTAGGTTTTGTAATTGAGATACTCTTGTTCTCTTTATTTTCTTTCAATAATACAATTTGAGGTAATTCATGATAATTGTGATTTCCTTGATTGTTGTTGTTAATTCTTTACATTCAATTGTAGTTAGAATTCATTCTTGTTGTGATTGACTATACTTTTCTTTTGTGCCTTCCAAGTGTTTGATTAAATGCTTGGAAGAATGTTAGACTAGAATTTTATGTTCTTGGCTTGAGAAGGTAACTTAGGATTTCTTAAGTCACTAGTGTCTAATTGATTGATAGTTGATAGCCATTTACTCTAGCCTTCATTAATCCAATTAGTGGAAAGCTAGGACTTATGGACTAGGATTGATATAACTCACTTGACTTTCCTTTGTTAATTGATTTGAGGATGACTAAGTGGGATTAATCCTTGCAACTACCATACTTGTGGCTAGTGATAATGATGAAGACCCTTGACAACCAAACCTTGCCAAGACCATTTTGTGAATAAAGTTTTCCTACCATTTACTATTCACATTTCTCATCCAAAACCCCAAAATAAACAAGTCCATAACCAATAACAAGAACACTACCCTGCAAGTCCTTCGAGAGATGACCCGAGGTTTAAATACTTCGGTTTATAGATTTTAGGGGTTTGTACTTGTGACAAACAAATTTTTGTATGAAAGGATTTTTGATTGGTTTAGAAACTATACTTGCAACGAGACTTCAATAGTGAAATTCTATACCATCAAAAATCCAATCATCAAAATGTGAAGTTCTAGGATTACCTTCAGCGTCCCGGAGCCTTACATCTTACATCATTGGGCACTATTACCATACTGAGAACCTTCAGTTCTCATTCCATACTTTGTTGTTATTTTTCAGATGCAGATCGTAATTCACCTCGGTGAAATTGCAGACATGATGGCAAAGCGGAGTATGGTTTCTTCCTGGTTTATTTCTGTGTTATTTTGTAGTAGTACTTTCTCTCACCCTTTAGTTTTAGAATTTATGGCCTTAGAGGCTTATATGAGAGATAGGTTGTATAAGCTGTTTTATTCTCAAAGATTCTATATTTTTTTTGTTTGGGCTAGTCGCTTAAACTCCGCAGGCAAGGGCTAGTCTTCTTTTGTTTGTATATATATATATACATATACATATATATATATATATATATATATATATATATATATATACTTTGTTGATCTATTAATTAATACCTTGTATTTTCTGAGCTTTATTTCAAGGTTGTATACATTATGTTTTGTATCCTTTCGCGCCAAATGCGTTTAGTTACCGTGCGAACGCTTCACGTATGTAATTCCACATTATGCGACTTTGAGCTTTAATCTTTCATCGGGCTTCTAGAATATATATATATATATATATATATATATATATATATATATATGTATGTATGTATGTATGTATGTATGTATGTATAAGCCTTAGGATTGTCGTAAGTTTTGATTAACCTTTGCTTTACGGCTAGAGGTGAGGCTTAGGGTAATTAGGGTGTTACAGTGTGCAACACGCCAGGCTTAAAGTTCGACAGTGAAATCTCACCCTCAATTTGGCGTTCAACACGCAAGGTATAGGGCATGCCACAGGCCCAAAAGAGCTAATGTTGAAAGAGTAGCGTGCAACACACTAAGCATGGGGCATGCCGCATGCCCAAACCATACTTCCCAGGACTATTTTAAGAACCCGACGTGCTGTACGCCTGGATCAAGACGTGGCATACTGAGCCAACTTTTTTCAAGCTCAAAAATAAGCATTTCAAGAACACAAGAGAACGTGCGACATGGCACAACAATGGCGTGTCACATGCCAAGAAGAGGAAGCTCCAGGGGAATCTAGAGGCTAGAGTGCAACATGCCAAGCATGGGGCGTGCAACATGCCAGGTAAGCTAGCTCTAGGGGACTTGGAATTTGAGCGTGCAACACGCTAGAGTACAAACAGCATGCCTTCGAAGGTCTCTCCAAGCATAGAGCTGGTGTGCATCTCGCCATACGTGGGGCATGCCACACGCCAAGGGTGTGGATGCCCAGTGATCTTGAAAACTTGGCGTGTAACACGCCAAGGCCGGGGCATGCCACACGCCAAAGCCTTGCTCCCATTGTTTACCAAATTGAAGGGTGTGCAACACGCCCTAGCCCAGAGAAGCTGTTGGAGAATTGAATTGCTAAAGTCTTAAACCTGAATCACAATTGAGAGTTGAATATAAAATGCGATAGATTTGATTTGATTTGATTTTGTTTTATTTTTGTTTTAGTTTTAATTTATTTTGAATTTAATGATTAGGTTTTGTTTTAGGTTGAATATATAAGGTTTCTCAAAACTTTGAGGGGGGACCGTTTTGCCATTTTTCAATTTGTCTTTGATTTTGAAGCTTAAGCATTAGTCAGTAATCTCCTCAATTAAGGTTAGGAGCTCTATTGATTCCTATGGACTAATGTTATAGCTTTTCAACTTTGGGTAATGCATTGATGTTTTCTTAAGAAAGAGTGTTTTGTTCATCATCTAAAGAATTTGAATGTGTTGGAAAGCAATTCTCTTCTTACTTGAATTCTCTTAATATCTTGGAAAAGTTAATTAAATCAAGCTTGAAAACTTCTTCTCATGATTCTTAGGTTTTGAACTTGGACTTGATAGGTGACATCGAATCAACCAATTTTAGTTCTTGAGAGTTGTGTGATTTTTTAAATCAGTGAATATTCTTAACCTCTTATCACAATTGATTAATCAAAAAATTGATAATTGATTAGGATTAGAGAAATTGAATTACCAAAGAATTAGAGTTTGATTATTTATGATTTGCCATAAGTACATCTTTGCATAATCAAGGTGGAAAGGTAAAAGTATTTTTCCAGAAGTCTCAACATCTCTGAACCCTTAACTCTCTTAATCATATTATTTTCTCACTCGTTTAGTATTGCTTTGGTTAAATTCCCTATTATTATGCTAAGTGTTTTTGAAATCCTAAGTTTGTGATTGTCTAACTAGAATAATCAATTGACTATTGCTTGCTTAATCCGTTAATCCTCGTGGGAATAATAACTCACTCATGTGGTATTGTTTGAGGCAATTTAGTGCACTTGCTGATAGTTTGTGGTTTGTAAAATCCACATCAACCGGCGGAAACCCTCCCTCTTCCACGACCACAAGACCAACTCTTGACATCTCTGCTACCTGTCGTCGTGTTTGCAAAGAGAATACCAATTAACATTAATCAACATATATACAACACAAATTCTTCAACATTTATATTATTTCAAACAAAATTTGACATAACCTCACCTAAAATTTGACATATATCTACCTTTACGGTTCCCACAAATCTAGCCAAACTTAATCCATAACATTTCTTGTAAAATATATTAACTTGTTTATACTATTGTATACATTTATAAGGGTATCATACATATTGATATTTGAATCTCAAAGAATGTCATTATATGTAACGTTAATCATTATACATTTATTTGAAAATATAAGGAATTAAGTTAAATTTTACCAAGATTTAAAAAATAAGTGTTAATTGTTGCCTTAAAATAAATGATTTCTTCAATTACTATATGATAAATCCATATTTTACGATGAGTTTTGTATTGAAATGAGTAGATTTTATCAACTTATCTTGCATTTATTCACTGAAATAGCATAATTTTGTGAATTTCTCCTAATTGTGCTTAATGGTTAAAAACATGATTTTTATGCTTGAAAATTGTCAAATTTAATTCGCTTCTATTCTATTTGATGTTTTGATATGTTTGTTGAGTGATTTAAAGCTTAGAAGGCAAGGATGGGTTGAAGAAGTGAAGAAAAAAAGCATGCAAAGTGGAGAATTCAAGAAGAAATGAAGTTTTGGAGAATTTCATGGTCGTGCATACGCATGCCTTATGCGTTCGCATGAATCCCAAGTTGCGCATACGCATGACTCATGCGTACGCATCTTTTGGAAGATCGCCAATTTGTGCATACGCATCCTTCATACGTGCGCATGATTTCTAGCACGTGATTTACTTAAGTAAATATGTGGATCGCGATTTTAGGGCTTTCTTGGACCCAATCTAATGCATTTCTGAAATATTTGATGCAATTCTCAAGGAAGATCAAGGGAGAGAGCAATTAGGATATTTTAGAACCATGTTTTAAGATAGAATTCTAGAGAGAGAAGCTCTCTCTTCTCTCTAGAATTTATGATAGTTTTAGGTTAAATTCTCTTATATGTAGATTTTAATTCTTGTTCTTTTGTAGTTCTTTTTATATTTTCTTGTTCTATTGTCTCAATTTGCCTAGTTTCTCTTGTTAGTTTCTTTATTCTGTCTATTTCAGTTTATGAATAATTATTGAATTTCACTTTCATTTAATACAATTTTATGTTTTCATGTCCTTTGATGTTTGCTTTAGTTGCTATTACTGTTATCTTGTTTTGGTAGTTTTAGATTTTTTTTATTCTTGTGAATTGTCATGTTTTACTTTTATACATCCTAAGTGTTTGCTGAAACGCTCCATTTAGTTTTAGAGTAGATTTTTGTATTCTTGGCTTGAGTTGGTAACTTGGGTAATCTTGAGTTACTAATGTCCAAGTTGATTGATAATTTGGAGATCTTAATTAGTCATATTTTCATTGATTCTAATCTTTACTAATTCAAGTAGTAAGTTGTTTAGAACTTAGGCAGCGTTTGTTTGCGAGACAGAGACTAAGAGACAGAGACAGAGAGACAGAGACCAAGATACAGCGACAGAAATAAATATTAGTATTGTGTTTGGTGTGAAAGTGTACAATACTGATTTATGTCTCAGTATCCTGTTTGGTTCGAAATAAAAATTGGAGACTAAATATTTAAAATTACTAAAATGCCCTTAATTTTAATTAAGAACCCTAACCCCCAAATACAATTCATTTTCTTCAGCATCCAACCCTAACCCTTTTTTTTCCTCTTCTCTACCCTTTCTCCTCTCCTCTACCGTGAAATCCTGGAGCCTGACCCACCGCCGATAGCACCTCCATTGGTGGGAACCACGGCGGCGCCTCTCCAGTTCTCGTTGGTTCATCTTCGTGGCCCCAGTTGCCACCCTCAGTTTGTGACGCTGCTGGTGTATCCACGCCTGTGGGTCTGCATCGCCACCGTCTTGGAGCTGTGCGTCTGGTCTCTGCTGTTTCTCTGTCAACGGAGCTGGTATGTTCTTTCAATTTACGTTATTTGCTTGTTAATTTTGTGAAGTTCAAGAGGGATTTTTGATTCCCCCATTTTCTGATTTGTGAGACCCTCAACTTCTAATTTGTCCTCATGTTGATGCGAACGTTTAAATTCCTCGTTCGATGAATTGAGATTTGTCCTAATTTGCTTAAAATTGATGATTTGTGCTTCTTCAAATGTTGAAGATTTCTGAAGTTGTTATATCCGAGTTCTTATTTGCCCTCATTTGCAGATTTATGTATTCTGTGTCATCTTTTTTAAGGATTTGGGAATGTGTGATTACTGATTGCTGATTCCATTGTTTGTGTATCATAAATTTTTTTTTCAGCTTACTTGTGGTTGTTAATTGCTGATTTGTAAATCTGTGATTATTATTTTTTAAAATTTATTTTTGACGATTACTGTATAGCAAATCAAAGAAGATGATTTGAGAGTTGTATATCATAATTATGTTCCTGTTGTGACCCTTTTTTGTTATCGAAATTAGTACTCACTGGTGTCTGAAAATTTATTGGAAAAGCTAGAGGCACCAATATTTGATTTTAAATACAAAAGATTAGACATTAGTTAGCTTGTTTGTTAATTGTATCTTGCCTAAGTTTGTAGTTAGTGAAGTTTGTTATTTCCTTCTTGACTTCTCAATCTAATTTTCACAATTGTTTATTGAATTTTTGCTATCAAGAGTTGCAGATTCTTATACACTAGTGCTTTTATGTTAATGGTTACCACCCAGTGTGTTTCTCCCTTGTTTTGGAGGCACACTTTATCTATCCATAGTAATAGCATTATTACAATTCACAAAATCAATGTACTGCTCTTATTGTAACAAACACTATTTTTCATTAAATGAATTGACAAGAATTCGGTCTTAATATTTTAGCTTTTATGTTTTTGTATTAATTTACCATTTGGGCTTTTTGTTATCTGTTAGCGGTTTTGGGAGGAATTGAAGGGTGGACGTAGGCAGAAGTGGTCTTCCCCATTCTTGCAAATTGCAATGAGATATATTGAATTGGAAAATTTGTTTTGATTAGATTCGTTGGTGCATTTTATTTTGATTAGTTGATTCATTCTTGTGTTGTGTTACTATTTGTTGTTAACCTGCTAAATGATTTTTGCTTACTGTTAAAGGTATAGCCTAGTTAACAATGGCTTCCACAAGTAGAAGATCCACAAGTGGTTTGTATGTCAGCAGCAAGGTAACGGGAGAATAATTTGGTGCGTGTGGTTTAAGAGCACCGTTACAAGTTTCGAATAGCATGGCCAACCTGGGTAGAAAGTGAATTCTAATTTGAAGACGAGCAAACGAGTGGAAAATCTTCATACTGATGTTGTGTATCTGAAATTGTTAGCATTCCTTCAACTTCTTATTTCTGTAGTCTGTGTTGTCTTGGTCATTTTATTGTTGTGTAAGTTTTAGTATGACCTTTGAACTCAAATAGACAAATGAGAAATTGTAATAACTAGTTTGAGAACATGTTTTAGTATTTTTATTGTTAATTATAAAATGAGTACAGGTTCAATATCTCTTCTTCTCTTTATTACTGTAGTCCTTTTAACTTCACTACTGCTCTCACTTTATATTTCCTTTTTGTTATTAAATACCGTATAAGAGGAATCATATTATTTATCTTATTATACCACTACTTCTATGTAAATAAATTAACCAAAAACTACCATTCTATGTAAATCAATTATTATTTATCTTATTTTACCACTACTTCTTCTTGAATAACAGAGATGATGACATTCTCATCTTAAACCAATATTTAAAGAGTTAATGAAAAATAAGTTTTTTTCTTCCATAAAGAAATGAAAAGGCTTGTTCTTTGTGTTGTGATCCTGTTATTAACAAAAGCAAAGACTAGAAGAAGAACTGCATTACTGAGAACCACAAATTATAAGAATGGGACAGTTGATGACCAAAAACTAAAACATAATTGTCATTAACAAGATCATGACCATAAATATTGTACTTAGTAACAAATTCCTGCTCAAACCACCAAAATAAAGGCCATACCACAATACCAATAAAATTGTACAAAGAACCTACACCTATTCTGAACAGAGCAAAATAAAGGCATTTCCAAAATATCTATCCAAAATGCATACCAAATATAAGTTTGTACGTTATATCATCTTAAACATAACCTACTCCCAAAATCCTAAAACCCTACAGTGAAAAACTTAATACCCTAGCCCAAACCTAATACCCTTAACCAACAGTCAACGTCATATAATGGAGCGGACAAGGCCAATTATCTGTAAATCTGACAAGCCACAGAAGTGTGCATACACGTTAGGACTTTCACCAAACTTCAAAACCGCCCTCACCACCTCATCATCACCGAACCCAAGCTGTGTGAGCTTCTCGCCAACTTTCCACTTCTCGTTCACACCAACAATGGCATTAGCTATCAGTTGTGCATTCTTCCTTTGGTCAGCTGAAGATTGCTGAATATGGTCGGCCATCCTCTCCAGTACGTCAAGTTGTTTTCTCTTTCTCCCATATCGCCTTGTGCTTGCTGCACTCGCACCTGCTTCAGATTGTGATGCTTGTCCTTGCATTGCTGGTCCTTCGCCGTTGTCTGGATACGGAGACATATCAGACTCATCAAATCCAACTTCAGTGTCTTCTGTCTCTTCGTTAACCTGTTCTTCCGCATCAAAACCACTAACTGCTGCTGCTCCTGTAGCTCTATCCCTGCCAAATATACCCTCCAGCCGGTGAAAAAGAGAAAATAGCTTGCCAGGACTGTAGAACTTGGTTGGATGTGCCTGTGAAAAAATAAACCGCATTTAACAAATTTTTTATGAAGTTAATATTAAAAAAAAAAAGAAAACATGAATGGCTGATGATGTGTGGAAAGCGATCCAACACAAAACTCACCGGCAAGTGTACCGGGTCGCATCAAGTAATAATAACTCACATGAGTGAGGTCGATCCCACAGGGATTGAAGGATTGAGCAATTTTAGTTTAGTGGGTGATTTAGTCAAGCGAATCAAGTGTTGATTGGGTGATTTGTGTTTAACAGAAAGTAAATGACAGTAAATGTAAAGGGGAGAGGGAAAATTTCAGTAAAATAAAGAACAGAAGAGTAAAAGTGCAGAAACTTAAAGAGCAAGAAAGTAAATGACTGAAACTTAAAGTGCAAGAAACTTAAATTGCAGTAACTTAAATGGCAAGAAAAATAAATTGCTAGAAGATAAAAGGGAATTAAGGAGTGGGATTGCAAGATCTTAACAAAAGAAAAGTAAATTGCAATAATGAAGATAGCAGAAATTGAATTGGATGCAAACAGAAATTTAAACAGCAAGGAAATTAAAGTGCAGTAAAAGTTCACAGAAGAACCAAAAGTGATCTCAGGATCCCAAGGGCTTAGGTAGCAGAGCCTAAAACCCAATTTCCTTCCCAGATCTGAATTCACTAAACAATTGACAGAAAAATGAAAGAAGAAGCAAGAGAAGAATAAAATTTGGATTGAATTATGCAGAAAATTAAAGGCAAAGAGCTTGAATGGGAATTGGGACAGAATTTCCCCAATTTCACACACCCAATACTCAGGAAACAGAAGAGTAGAATTGCCCAAGAGAATTGAGGAAGGAGATTTTCCTTTGATCCTCTTAGTTCTCGGTCAAGTCTTTCAAGGAAGCTTGAAAGTAAAATTTCAAAGCCAAGGTAAAAGTGAAAATTCAAAAGTGAGCATCCAGGTCCTAATTACATCAAACTAAGTCCTATTTATACACTTTCTATTCTTGGCTAATGGGATTTGGATGGGCTTTTGGATTGGTGAAGAAATGAATTCAAATTAATTTTCAATTTGAATTTTTGGCCCAAAAGATTGCTTCCAGGAGGCTGCCCTGCCCTTGTGGAGGGCAGGGCAGAAAATTGATGCTAGGCACAAGAAGTTGGTGCGGCCATAGTGCGCATGGTGAAGAAATTGGTGCGCCAGAAGCTGCGTGGTGCGCATGAGGAGGAAATTTGGTGCGCCAGAGGCTGCCCTGCCCGCGCCAAGGGCAGGGCGGGAAGGTTGGTGCGCCAGAACGTGATGCGTGCGTGCGCTTGGTGCTGCCAGAATTGAGAAGCGCGCGTGCGCGTGCTGCATGCTGGTGCGTGGATGATGCCTGCCCGCGCCAAGGGCAGGGCAGGAATGGTTTTGTGCGCCAGGAAAGGAATGTTGCGCGCGGTTGGTGCGCCAGGAAGCAAATTTGGTGCGCCAACTTCAAATGCTGCCCTGCCCGCGCCAAGGGCAGGGCAAGGTTCCTTCCTTCAAGTCGTGGGTTCGATCCTGGGAGGAAGCAAACACGCTAGTTTTTCTTTTGATTTCTTGGCATGCTATTTGGTCTCAAGGCTTGGCTTCCTCATGGTTCTTGGTTCGACCCTTGTGGCTTGCATGGGAGCTATTTTCTCCTTGATTTTCTTCCTCATGGAGCCCGATCCTGCTCTCCACAAGGGCAGGGCAGAAATTGCTTCTCTTGGTTCCAAGGCATTATTTTGTGCTCTGCCCTTTGGAGTGGGCAGGGCAGGGTTGCCTATGCTTGCTTGGTCACTTGATTCTGCCCTTGTGGAGGGCATTCTGCCCTTGTGGAGGGCATTCTGCCCTTGTGGAGGGCAAGATTGCTTCCATTATGAGTTGCGGCACGCTTCTCCCTTGATTCGGCCACGCTTTTCTTTCCTCGGCTACACTTTCTTAGGCCACGCTTTTCATTTTCTTTTCTTTTCTTCACCTAAAACAAACCAAACAACCACTCAAAGTATCACTAAATTCAAGAAGCTTATAAATCAATTATAATGCAATTAAAATTAGCTTAAACCTCATGATTTAACATTAATTTCATAGTGGTTGCTTGATTTAGAGAAGTTGTGCATTTTCACTCCAAATCACTTACTTAGGATGCAAGAAAGTGTATAAATGCTAACAAAACAAGTGAAATTAGCTTGAAAAATGGGTATATGATGACTTGTCATCAGCTGATACTTGTATATATTATAGAGCATGTTCCATTGCTTAGTGTGAAAGCAAGAAGAGAAGGAAGTTGCTCTTGCCAACACCAGAGTCACCCATGAATAACACCGAATACAAATAATCAAAGCTGCTATTCCCTGCCTTTGAACCTGAACCCATTTCTCTCTTTTCTTTTTTTACCCTTTCCAAATTCATTCAAAAAACTCCAAAAAAAGCATGCAAGTAGACTCATTCAAAAAGTAGGAGAGTGAATCATACTTAGGACAAGTCTGCCTATGAACAAGTGTCTAAATAAATAGTGAAACAACAAATTACCAACAAAGTCATTCAAGTCATAGACTGCAGGAAATTTTAACTACTAGATGGGTAAATTATGCAAAAGTGAAATAATTCTACTTATGTTGTCACGCAAATTCATTCATCAGTCAATTCAATCCATTGACTCCAGACTTTATTGTAATTAGAGTTTGTGAAATTGTATTATTCACACAACAAATATAAAAGAATGATATTCCCATTAAATATATATAGAAATTCAATATGAGACTAACACATGTTTGTACACACTCAAACTGAATGGTGGAAATCACAAATGATGTATTATCAAGTTAACAAAATAAGCCAAGTCTAAAGTTCTCTATACCAGAAGAATACTAGCATAAAGCTTGATAATACTCTGAATTATTACAGCATTATTCAACTAGACTTGTTCAAGAAGTACAAAGTGGCTCAGACTAAACAAAGATATGAATCACACTCACCTTCAACCATGCATCAAGGACATCTTTGCTGTCAACCTCCACACATTGTTTCTCATGGTTCCAGTCGAATCCGCTACAACCAAGCATGTCAGCGGCGTACTAATACTTCTCCTTCAATTGCTTGTGTTTATTCTTACAGTGCTTCGCAATCAGTGTACAACCGGGGAAGGCCTCCAGCATCTTCAGAGCCAGTTTCTCGAATATTCCGGGTTTAAACTGCCCACAATCAACCCTCTGACCGTCTACGACAAACTCCTCCATGAAGCCAACAAAAGCGTTAGTCTCTTCATCACTCCAAATGCGCTTGTTCTCCATATTCACCTACCAAAATTAAGATAATCAAAATTGTGCATAAATTATCTAAATTAAATTTACTTAACATGAAATAGGTAGTTGCCATTATGAATTAAACAGCAAAAATTACACAAATAGTGAAAATAACAAAAAAAGGTCATTGCCATTACAAATGAAACAGCAAAAAATAACAAAATAGTAAAAATACTAAAACAGGTAGTTGGCATTACATCTGATAATAAAACAGCAAACAATATCACCAACAAGAAGTTGCCATTACAAATGAAGACATGCTATTACAAATTTTTCGGTCTCAATAAGTCATACAAATTAAAATGTGGCCATTACAACAATACTCAATCCCTTACAGGGTTTGTTTTACACTACTCTAACTACTCCATACGACTTGCACGCCACTCTTCATACATCTCAGTTGCTATGTTGTCACGCCAGTGAGTCCACTCGTTCGTGTTTTCAACCACATCAATCATTCCATCTTGTTCTTCATCTCCATCAGGCATAAATTCATCCAATATGCTACCTTCCTCCTCTGGATCCATCTCCATGCTCTTTCGAATGAAATTTTGCAGCAAACAACAGGCAATAATTATCTGAGATTGTATCTTTAGAGGGTAAAAGCTAGGGCTTCTTAAGATGGACCACCTCTTTTTCAGCAAACTAAAGCATCGCTCAATGATATTCCTTGCGGAAAAATGAACCCTATTAAAATATTCTTGGTAATTGCGCGGTGCACGTGCTCCTTGGACCCACTCTCTTACATGAAATCGAGTGCCTCTATATGGTGTGAGAAACCCCAGACCATTTGTGTAACCAGCATCAACTAAATAGTAATTACCTATAGACGAGTAATGTAAACAAGGTAAGACGTTGGCTATATTGAACTCAAGGTAATTGTATAAAGCTTAACTTCAAAGATGGCATCATTACCGTGGGGTATCTTAAGACTAACACGATGAGTTATTGCATCTCAAAGTATTCATGAATTAGACGCCGATCCCTCCCATCCACTTAGTACATAGACAAAACCCATCTCCCTGTTACACACACCTAAGACATTGGTGCATATTTTACCCTTTCTTGTTCGGTATCTTGCCTTCTCCGACTCGGGGACTGTCACCTCTATATAAGTGCCATCTAATGCTCCCAAGCAACCCTATCATCCATAGAAAGATATGATACTCAGATATAGAATCCTTCAAAAAATACCCAAACATACACAACATCGAATAAGCTCTACCTTAAACCTTCTCCATGTGGGGTCGGGACAATCCTCTTCAACTGGTGTAGCCTTGGCAAACAAAATGCTTTGAATCCGTATCACAGCCTTCAAAACTTTATTAAAATACTTACTAACTGTCTCACCGTACCTACAAAATCTAACCTACAGACTATGATTTTTTTGTGATACGCTAAGATAATTAAGAAAGTCGCAACCTGCTCCGGCAGGCTTACATGACCATCCTCGGTAAGTCCTCCTTGAACTTGGAGCAACTCACACAAATTTGCAAAGGCATTTGTGTTCATTCTCAACTCCCAGATACAATTCCTATCACCCTCACCAACGATACGCTCTAAAGCCTCACGTCTAACTCTACTATTCATTCTTCCACCTAACGATAATTGGCCACTAGTTCTATCCCTAAAGTAAACAAATAGCATAAGCACGAAGAACAACATCAAGTCTTCATGGTTAGATCTCATCTCTTCATAAAATGACACGCATCGCTTAATAATTTTCGACCGCTCCATTTCTTCCTATCAAAATCATTACATCAAAAAATACATAAACATTTAAAGAAATCTAACAATAGTTGATGCAAAATCTGTTATATCTTAGGACCAAAAACAAGATCAAGAAACTGAAATCAAAAGACAATTAACACTATCTAGATCTAATCATATATATTGAAGTTTATCTAATCATATATATTGAAGATTATCATAACAGAATATGGATATAAAGAGAGTATGATATAATATAGCATTTGTTTGCATAGAGAGTATGTATATAAAAATTGTTTGATTTGTGTTAGATTTGGAGTGGAAGATAAATGCTGTCAACCGACCATATTTAAATTAATTAAAAAATTATACTCCTTAACAAATTACTAATTTCTACAAAAGGCTTGAATTAAGGAAAGAGCTGCTGCCATAGTCTTCATTTCAACTATTAATGTGTCAATAGAAAAATGTGATATAACAATAATAATTGTATTTGAGCTACAACTACAAGTCTAATATTTAAAGAGAGCATGATATAAACCGAATTCATCCTGTGTGATATTACAATATTTTAAAAAAGAAAACACCATTCATAGTCTAACATGTACTTATTTTTCAAAAAACAATGTTACATTTCAAAATCGGGACAATGAACTATCAACTTAAAATCAACAGTTGGTTTGAGGGGATTCAATGTAGGTTAAAATATTGAAAGGAGAGAATATGTCAAGACAATGAACCTCCTAACACATAATAGGCCACTCCAAGTATAGAAAGTAAATATTTTCCTAACTACAGAGATAAAACAAAAATAACTAGCCAATCAAAACATATCAACACAAATGGAATCTAAACTAGGGAACTATGCATAACTACACTGCTCTGCTGTCCTAAATCAGTTTTATGGCAGCTTGAAAAGAGGAAAGGTACTTAAAATGTGTTAATAGGATAGGAAGCAAATGAAAAATAAAACAGTTATAACGGGATATAATATTGTTCAAATACAAAAGCAAGCTAATCAAAATCACAACCTGAAGTAGCC
Source organism: Arachis stenosperma (assembly GCF_014773155.1). Classification (NCBI taxonomy): domain Eukaryota; kingdom Viridiplantae; phylum Streptophyta; class Magnoliopsida; order Fabales; family Fabaceae; genus Arachis; species Arachis stenosperma. The sequence goes on along the minus strand of NC_080386.1, from coordinate 79,760,123 downwards.
GATTCATGGGAACTGGCCTTTTTAGATCCTAAATAATTTTCTGAAACAGCATGTAATCTCAATATCCACCCAAAATATCTTGCAGGTCCTAAATGCAAAATTCTCACACCTTATAAACCAAGATAGAACTTAAGCAACACTAGCACTAGAAGGTAAATCTCTATGAATGAAAAGTTATGGCTAGCATTTTTTGATTTGCAAACTGATTAGACATTGATGATTCTTGATAATTGCAGAGCAAGATTGGATTTTATATCAGTACATCTCATTATTATTTTGCATCAGAATACTATTATTTTGGCCTATGCCACAGAAGGAAAACTTCAAAATATAAAGTATAATATAATGTTTTAATACATAAAAGCTAAGGAGACGCAGATACTTATTATTCTCACAGTGGAAGTCTCATAGAACTCTGGTATTGTAGGAACCATAATACTTCCTAGTTTAATTAATAAGACAAATATACAATTAACCCCTTTGAACTTTGGCTTGTGAAGTTTATTAATAAAAAGGCTTTTTATGCACTATTTGACAACCTTAAGGTGTCAAAAATCGTAAATTGTGAAATTTTAGTGGTGTAAAGTGTATAGGAGCTAAAATTCAAAAGAATTAACTGCATTTTTTTCCTCCTTAATCAGAATCTGAGTACATAAGTCCATTAGATTTTCAACTCTACATATGATACAAATACAGCTTCAGTAACTAGATATCATTCAAGATAGAAACATTGGGAATGAAGAAATAGAACAAATCATCTGCCAAAATTTAATATTACCATACTAAACTAACAAATTCCTCTTCAATACGATTTCAAAAATTACAGTAAGTGCGCTGGTTATAGCCACAACAATCATAGATTTCACAAAATAATTTACACATTATCACATCAAACATACATAAATTAGACAAACAGAGCATCCCAGAATTCAGAATCAAAAGATGTATAAGAATGCAAAACGTAAATAACCAAGCATGACCAAAACCAATTCATAAGAAGCATATCACAAACAAAATTAAAGAAATAAGGCATGAAAACATATACGCATCTATACATCAGAACAAATATCCAAATCAAAGTGAAGAGAGAAAAACTCAGATTCTTTCTATAACGAAATCCACGGAGCATAACTCGCGAAATAAAAAAATTGACCCAAACCAGTAAAGAAATTTGACCCCAACTAACCTAGGTTATGCAAACTGTGATGACAACAACGAATTCTGATGAACACGACAGCGACAGCAACAGCGAAGACTCTCTCAACTGGGTTCCTCGTACGTTATCCTGTGAAGGAGCAAATGAAGACATGAGAACTCACAGCCTAGGAAGAGGAACTTCAACTGCGACTCACTTACCTTGCAGTGGTTATGACGGCGGTGACGACGGGGATGTGCTTGCAATGGCGACGCAGAGGATGGAAGCCACACTTTGAAGCACGAATGATAAAAATCGAGTGAGGCTGCTCATAGAAGCCCTAATCTGATTTTAAGAAAGGGTAAAGTTGGCATTAGTTAATTACAATATGGGGATTTGAGGTACAAAAATATTATTAAAGTTTCTGTCTATGTCTTTAAAAATCTCAGTCTCCAGTGTCCCTATTTTTTGGAGGTACTGAAATACTAAAATTTCTGAGACAGAGACACAAATTTAAGTGCCAGTCTCTACCACAACAAACATAATACTGACTTCTTGTCCCCCAGTCTCAGTTCTAGTCTCTGCAAACAAACACTACCTTATGGATTAGGATTAATTAAGCCCATTTGACTTTCTTCCGATGATGGGAATGACAAAGTAGGCTTGCTCTTTGTAATTATCATGTTGTAGTTAGTTACAAGGAAAATGATCTTTAACCATCAACATTTGTCAAGATATTTTTACAATTGAATTTTCTTTCCATTGCTTTAATTGCTTTTAGTTTAATTCCTTGCACGCTCGATTAATTTCTTACTTTTTACATTTCGTGTTTATTGCTATCAACCCTGATTTTTCTCATAGCCAATAATTGAGCACTTGATTACAATTTCTAGGGAGAAAGACCCAGGATGCTACTTTCGGAGAGGAGGGGACTGACAGTGAGGTGTTGACGAATAGGAGAGATGAAAGAGTTAAAGAGAGACTGGGAGGCGAGAGCTTAGAGAGAGAGAGAGAGAGAGAGAGAGAGAGAGAGAGATATTTGAAATGAAGGGAAAGAGAATTCGCGGTTCGAATTTAGGACACGATTACCGTCGAATTTACTGGTAGATAAATCTGACGGTATCGTATTGTAGGTCACCAAAATGCAATGTTCCACTAAACATTTTTTTATCGAAAAAAGCTGACAGTAAAATTCGCGCCTATCTTTCTTGTCTTCCCCCAAATTATAATCGGCGAATTTAATATACACCGCTAAATCCGATGGTAAATCTGACGATATTCAACGCCTTTTTTATAGTATGTTATCAAACTACATCGGTACGTCGTTAACAAAAATGGATCAACTAACTTAGTGCATTTTTATCAATTTTTATATGTAATTAGTATAATTAAAATTTTAAAAATAATTTTGGTGCATGACACCAATCTTTGCTAGAGAGCACTGAGCTTAACTCATTCAATAATATATGTCAAAATTTTTATTTTTTTTATTTTTTATTTTTGAAAAAGATGACATTTTCTTTTCTTGTAAGATACTTAAAACGACATTTTCTTCTCTATTTACAAAATCCACGTTACTCTTTTCATTAAAGATTAAAATAGTATATTCTTTAATTTAGTTAATTTGATTAAAATATCATTTGATAATTATTATAATTACATATATAAACTATTTGATTGATTCAAATAATAATAATACAACAAGATATTTTAACTTCTTACAAAATATTTAATTATTAAATTTTTTTATATGTTACATAGATTAATAATAAAATATTTATTATATTAATAATAAATATTACTTTATATTATTATTATTTGAATTAACCAAATAATAATAATATTTAAAGCTTATTTATTTTAAATATTTTATCATTAGTGATGTAATGTATAAAAACTTTAGTTAAATATTTTTATAGCAAGTTATTTATTATTATTATTAACCAAACAATTATTATTAACGATTATTAAAATATATTTTGTTAAAAATAAATTATTTTAGATTCACATAAACGGAGAATATATGTTTGTAAATAGAAAGAAATGTCATTTAATAACCATCTGGTAGATAAGAAGAGGGGAGTGCCAATTTTTTTCAAGACAGTGGTGTAATAATAGAAGGCGTAGAGGAATAGGATATATAGATGTGTTTTGTATACATAAATTGATACATTTGTCCTCGCTAGCTCCTCACTTCCTTTTCAGACTTAAGTGAGTGGCTGGACATTATATGGATTATCTGAAGAAAAAAACTACTAACTGATGTATCTTGGCACTTTTAAATTTTAATGGTTTGAAGAAGTCAGCATATTATTTGATATGAAGCATTGCACTTTTCACATATTTCCAGCCCTCTTTTTAATTGGTTCGTTGTGATGATGATTATCTAAGGCTTTTAGTTATATATATATAGTTAAAAACCTAGCTATCATAATATAAAAGTGAAACTGAAATGATAATAGTGAAAGTTCAAGGTACTCATGTCGACTCATTTTCCTGTCAAAGGAAAAAATAATCCATATTCCGAAATGAAATGAAACCAAAGACTTACTGTTCCCATGATGCATGACTACTTCAGTTGCTTTAAAGCTGAAAGACACGTTAATTCATAGTCATGTCATAATACCTGAACGGCTGAACACTTCTTCATTGGTTAATATTTAATTAAATAATTTTAAAGTACGAGAAATTTATCTTAAAAGAGAAGTTAGACAAATTCAATATCAAAATAGTTGGACACCTGATAATTTACTATATATATATATATATATATATATATATATATATATATGAACATTTAGGACGACAATAACAAAAAAAATTAATTTGTGTATTTATTTTAATGGTATAAAAGGAAAATAAAAAATATGATACTCAATTATATGATGAATTTTGAGAATGAATTTATTTGACTTCTACATTTCACTTATTAATTCAAATAGTATGTGTTTCAAGAGTTACGTAAAACTGGATTATTTTGGACTTGAATATAAGGCTAAAACGTCTTTGAATGATCTATCCAACGTCTTTTCTAATGCCGTTCGAATTGTTTGAAGAGGAGTGTGGGTGGTACCTGCAAGGGACTCTAATATTTAAATTAGCAAGAGTTTAAGTAGATTTTTTTAGTAGATTAGATATGAATATACCTAAGGGTGTTAGTGTATTTATAGTATAATAGATGATTGTTTTCTTTTGTTAGAGAAGTTGTTGAGATCTCCCTTCTAAATTAATAAGAGATATCTTAAAAATTAGTTACTTATTTAGATAATTAGGGTTGAGTTAACGTTGTTATGACCGACTTCTTATAGAAGTCGGATAGAAGTAAAAGAAGTCATCCTTTTTGAGTAAATTTTTTTTTAGTTTGACTTTATATTTTTGAGTCAAAATATAAACAATATATTAATTTTTTGTATAAGAGAATCGTGAGCGTAAATAAAGTTTTTTTTAATAATAGAGGTTTTTCTAAATAAAGTTATTTTTTTTAATAATAGAGGTTTTTCTAAACTCCTATTGTATGTTAGAAATTCCATGCTAACATTATATTTGACATACATCTTATTCAAGAAAAATAAAATTGTTCTTTAAGCTAAGCATTAACTTTTGAATTTAAATTTTATATATGTAAAAAAATTTTATACACATAACAAATTATATATTATTTTAATAAAATAATTAATTTATAAATTCTTTATTTAAAAAATTATTTAAAAATAAATTTAATTAAATAATTATGTAAAACTCTTTACTATACATCAGTATTAAATTCTTCATATATATTTTGTTCCGCAAAACAAGAACATGAAACCAATAAAAATGAATTTCAAAAACAACCAAACATGCAAAGTACCCCACAAATTAGACTTGGCACATGCATATATAAGATATTAATTTTCATGTTCAGTGTACCTTTCTTAAGCCGTCCAATAAATGAGCACCACCCATTTAAAAAAGGTGAAAAATAACGTGAGGAATGTAGTTAACAGCAAGTCTTTCAACCAAATTATACGTTCTCTATTTTTAATGAAAGCCACACTCTTGAGTTGAACAAGTCCTATACCACCGCAAATGGTGCATCCTTAAACGAGAAACGCGTTTGATAGAGATTTTTTTTATTAAAATTAACTAAATATAATATTTACAAAAATATAAATAGAGTAAAGTATCGTTTTTGTCTCTAACGTTTTAATCGTCTTATTTAAGTCCCCAACGTTTCAAAATTGACTCAATGTTGTCCTGCCGTTAGGGATCCGTTAGCAGAATTGACGGGCGGAACAAAATTGAGACGATTTTGAAACGTTAGGGTTTTAAATAGGACGAAAACGTTGGAGACAAAAACGATACATAAAAATAAATTTTAATTTAATTTTATCTTTCAATAATATCAATTTTTTACTGTACATAGTATTCAATTATTTTTTAATTACATCTAAGTAAATTACATTTAATCACATTACTTTTATTTTAAATAAATTATATTTTTTATAATTTTAAAGAATTTTGATACATTAGAGCAAAAGGTATAATTTATATTTTATTGTATATATATATATATATATATATATATATATATATATATATATTTTTTTTTCTTTTCCACAAGTTTATATACTAGTCATTTTACAAACATTTCATGATAACTAAAAATCTTTAAGAGTAAAATTATAAAAAAAATTAATTTATTTAGAATGAAAATAATATGATTAAGTGTAATTTACTTAGATGTGATTAAAAAATAATTGAATACTATGTATAGTAAAAAATTGATATTATTGAAGGATAAAATTAAAATTTATTTTTATGTATCGTTTTTGTCCTCAACGTTTTCGTCCTATTTAAGTCCCTAACGTTTCAAAATCGTCTCAATTTTGTCCCGCCATCAATTGTGTTAACGGATTCCTAACGCCAAGACAATATTGAGTCAATTTTGAAATATTAGGGACTTAAATAGGACGATTGAAACGTTAGGGACAACTTTAGAATTTACCCCAAACATTGAGGATAAAAATAATACTTTACTCATAAATATTTATCAATATGCATAACATGTCATATTCTTAATATAGTGCCAAAAATCACATTGAAAAAACAAAAATAAAAATAATATTGAATACTCGAGATATATTAAGAAAATTTTCAAGTTCAGTATCCGAGATATATGTGTATATATATATTTAAGTATTTTAATATCTTTAATAGTATACATATAAAATTAGAAATGTTAAGTTAAATAAAATAACTTTATATTATTATTGCATTGGATAATAATTTTATGCATGACTATATAGCTGAATTAATTCGTTTCACTATTTCTTAATTAATCAAACTAACTAATAAAATTTATCATCACATACAAACACCAAGAATTTAAATATCTTGAAAAAGAAAAAAGTTGTAACCAATCAAAAAATAAATAAAGATAAAATTGCATTGTAAATATAATCTAATTAAATATTTATAATTAGAGATGATAAACAAAATAAAAAAGATAAATCCTAGTATGCTATGTTTATAGTGGCTATGATAATTATGCAAGTATTTTAAAAATTAAAGTCACATTTTTTTCATTTTGGTAATACTATTTTTAGTAATATTTTTTAAAAAGCGTTGTTAAATAATAAAAAAACGTTATTTTAATTTTAGCAACAATTTTTAACATATTATAGTCACTATATCCACTATAATATAAATATATACTAGAATCACTCAATAAAAAATCATAAGTATTTACGAGGATACCCGAAGATAAAAATAGAAATGAAAATTGGTTAAAAATCTCCTTATTAAAATCAGAATAAAGATCAAGATTTCTTTGTAGGGAATTTGAGAGTGGAGATATGAACTATATCTCCCACTTTCAAGATCTTTGTCCCAAACATAGTATTATGTGTATATGAACTAATTTGTAGTTAATATATGGATTGTACCATAAATAAAAATTATACATCTATAATTTAAGTGCATTTATTATATACTTTGTTTAAAATTTAATAATTTAACATTTAGACTTAATTATACTAAAATTTAAAAAATTATATGTGATAATTGAAAATTTATTTTATTTTTGTTATAACAAAATTTGATATATTTTTTATTGAACAAAATAATTTCCATAAAACTTTATTATTTTTAGCAGTAAAGATTGGAAATGAAGATGAAGGAAAGTTTTAGGCTGTGAGATGGATAGTGGAGGATTATCTTCCATCTCATCATATATATTGCCATCCCTAATTATAAGTTGAATGGCTACAAGAAAAATTACAAGAAAAATTAAATCTATCGTGCAAAATAATATTTTTTCATATAATAAGCACGTATATTTTTTCTTTGGATAAATACACTATGTTGAAAGACTTCGACGTTTTGTTTTCTAAATGATGAATTCAATAATGAGGTAAGGTGGAATATGCATGCATGACTAATTAAGTAGATATATATCGATATCTCAGCCACATGCGTTTTATTCATTGTATTGCTCCACGTACTTTGCCTGACATTGTTATGAATCACACATGTAATGCTAATATATCCGAAAAATAAAATACATAAAATTATATAATATATGCAGCCACAAAAAAATCATAGTCAAATTAAATGTGCATTTGAGTAACCATGCATGAATGAGGAGACAAAGCCTATGTCTCACTATGTATATGTCCATGGTCATCTATTTACGATGCCAATATAGATAAGGTGATGATTTAATTACTTTGGACACTTTCGCAAATCATCAATGTCCAAGTTATATACACTTTAACTTATAATCGCCTAGAATTTATGATAATAATTCAATAATAAATAATAATATCGTATATAATGAGTATTTATTTAATTTATAGACAAAGAAATAATCAATCAAAATCATAAAATTAATATAATATCAAATTAAATAAAAGTAATACAAGATATATTTAGATATCACATTAATATATAATATCATAAATATATTCTAATATTCATCTTTAAACTCAAGTGATAACCTAAATTTATAATTTATTAAAAAAATAACAAAACAAAAAAATAATTTAGATTTAATGTGAACTACAAAAAGAGTATAGATAAAATTGTAGGAAGTAGGAACTTGAGTGCTGAAACAACTACAAAAAAAAGTACAAATTGAATTGCTAAAACTCTTAGTACAATAGAACTATCGAAAATTCAGATAGACCTGTAGAAATTTAAGGAGTAGACAAACTCAGAGTGTGGAGTAAACAGCCAGAATTTATGATAGTGTAAATTAAATTGTCAAAAAATTGTGGTGCAGACAAAACTGCTAAAAAACTTAAATGCAAAAGAAATCATAGGGACCTAGAGTATAGAGAAAAGGTGTATGGTTAGAATTGAGAATTAGGAATAAAAAGTAAAGGAAAAATTATCATTTGTATTTATAAAAGTTTAGGACATGGACAAAACTACCTATACAAAAATTAAATTAATGTTTTACTCAAGAAAAAAAAATTAATTTCGTATCACAAAAATTTTCAAATTGTCAGTCTCATCTTTTTCTTTTTTCACAGTCATAACTAATAATAATAATGATAATTTTTTGCTTCTTGTTATCTTTGCTTTCTGTAACTGCTCTTCTGCTCTATGCTTTGCGTTCTTCTCTTCCACTAGCTCCGATGTGAGATGACATACCTCTTTGCGGCTTATTTCAATTTTCAATTCCATGAAATCAGCTTATGTCCTGATCTGGAAGGCGTTGACCTTCACAAACTGGGCAACGGAGGAGTTGCCGGCGTGCGAAGCTGGTTCTAGTCGCTATAAAAGAGTAAGTGTTGGCGCAAGTGACCGTCGAAATTGAATCGATCATCCCACAGTGAAGTAACTATTCCCCTAACTTGAAAACTCTCTTTCGTTCTCCTCCTGGGTCCGAATAGTGCTCCTATCATCAGTTTCATCTTTCCAAAAGAAGATACCTGATCTTCTTCTTCCTCCGAATAATGCTCCCCTCCTCCTCCTCCTCCTCCTCCACATATGCAAATCTAATATGCAAAATTAGAACAATAAAAAAAAGGAACAGTGTGGACTGGACAGTAGTGGCGCAGCTTAGTTGGATTGGAGTCCCTCTCGCAATGCTTTTCTTCGCTTCCATAACTCTTCTCTTTTTTTTTTTGAAAAAGAAAATCTGAATATTTTTGTAGTTTGATTACTTGTAGTTGTTGTTGTTTATGGCTGTGACAATGGAGAAGGAGAAATATGAGGCTGACGATTAGTGACGGTGGCGGTGATAATGGTGTTGGTGAAGGAGGTGGTAAAATTGATGAAAAGAATAAAGAGAGAGTTGAAATTTGGGAGAGAGGTATTGAGATTAGGGTTAGGAAAAGGATAATTTTAGGTTTTTAGGTTATTTTTCAACATTTGGATAATTTTATCATATAGAATCCATCTTTCATGTGTATAATTGTAATTTTATTTTTTTTATGAGTAGATTTGTCAGCGTATAAAACTTTCATCGGTAGAAATGGTAGTTTACTCTAAATATTTTAAATTATCTATATTTTATTTTCAACTTTTGAACCATCGTCATTTCTTTTTTTTCCCCTAAATTTCTAACTTCCATAACCCTCCATCACCACGGCCATGACAATAGCCACACCACCAATGCTGTCAACATCATCAATACGGCCAACTTTTTTAATTCTACCAGAATCATCAATGGCTGCCAAATCAATCAACAACCGATTAAACAAAGAAATGATTTGATCTTGCTAGTAATATTCAATAAAAAAACAATGCCAAAAATTGTTGCAGGGGAGCTTCGTGCAATATATCAAGGAACCTGTAGAGAGAAAAAAAAGAAAGAAAATCATTTATCAACGTATAGGAATAAAAATATAACGTGAATTTGATGTTAAAAGAAGATGCGTTAAGTGAATCAGAACCAAACAAATTAGTTAAACAAAAAATTAAAAATAAAAAAGGTGAAATTGAAGCTAAAAGGTGCTCCAGACTTGAGGTTGGAGACGAGAAGAAAGTTATGGTAAACAGGTTGGAAAAGCTAGAAAGAAAAGAAACACAATGCAACCCAAGAAGGAAGAATTAATCTTGGTGATCCCACCACCTTCAATCTCATTTCCTTTAGCATAAAGTTTCAATTTTATGTTTAAAATTGTTGATTTTTCTTGTGTGTGAAACCAATTTTTGTGTTTTGGTGTGTTGATGGGTTGCTAGTGATGTTGACAAATGTGGTTAAGAAGGGTGTGATAGAGAGATGCAAATTTAAAATTTGGAAGAAAAAGAAAAAAGAAATAATAGTAGTTCAAATGTTGAAAACAAAAGAAATGGGTAATTTGAAAATTTTGGTTAATTTTTTAAAAGAGTGAACAAAAATTTAAGCTTTGGCTATTTTGTCGCATGGAATTTATTTATCATGGGTAAAATATTATATTCATTCTTTTATAAGTATAAATGATAGTTCTTTCAAAAGTAAAAATTTCTCTTATAAAACCGTTTAAAGCAACAAAAAATAGAATTCATGAAAATAACTTAATAATAAATATCAAAATATTGTTGTGCAAAAAAAAAAAAAAAGAACACTACAAGAAAATTCAGTTTTATCAACATCTATGAAATCAATAGTTTTTTTTTTTCTAATAACCCGACCGTTGGTAAAAGTGTGTGGGTAAATCATCTGTTGAAAATACCTAACCCCTAAAATAATTATAATGATGGCATCGACCCTGGCCTCCGTAATATCAACATTGTCAAAAAAAAGTTATATTTTTAATTATTTTTTATTATAATTACATCCATTATATATATAGTAGTTATAGTTTCTGGTACTGGTTATTTTATCGAAAAACAATTTATAAAACATGACAATCAAATAAATTTTGAATATAAATAATAAATAGTACATTATTCGCAGGTTAATAAGTAATAAAGTACATTATTCATTCATACTAAAAAAATGTACACTATGAATAATCATCATCTAGGTTGTCGTCTTCGTCATGATGATTGTCCCCATGATCCTATGCCTCTAAATGCTCATCAGTGGGATATCTAGTAGGTGGTGGTCATGGCGGAGGATGCAAAGGATGTGGAGGGGGAGAAGACATGTTGGATATACTGCTGGAAGAGCTACACTGCATATGTTGCATGTACAAGGAGTATATTTGAGATACTTGGCTCTTGATCTCATCAAACTATGTGCTTAGGCAGGCAATCTTTCCCTTGTATGTTCGATGAGTGTGCATCCACTCTTCCCATTCCAACTATAATGTGCTTGCAGATCTAGGTGGTGCTTGATGAGCGGATAATTTATATGCTTTTTGGCATTGTTTTTAGGTAGTTTTTAGTATGATTTAGTTAGTTTTTAGTATATTTTTATTCGTTTTTATGCAAAAATCACAATTCTGGACTTTACTATGAGTTTGTGTGTTTTTCTGTGATTTCAGGTATTTTTTTGCTGAAATTGAGAGACTTGAGCAAAAATCTGATTCAGAGGCTGAAAAAGGACTGCAGATGTTGTTGGATTCTGACCTCCCTGCATTCGAAATGGATTTTCTGGAGCAACAGAAGCCCAATTGGCGCGCTCTCAATTGCTTTGGAAAGTAGACATCTTGGATTTTCCAGAAATGTATAATAGTTTATACGTTGCCCGATATTTGATAGCCCAAACTGGCGTTCTAAGTCAGCATAAAAATTATGGCGTAAAACGCCCAAACTGGCACCAGAGTTGGAGTTAAACGCCCAAACTGGCACCAAAGCTGGTATTTAACTCCAAGAAAAGCCTATGCATGTGAAAGCTTCAATGCTCTGGCCAAGCACATACCAAGTGGGCCCCGGAAGTGGATTTCTGCATCATTTACTTATTTCTGTAAACCCTAGGTTACTAGTTCTCTATAAATAGGACCTTTTACTATTGTATTTTCATATTTTTAATCATCTGTGATCTTTTGATCATCTTTGATCTTGGGATCAGGTCTTTGAAACCTTTTTCGATTGTTTCATATTATTTGGGAGGCATGGCCATTCGGCCATGTCTAGACCTTGTTCTTATGTATTTTCAACGGTAGAGTTTCTACACATCATAGATTAAGGTGCGGAGTTCTATTGTTCCTCATGAATTAATGCAAAGTACTATTGTTCTTCTATTCAATTCAAGTTTATTCTTGTTCTAAGATATTCACTTGCACTTCAACCTGAAGAATGAGATGATCCGTGACACTTATCATCATTCTCTCTTATGAACGCGTGCTTGACAACCACTTCCGTTCTACATGCTATAGCTTGAGTGTGTATCTCTTGGCCTCCTAGTTCACGACGCATGGTTGCCTCTCCTGACAACAGAGCTTACATTCCGTGTAATCAGAGTCTTCGTGGTATAAGCTAGAATCAAATGGGCAGCAATCTTGAGATCCGAAAAGTCTAAACCTTGTCTGTGGTATTCCGAGTAGGATCTGGGATGGGATGACTGTGATGAGCTTCAAACTCGTGACTGTGGGGTGCAGTGGCAGTGCACAAAAGGATCAATAGATCTTATTCCGACACGATCGAGAACCGACAGCTGATTAGCCATGCGGGAAACTGTAGAGGACCATTTTCACTGAGAGGATGGATGGTAGCCATTGACAACGGTGATCCACCTACATACAGCTTGCCATGGAAAGGAGTATGAATGATTTGATGAAGGCAGTAAGAAAACAGAGATTCAGGAGGAACAAAGCATCTCCATACGCTTATCTGAAATTCCCACCAATGAATTGCATAAGTATCTCTATCTTATTTTATGTCTTATTCAGCTTTTAATTATTAAAACCCCATAACCATTTGAATCCGCCTGACTGAGATTTACAAGGTGACCATAGCTTGCTTCAAGCCGACAATATCCGTGGGATCGACCCTTACTCACGTAAGGTATTACTTGGACGACCCAGTTCACTTGCTGGTCAGCTACACAGAGTTGTGTATTACGATTTTGTGTACCAAGTTTTTGGCGTCGTTGCTGGGGATTGTTCGAGTTTAGACAACTGACGGTTCATCTTGTTGCTTAGATTAGGTATTTTTCTTTTTATTTTTTTCTTTAGAATTTTTAAGAACGAATTCTAGAGTTTCAGATGATGCTTTTATCTTCACAGGAGCTAGTTGATTCCCATCAATTTGGCTGTTGTATGTAATGTCCTGCTAAAGCTTGGTTGACCATGTCTAATCTTTTTAGACTGAAGCTTTAGACTAACATTACATGATTCCTGGAATTCATATTAAAAATTTTGAGTTTCTTATTTTTTTTTCAAAATAATTTTCTAAAAAAATTTATAAAATCATAAAATTAAAAATATTTTTGTATTTCTTGTTTGAGTCTAGTGTCAAATTTTAAAGTTTGGTGTCAATTGCATGTTTTTATTCTTCTTGCATTCATGCATTGTGTTCTTCATGATCTTCAAGTTATTTTTTATGATTTTCTTTGTCTGATCTTTAAATTCTCTTGTTTTGTGTCTTTTGTTATTTCTCATGTGCATTCTCAATTTGTTAGTGTCTCTAGTATGAAAATTTCTAAGTTTGGTGTCTTTCATGTTTTTCTTTTCTTAAAAATTTTCAAAAAAAATATGTTCTTGATGTTCATCTTGACATTCAAAGTGTTTTTGCATGCATTATTTATTTGATCTTAGTTTTTCATGATTAGTCTCATTTTGTTGTTTTTCTCTCTCATCATTAAGAATTCAAAATTTTTTTCAAAATTATGTCTTTTCAAGTCAATAATACAGAGAATTGAAGATTCAGAACATACAGCAGAGGAATCACAAAGAAAAAGCTGGGCGTTCAAAACGCCCAGTAAAGAAGGAATTCTGGTGTTTAAACACCAGCCAAGGTACCTGGCTGGGCGTTTAATGCCCAAGGAGGTAGACAAGTGGGCGTTAAACGCTAGAATGGATACCATTCTGGGCATTTAACGCCAGGATAGCACCAAGAAGGTAGTTTTATTTTCCATTCAAATTTTTTTCAACTTTTCAAATTTTAAAACTAATTTTTCAAAATCTTATCTTTTTCATATCCTCTCACATCAATCATATCTTTTTCATTTTTCTTTTAAATATTTTTGAAAATCCTTGCTAACAATTAATATTGTGATTCAAAAATTTCAAGTTTGTTACTTTTTTGTTAAGAAAGGTTCAATCTTTGAATTCTAGAATCATATCTTTTAGTTTCTTGTTAGTCAAGTCATTAATTTAAAAAAAATCAATTCTTTTTTTTAAATCTTTTTCAATCATATCTTTTCAATCATATCTTTTTAAAATCATATCTTTTTAAAATAATTTTTTTCAATCATATCTCTTTTAATTTGATTTCAAACTTTTTTTCTAACTTCTTATCTTTTTAAAATTATTTTCAAATCTTTTTTTCAACTAATGACTATTTCTTATCTTTTTCAAAATCACCTAACCACTTTTCCACTCCCAATTTTCAAAAATCACTAACCACTTTTTCAAAAATCCTTTTTAATTTTCAAAAACTCTCTCTCTCATCTCTTTCTATTTAATCACTAACACTCCTCCTCTCTTAATAATTTGGACCCCTTCTCTCTATAAGTTCGAATTTCTCTCTCTACCTTATCCTTCTATTCTTCTTTTCCTCTGACACATCAAGGAATCTCTATACTGTGACATAGAGGATTCCATACTTTCTTGTTCTCTTCTCTTTCATATGAGTAGGAACAAAGATAAAGGCATTCTTGTTGAAGCTGATCCTGAACCTGAAAGGACTCTGAAGAGAAAGCTAAGAGAAGCTAAAGCACAACTCTCTGGAGAGGACCTGATAGAAATTTTTGAAAAAGAAGAAGACATGGCAGCCGAAAATAACAATAATGCCAACAATGCAAGGAAGGTGCTTGGTGACTTTACTGCACCTACTCCCGACTTCTATGGGAGAAGCATCTCTATTCCTGCCATTGAAGCAAACATCTTTGAGCTTAAGTCTCAATTAGTTTCTCTGATGCAACTGAATTACAAGTTTCATAGACTTCCATTGGAAGATCCTCATCAGTTCTTGGCTGAATTTTGGCAAATATGTGACACTGTTAAGACCAGTGGAGTTGATCCCGAGGTCTACAGACTCATGCTTTTCCCTTTTGCCATAAGAGACAGAGCTAGTATATGGTTGAACTCACAACCTAGAGATAGCCTGAACTCTTGGAAAATGCTAGTCAATGCCTTTTTGGCTAAATTCTTTCCACCTCAAAAGATGAGTAAGCTTAGAGTGGAAGTTCAAACCTTCAAACAGAAGGAAGGTGAATCCCTCTATGAAGCTTGGGAAAGATACAAGCAATTGATCAGAAGGTGTCTTTTTGACATGCTTTCTGAATGGAGCATCATAGGTATCTTCTATGATGGTCTATCTGAGTTATCCAAGATGTCATTGGACCATTCTGCAGGCGGATCTATACATCTGAAGAAAATGCCTGTAGAAGCCCAGGAACTCATTGAAATGGTTGCAAATAACCAGTTCATGTACACTTCTGAAAGAAATCCTGTGAACAATGGGACAACTCAGAAGAAAGGAGTTCTTGAGATTGATACTCTGAATACCATATTGGCTCAGAACAAAATATTGACTCAGCAAGTCAATATATTTTCTCAGAATCTGACTGGATTGCAAGCTGCATCTGGCAGTGCTAAAGAAGCCTCCTCTGAAGGAGAAGCTTATGACCCTGAGAATCGTACAATGGAAGAGGTGAATTACATGGGAGAACCCTATGGAAACACCTACAATTCTTCATAGAGGAATCACCCAAATTTCTCATGGAAGGATCAACAGAAGCCTCAACAAGGCTTCAATAACAATAATGGTGGGAGGAACAGGTTTAGCAATAGCAAAGCCTTCCCATCATCTTCTCAACAACAGACAGAGAATTCTGAGCAGAGCCTCTCTAGCTTAGCAAACATAGTCTCTGATCTATCTAAGACTACACTAAGTTTCATGAATGAAACAAGATCTTCCATTAGAAATTCGGAGGCACAAGTGGGTCAGCTGAGTAAAAATGTTACTGAAACTCCTCCTAGCACTCTCCCAAGTAGTACAAAAGAAAATCCCAAGAGAGAGTGCAAGGCCATAACCATGACCAACATGGCCGAACCTGGAGAGAGTGAGGAGGACGTGATTCCCAGTGAGAAAAACCTCATGGGATGTCCTCTGAATGAAAAGGAGTTTCCTCCTGAGGAACCAAAGGAATCTGAGGCTCATACAGAGACTATAGAGATTTCATTAAACCTATTTCTGCCATTCATGAGCTCTGATGAGTATTCATCCTCTGAAGAGGATGAAGACATTACTGAAGAGCAAGTTGCTAAGTACCTTGGAGCAATCATGAAGCTGAATGCCAAGTTATTCGGTAATGAGACTTGGGAGGATAAATCTCCCTTGCTCATCAATGAACTAAGTGCATTGGCTCAGGTGAAGATACCTCAAAAGAAAGAGGATCCCAGAAGGTTCTTAATACCCTGTACCATAGGCACCATGACCTTTGAGAAGGCTCTGTGTGACCTGAGGTCAGGCATAAACCTCATGCCACTCTCTGTAATGGAGAAACTGGGAATTTTGAGGTACAAGCTGCAAGAATCTCACTAGAGATGGCAGACAAATCAAAGAAACAGGCTTATGAACTTGTAGAGGATGTCTTGGTAAAGGTTGAAGGCCTTTACATCCCTGCTGACTTCATAATCCTAGATACTGGGAAGGATGAGGATGAATCCATCATCCTTGGTAGACCCTTCCTAGCCACAGCAAATGCTGTGATTGATGTTGACAGAGGAGAGTTAGTCCTTCAAGTGAATGAGGACTACCTTGTGTTTAAGGCTCAAGGATCTCCTTCTGTACACATGGAGAAGAAGCACGAAAAGCTTCTCTCAATACAGAGTCAACCAAAACCCCCACATTCAAACTCTAAGTTTGGTGTTGGAAGACCCCAACCATGCTCTGAATATCTGTGAAGCTCTGTGAGAGCTCACTGTCAAGCTATTGACATTAAAGAAGCGCTTATTGGGAGGTAACCCAATCTTTATTTATCTATGTTAAATTTCCATTTTCCATTGTTATTCTATGTTTTCTTTAGGTTGATGATCATGTGGAGTCACAAAAACAACTGCAAAAATAAAAGCAAATTCAAAAATAGCATTAAAAATAGCACACCATGGAGGAGGAGCTTACTGGCATTTAAACGCCAGTAAGGGTAGTAGAATGGGCGTTAAACACCCAGTCTGGCACCATTCTGGGCGTTTAACGCCATAAAAGGGCACCAGACTGGCGTTTAACGCCAGAAAAGGGCACTAAGCTGGCGTTAAACGCCAGAAAGGGAAGAAAAGCTAGCGTTAAACGCCAGAAATGGGTAGCAACCTGGCGTTTAACGCCAGGATTAGCACTCAGAGGGCGTTTACACGCCAGAATGGTGCAGGGATGAGAAATCCTTGACACCTCAGGATCTGTGGACCCCATAGGATCCCCACCTACCTCAACTCACTCTCTCTCTTCTTCGCACATTCCAATAACACCCTTCCCCAAATACCCTTCACCAATCACCTCCACCTCTCTTCCCCATCACCTCTTCACCACTCACATTCACCCACTCTTCCCCAAAAATCCCACCTACCCCACCTTTCAAAATTCAATAACTTTCCCTCCTAAACGCAACCCCTAATACATGAACCCTATCCTTCTCTCCACTCCTATATAAACCCCTCATCCCTCCTTCATTTTCACACATCATAAACACTTTTTTCTCCCATTGGCCGAACCACTCAAACCTCTCCATCCCCTCAATTTTCTTCTTCTTTTCCTCTCTTCTTTCTTCTTTTGCTCGAGAATGAGAAAACATTTTAAGTTTGGTGTGGTAAAAGCATTTCTTTTTGTTTTTTCATAACCATTTATGGCACCTAAGGCCGAAGAGACCTCTAGAAAGAGGAAAGGGAAGGCAAAAGCTTCCACCTTCGAGTCATAGGAGATGGAGAGATTTATCTCAAAGGTCCATCAAGACCACTTCTATGAAGTTGTGGCCAAGAAGAAAGTGATCCCTGAGGTCCCTTTCATGCTCAAAAGGAATGAGTATCCGGAGAACCGACATGAGATTCGAAGAAGAGGTTGGGAAGTTCTCACCAACCCCATTCAACAAGTCGGAATCTTAATGGTTCAAGAGTTCTATGCTAATGCATGGATCACTAAGAACCATGATCAAAGTGTGAACCCGAACCCAAAGAATTGGCTTACAATAGTTAAGGGGAAATACTTAGATTTCAGTCCGAAAAATGTAAGCTTGGCATTCAACTTGCCAATGATGCAAAGAGATACACGCCCCTACACTAGAAGGGTCAACTTTGATCAAAGGTTGGACCAAGTCCTCATGGACATATGTGTAGAAGGAGCTTAGTGGAAAAGAGACTCCAAAGGCAAGCTGGTTCAATTGAGAAGGCATGACCTTAAACCCGTGGCTAGAGGATGGTTGGAATTCATCCAATGCTCCATCATTCCTACTAGCAACCAATCCAAAGTGACTGTAGATCGGGCTATCATGATCTATAGCATCATGATTAGAGAGGAAGTAGAAGTTCATGAGGTCATATCTCTAGAACTATACAAAGTGGCTGACAAAACCTCCACTTTAGCAAGGTTAGCCTTCCCTCATCTCATCTGTCACCTATGCAATTTAGCTGGAATTGTCATAGAGGAAGAGATCCTCATTGAAGAGGACAAGCCCATCACTAAAAAGAGGATGGAGCAAATAAGAGATCCCACTCATGGACCTCAACAAGAGCATGAGGAAGTCCCTCATCAAGAAATCTTTGAGATGCCTCAAGGGATGCATTTTCCTCCACACAACTATTGGGAGCAACTCAACACCTCTTTGGGAGATTTGAATTCCAATATGGAGAAACTAAGGATGGAGCACCAAGAGCACTCCATTATTCTCCATGAAATTAGAGAGGATCAAATAGCCATGAGGGAAGAGAAACAAAGGCAAGGAAGAGACATAGAGGAGCTCAAGCGTCCCATTGGATCTTCAAGAGAAAGAACTAGCCGTCATCACTAAGGTGGGCCCGTTCTTTAATTTCCTTGTTCTTATTTTTCTATTTTTCGATTTTTATGCTTTATGTGTTATCTATGTTTGTGTCTTTATTACATGATCATTAGTGTCTAGTGTCTATGTCTTAAAACTATGAATAATTCCATGAATCCTTCACCTCTCTTAAATGAAAAATGTGCCTAATTACAAAATAATAAGAAGTACTTGGATTTCAAATTTTATCTTGAAATTAGTTTAATTATTTTGATGTGGTGGCAATACTTTTTGTGTTCTGAATGAATACTTGAATAGTGCATATTTTTTATAGTGAAGTTTATGAATGTTAAAATTATTGGCTCTTGAAAGAATGATAAACAAAGAGAAATGTTATTGATAATCTGAAAAATCATGAAATTGATTCTTGAAGCAAGAAAAAGCAGTAAAAAAAATTAGCGAAAAAAAGCGAAAAAGAAAAAAAGAAAGAAAAAGAAAAAGCAAGCAGAAAAAGCCAATAGCCCTTTAAACCAAAAGGCAAGGGTAAAAAGGGATACAAGGCTTTGAGCATTAATGGATAGGAGGGTCCAAAGAAATAAAATCCTGGCCTAAGCGGCTGAATCAAGCTGTCCCTAACCATATGCTTGTTGCATACAGGTCCAAGTGAAAAGCTTGAGACTGAGTGATTAAAGTCGTGATCCAAAGCAAAAGAGTGTGCTTAAGAACTCTGGATACCTCTAACTGGGACTTTAGCAAAGCTGAGTCCCAATCTGAAAAGGTTCACCCAGTTTTGTGTCTGTGGCATTTATGTATCCGGTGGTAATACTGGAAAACAAAGTGCTTAGGGTCACAGCCAAGACTAATAAAGTAGCTGTGTTCAAGAATCAACATACTGAACTAGGAGAATCAATAACACTATCTAAATTCTGAGTTCCTATAGATGCCAATCATTCTGAATTTCAAAGGATAAAGTGAGATGCCAAAACTATTCAGAAGTAAAAAGCTACTAGCCCCGCTCATCTAATTGGGACCAAGTTTCATTGATATTGTGAGATTCATTGTATATTCTCTTCTTTTTATTCTATTTTGTTTTGTTTTCAGTTGCTTGTAGGACAAGCAACAATTTAAGTTTGGTGTTGTGATGAGCGGATAATTTATACGCTTTTTGGCATTATTTTTAAGTAGTTTCTAGTATGATTTAGTTAGTTTTTAGTCTATTTTTATTAGTTTTTATGCAAAAATCACATTTTTAGGACTTTACTATGAGTTTGTGTGTTTTTCTATGATTTCAGGTATTTTTTGGCTGAAATTGAGGGACCTGAGCAAAAATCTGATTCAGAGGCTGAAAAAGGACTGCAGATGCCGTTGGATTTTGACTTTCTAGCACTCGAAATGAATTTTTTGGAGCTACAAAAGCCCAATTGGCGCGCTCTCAATTGCGTTGAAAAGTAGACATCTTGGGCTTTCCAGCAATGTATAATTGTTCATAGTTTGCCTGATATTTGATGGCCCAAACAGGCATTCCAAGTCAGCATAAAAATTCTGGCGTAAAACGCCCAAATTGGCACCAGAATTGGAGGTGTGGAGCTCTGCTGTTCCTCATGAATTAATGAAAAGTACTATTGTTCTTCTATTCAATTCAAGCTTATTCTTGTTCTAAGATATTCACTCGCACTTTAACTTGAAGAATGTGATGATCCGTGACACTCATCATCATTCTCCCTTATGAACGCGTGCCTGACAACCATTTCCGTTCTACATACTATAGCTTGAGTGTGTATCTCTTGGCCTCCTAGTTCATGATGCATGGTTGCCTCTCCTAACAACAGAGCTTCCTTTCCGTGCAATCAGAGTCTTCGTGGTATAAGCTAGAATCAAATGGGTAACATTCTTGAGTTCCAGATAGTCTAAACCTTGTTTGTGGTATTCCTAGTAGGATCTGGGATGGGATGACTGTGACGAGCTTCAAACTCATGACTGTGGGGCGCAGTGACAGTGCGCAAAAGGATCAATGGATCTTATTCCGACACGATCGAGAACCGACAGCTGATTAACCATGCGAGAAACCGTAGAAGACCATTTTCACTAAGAGGATGGATGGTAGCCATTGACAACGGTGATCCACCTACATACAGCTTGCCATGGAAAGGAGTATGAATGATTGGATGAGGGCAGTAAGAAAGCAGAGATTCAGGAGGAACAAAGCATCCCCATACGCTTATCTAAAATTTCCACCAATGAATTACATAAGTATCTCTATCTTATTTTATGTCTTACTCAACTTTTTAATTATTAAAACCCCATAACCATTTGAATTCACCTGACTGAGATTTACAAGGTGACCATAGCTTGCTTCAAGCCGACAATCTTCGTGGGATCGACCCTTACTCACGTAAGGTATTACTTGGACGACCCAGTGCACTTGTTGGTCAGCTGCACGGAGTTGTGTATCACAATTTTGTGTACCAGTGCTCCATCTACTGTGTCAACTCCCTGTTGAGCAGAGTAATTAGCTTCCTGATGTTTGCCAGTCTGCTAGCAACGGAGAAGTCATCAGCATCAATAGAGAACCACGAATGAGTAGTGGCGTCGAAGCCACGTCCAACTTTGTATGCCCTTCCCCTATGTGTCTACCGGTTGTTTGAGTACAGTTATCATCTTCTAAAATTGGCGGGTTTTAGATCCCCTCTATGACTATCTCATGTAACTCAAGAGCCTTAGCTAATTCCACCTAGAAGAGATGCTGAATAAACGGTTGTCAATTTTGAGTTACTAAACTAAATAGATAGATGTTATTTAACTAATGTTTGAATATAGGTAAGATTCAAGAAAACTTATGGAGGTCTCCTCTAAGCGTTTGCCGACCCACTTCAAACAGTTGTCATTCTTGGTGTTAGTCTTCTTGAACAGTTTGCTCAGATGGGGCTTGCGACCCAACTCAACCTGCTGTTAAAAGGAATAGTTGATCAATGTGATATCATAATATAATTACTAATATGTAGTTATATACCATTTTACAATCTTAAGACCTACCATTTTTTCGGCTATCACCTCCTATGTCGTCTCCACTGATGTAAACTAATCCTCTGGTGGTAGATGCCTAATTGGACCATGCCCTGACCCTCTTCACCTGATAATCCTCTGTGGCCTAGTACTTCCTGAGCTGCCAAAGAATATCATGCGAGATCTAGTTGGTCAGAGTACCCTTGTTACAGATGTTCGCAAACATCACTTGTAGGTGCTTGGATGATTTGAAGCTCCATGCATTGTACATGTTGGGCTCCTCACTCGGGAAATGTGAAACCTTGCTAAAAAGAAGCAATGCTATGAAATTAATAACATTGTAATTTAAAATAAATTAGAAATTTAAACAAATACAACTTAATTACCTTAAATAATTTGCATAAGAGCTTGATTACAAAGTTTGGCATCATGCTAAACCTAGGTATGAACCACGGATAATGGTTCTTCTATATCCAAGTAGTTCTTTTCGTGCCATCGCGCAAAGGATCCAAGATGTTTCAACCATAGTTAAGTATATATGCAATCAAGTAGTTAAATAAAATAGAATTTTTTATTTGTAAATATAAAACATACTAGTCTTTTTGATCCCACTTGAGTGTTGGAAGGGCCACAATGGTAGTGGCTGCCCTACCCTCCTTTTCTGTGACTATAGAGTCTATGGCTGAGAAGTCTGTGGCTATTATTGTGTCTACTATGGGTGGGACTGAGGCTGAGTCTATAATTGGGCCTGGGATTGCTATTGCTGGGACCGAAGATTCTTTCCTAAAGATATAAGGTTCATATTTATCCTTCTACACAACTCGGCAAGTCCAACCTAGCCTTATGATTACCCTTGGTCCTTTCATTATCCATCACTGTTTGGAAGCATTATCCAATTCATTCCTATCAATATGCACCACATCAAGATAATGTTGGACAAGAAAATCCTTTCAATAGGGTAAGTCCTAGAATTTGCTGGTTTTAGTCCAGTTATGTTCGTTTCCATACCCTAGAAATTGTAAATGACCCCCGTGTCGAATATTATGGGATAATCTCTAACCCTAGGCCACATTTCATTTTTGGTCAATTTGATAGGAGGGTCCTCATGCTCCTCAGTGTTCTTCTTAAATGTAGTTTGATTACATCTATAAGGATGATTCTTAAGCAAAAACCTCTTGTAATAATCAAACCAACATTTTTTTCACCGTACTTCAACTGAAATGCCTTCGTGTTTTCAATAAAAATGGGAGAAGATAACCTCCCATGGGTCTCTAATGTGCAAAAATTTGTTGTTTGGAATTTAAATTCTTAAATTTGATTTTATGTCATTGTAGTACACTCCAAATACCAAACTCTCACAACTAAATTTAGAAAAAGGTGAAGGTTCTTTAAATCTTTAAAAATGTATAACTAAGAGTTTTAAGGTCCAAGTCGTCTCTTGTGGAGGTTGCAATTATATTGATCGTAGAAAAAAAGGGGCTTTGAAGGAAATTTGGGAACTAAAGCAACAAGAAAGTAAAATTTTAAGAAAGGGAATCAAAGCTAAGTATCAGTTAAAGAAAGCATTAGTAACAACTAAAGAGAGAAAGAATTAAAATTTAACTAATTAAAAGCCTTGGTTAGGATTTATCGTTGAGGTCACTATCCTTTGTACTTATTCTAGGAGTTATGATAATTTAGATGAGTAATCCCAATGAGTCAATCTCTAAAAGTGAGAAAAGTCAATTAGGATCAATTAACCATAATTACAAGTCCTATCTATCTTACTAATGAAATTTTAATAAATAGCTAAAGTTAGTAAAATAGGCCAAATCACAACTATTAATTATCATGCATGAGGAACAAATCAAGATTCAAGTGAACTTTAATTCATATCCCTAACTAAGTCAAAGAAAATTCATATTTCTAAACTAGGCATTCTATCAAACACTTGTTGTGCATTATAAAACATAAAATTGCAATTAATAAAAATATAAATCTAGGATCATCAAATTTGCAAGAAACATAAAATCAACATAAAAAACGTAAATAAGAAATACCCATAAGAAACATCATCATTAAACAAATTAAATATCCAAGAGAGCAAGTGTTCATTACATAAACTAAAAAGAGCATCAAATGAAAATGAAAACCAAGAAATTTTGAAGAAGATGAAATTAGAGTTTGAATCCTTTAAAAGCTTAACAAAATTAAAATGAAATCTGACCTAAACCTAAACCCTAATTTTAGAGAAAGGAAAAATCTTCTTTCTCTAGAAAAATAACCTAAAATCATAAACTTACTACAAACTCTCCTTCCCAATCCCCTTTAATTTCTCTCCTTTTATCTTTAAAATTCTGATGCATTAGGAGACTTTTTGGGGCAAAAACACAAGACATGTGCTTTCATCAAGTATGCATGGCATGTGCAGTTTTATCTTTGTATGTGGATATATGTCATGTGTACGGTTCATCTTCTCTGTTCAATAGAGACATATACACATAATTTTGAAATCTTAGATTTTATCTTTCTAATGCTGATGCAATTGCCTCATTTGGACTTCTATAGCTCAAATTATGATCAAATTAGTGTGAAGAGGTCAGGATTGATAACATTCAAAAAACTTTTGGCACTAATCTTTGGTTGTGAATTACACCTAGTATTATTGAGATTTAGAAAACTTATTCAACATCAAAATTGTAAAAGTTGAGTTCTTTCTAACAACTCCAAGTTTGCTCCAATCTGATCACTATAGCTCCTTGTGATGCATTTTTCCATAAACAAATCCTTGTATTTCAATACAAATACTCAAACAAAACTTGTTACGGACACTTATTGAATATCAAACCAATTATACCCAAATCATAGGAAAAATACATTCAAATTATTAATTATCAAAATTGGAAGAGAGAATTCAAAACGAATTGAAATTATATGAAAAATAGAAAAATTTATTAAAATCTAAATAAATATATGCATTTTTTAGTCAATAAATTTGGTTCTATCAATTTCCCACCTAAACAATATTTCTTAGGTAGAAAAATCATTATCTGTCCACAATAAGACAATTTTAAGTGTGAAATTGACATTCGTGGATACATCATAAGTTAAAATCCCAAGAGATCACAACTGATTTCATTCATCGATAAGAGGCTAGATGTATACTTTAGATTATCTAGGATGGAAATGACAGAAGTCAAGAAGGGATTAGGATCTATCATACATATTTTAGGACAGTTTAAAATAATAGTTAAGTAGGAATAAGGAATACTAAATTGGATGTTAGGTGCAAATCCATGAGAATAAATACCAAATCTGATATTCTTAGGTTTGGCTACAATATTAGGGTGTTTTTTTAATCAAAATGAAGCATGATACACCATGAAAAGGGTGCATCATGACATCATTAGTTTTGTGGTTGTCAAAGTGCCATATCATGTGAGGTACAGAATGTATTAAAGCATACCATATTTGGAGCCTAAGTATAAAGGGTAAATAATGCACTCTCTTATATGCAACATCCTTGGTACCTTTGTTTAGGTCAAATCTAGGTGAGTTACAAAATTTTCAATCACGCAATCCCTTGTCATCCTTGTAATGGATCATGAAACTATTTATGCCACAATCTATCATGATCGCCCCTAACTCCAATTGAGATGCAGTTTTCTTATCCTCATAGTAGTTTTTGGAAATATCACTAGGATTATTAGTGACTTATATAACTAACGTCTCCACTTGTTCAAAAGAATACTATAAATGGTTATTTTTGGATTTAATGTTTAATATTCTTGTTGCAATTGATAGTTGTGAGTGAATAAACCCTTTTCAGAAAGGTTTACACATTGATTCCAGCAGGCAGTAAAATATTTGTGCACCAGGATTAGGTTTCTCCTCCTACTCTTCCTCTTCTTCTACTAATGGGTTAGGTTTTTTAAAGGCATTCAAGACCATAGATTCATATTTGACAATATTATCCTCTGGGGTAACCATTTCTGGTACCTCATCACCATATGAGTATTCTCCTAATCTAGAACTATTCCTAATTTCTAAATCCCCTTCGCCATGTTGTACCCGAATATAGAAATTTAGCATAAATTCCTTCGTCATAAAATCATAACTTATATCCTTAGTGATCTTATTAGTGCCAAAAAATAATTTCAAGCAACACCTATTTGAATAGTGTTTATCATATATCCAACAACAATTTTGAGCCATCTTCACCATTCATCCACCTGTATTTAGCAATAAGGATTTCCTATTTAATTTTTATTACGTGTTTCTAATTTTTTTTAAAAAAATTTGTAAAGTTTTCCCTAAAATTAGGACCCTCCAATTTATCAAATTTCAATTTCATTGTATATTTTAATATATTAGCAATACATTTACATAATATAAACAATCATCATATAATTCATAATTACATTATTCAATCTTAAGGTGTTATATTCACCTTATTCCCCACATAACAAACTCTACAGCAAACAAATGAGAAGGATGTTTGCACCTCCACACAGAATCAATTCTTCTCTTCCATCTTACAACTCCATCCTAGGGATTCAAATCTCTATCCTAAACAAGAAATAATTTCTAAAATAAACACTTTTTAAATTTAGAAATTATTCTCACTTATATTAGTTTATAATTTTCAATGAAAAAAAAAAGTTTAATAACAACATAAATGAAAACCAACTTAATTGAGAAAATAAATTTGTTGGTGTGTCAAAAATAACAATAATAGTTGGAAGGAATAGTCCATACAGTAGTAGTAGCAGTCACATTCTTCAAAGGCCACCAAAAATCTAAAAATACCAAAATTGTGTTAGAGGCCAAACTCAAAGTTTCAAAAAATGGGAGCACTGGAAAATGATAGAAAAAAGTTAACTAATCACAAAAACTAAACTGCTTAAATTGAAGAGAATCTCACCAAAAACACAATGGTAGTGACAAAATATTGATTGAAGCTCCGAGGAGAGAAAAATCCTAGAGAGAACTTTGGTTGGTTGAGAAAGAGTGAGAGTTTCTAAAATGGGCAAGGAGAAAAGAGGCATTGTCATTGTAAATTCGGTAGCATCATTTACTAATGGCCAAGCTCTTGATAAAAATAAATACCGACAATGACAGAACACACCATTTGATGAATCTAATATTACGGATAGCTAACCGACTTTGTTGCCCTCGATAATAAACTCTACGTGCTAAAATTGAATTTTTTCAATTATTAATTTACCGATGGCCTATGGCAAAGTGTTAGTGTTATAATAATTAAATTTTAAATTTAAATAAATAATTTATTGCCTTGACTGACAGTCTAACCTTCAATAATTCATAACGTTTATTTTCTAAAATATTTAATGTGTTTAAATTTACATACTACCCGGTGATCTTTAATTATGAATTAAATTAATTTTTAAATATAATACTTTTATTAACCTTGTTGATGGCTAAGCCATCGGTAAATTTTATTTGAAAATTTTAAGATTAATTATTTACTGACAACTCAACATCAATAATATTATTATGCGACCAATGGCGCCAACATAGTGCCAAAGTTTACCAACGAATAAGCCATTAGTAAAGTTAATCCTCAAACGGTTTGAACGTCCACTACTAGAAAACTAGTTATTACAGACGGATATTTTCGACGAATTTTATCCCACGGAAATACAGATGGAATTTTAGAGGAATTTTTTGTCGAAAAACAAAAAAATGAATTAGCATAAATTACAGACGAAAAATAAAATCCGTCGATAATTTCATCGGTAAAATTAATTTGTTTCCGTGGGAAATAGTTACAGATGGAAAATCCGTCTGCAATTAAATAGACAAAATGCTGTGTTTCATTAAATTATTACAGACAGAAAATCCGTCTGTAATTTAAAATTTTCCATCGAAAATATTGAGTTAACCCTAAATTTATCACCAACCTATCAAGCTCCATTCACACTCCTGACCAATGAACTCATTTTTACCCTCATCCCTCTTCAAAGTTGTCGTCGAGAACCCTTCTCCTCCGGTAGAAGGTGTTGTCGCTGCCGGTGGGGATAGACCGTAGGTGCCTTCATCATCGGGGAACCTCTACTCGGCCCTCTTCGCATCGTTCCTCCTCTCCTCGCCATCGCACGATGTTCTGAGTTGAGCTCGTGGCGTCGCCGTCGCGAAGGGTTCCTCCCTTCCTCGCCGTGCGTCGTTTCTAATTCTCTGCTCCTCGCCGTTTTTGGCTATTGCCCGTTCTCTTCTCTGATTTTAGGTAACTCTGTCTCAAACTCTCATCGCGAGCTCACTCTGTCTCACACTCTCTGAGCTCACTTTATCAATCTTACTTTCACAACTTTTGCAAACCTTAGGAACAACATTATCAATCTTACTCTCACAACATTTGCAACCATCTATTCAGTTTAGTTGAGGTGAGATTCATTCATCGTGGCTTCCATTTTGCTTGTGCCATACACCTGCTACATCACACTTTCATTCTTTAGTAATTAGTTTAGTTAGATTTATTTCTGATTAGTGGATTTTTAGGTTTTGATTAGATTAAGTTTAGTTAGATTTTTTTTCTGATTTTAGTAATTAGTTTGATTTAAAATTTTTTGTTGAAACTTTTTTTCTCATGGTTTTTCAATTTTTGGTGTTTCCTTTCACTGCACTATCTTTTTTCTTTTGATGCTGCTTCTTGCTGCAGTGTGATAGTGATCCTTCTACTTGGAGCTACATTAATGATCATGTTCATTTTCATATAAGACAGTAAGTTTGACTTGATTCAGTAATAATATATTCTGGTTGTTTAATAATGTAGAACATATGCATCTAGATTCTTTAAACTTTCTTACTTTTCATTGTTATAGGTGGTATGCTTCAATTGGGACGTATGATGTGGCTGTCAAGCATATGATGGAAATCTTGGCCTACAGTCACCAGTCCAAGGCAACACAGGAATTATTCCTTAGTGACTTTCTTCAAACTGTGAAGGTGATAGTGACTCTATTTCCTTTTCAGATCTCATGCTTAGAACCTGATTGTTAAAATACTTTAATGTAATTCCTTATTGTTAAAATACTGAATCATATGACAATAAAATTTTCTTTTTGAGCATATATATTACTTATTTAAAAATTCATAAACTGGTTTTGTAGAATTGAATTTATGTGTGGAACTCAGCAGTCATAATCTTGGTCTATCTATTCCACAACTATGCTTGAATTTGAACAAAAAATAAAAATTTCTGGTGTTAGTTTATCTTTGAAGTTCTATCTAGTACCCTTTTATGCCTTCATTTAAGGAATAGTATAAAAATTCCATTCATTTTATTCTTTACAATGGAAGTCTCAAGCAAGATTCTTTACATTTTTTTTCTTTTATACTAATTTATAAATCCTAATCACTAGTTTAATTTGATTCCATTATTATTGTTGGTCTATTAACTAAACATTTTAGATATTAATATACGTATATGCTGCCTATGCATGATATATTCAACCTCGTGGGTTGTCTCCTAGAGCCAGCTATGATATGCTATGCTACCAACCATAATGCTTTAATTTCTTGTGGTTGTAGCTCTAACTTAGCTTGTTTTGGTATTTTATTGCACTTTCTTCTTGTAATTTGGATGGCTCATGAAAATGAACACAGTTGCCCACACAATACTACATAGCTCTGGTAATAATTAATAATTAATATGAAAGCATCAATTTTAATTTCCCCTAGTATCCACTGTATTACTCTGATAAATTTTGTTTTGTTTTTCAAAGAATGAATTCTTGTTGGTCTTTTCACTTTTTCACGTTTCTTATGATGGTTTTGGGTGTATGTAAGTGCAGGTTGGGGAATACCAGGGTCCATATAAGGTTAGTTTATTGCCAGCTGTGTATCCGTGAACTTGTTTTGATCAAATGTTTAACCTGTTTTTCTTCTTACATGTTACATTACTAAGGGGCTTCTGGACAAGTATGGTCCTGAAAGGGTTCTTGATACTCCAATTACCGAGTTTATGACTTTTAACTTCTCCATGCAGGTTAGAGTTGAACTTGATTAAATTGTATTTTACTTTTTAATTAAAGCACTAAATAATTAAATTGCTGTAATGTCTTCTGAAGTTGGCCAAATTCTTCTTGATCTTTTATGTTTTACATTTAGAATACCAGGGTCCTATGATATGATATGGAAATTATTGATTTCCCACATGAATCTGAATTAGAGATAAATAATACACTGGTGAATGGAGGCAAAATGTTGACCTCTATATTGGAACAATAGATTGAATTTATTGTTAGCTGTGTAAATCATAGTAGACATACATTCTAAGCAGATATTTGATATGTGTGGTGTTTGACTTGTAGTTTGAATGTCACTTGACTCCCATGGCCATATGCATTAACCAATTTTAGACCTTAATTTTAAAATAAATGTTACCTTTTCTTTTTTGGCCTTAAATGAATCATTGGTTGACCTATTGGGTAATTTTGGGGATTTTAAAGTTTGGATTTTTTTTGTTATTGTGAATGTGAATAACAGAAGTGGAGCAAGGGAAAGCAAAAGGAGAAGGTGAACAACCAGGTGCTGTTTGATCAGGGTACTTTTGACAAGCTCCTCTCTGAAGCTCCCAAATTCAAGCTCATTACTCCTTCTATTCTCTTTGATCGTTTGAGGGTACCCTTCTTTCTCTTACTCTCCCAAGAATTAAATATATTGTTCATGCTGATGGTGTGTGTTCTGCTGTTCTGTAGTATAAGCAGTTGTGAAGGTTGCTATCTTGTTTGAAGATTCTTTGATTTTTGTGTTATTCTATTGACATTCTAAGTTAGTAATGCCTATATGTTCCTGCTTGTTCCTGCCCTATTTGGGGTTAATCCTAAAAAGCTTTTTGTGTGCAGACAAATCCATCTACCATATACTTATGTTGCCCAAGAGAGTGGACAGCAAATGGGCCCAAAGATAAGAACTAGGAAAAGAAAGCTTTATACAGTTACACTAAATAAAAATAAAATGTAGCATTATCAACTAAAAAAAAACGTAGCATGTTTTAGGGTTTTATGGAATAAAAAATCTAAAGTCCTGCTGAAGATAGTAGGGGATAATCGAGTGAGGGGAAAAAATGGAGACATCTCTGAGATATGGAGGAGATTCGAAAGATCTTCGAACACTTTCTTCCAGGTAACAGTGTTGTTTTGGCCATCAAATGCTATGCTGTAATTGAAGAAATATTTCTCCTTATAGTTGGGGTTTGTGTACGTGGCACTGTTTTGGCAGGTTCATGGAGAGCTTGATACCAGAGTCGGGCAAGCCAGTTCTCTGAGTGGCCAAATTAGACATTTCTACCCCTCGGTTAGTTCCGTTTTACTCCCAAGCCCTAATCATATTTTAAAATTAAATTTATTAATTCTTGTTATGTGATACTGTAATGTAGTTATCAGCAACACTTGGTGTTGGATCGCGCTATGATAAGCATGAGAAGCTACGCTACACTGTGCATGCAAAGAAGACATTCCCTATCACTGTTGATAAGCTCTTTGACTTTAAAATTAAGGAACGATGTGACATTGACCAGAACTTTGACTTTAAAATTAATGGGACTTAATCCGTCTTGTGCTTTCATCATGCATGCATATGAAATTGTTCATGAAGTTTTCTTAACTGATTGGTTTACTTGTGATGATATTTGATTTTGGCACAGGAGGGTCTTGTGGAGATAAGGAAAGACTATATAGAAGATTCTCACAAAGGAGAAACTAAATTAGGTATGTTCATGGCTTTTTCTGCTTTACAAGGTCTAAGATTATTTTTAGATGAGACAGACTTGCAATACTACCAAAACTCTTAAATTTGGAGCCATGGTGCAAAGGTCAGTAGTTAACATTCGAAGTTTTGGTTGTAAAATCAGCTTCTTGCCAAATTCAAGCTAACCTTACCTACTACACAGTATTTAATAAGACAATGCATGACATTTTTTAATTTAATTGTTGTGAATATGTACTATTTTACAATAGGCTACATAGAGTAATTTTCATTGACGCAATCCCAAAATCTTCAATCGGCAAGATATTAAGAAAAGAACTCAAGGCAACCCTGCTATCTAATTAGCTATTTGGCTTAGCTTCATTTGTTTCTTATATATAATAATGATGTCAATGTGATAATTCGTATACTTTATTCTTTATAATAGATTCAATACTATATGATTATTTTAAACCAATTTAATTCAATAATCAGTTCATTTTTTTGTTTAAAGAATATTAAGAATTTAAATTTTAATATAATACAACTCTACTACTGCATATGACTTCTTTAACTATCAAGCATTTTAATAACAATGGTTCCTCAGGTACAAGAACTGAAATTAGAACCTTTATGACTCCACCACCAAATTGGAACCTTTAAGGGATGTGAACCTTTTTGGTCCATGGCTGAATAAACAAAGTGCAACTACAGGAGTAGCTCCTCTCACAAGTCACAACAACAGCATCATGCTTGAATAAGGAAAATTAACTCTTGATTTGTAATTTGGTTGATCTGTTGAAAATTTTGATAAGAACCCCCTCCTAATTGTGGAGTGGAGTTGAATTTTAGCATCCTAAAGTAGCATTTTAGGGATTAATTTAATGATATGATTATATTCATAGGAAAGTAACTATAATGAGGAACTTGTTTATCGGGATGGTCATCTTATTTTTTTGGGGTATCTTTTTATTGAGACAGTGAGATATTGACTAATGGTATTGAAAAATAACATCTAATTTTATAGGTATCATGTAATGAATATTATGTTTATTTATATGATTTTTGGCTTTCTTTTTTTTTAATTTACAGTGTGTTTGATGAATTTGATGGAGTAAATTTAGAAAACAAATCTAAAGTATTTATTTTGCAATGAAAAATTTAAAAAAATTCTATTTTACCTTACTGATGGATTTACAGACGGATTTTCTGTCTGTATTCAGAGTGTGGGATGATTTCCAAGGTTCAAATTACAGACGGAAAATCTGTCAAAAAATTCGTCTGTAATTACCGACAGAAAATCTGTCAAAAAATCTGTCGGTCATTATAGGCGACAAATCCGTCTGTAATTACAGACAGCAAATTCGTCTAAAAATCTGTCTATAATTACAAACAAAAAATCCATCAGAAATTTTGTCGTCTTCGGGAAATGGATGGAGAATTTAGAGAGGAAAAATTCATCGGTAACTGGTAAAAATCCGTCGGTAATTTTCTAACGGAAAAAAATCCGTCGGTAAATAATTTTTGACGAGGCTTTTACAAAGGGACAAAATTCGTCGGTAATTTTGTCGGTAACCAAAAATTCGTCTATAATAAAGACTAAATCTGTCTGTAAATCTGTCTGTATTAATCCATTTTCTAGTTGTGGTCGGTAACTTTCACCTCCTCATGGTCCATCGGTAATAAATATTTGCCTAGTAATGTGAGAAGTGCCTGTTTACAAGACACTAATACAGTTTAATCATAAGAACAATATCAATATAATATCAAATAAAATAAATATATAATTAATATAAGATATATCTAGTTATTATATTAATATATAATATCATAAATATATTATAATAATCTTCGTATATACTTTTCGTACCAATTAAAGTCACTAATGACCTAGAAGGTTAAAAAATCAAAACAAATAAAAGGGTATGTAAAATCATAAAGTTTCTATTTGAATGATTCTCTGCTGTATTTTTTTGCCATGATAAATGTTAGAAATATCAAATCATTCATATGTCTCATTCGTATTTGGTTAAAGTTTTTAGATAAATAATATCATGGTATGATATTAAAGTTTTAGTGACCAGAATATTTAAAATTTGATAATTGTTGATTCCCAAAAGAAAAATTTTTTAACATAAGATAAACAAAAAGAGAGAAAATACAAATTTCATGCAAATCCAAAAGAAATTCTTACTTAAAAGTGTGTTAGAGATTTAATCATTCATGTCCCTCCTCTTATTAGCATAAACTTTTAGGAATGGTGATATCCTGACATAATACCAGAGCTTCTATAACAAAAAAGTTTAGAGTTCAATTCTTATTAACTCAAAAAAGATAAAGTTTACTTTTTGCATGTAACATTTAATTTGTTTCTATTTTGTCCTAAACATTTTAAACAAATTTTAATTTTACTCTTTGAGATACTATTTTGACAGTTAACTTCTGATGAACTTTTCTTAAGTCAAATTTGCCCCTTATATCACCACCATCATCACCAATTCACCCCCTTCTCCCTACGTTATCATCATCATCAACAACAACATTACCTAGCATACGTCTGTTGCCATCACCATTATACCCTACAAACCTAATTGCCACCACTCAACCCCATCCCACACACTCCCAAGACTTACCACTTAAAATCCACAGTCACGTTAATCCCACCTCTATTTCCACCTAAATTTATAACTTTCCACGACACCTATAGCTCCCAATCACCACCTTACCAACAAACTTAATTGCCAGAGAAATCGAGATCGATCGAAAAAGAGAGAACAATAGCAGCAACATTGGTTTATTTCTTTTGCTCTCTACTTTGCCTCTTCTAGATTGATGCTTTGTCTACATTGTATTTTCCTTAACCCTTCATGTTGTTGTCTCTATTTTTTAGTCTCTACTGTAACTACTCCATCTCTCACTATCTCTTTCGATCTCTCTATCTCTCATTCACTCATTCTCATTTACCCTTTTAATCTCTCTATCACTATATCTCTCAGTGGATCTATGCCTCTCTCTATCTATCTCTCTTTCTCTATTAAGTTGTGGTGTGGTTGTGGGTTGGGTGTGAATGGGATGGGGTGGATGTTGTAGTGTAAAATGCTGAGGGTTTTGGTAAGGTGGTGGTGGGTTAGTGTGGTGTGGAGGTTGAGATGTTGTGATAATTGGAGTAGTGTTGGGTTTCTAA
Source organism: Arachis stenosperma (assembly GCF_014773155.1). Classification (NCBI taxonomy): domain Eukaryota; kingdom Viridiplantae; phylum Streptophyta; class Magnoliopsida; order Fabales; family Fabaceae; genus Arachis; species Arachis stenosperma. The sequence goes on along the minus strand of NC_080386.1, from coordinate 79,725,128 downwards.
GTAATGGTGAGAATTTAGAAATTTGAAATGGGGTGGAAGTGTTAGGAAATTATTATTTTCTAATTTATTTATAGATAATACATATATTAATTATAATTACAAATTAAGTTATTTAATGTTATATGACTTATATAACAACGATCTTATTTATTGTTATAAATATTAAATTGAATAAGTCATTATTCTTTTAATTTAGAATTAAATGAGAATAAAATCAGATATGCTATTTTATTTGGGTTTCAGGGTTTAATGGGTGTGACACTCAAATATAAATAGTGACTTCAAGATTTTGGTCTCCAAAAACATATAAAAGTTGCCTTCATAGCTCTATTTCCATCAGAAGAGTTGCGATTCAACCCTATCAAGGATACAAAAAGTTTTGATTGAGAAAAATCAAAGAACCAAACTCTCGATTGAAAAAGATCAAAGAACTAAGCTCTCTCAATTATATTCACAAATTTAGGTACGCTTTTTGCACTCTTTGCGCCCTTTACTCTCTTTTTTAATGATTTAACATGGATGACCTTGGATTTAAGAAATCCTAAAATTTTTAACAAGTAGTATCAGAGCTATTTATGATTAAATTGTTAAGAAGTAGTTGATTTATTTTAGTTCATATTTGAATTTTTGGAGTAAGATTTATGGATCCATCCCATTTTCTCTTTTCTTGTTGATGATGAATTCGTTTATACTCAAATTGATAAAGTTTCTTCCTTTTATATTACAAGTTTTGTTTCGATGAAAACTGATCACTATAAACAATAATTAGTTTTGGATAATACATATAGAAATCCTATGATTTTGGTATTATATAGATTTAGACAAAACGTGGATATTCCTCTCTTTTGAGTATATGAATGCAAGATTTGATGACGATCATACAAAAAATCATATTATGCATAACTATCCCATTTTGAATGTTGATATGGTTAAATCTTTAATTTATTAGGATGGATTGAGTTTTGTCATAATCTCTTATTAATTTAATGGTTGTTAAATATTTTTCTTTCTATTTATTGGTATGCATTACCCTATTTTTGTTTACAAATATATGTATAACTAAGGAAGTCACGTAATATTATATAGTTGTTACATATTGTACCTTATTATTTTTTATTTTTATACCATGTAAGTTTTTTGGATTTGTTACATAAGAAAATAAATAACAATTTGAATTAGAATACCTATTTATTTTATAAAATGTAGTTTTAGAATAAGTTAGTTGAACATTATACTACTAAAGTTGCCTTTTTTGTGAAAACTAATTTATTTTAGAATATTAAAAATATGGAGATATGTAATTTATGTAAATATTGGTAGGTTAGAGTTACATATACATATTAATGATATTTATATATTTAGGTAACTAGCTAAGAATAAATCAATGCTTATTATTTATGTGAACAATAATTGGTCCAAAAAAAGTTTATTATTGTTTAGCCAAATAATAAACAGTGAACCTTATTTTTATTTTTTATTTAATTATGCAATCCTTAATTGGCCCAAAGAAAGTTGGTGTCTGCGTAATTGATAGAACATATATGCGATAAGGAATAGATATAATTCTTAAGTTTAAATGTGAATATTGAGTTAATCCAAAGATAGACTTATTGTTTGACAGAATTTTGTTGAGAATATTTGGTAAGGCACTTAATAAATTTATGTGTACGTAATTTATGCGGTATGGATCACCACAAAAAAGGTTCTATACTTGGCCAAATTATATGTGCATTTGTGGTAATAAACATGAATTACTTATCTGGTTTCATATGAACAATAAGTTTGTTCAAAAATAGACTTATTGTTTGACAGGATTTATTATCAATGTTTGATTACTGTATTAAAAAAATACCACTTACAAATTAATATTTTTTTCAAAGACTAAATATTAATGTTATGCTAGGTATTTATGATAGACGCACCATCATAAAAATTTTATTCAAATGATATAACTTAGGTGAATATATTGATTTGTTTTAAAGTTAAGTTTGTCAATGTATGGATCTAAACTTTGCATTAAAGATTGAATAAGCCCTTCTCTCTACGAATAAAGTCTCAAATAGCAAAATTGAACCTTAAGAAGTAGGATTGTTCAAATTGCATAAGTCTTATGATCATAAAGTATGAGATTTCAAAAGACTCAAAAATAGGAATAGGGGTTATTGCTGTAAATGAATTTTCTTAAGAAATACAAAAATAGTTTGTTAAAAGTGATAAGGTTGAAATAAGTATGATATTTGTCAAACTGGATTTTAATGAGGCATTAATGAAAATATAAGTAAGTACATCCTAAAAATACCCTAACTTGTTTTGAAATTAAATGCACTAAAGTTATAGTTATCTAACAACATGCTCATAAATTTAGTTTTTCTTGAACCACAATTAAGTCAATTTAATGTTATTTATCAAGTTACAACCGTCAAAAGGTCCTCACTATGTGCAATGATAAAAAATGTCAAAACAAGAAAAGACTAAAAGTACTTATTTGGCAACTATCCTTTAGGTATATGGATTTGAAAAGTAATAAAAGTAAAGAAACTACATATGGTATATTTTGAAAGAAACAACATAAATAAATAAAAGATTTAGTTTTTTTTTGCAAGTACTCAAAACACTAAAAGAGAGATTGTGTTAAATAGCACGTGTGTATAAAGATAACACATTTCTAATTTGTTTTGATTGAGAAGTTTGTTTTGTTTCAATGTTGAGACATATTTATTGAGAAGATTTTGACTCTTTTATTCACATAATTTTTCTATAAAGAATTCCATAAAGTTTTATAATGTCGAATGATGTTGTATATCATTTTGGACAAGGAGTTTAGATAGAAAGTTTATATTATCATTACATTATTGTTAAAGAGTTATGTTATTGAATTTGAAAGAAAATATTATATATATGTTTTTATTAAAATTACTTTGGTTCTTATTTCTATTTTGAAAAATTTAATTATTCTTGTCCAACTAGAAATAGATATATTATATTTTATTTGCAAATTTAAATATATATTTTGGTGTAAGTATTTTTCTTTAAAAAAAACTCTAGTTGTACTTCAACTATTATTTTTTATCGATGATATCTTAATTCTATCTCATTTAAGTGAAGTATAACTACTCATACTTTGTTACCAGAATCACTTTGAAAAGGAGTATTGAAAATTGCAATTTAGATTATTGAAAAGTTTCAAATTTAATATAATTTTATATTCTTTTGGAGTATTTATTTTCTTTGTGATCCCATAATAAAAATACTTTTGGAGATAGAAAGTTGACAGTTCTTTAAGAATATTAAGTTTGGGAAAAATATAGTTAATCAATCCTAAAGACAAACTCAACGCTTCAAGAACAAATGTCATTTAGTATATCTATTAAAGAAAATTGTCTCATTTAATATGGGATATTATCTATTGGTGTTACGAGTGAAAACTTTAAGTCAGAAAAGACAACATTTGAGGCTCATCTCATCAATTACCTGAAAATATTTAATCATTGGTATTGAAACCCAAATAGATTAAATGGATAATATGGAGATATAAAGTATTTTTATTGTAAAAAGTCCTGCTCAAAATTGATAATATATTTTGATTTTTAGTTACTGTAAATGAATATAAAAAATTATTTTCAATAGCAATGTTGATGAGACAATTGTATGCAGAAATTTTTTGTCCTAAGATACAAATAAATATATACTCTGCAAGTTGAAAAATTTCATCCATAGATTCAAGAAAACTTTCTATCGTTGGTTTCATATTTCATTAAATTATTATCTCATATGGTATTTTGAGATAAATGTAGTTGTAATTTCTATCAATTCAGTGGGAGTAAATAATTTTTTACTATTCTTGTATTTCAGTAGTTTGCAGAATTATAATAAGATTATATACTCAACTCTAAGAGAGACAAGTATAGTCTTATTAGGTGACTCAAGAAAGTTATAAATTAAAGTTCAAAAGTGTGTAAATTTTTTTTATGCTTCAACAGTAGCTTGAAGGATACCGAATATGAGCACTTACAATTATTATGTATATTGTTGGAATTTTTGGTAGAAATTTGAGTAAGTTAAGAATGTATCACTAAATAGTATAGTCAAAAGGTTTCGTTACAACAAAACATTACATTTTCACTATATGAAGTTAGAAAATAAAGTTAGTGATCATTTGGTATTTCTGATTTTGATTTTGTTGAATATCAAAGTCATTTTGATCCCTACAAGTATATTCATATATTATTGAAAGAGTTCTTTCAAAAAGTATTGAGAAGATACTTGTTACTCTTTTCATTAAAGCACTTGAATATAAAATACTTTTTGAAAATATTCAATTAGGTAATTATAAACACTTGTCACAAATTATGAGTATATATTTGAAAGATCACTTGAGTTATTTTCTATAATATGTTAGTAGTCTACTATTTTATATTGTTATTAAACAATAGAGTTTAGAGTGTTTAAATATCTTGTGAGCAAGTTAGACAAACACCCAAGGCCTTTCATGTAGATACTATTTATATGGGTGTTATATATATCATTTTAGGATATGTTGTTTCAATAAGAGTGTGCATTTGGATGCTCATATCATTTAGACAGTACAAAAAAATGCTGAGTAGCGTCAGATTTTTTAGCGGAATAACAAAAATAATCCATCGGTAAATTGGTTTCCAATAGATTTTGCATCAGATACAATCTGAAGGTAAATCTCGTTAGTAACTGATTATCAGCGGATTTATTTTTTCGATGGTAATTTGCGGAGGAATTAGCATTGGAATACGTTGTTAAGGTTATGAAAATCGGAAGCTAGTTACCGTTGGATAATTTTCGACAGTAAATTTGGCGCCAGACCTTGTGACTTCACGCCACGTTACTGTAGGAAAAATCTTACGGTAAATCCGACAACAACTATATTTTTTATTTTTTAATTAAACTAGATAATCGTTACCGTTGGATAATTCCAATGGTAAATCCAACGGTAGGTTTAATTTTTTTGGAACCTATAATGAACCCCAATAGTTAATAATTGATAATCAACTCCCAATTAGTAAAAAAGAAATTAGAAATTAATCTGAAAAAAATGATTTATATATGATGTGAAATATCAAATATATAGAATAAAAACACGAAGGAATAAGATGCCGCTAAACTAGTCAAAACATAAAGCCCTAATGACTGTGGAGCCTGATAGTTATCGTTGTCGTAATAAAAACAAGTCCTGCTCATGACATGTCAGCCTGTCGTCAACCCTACCTAAAGCAATGTAATTATATTACAATCTAATCAAAGTTTGGTAAAGAAATACATAAGATATAACTAAGGCTAGTGTGTGTTGTAATTATATGATCTTACGAAATTTAAACATACAATTAGCTAGTTAAACTATATTTAGGTTAACTTTATTCTGATTCATCATTATCTTCTTCCTCTGACTCATCATCGTCCTCTTTGTAAAACCCGGTCAAATCGTAATTAATTAAATAATAAATTAAATATGAGCGAATATGATTAGAAGATTTATCAATCGGAATTTGATATGATATTTGGATCCAGTGGATTTTTCTGAGTTGGAAAACATAGTTTTTTGCGTAAAAATGCGCATTGGAAATTTAAACAGTAGTACCGACTGAGATCTGTCCAGTACTACAACTGAATAAATTAATTATAAGTGAATAAGGTTAGGAAATGAGAAATTATAATTTGGGAAGTTATAAATATTTAAAATACGATTTAAAACTCTAATCTTAAAGGTTTTGGCCCAAAGTTGGGCCAACGGGTTAAACCGAATGAACCGAGCCCAAGTGAGCTCAAGACCCAACATATAATGGCCTAATTAAGGCCATTCAGCAGCCACACCCCCCTATTCTTGTGTGAAACACGTTGGAGAGAAGAGAGGAAAGAAGAGAGAAAACCCTAACCCCTCTTGATCTTCAAACCACCATAACTTTCTCTCTAGTGCTTCGATTGACTAGCCGTTTATGATCACGCATCGCTCTTCTTCTCCTCATCAATTCTATCTAGGTATTCTGGTGATTTTATCAATGACCTCTTCTCAGTTTCATTTTTTCTCTTGTATTTCGAATTTGGTTTGGGTTTTGAAAAAATCTTGTGGTTTTGGTTATTTAGGGTACTCTAAAATGAGCCATTGGTGAATTCCATCAACCAATTTCATGAACCCTAGGTTGATTATAAGTGTGAAAATAGATTATGTTAAAGTATTGGATGATTTTGGTGCACAATTGATAGATTGATATTGCTTGTGGGGCTTTGGTGAGGCTTGGAGCTAAGGGTTGGTGGAGACTTCCAAGAAGAAGCTCAATTATTTTGGCTACAAGAGGTACATTTTAAGTTTTATTTAAGTACCGTGTGGTGTGATGAGAATTCCTAGGCTAGATGCCCCTAGAATTAGGTTTGGATTATGTAAATAGTTGGTATTAATATGCATAGTTGATGTGTTATGTAAATTGATGATTGAGTTGAGAATTGTGTGAACTTTCATGTTTGGTGTGTCGTGAAATTTGATAAAATTGGATAATGATTAATAGTTTGTGGAATATGTATTGGATTGTGAATTTGGGCCGGAGGCCGGAAAAGATAAGGACAGTAAGTATATGGTTGATGATTGGTGATTCAATGAATGATAGTGATATATAAGTGTTTAAGTATGAGTTTTTGTTGATTATTGAACTTGAAGGCTTGGATGTTGCTTGAATTGAATTATTGAGCTAAGATTGATGAAAATAGAGAATTGATGTGTGGTCGATTGAATAAGGAAGTTGGAATGTGGTTCAGGTTGAACTGGTAAAGTTTTGGTTGGATTAGAAGAGGTTTGAAAAGAGTATGTTTTGAAAATTGAGGTTTGTTAAACTTTTGGTAAAAATGAGTATGTTTTGAAAATTGAGGTTTGTTAAACTTTTGGTAAAAATGAGTTTTAGGCCAACTTTGAAGGATCATAACTTGAGACTCAAAGCTTAAAATTGAATGAAACTTTTTGAAAATTCTTCTGGGCGTGCGTACGCACAACCCTGTGCATACGCATACCGCCTTATTTTTCAAAGAAAACCTTATTTTTAACTGTTTTACCTTCCCGACAAGCTTGCAAATTTCTGTAACACTTACTTAAAATCTTTTTACCAGTTTTAGAGTATTGAATCAAGAGAGAGAATAGTAAGGGAATAAGAGGGGTAATTTTGATTATGAGATTAGAAGATCGTGACTTAAGCTTGGTAAATTCTGTGGATGAGATTAGAGGAGAATTAATGATGAATCATGAAAATGATTATGATTATAATATTGTTAGCGAGAGTGATGATGAGGATGAGCTTGTTAATGAGAATGATGATGATTATGGGACTGATAAAGAGGATGACGATGATTATGAGATTGTTAATGAGAATGATAATGATTAAGAGATTGATATTAAATATAATACTGATTGTGATACACCTGCCTGGGTAGATGCAGTGGCACTGATCCACTTGCTCCGGGACGTGGTGAGATACACCTGCTTGGGTTGATGCAGTGGCTTTGATTCTACTTTCTCTGGGTTTGGTTTGCAACTCCTGGGGTAGATGCAGTGGTTAGCTCCCACTTGCTCCCAGTCGAGGTTTATTTGAGATTTGTGAAATTATCTGAGTTTCAGATTTCCTTGGGTAGATGCAGTGGGTCAGCTCCACTTGCTCTAGGTTGAGATCCAAGATTCTGTTGACCCTGTGTCGTAAGATGTGGCCAGACATTTAGACCTTTTCGGATGAGCTCTCCCCCATGGCTATTTTTATTTTATTGATTATGATTTTGAGGTTGGGGATGCACGCTCGCAGGGACTGTCCAATGGTTAGCTACCAGAACATATCGGGTTGGCTTTGTAAACAACAGATGATATCATCAGCCACAGGGTAGGCATTCATCATTCGCATATGTTTGACTTGTTTGGGTTTGCCTATTTATTTTGGATTGCTAAATTGTACATATATGCTATGCTACCTGATTAAATGCTACTTGCTTTACCTGTACTTTAATTGTGTATTACTTGTCTGAATTGCTTGTGTTTGTACAACTGAGAGGTTCCTCATGCTGGTGTCGGTTGACGCTGAGGGCTATTCTTGTTGAGATGGAGTGATGATATAATTAATTTAAAATGACGATTATTGAATGAGGTAATTTGAGTTTCCCGGGTAGATGAAGTGAAGTGATTACACTTGCTCCAAGTAGAAAATGAGATAAATTGAGTTCCCTGGGTAGGCACAACGAAGTGATTTCACTTGCTCCAGGTGAGGATATGAGGTAATGATATAGAATTGCTGAGACAGAATAGCTGGGGATGGTTTTGTTTATAATTCTGATTGTGAATTGTCGGAGAGTTAGAAAGTTAGGAAGCATGAGGAATATGGATTAGATTTAGCATTCCCTTATGGCAGTTGCCTATTTACGGATTAGTGAGAATATAGGATGAATATTGGTGAAAGGAAGCGTAGGATGCTTAGTGAGTTTTTATTACAATGCATTGTATTTATTTGGCACATTTACCGTACTGAGAACCCATGGGTCGGGGGTTCTCATTTCGTATATATCTCTTATTTTTCAAATACAGGTTCAGGTGCTCAACAGTAAGCTGTGGTTTGTCTGAAAGACGGCGAAGACCTCTAAGATCTCTTATTTACATTTTTCTTAGAATCTCTCCGCTTTTGTTTTTAAAGAACTCATGCTATGTATTTAATCCTTTTTAAAATTTGCCTATAGAAGCCCTTGCGTATCTTTTAGGAGAGATTAGGAGATATGGTTGTCAAAACACTTTTATACTGTACCCCAGCCGGCCTAAACTTCGTGGGTTACAACTAGAGGCTAATTATTTATGTTACCTATCTATATTTTGTTTTATCTTATTCTTTTCGATGGACTTATCTTTACATCGTGATAAACCCCAATTTTGTGGTTTATCTTGTATTGATTTTAGGGGATTTTGTCAATACTTTCCGCACTTATCCACATAAAATGCATGGTTTTGTGTTCCTTTCCTTATTTTGTCTCATGGTTGAAAACATGCTTATTTGACCCTAAAAATGCTATATTTTAATCTCCTCTATCACCATTCGATGCCGTAATGTATTTGTTAAGTGATTTTAGAGTTTACAGGGCAAGATTGGTCTAGAAGATAGAAAAAAAAGCATACACAAGTGGAAGGAACATGAAAAATTGGAGCTTTGGAGAAGTGCCACTGATGCGCACGCGTGACCCATGCTTACGCGTGGATTGTGAATTCATCGACGTGCACGCGTGACGTTCAGCACGAGACCTCATTAAAGAACTCGTGGCTGGCAATTTTTGAGGCTCTCCAGGCCCAAATTCAAGCTGATTCTACATGGAAAAGACCCAAGGAACCAATGGGGAGAGGGGGAGGGATCATTCCTTACACACTTAGACACAATTTTAGCTAGTTTTTAGTTCTTGTTCTTCTAGAGAGAGAAACCTCTATTTCTCTCTAGATCTAGTTTGATTTGATCTTCCATTGTTAAAATTCTGGATTGGGTTTTGTTAATTTCTAGTTTTGATTACTTAATTTGAATTCCCTAGCATAATTTTACTTAGATCTTGTGTTGAGTTAATGTTGTTTTGTTATATCCCGATTTCTTCTCACTCATGAATTTTGTGGATCTTGAATCTCTATGAATACATTGATGTTTTCCATGATTATTAGTGTTGTTTGAGTTGTTTTCCATTGATAATTGTTAGTGGGTATCTTTACTTTCCAATTTAATTGCAATTTGAATATGTCTTTTCTTAATGCATGTTATATGTTTGATGAAATGTTTCCTTTGATTATGGAGTTGTTTTCCTTACTCTTGGCCTAGGCTAAGGGAATTTGGGTAAACTTGAGTCATTGGGTCTAATTGATTTGGTGATTTGAGAACCTTTAGTGGTCAAGTTGATAACCTGTTCATGCCCTAGGTCGAGCTGTACGACCCGGGCTGAGTGAAGACAAGTCGACCGACCTCTTCAGGTCTGGATTCCCCGATCTCTTCTCAAAGAGCTCAGCCAAATTACCAGAGGAGCCCAAAAAAGGCCCAAACGAAGGAACCCAGCCCAAATCTAAAGGCAATTAAAGCCTAGAAAGATAAAGGCGATTCCCCTTAAAGATAAGATAACTTCACTCAAAGATAAGATAAGATAACTATCTTATCTCTAGAAAGGTCACTCTACACTATTATAAATACACTGGAGCACCTAGGTATAACTCATACTCTGATTCTACTCTAGAAACCTGCTTAAATCCCATGCTAACTTAAGCATCGGAGTCTCTTGTAGGTACCACCACCCTTCGGTGATGAAGGATCAGCTGCACCATCAAGTCCAACAAGTCGGACACGTCAACTCCAACCACCACCACAGATCTCGTCCGAGATCGACCTACAGTTTCAGGTAACCCTCGGAACAATACCCATTGACACTAATCCACTACTAAGTCAATTGGTAGTTGGATTGGGACTTATGAGTTGAGATTGATCAAGCCACTTGACGTACTTTAAGCTTAGGAGTAGATATTATGTACTTAAAGCTCTTAGAGGTAGACTTAGTGAGTTTGGTTTCTCATAATTGTCAAGATATGGTTGTTAGACAAGGATGGTGACCCCAATTCTTATGCTTAGCCAAGAGTTCCTTTTATTATTCATATTTGAAAACAAAAAATCTCAATTGCTTGATTCTTGTCTTAGTTAATAGCTTAATCTAAGAGTAGAAGTAGATTATATGCTCTTGTTAGATTAAAATTGCTCATACATTGCTTTAGTTATTTGATTCAGTTTCTTACACTTTAAGATTCCTTGCATATTAAGTCTAGTAGTATAAATCTTTGATCATGACTTCCAACCCCAGATTTCTAACCAATGTTGAAGCACATGTTTGCCCATTCCTTATGAGACGACCTGACGTTTGAATACTTCGGTTTATTTTTATTGGGGTTGAACTTTGTAACAACCAAACTTTAAAATTTGATTTGAGGATCAATTATCGGCTTGGACTATACTATTAACAAAACCATTTTGTGAAATTCAGGACCGGTATAAGTCATTCTCTATCACATCGTCTCAGTTTGCGATTTTATTTTTACTCCTTTTCAGGCTTCTTGATTAATCTCCCTTCAATTATACTCATAAATTATGTACTAAAAATTCACCTTGAGAGTCGTACCACCTTATTATCATTGACTTATGACACGAGCATAATGATTTGAATCAGCCCTCTAGGTGATTTCCTAATCATTGAACTCGTCTTCTTCTTCTTTATCTTTATCGACCTCCTCTTCTTGAATATCGTCGTCCTCTAGTAGTAGTGTCTTGTCATCTACCCTAAGGTCAATGATATCATCATCCATAATAGCTGATCTAAGGGTGATCGGATCATCCGTATCAACCACCATTTTCGAAGGAATTAGGTTATTAATTTGGTAAGGTTCCTGACCCTCTGTCCCATCATACTCGATGTGACCTCTTATCTTAGTCTTAACTATATCCACCCAACTAGACTTGCATGACTCCGAAAAAGGTAAATAGTATACTTGTCGTGCCTTTTGAGGTAGAGTAAAAGGATCGTAGTGCTTATATTTCATAGTCTTTGTGCTTTCGTGTTCCTGGTCGTGAACTTGGATCATACTATTCACATTTAAACATGCACACCTTGTACATAGTGTGACAAAATACTGGAATTGAATGATATCGTTCAACACACCATTCGAATCAAATGACCACCGCTACATCCCCATGAACCCAGACTCTGGTGTTTTCGATTTTCTTTTCCACCGACTATTGTAAAGAATGAAACATATATCCATTAACATTGTACATTGGGTAGCTTGTGCCCTTATTCATTGGGCCCCAACTAAGTACAACTAGATTTCATTCTGTTGTGTCAATTAGATTCGCTCGATTGTATTCTTTGAACCAATATAGAAAATTGTTGAGTGATCTATCAGGATTTGTTTATTGAAATAACCTATGATACAATAGGATAATTAAGGAAATTTCAGTGTACTGTATTTTTTATTAGAAGGAGATGTTAATATCTTACTAATTGCATTATTTACAAAGACTTAAAAAACTCACCTCAAATAGAGTGAAACTTGGTCATAGTTAAGCAACACATACAAATGTGCGGCATCGATATCCTTTTTCTCTAACTTAGTATTCACTACCTGCGCCCATTGCAACTTCTTCTGGAAGAACAAGTATTAGATAAGTTGGTCCGGTTGATAAGGATTCTCCCCATTCATTGTTCCTTCTAACTCTCATTCTACGTGGCTCAACATGAGGCTCAAAATAGAAGGAGTAAAATGCGGATGTTACTTTAGCTAGGAATGCTTTGAATATGCTACCATCGGTCCGAGCTTTGTTCTTCATGGTGCGCTTGAATGACCCAATTGTTCTCTTAAACGAGTACATCCATTAAATTGAATCAGCCCACACACTCTTACTTTATATGGCAGGTGGATTACTAAGTATTCCATAGTATCAAAACATCCTAAAATGAATATCCTCTCTAACTTACAAAGTATGATAGAAATGTTCTTCTCTATCACTGTGAGATTATAAATACTAAGTTTCATTGCATAACTCTCTAAAAAACTCACTTATTTCTATGAGGGATTTCCAGATGTTGATAGGAAGTTCTCTGAATGTGACAGGAAGAAATGACTCCATAAAGATATGACAATCATGACCCTTCAACCTAACAAGCCTACCCTGTGAGACGTTTACACACGAACCAAAGTTAGAGGCATAACCATCAGAAAACCTCAATTTTCTAATCCACCTATAAATATTTTCTCTACGATCCATCATTAAAGCAAACACCGCCTTTGGTTTCACCCACTGGCTATTCTCAAGTCTCTTTAAGTTCAAATTCAGCCGCTTACAAATGTGCACCAAGTCTAACCTTGCCTTATCGTTATTCTTGGTTCGCTTTATCGTTATTCTTGGTTCGCTTATCGTTCATTACCATGTGCATAATATTATCTAACACATTTTTTTCAATGTGCATCACGTCAAGAAAAGGACAAACCAAGTTATTTTGTCAATAAGACAACTCCCAAAATATACTCAATTTTGTCTTTCGTCCAATTATACTCCCTGCCATATCCAAGAGATCTTAACCCTGCCCCGTTATTGACGATTCTTGGGATTCTACTGACATGATACCAAACTTGCAAATTACTCAACGTTATATATGCCTCTTCTTATTCAATTTTTTTTTTCCTAAATGAGTCCTTGTTGTGCCAAAAAGGATTATCAATATCGAGGAACCCTCGATGACAATTAAACCACGAATTCTTATCCCTATTCGCTAGCCAAAATGCCTTTGTATCCTCAATACAAATGGGACACGACATTCTACCCTGAGTGAACCAACCTGATAACATCCCGTATCCAGAAAAGTCGTTAATGATTAACATCAACGCAACATGTAGTTAAAAGTTTGTCTTGGTTGAAATATTGATGACATGTCATTTTGTACATATTTTACTAAGCAATTTTTATCTATTTTTACTTGGTTTTCATACAATTCTAGGCAATAAGTAAGTGCTTGGATGAGAATTTCATGCTTGTCTTGATTCAATGAAACATTATTAACTTTATGAATTATCATGATATTTTTGCAAGATTTATTTGATTTATTTGATTATTACAGAAAGATGCAAAATCTTATGATTTTGGTGAGACTTTCATGCATTCTGTTTGGTTGATGATAGGTAAGAAAAAGCAAGGAAGAAGCAGAGCAGAGGAGAAGAACACCTCAGCGCTACTAACGACGCGCACGCGTACAGGACGTGCATGAGCAAACGATAATTTTGCAATCCACGAGTACGTATAGGTGACGCGTACGCATGGGTGGGAGATCAGCATTCACTCAGCAAGGACGCTACGTTCGTCACCAAAGAACGCCTGCGACAAAGCGCAAAATTTGGATTTGAAGTTTAGCCATCGACGCGTATGCGTGCATGATGCGTACGCGTGGATTTGGCAATGGTGATGGATTGCGCAAACGCGTGCATGGAGCATCAGCGTGAAAATGGCTTTTTTGCGATCCACGCGTATGCATATATGATGCATACGCATGGGTAGCGTTCATTGCATGAACGCTACGTTCGTTTAGTGAACACTGCAAGGGACGCGTACGCGTCGATGTGCCAAAACGCCAGGGACGCATAAGCGTATAGCACGCATACGCGTGGGTGTAAAAGTGCTGCATTCTCCAAATGAACACTACGCTCTCATGGAAGTGAATTTCTGCTCAAAATAATCAGATTCCAAGCCTATTGAAACTTCAAAGCAAGTAGAGCCCATTGACACCACTCAATGGCACAAGAAACAGTTAGAATAGAAATTTTATTTATTTGTAATTTGTTTTCAATTTCAATTTCATTTGTCATTTAGAAAAGCTTATATAAAGACGTCAGTTTCATTCACTTCGAAAAAGGGGGTTAGAGAGAAGGCTACATTAGGAGTAGTAGTAGCAGTAGGAGTAGGAGTAGGAGTAGAATAGAATACACTTTTTCTTTTTCTGCAATTTTTTAGCTATATTGAATTCAGTTTACCTTGATTGCAATTTCAATTTCCTACATCTCTACTGCAATTTTCATTTCTATCAATTTTACCTTTCTTTTCCTATTACTTTTAATTTACTTTCATGCAATTTTAAGCTTCTGCAATTGTTCTGAGAGCTATGATCCATTGAACCCCAATCATTATGGGGAGGAGATTTATTATGATTTACATGATTTAGTGAATTTCTTCTTCTTCTCAATTCAATTGAATAGCTATTGGATATCCTCTATTTTGATTGACGATTCATTCACTCCAGAAGGGGGATTGAATCTGTGAATGCTTGTTGAGCTTAGGAAGGGGAATCATGAGCATTAGAACTGAGGCTTTATCCTTCACTACTCTCTTGATCAACACTATTCGGGAGAAATTGAGATCTTGAGAGTTAGTGTGGCTTTTGGATGAAAGACATGTACTTAACCTCTTCTCATGACAATTAGATCAAGAAATTGGCAAGATTGATTGTGATTAGAGAGATTGGAATGCCAAGGAATTGGGATACAATCAATTTCAAACCGCCATAGATCTACTCATATGATTGAGAAAGGATTTGAGACCCATTTGAGTCATTGTGGATTATGATATCTCCAATCCCTAGTGAATTTCTCTTTCTGTCACTTATTCTTGATTTGATTTACTGATTTCTTTAATTTCCCTGCACCCAATCCCTTTACATTAGATGTCATTTACTTTTAGCACTTTAAATTCCTTGCAATTTATATTCTATTAATCAATTTCACTCAATTCACCATTGTTAGCTTAACTAAATTTATCACCTAACTCAAGTTGATTGATCCATCAATCCTCGTGGGATCGACCTCACTCACGTGAGCTTTACTACTTGATACGACCCGGTATACTTGCCGGTGAGTTTGTTTGGAAATCTAATTTTCACCCATCATACATTTATACATCATGAATCTATAACTCCATTAACCCATCCACCAAGGCTTGCAATAAGACATCTATTTTGGTCTTTGGGTTGCTTGGACCAGGTATGATACAAATTAGAAACATGTATAGGTCTTTCATGCACAATTCAGGAGGTAGGTAATAAGGAGTCACCATAACAGGCCAACAAGAGTACGCATTATCGAAATTAGAGTTCGCAAACATGTCAAAGCACAAAGCTAATCTAACGTTTCTAAGGTAGGGTGCACCCGATCAAAGTGCTTCCAAGGATCTCTATGTGATGAGTGCATCATAAAATCATCATCTCTCTTGTTGTTACTATGCTAGGTCATGTGAGAGATCGAAATCATCGATGTATACAATCATTTTACCCTAGGAATTAGAGGCAAGTAGTACATCTATTTGGTTGGAACTCTCTTTACCCGCCATTTACCAATCTATTCTTTCTCGATTTGAAACCTCAGTGTATCACAAAATCTACTAGTTAGGTCTGCATCTGCCTTGGAATATAGCATACAGCCATTCAAACAACAATCAGTTTTCTCCGAATTCAGACCTAATTTTAAAACTAACTTCTTTGCTTCATAGTGGCTCCGATGGATGCTAGCAGTCCTGCCAGGTACTAATTTGTTGCAAAAGGTAGCCCACTTATCAAAAGAATCTTGTGTATGACAATTTTGAAAAAAGGTTTCACGGCAGATTCTAATAGATGATAAAATCTTTTTGCCTATGGGTTAGACTCTTGTTTACTATCTTCCATATCGGTAGCACCAATTACATAAAGTGCCATCTTGTTGTATCTCTTCTAGTTATCCTTCTATTTATTTCTTCTATGTTTAGTTCTCTAACTACCCAAACTCTCTTTGATCGACTCTCAGATCTATCAGAATTTGAGGTAGACCGGTTGATTCCCTGCTTGTAAACCCCGTAAAATTTGGAAATAATTAATCAATAAATTAATTTTTAATAAAAGAAATTAGAAATATGAATTTTATAGTTTAATGAGGTAGAGCTACTTAAAATAAGAATTTTGACACTAATTTCAAAGAATTTGGCCCAAGATTGAGCCGAACCGGACCCGTATTGGGCCCAAGGCCCAACCCACACTTCACTAACTAATGAGCTCCAGCTCATTTCTTTCCTTTCATTCACAATTCATGTTCCAAAACATAAGGGAGGAAGAAGAAAGGTTTTAAAACCCTTGTTCCACTTCAAATCACCATATGTTGCTACTCCGAGCTCTGATCACCACACCATTTGCGGCCACGTGTCTGCAGCATCGAGCTCTACAAGCCCTGATGCATAATTTGGTAAGGAACTTTATTTTTTATTGTCAGCCTCACTTTCCCCTAGTTAATTCATTGATTATGTGTGTTGGGTATTAAATTTTGGGTATGTATATGTGATAAAATGTGTTAGGTGTGTATATATATGTGATATGAAGGAAATTAGATATGTTGGAAGCTTAATATTGGAAGCTTGGAGTTGGTACTAGTTGCTGAATTTTGGTTTTGAAGGCTTGCAATCTTGCCTAAGTGGGTTGTCTTGGGTTATACAAGGAAATCGGCCAAGGTATGGTTTCGGTTTCTCATATTAAATATATAATATCTTGTGAAAACTTAGGCTATACCATAGGATAGGTTGGAATGACAGAATATGTTAAATGTGTACTAATTTTAATGATAATTGTTGATATGGATTGAGTATTTGTTGATGATTATTGTTTATGATGGAAATAGAATATGAAATGATGACTAAATGATGTTTGACAAGTTGATAATAATGAATATGCATAGATGATGGATTGTCGATGATCTTGTTGGTTAATTGAGAAATTTAGGTATGAGATTGTGTAATATTGAGATATGATTGATTGTGGTAGGATGTGGAGATTTTGGTACTGTAAATGGTATGTTGTAGTTCTATTTATATAAGTAGAATGTTGGTATTGAGTTTGATTTTGGTAAGAATAAAGGTTTATGAACTTTTGTGAAAATATGGTTTTTGGCCGAAGTTTGGCGAGCCATAACTCAGCTTCCGGCCTTTGAAATTATTTCAAACTTATTTTATATAAAAATTGGATCCGTGAAGTTTATGCCATTTGAAGAATGGATGAAAAATGTTTTAAAACGAAGGAGTTATGCGTGTCAGAAGTTAGGTGCAAAAAAATTGAAATTCTGTAAGTTGAAGATTTTTTTTGGTTCTGCAGAACTCACGTACGCAACCATCACACGCGACGCGACCATTCCACTCGGGTTGGGCTTCTCACATACCCGGGATGGTGCATGCGTACGCGAGCAAAGAATTTTAAGGTGTTGCGTACACGACCATTTGCACGCGATGTAACACCTTACCACACAGAGTCTTATGCTTAAGTCATAAAACTGAGATGACAAGGTATTACGACCTCTAAAAGTAAAATTATATATAATAATAGTTGAAAGGAATTTTATAACGAGGAGCCATTGAAGGAAAGTTTGAAACAAAGGTCACAACACTCATGTAAAATGAAGACTTGCGTAAGAAGAAACGTAATATATATATATATATATATACACACACACACACACACACAAAAGCCCCAAGTCCCATCTTCGCTGTAGAGTAAGTCCAGACGCCTAGCAAAGTGCATATCGACCTACATCTGAAAAACAACAATATCATATGGGATGAGAACCAAGGGTTCTCAGTATGGTTAAGGTGCCCACATATATAATAAATAAGGTTCCGAAAAAGTCAGAGGCAATCCTAGAACTCCGACATTTAGATTATAAAACTTGAAGAATTAAAAATGAAAGCCATGAGTAGGAGTGGTTGTCTATGGTTCTAAACTTAACCAACTCTATCTAAAACCCTCAATTATCCTCCTTTCCTTCAATCCTTCGACTCCGATGAAACCACAGACAAACAAACAAGCAAAGTAGGCACAGGTAGATTACAAATACAACAGGTAACAATTTAGCAAGTAAGCAAAATAATCAAGTAGGCAAGCCCAATTAATGCACAAGCAAACAAAACATACAAATGCATATGATGCATGCCTGTCCTATGGCTGATGATATCATCATATCAGTTATATAGCCAACCCGACATGTTCTGGTAGCTAATCATGGACAGAAACACCCATTGTGGAGCAAGTGAGTTTGAGCTACAACCCCCTTGCTACTACCTACTTAATCCAGAGCCAATGGAATAACCACTACAACGGCTACTACCCAGACGGGTGTTTAAAAGCTCAACCTAGAGCAAGTGGAATAATCCACTATTGCTGCTACTACCGAGGTGTCACAAACACTGACCTAGAGTTAGCAGGACGAACCACAATCCTTGCTACTGCCCAGGTATCTCAAATATACATTCATTCAATTTATAATCAATCATCATCATTATCAAATCTCAAAAATTGACCTGGAGCAAGCGGGATGAACCACAATCCTTGCTACTGCCCAGGTATCACACATATACTTCATATCTTTGCATTTTTCTACATAATTCATCATTTCAAATCTTACTTCACCCCCAAGTTATCACCTTTTCCTAGCTTCATCTTATTACTAGACATACCCCTAAAGGCTAGGCGCTAAAAGATTAAAATAGAGTTTTAGAAGTTCGAAATTAAGCTTTAAAACACAAAATTCATGTTCGCTAACAGGGGTCACGCATATGCGTGAGCCACGTGTATGCGTGGGAGTGTAATTTGCTTATCTCGTGTACGTGTTACCTTGTTTGCATACACATGCATGCCAAACAGGAATGTCCATCCGCGTATGGAGGGGTTTGCGTATGCATGCATTGTAGATTAATCAAAAATTCTGCAGAATTTCAATCTTACATATCGAACTTTCGATGCGCACAACTTTCTTGTTTTAAAACATTTTTCAACCCTTCGAACGGCGTAAACTTCGTGGACCCAATTTTTATATGAAAGAAGTTTGAAACAATTTGGGAGTTCGAAAGCCGAGTTCTGGCTCGCCAAAGTTTGGCCAAAAATTAGATTTTCACAAAAGTTCATAAACCTCTATTCTTACCAAAATCAATCAATACCAACACTCCTATCATACAAACAGCATCATAACATATCATTCACAGAACTAAAATCTCCATATCCTATCCCAATCAACCATACCTCAATTAACCAACAAGATCATCAATAATACATCACATATATATTCATTCTCATTATCCTCATCATTCATCATTAAAATCATCATGCATCAATACATTCTCCCCACAACATCAATTGCCAAAATTCATACTCCACCCAAATCAATAATCATCATCAAGAATACTAAACATTTAACACAATCATGCATTCCAACCTATCCTATGGTCATCTAGCCTAAGTTTTCACAAAACCTTATATATTATATACGAGAAACCAAAACCATACCTTTGCCGATTTCCCGATAAACCAGGAACACCTCAAGCATTCCTACACCACAATTTCCAAGATTCCAAAATCTCACCAACGAAACCCGGCCTCCGAAACTTGACCCTAAGCTTCCAAATCCTCCAATTGGCTCCATCCAACATTCAATTTCAATCTATTATCATAATTACCACTATAATCAAAATAGAGCTCACTAATTTAACATATATATACCAAGAGTTTGAGGGTGCTTACCTTGCCAACAACTTTAACAAGCTAACCTCAACAAAACCCACAAGCTAATTCGAACCTAAACACCAAAATCATATAAAATTCAATATGCATTCACATTGAATTTTGAAATTGAGGAAGAGAAAATTGAAAAGAAAAACGTGGTTTCCTTACCTAATTAAGTTCTGAACTTTGTAGAGCTTGACGCTGCGGTAGTGTGGCCACAAACAGTGCGACAATCGGAGCTACGAATCAAAAGTTATTTGAGATTTAGTAAAGAGTTAGGGTTTGGAACCTACCCCCTTCTTCCCCCTTGTTTTTTCTGCGTTCTTCACATGCATGGGAAGGACAATGAGCTGAAGCTCACTTATATTAAGGAATTGGGTTGGGCCTTGGGCCCAATATGGGCCCGGTTTGCTCAGTTCGGCCCGTTCGGTCTAATCTTGGGGCTAATTCTTTAAAATTGGTGTCAAAATTCATATTTTAACTAATTCTACCGCATTAAATTATAAAATTCTATTTTCTAATTTCCCTGATTAATAACTAATTTATTCGCTAATTATTTTGTAACATCTCGGGTTTTACATCTTACCCCCCTAATAAAAATTTTCGTCCTCAAAAATTCGCTCTCAAATCTTCACATACGGTCCCTTAGATTCATGTACAAGATCATAAGTTAATCAAATCCAAGCCTAAGTCATATCATTTGTTTCACTCTTAGCTTCGTCTAGCTCTTTCTCAACGACTGCAAACTTCCTTACCCTTCAAGAGTTCCATCTAAGTCAAATTAATCTCAAATCCTTTTTAGCTATCTCAATCACTAAACAATTCCTCAATCTCTTATTCTAAGTCAATCTATGATAACCTAAGCCACACATTCTCACTCTCCATTTCTCGATCCAATGTTAATCCCCGAATCATTCTCAGACCCCAAGACTTCTTCCTCTCATCATTACAACTCTAGAGTCACCAAAAACCATTGCGCTTCCACAGTGCCACTCTGTTTCTAAGCCACTAACATCTTAATTACACTTCTACTCTTCTAGAACACTCTTTGAATCTCTTTATCTCTCTAATTAAATGTTGTCGACCATTTATTCAGCTGCACGAGTTCTAGTCCTTGGTTGTCTCCCCACCAAATCCAACACCGCCTCCATCACAATTCCAAAGTTACTTCCTCCATCCTTTTTAGTAGTAGCTCACACAACAGCAACTCTAAAATTAGTCGTATAATCTCGCTCGCATCCATGAGACGCCATTTGGGTCTTGTCTACACCAAAAAATTGATATTAAGGTGATCAGTCTTAATATCTAAAGTCTAGTGCTTCAAATCTCCAAAGGTAATGCTCATGAACATTTATGCTATGCATGTCAAGCAGACATCCTAAATAGCATGTACACACAGCCAGAGTATGCTCAGAAGCATAGTCAATCCATTCTCGAGGCTCTACGGAAAAGAACTGCTTTGATACAATAATATAACACCCTACCACACAGAGTCTTATGCTTAAGTCATACAACTGAGGTGGCAAGGTAGTACGACCTCATAATAATAGATGAAAGAAATTTTGTAACGAGGAGCCTTTGAAGGAAAGTTTAAAACAAAAGGTGCAAAGCTCACGTAAACGAAAGACTTGCGTACGAAGAAATGTAATATATATATATAT
Organism: Arachis stenosperma; assembly: GCF_014773155.1. NCBI lineage: Eukaryota > Viridiplantae > Streptophyta > Magnoliopsida > Fabales > Fabaceae > Arachis > Arachis stenosperma. Next base: position 79,703,373 of record NC_080386.1, on the reverse strand, counting down.
ATATATATATATATATATGAATAATAAAAAGAAAGTATCAAAAGGTACAAAATATTTCAAGCTCCAAGCTCAACCTGCGAAGCCAAGGTTAGCTAGAGAATATTTGCATAAGTATACACAAGTCCCAAGATCTAAATTACTCAAAACAACCTTAATTCTCCATCAAGCCTCTATGAGGCACAAGAGTAAAAAATATAGAAGGAAAAGTGTAAGCATATATATATACATAATAATACACAAAAGCCCCAAGTCCCATCTTCGCTGCAGAGTAAGTCCAGACGCCTAGCGAGGCACATCTCGACCTGCATTTGAAAAACAACAATAATGTATGGAATGAGAATCGGGGCTTCTCAGTATAGTTAAGGATCCCATAGATATAATAAATAAGGTCCCAGAAAAACCAGAGGCAATCCTAGAACTCAGACGTTTAGATTATAAAACTAAAAGATTAAAAATGAAGGCCATAAGTACGGGTGTTGTCTAAGGTTCTAAACTAAACCAACTCTATCCAAAACCCTCAATTCTCCGTATTTCCTCTGATCCTCCGACTCCGGTGAAACCACAGACAAACAAATAAGCAAAGCAAGCACAGGTAGAATACAAATACAACATGTAACAATTTAGCAAGTAAACAAAATAATCATGTAGGCAAGCCTAATTAATGCACAAGGAAATAAAACATACAAATGCATATGATGCATGCCTGTCCTATGGCTAATAATATTATCTGTCGGTTATATAGCTAACCCAACACGTCCTGGTAGCTAACCATAGACAGAAACACCCATTGCAGAGCAAGTGAGTTTCAGCTACAACCCCCTTGCTACTACCTGCTTAACCCAGAGCCAGTGGAATAACAATTACTATAGCTACTACCCAGGTGGGTGTTTAAAAGCTCAACCTGGAGCAAGTGGAATAATCCACTACTGCTGCTACTACCCAGGCATCACAAACACTGACCTAAAGCAAGCAGGACGAACCACAATCTTTGCTACTGCCCAGGTATCTCAAACATACATTCATTCAATTTATAATCAATCATCATTATTATCAAATCTCAAACATTGACCTGAAGCAAGCGGGACGAACCACAATCCTTGCTACTGCCCAGGTATCACACATATACTTCATATTTTTGCATTTTTATACATAATTCATCGTTTTAAATCTTACTTCACTCTCCAAGTTACCACCTTTTCCTAGATTTATCTTATTACTAGACATTCCACAAAGGTCTAGGGGCTGAAAGAGTAAAAATAGAGGTTTAGAGGTTCAATATTAAGCTTTAAAACACAAAATTCATGTTTGTCGAAACAAGGTCACACGTACGCGTGGCAGTGCAATTTGCCCGTCATGTGTACGCATTACCTCGTCTGCGTACGCATGCATGCCAAATAGAAATGCTCATCCGCGTATGGAGGGATTTGCGTCTGCATGCATCGCAGATTTGCAAAGAATGTTTAAGTCTACAGAATTTCAATCTTACATACCATTTTTCCGATGTGCATAACTTTCTCATTTTCAAACATTTTTAATCTGTTCTTCGAATGGCATAAGCTCCACGGACCCAATTTTTATATGAAATAAGTTTGAAACAATTTGGGAGTTCGGAAGCCGAGTTATGGCTCACCAAAGTTTGGCCAAAAATAAGATTTTCACAAAAGTTTATAAACCTTTATTCTTACTAAAATCAACTCAATACCAACACTCCTACCATACAAACTGCATCATGACATATCATTTATAGCATTAAAATCTCCACATCCTACCACAATCAACCATACCTCAATTAACCAACAAGATCTTCAATAATTCATCACATATATATTCATTCCTATTATCCTCATCATTCATCATTAAAATCATCATGCATCAATATATTCTCACCACAACATCAATTGCCGAAATTCATATTCAACCCAAATCAACAATCATCATCAAGTATACTAAACATTTAACACAGTCATGTATTCCAACCTATTCTATGGTCATCTAGCCTAAGTTCTCACAAAACCTTATATATTATATATGAGAAACCAAAACCACACCTTGGCCAATTTTTCGATAAACTTGGAACATCTCAAGCGTTCTTGCACCACAAGTTTCTATGATTCAAAGACCTCACCAACAAAACCCGGTCTCCAAAACTTGACTCCGAGCTTCTAAATTCTCAAATTGGCTCCATCCAACACTCAATTTCAATCTATTATCATAATTACCACTATAATCAAAATAGAGCTAACTAATTTAACATATATATACCAAGGGTTTGAGGGTGCTTACCTTGCCTAAAACTCAAATGAGCTAACCCCGACAAAACCCACAAGCTAATTCGAACTTAAACACCGAAATCATAAAAAACTCAACATGAATTCACATTGAATTTCAAAATTGAGGAAGATAAAATTGAAAATAAAAACGTGGATTCCTTACCTAATTAAGTTCTGGGCTTTGTAGAGCTTGACGCTGCGACTGCGTAGCTCCAAACAGTGCGATAGTCGGAGCTTCGGATCAAAAGTTTTTTGAGATTTAGTGAAGTGTTAGGGTTTGGAACTTACCCCCTTCTTCCCCCCTCCATTGTGTTTTTTGCGGTCTTCACATGCATGGGAAGTAAAATAAACTTGAAGCTCATTTATATTAAAGAATTAGGTTGGGCCTTGGGCCCAATACTGGCCTGGTTTGCTGAGTTCAGTCTAATCTTGGGACAAATTCTTTAAAATTAGTGTCAAAATTCATATTTTAATTAATTCTATCACATTAAACTATAAAATTCTATTTTCTAATTTCCATAATTAATAACTAATTTATTCAGAAATTATTTACTAATCTCTCGGGTTTTACACGTGACGTGACCAACTCTTCGGGTTTGGTATCTCGCGTACGCGAACAAGGGGATGCGTACGCGAGGATGACAAAATAAGACCCCGCGTACGCGAGCAAGGTGGTTGCATATGCGATGCCCCTAGTTTCAGCAAAATAAGTTTTTTTTTTGTTTTAAAACCTAAATTTGAACCTCTAAACCTCTATTTTTACTCGTTTAGCTCCTAAATCTTAGTAGTATGCTTAGTAATGAGATAATGCTAGGGAAATGTGGTAACTTGGAGGTGAAGTAAGGTTGAAAAATGATGAATTACGTATGAAAATTGTGAAGAAGAAAAGTATATATGATGCTATGTCTATAATGACTGATGGTGCAAATATTATGAATGAATATGAATATTTTTTAGGCTTATGCTCTTTATTTATCTGAGATATGAGTTTCCTGGGTTAAGTACTGTGGCTTGCTACTGCGTGCTCCAGGTTGAGACTCGATACTCTATTGACCTTACGTTGTAAGGGTGACCGGGCACGTATTAATTCTCGGGAAGGACATCCCAAATGAGAAGATTTTATATATGAGAAAAGCTATGCATAGACTCTTGGGGATGCACGACGGGGGACAGTCTAGGATTTAGCAGCCAGACTTGTCGAGTTGGCTTGATAACCGACAAATGAGACTCATCAGCCATAGGACAGGCATACATCATATGCATATTGTTTGATTTGCTTGTTTGTACGCTAATTAGGAAGCCCTATGTGATTTTCATATGTCTAATTATATATGTGTTATCTGGATTACTTGTACTCTATTTGTGTTTGCTATTGTCTGCTTGTTTATCTGTGTGGTTTCATTGATGTTGGAGGATCAGAGAAAAGGCAGAGAAGTTGAATACTTTAGTTAGGTTTTGATTAAGTTTGGAACCTTAGAGAACCACCTGTTTATGGATTTTGCTTTACTTCTTTAAGTTTTATAATCTGAGTGTCAGAGTTCTAGGATTGCCTCTAGCTTTCTTGGGACCTTATATCTTATGTATGTGGCATCGTTACCATGCTGAGAATCCTCGGTTCTCATTCTATATGGAGATTTGTGTTTTGCAGATGCAGGTCGAGAGGCATCTCGCTAGGAGTCTAGAGTTTCTGCAGCGAAGTGGATCTTTTGGGACATTATTTTGTGTACCGTTTTTGTATGACCTTTTATATAGAACTCTCCTAATAACTTGTTTTACTTTTGTACCTCATAGAGGCGTACAGAGAGCTAGGGTTACTTTTGTATATTTTAGGTTATGGGTTTCATATTTATGTATGTAAATATTCTCCAGCCAGGCTTAGCTACGCAGGCTGAGTTAGGAGCTTATTATTTTGCACTCTTGACTCTCGATTCTCATTTTTTGTATATATAAGTCATGAACCTTAACTTTCTTTGTAGGCAGGTAATCCTCATTCCAGAGCGTTAGGCTTTTAATTTTACAATTTTGCCTTACCTATCCTTTAAGGATCCTCGTATACTATATTGTTTTAAGTATTATATGTATATATGTTTTTTTAGAGGTCGTAATAACAAACCCCCTCTGTTTTATGACTTAAGCATAATGCTCTGTGTAGTAGGGTGTTACATTATGCTATCAGAGTAGTTCGTTCCTATAGAGCCTGAGGGACTGACTGACTTTGCTTTTGTGCATTCTCTGTTTTTTTTGTGTGTGTGTGACTATGTGCTATTAGGATACCTAACTGATATATATGGAATAAATGTTCATGAGCATGCATTCAGCACTTTGATGCACTAGACTTGCGATACTGAGACTAATCAACTTGATATAACTTGTTTGGTGTGTATAGGAACCAGATAGCGCCTCGTGGATGCGGTCGCAGGCGAGGCAGAGGTAGATTAGGCAATGCAAGTCCTGAACTGATAGGGAACAACCCTATGGACTATATGGCTGTCCTGGAAAATATGGCTACGGCTATGTAGGCGACAGCCGAGGCATTGGGAAATCAGATGAACAACAAAAATAATGGAAACAACAGTGAGGAAGGTCCTATGACGCTCGCCTCTTTTCTGAAGGTGCACCCTCCGACCTTCTTGGGGACCACAAATCCTACTAAAGCAGATAACTAGCTTCAGGCAATAGAGCGGGCACTGCAGGCTCAGCAGGTTCCTGAGGAACAGTGTGTCGAGTTCGGAACCTATTAGTTGCAGGGTGAAGCCCTATATTGGTGGTAGTGAACATGACATATCCTACAGCCTAATGTTGCTGTGATACCTTGGGAAGTGTTTCGAATAGAGTTCTATAGAAAGTACTTTTCCAGTTCAGTCAGGAACGCAAAAGAGCTTGAGTTGCTGCAATTAAAACAAAGGAGCTTGAGTTGTGATGAGCGGATATTTTATACGCTTTTTGGGGGTAATTTCATGTAGATTTTAGTACGTTTTAATTAGTTTTTAATAGAATTTTATTAGTTTTTAAGAAAAAATCATATTTCTGGACTTTACTATGAGTGTGTGTATTTTTCTGTGATTTCAGGTATTTTCTGGCTGAAATTGAGGAAGCTGAGCAGAAATCTGACTTAGGCTGAAAAAGGACTGCTGATGCTGCTGGATCCTGACCTCCCTGCACTCGAAATGGATTTTCTGGAGCTACAGGAGTCCAATTGAGTAGACATCCAGGGCTTTCCAGCAATATATAATAGTCCATACTTTGCGCGAAGATAGACGACGTAACTTGGCGTTGAACGCCACGTACATGCTGCTGTCTGGAGTTAAACGCCAGAAAAACGTCATGATCCGGAGTTGAACGCCCAAAACACGTCATAACTTGGAGTTCAACTCCAAGAAAAGCCTCTACTCGTGGATAGCTTTAGTCTCAGCCCCAGCACACACCAAGTGGGCCCCAGAAGTGGATTTCTGCACCAATTATCTTAGTTTACTCATATTCTGTAAACCTAGGATACTAGTTTACTATTTAAACAACTTTTAGAGAATTATTCTGTACCTCATGACATTTTCAGATCTGAATTACATACTCTTTGACGGCATGAGTCTCTAAACTCCATTGTTGGGGGTGAGGAGCTCTGCAGCGTCTCGATGAATTAATACAATTACTTTGTTTTCCATTCAAACACGCTTGTTCTTATCTAAGATGTTCATTCGCGCTTAATTATGGAGAAGGTGATGATCCGTGACACTCATCACCTTCCTCAATCCATGAACGTGTGCCTGACAACCACCTCCGTTCTACATCAGACTGAATGAGTATCTCTTAGATTCCTTAATCAGAATCTTCGTGGTATAAGCCGGATTGATGGCGGCATTCATGAGAATCCGGAAAGTCTAAACCTTGTCTGTGGTATTCCGAGTAGGATTCTGGGATTGAATGACTGTGACGAGCTTCAAACTCCTGAAGGCTGGGCGTTAGTGACAGACGCAAAAGAATCAATGGATTCTATTCCAACCTGATTGAGAACCGACAGATGATTAGCCGTGCTGTGACAGAGCATAGGAACGTTTTCACTGAGAGGATGGGAAGTAGCCATTGACAACGGTGACACCCTACATAGAGCTTGCCATGGAAGGGACTTTTCGTGTGTTGAAGGATTTCAAGGAAGAATTGAAGTTCAGAGGACAAAGCATCTCCAAAACTCCAACATATTTCTCATTACTGCACAACAAGTAACGCTAGTATTCTCCTTTATTTTTCCAATCTAATAATTCCAACTGATAATTTTAATTAATATCCTGACTAAGATTAATAAAATAAACATAGCTTGATTCAAACCAATAATCTCCGTGGGATCGACCCTTACTCACGTAAGGTATTACTTGGACGACCCAGTGCACTTGCTGGTTAGTTGTGCGAATCTGTGTTAAATAGTCCATTAATATTGGCCACACAATTTCGTGCACCAAGTTTTTGGCGCCGTTGCCGGGGATTATTCGAGTTTGAACAACTAAAGGTTTATTTTATTTCTTAGATTAGGAATAATTTATTTTTATTTTTATTGTTATAGAGTCATTAAATCTTGATAGGATAGTTTCCTTTCAAAAATTTCTTTTCAAAATTTATTATTTTTCTTAATTAATTGCTAATTTTCGTGAGTCTAGTGTTTTGTTCTAAGTTTGGTGTCAATTACATGTCTTATATTTTTCTTTAAAATTTTCAACTTGTGTTCTTTGTTCTTCATTGATCTTCAAGTTGTTCTTGTTTATCTTTCTTGTTGATCTTGAGTTTTTCTTGCTTTGTGTTTTTTCTTGTTTCACTTGTGTTCTTTTTAAAATAAAAAAAAACATTAATTGGAATATTCAGAACAAGTGTTACATTTACTCCCAATTGGCTAGAGTATTGGCTTATATTCTTGATAATTGGGTATACTCTTTGGAACCTTTTTCAAAAATAAATTTTCTTTGATTGAATCTTGTGCCAAACTTTAAGTTTGGTGTTTTCTTGTTAATCTTTTTTATAATTTTCAAAAATTTTATTAAAGTTTTCTAAAAATCTTAAGTTTGGTGTTCTTCCTTTTGTTCTTAGTGTTCTTGTGAATCTTCAAGGTGTTCTTGAGTTTTTCTTGTGTCTTGATCTTAAAATTTTTAAGTTTGGTGTTCCTTGGTGTTTTCCCTCCAAAAATTTTCGAAAATAAGGAGCATTAGATCTAAAAATTTTAAGTCTTGTGTCTTTTGTGTGTTTTTCTCTTTCATCATAAAATTCAAAATTCAAAAAAATTTTATTTTCTAACTAATTTTGAACTATTTTTTTTTTCGAAAATTTTATATAAAAATTCAAATTTTAATTTCAAAATATTTCCAATTTCTTTTATTTATTTCGTTTTTTTCTATTTTATTTTATAAAAATTAATTCAAAAAAAAATCAACATATAAATTATCCCTTGTATTCTATCATGGAAGCAAGTAGGAATGAACAGTCCAAGAGGACTCTGGGGTCATATGCTAACCCCACTACTGCTTCATATGGGAGTAGTATCTGTATACCCTACATTGGAGTTAGTAGCTTTGAGTTGAATCCTCAGCTCATTATCATGGTGCAGCAAAACTGTCAGTATTCTGGTCTTCCACATGAAGAACCTACAGAGTTTCTAGCACAATTTTTGCAAATTGCTGACACAGTACATGATAAGGAAGTGGATCAAGATGTCTACAGATTATTACTGTTTCCATTTGCTGTAAAAGATCAAGCTAAGAGGTGGTTAAATAACCAGCCTAAGAACAGCATAAAAACATGGAAGCAGCTGTCAGAAAAATTCCTGAATCACTATTTCCCTCCAAAACGGATGACACAGCTAAGGCTAAGCATCCAAGGCTTCACACAAGGAGATAATGAATCTCTTTATGATGCCTGGGAGAGATACAGAGAGATGCTAAGAAAATGCCCGTCTGAAATGTTTTCAGAATAGGTGCAATTAGACATCTTCTACTATGGGCTTACAGAAAAAGCTCAGATTTCTCTAGACCACTCAGCTGGTGGATCTATACATATGAGAAAAACAATTGAAGAGGCTCAAGAGCTTATTGATACAGTTGCCAGAAATCAACATCTGTACCTAAACAGTGAATCATCCATGAAAGAAGAAGCTAAAACAGTAACTGCTGAACTCAGTCCGGTGGATCAGGCTAATGAATTCAATCAGCAATTAGACTTTCTAACTCAGCAGCTAGCCGAATTCAAGGAAATATTACAGGAAACAAGAATGGCTAACAGGAATATGGAAGTACAACTAAAGCAGACAGAAAAGCAATTGTCAAAACAAATAGCAGAAGAATGCCAAGCAGTTTAATTAAGAAGTGGGAAAACATTAAATACCTCACTTCAAAGCAGCAGGAAACCAAGAAATGAACAAGTGGATACTCAAAATCCCTCTGAGGACAGTCAGAGCCCAGAGAGGAATAAAGCTGGCGCTGAACGCCCAGACCATGCTCATTCCTGGCGTTCAACGCCAGAAACAAGCATGAATCCAACGTTGAACGCCCAAAGGGAGCATGGTTCTGGCGTTCAAACGCCAGTAACAAACAAGGAAGTGGCATCTAACGCCACTCCAGCTCCCACCACTGGCATTCAAATGCCAGTGGGGAATCAGTCACATACAAGTGCTGATAACAACCCTTCTAAAAAGGCTTCCCAACCCACTTCTGTAGGTAATAAACCTTCAGCAACTAAAGTTGAGGAATACAAAGCCAAAATGCCTTATCCTCAAAAACTCCGCCAAGCGGAACAGGATAAGCAATTTGCCCGCTTTGCAGACTATCTCAGGACTCTTGAAATAAAGATTCCGTTTGCAGAAGCACTTGAGCAAATACCCTCTTATGCTAAGTTCATGAAAGAGATCTTAAGTCATAAGAAGGATTGGAGGGAAACTGAAAAAGTTTACCTCACTGAAGAATGCAGTGCAGTCATTCTGAAAAGCTTACCTGAGAAGCTTAAAGATCCTGGGAGCTTTATGATACCATGCACATTAGAGGGCACTTGCACCAAGCAAGCTTTATGTGATCTTGGGGCAAGTATCAACCTAATACCTGCATCTACTATCAGAAAGCTTGGTTTAACTGAAGAAATCAAACCAACCAGGATATGTCTTCAACTTGCTGATGGCTCCATTAAATACCCATCAGGTGTGATTGAGGACATGATTGTCAAGGTTGGGCCATTTGCCTTTCCTACTGACTTTGTGTTGCTGGAAATGGAGGAGCACAAGAGTGCAACTCTCATTCTAGGAAGACCTTTCCTAGCAACTGGCCGAACCCTCATTGACGTCCAAAAAGGGGAAGTAACCTTGAGAGTCAATGAGGAGGAGTTCAAGTTGAATGTTGTCAAAGCCATGCAACATCCAGACACCCCAAATGACTGCATGAGTGTTGATATTATTGACTCTCTGGTAAGAGAGGTCAATATGGCTAAGAGTCTCGAATCAGAGCTAGAGGACATCTTTAAAGACGTTCAGCCTGATCTGGAGGAGTCAGAGAAAATAGTAAAACCTCTGAAAATCCCTCAGGAAGAGGAGAAACCTCCTAAACCCGAGCTCAAACCATTACCACCTTCCCTAAAATATGCATTCTTGGGAGAAGGTGATACCTTTCCTGTAATCATAAGCTCTACCTTAGAGCCACAGGAAGAGGAAGCACTAATTCAAGTGCTAAGGACACACAAGACAGCTCTTGGGTGGTCCATCAGTGATCTTAAGGGCATTAGCCCAGCTAGATGCATGCACAAGATCTTACTGGAAGGTGACGCCAAGCCAGTGGTTCAACCACAAAGGCGGCTGAACCCAGCTATGAAGGAAGTAGTGCAGAAAGAGGTCACTAAATTACTAGAGGCTGGGATTATTTATCCTATTTCTGACAGCCCCTGGGTGAGCCCTATCCAAGTCGTCCCTAAGAAAGGTGGCATGACAGTGGTTCATAATGAAAAAAATGAACTGGTTCCTATAAGAACAGTTACTGGGTGGCGTATGTGTATTGATTACAGAAGGCTCAATACAGCTACCAGAAAGGATCATTTTCCTTTACCATTCATAGACCAGATGCTAGAAAGACTAGCAGGTCATGAATACTACTGCTTTCTGGATGGATATTCAGGTTATAATCAAATTGCAGTAGATCCCCAGGATCAGGAGAAAACGGCATTCACATGCCCATCTGGAGTATTTGCATACAGAAGGATGCCATTTGGCCTATGCAATGCACCTGCAACCTTTCAGAGGTGCATGCTCTCAATTTTCTCTGATATGGTGGAAAAATTTCTGGAAGTCTTCATGGATGACTTTTCAGTGTTTGGAGACTCATTCAGCTCCTGCCTTAACCATTTAGCACTTGTTCTAAAGAGATGCCAAGAGACCAACCTGGTTTTAAACTGGGAAAAGTGTCACTTTATGGTGACTGAAGGAATTGTCCTTGGGCACAAAATCTCGAACAAGGGAATAGAGGTGGATCAAGCTAAAGTTGAAGTAATTGAAAAATTACCACCACCCACCAATGTTAAGGCAATCAGAAGCTTTCTAGGGCATGCAGGATTCTATAGGAGGTTTATAAAGGATTTTTCAAAAATCGCCAAACCTCTAAGCAACCTGCTAGCTGCTGACACGCCATTTATCTTTGATAAAGAATGTCTGCAGGCATTTGAGACCCTGAAAGCTAAATTGGTCTCAGCACCAATCATCTCTGCACCAAACTGGGCATTGCCATTTGAACTAATGTGTGATGCCAGTGACCATGCCATTGGTGCAGTGTTGGGACAAAGGCATGACAAGCTTCTGCACGTCATTTACTATGCAAGTCGTGTTCTAAATGACGCTCAGAAGAATTACACAACCACAGAAAAAGAGCTACTTGCAGTGGTTTACGCCATTGACAAATTCAGATCCTATTTAGTAGGATCAAAAGTGATTGTGTACACTGATCATGCTGCTCTTAAATATCTACTCACAAAGCAGGATTCAAAACCCAGACTTATAAGATGGGTGTTGCTTCTGCAAGAGTTTGATATAGAAATAAGAGACAGAAAGGGGACAGAGAATCAGGTAGTAGACCACCTGTCCCGAATAGAACCAGTAGAAGGGGCGTCCCTCCCTCTCACTGAGATCTTTGAAACCTTTTCGGATGAGCAACTCTTTGCCATCCAGGAAGTGCCATGGTTTGCAGACATTGCTAACTACAAGGCAGTAAGATTTATACCCAAAGAGTACAGTAGACAGCAAATAAAGAAGCTGATCACGGATGCAAATTATTATCTTTGGGATGAGCCGTATCTCTTTAAGAGATGTGCAGACGGAGTAATCCGTAGATGTGTGCCTAAGGAAGAAGCACAGAAGATCCTATGGCACTGCCATGGATCACAGTATGGAGGACATTTTGGAAGTGAGCGAACAGCCACAAGAGTCCTCCAAAGTGGCTTCTACTGGCCTACTCTCTATAAAGACTCCCGAGTGTATGTACTTAACTGTGACAGTTACCAAAGATCTGGCAATCTACCTCACAGTTACGCCATGCCTCAGCAAGGGATCTTGGAGATTGAGTTGTTTGATGTATGGGGCATTGACTTCATGGGACCCTTCCCACCATCATACTCAAACACTTATATTCTGGTGGCAGTGGATTATGTATCCAAATGGGTGGAGGCTATTGCAACACCTACCAATGACACTAAAACAGTGTTAAAATTCCTCCAGAAACACATCTTCAGCAGATTTGGTATCCCTATAGTGTTAATCAGTGATGGGGGCACTCATTTCTGCAATAAACAGCTTTACTCTGCTCTGGTGCGTTATGGAGTTAGCCACAGGGTAGCTACTCCATATCACCCACAAACTAATGGGCAAGCTGAAGTCTCAAATAGAGAACTCAAAAGAATCCTGGAACGGACTGTAATTAACCGTAGAAGGGATTGGGCAAGAAGCTTGGATGATGCCCTGTGGGCATACAGAACAGCATTCAAGACCCCTATAGGGACCTCTCCATACCAGCTTGTGTATGGAAAGGCATGTCACTTGCCAGTGGAACTGGAACACAAGGCCTATTGGGCAACCAGATTCCTAAACCTTGATGCCAAGTTAGCTGGAGAAAAATGATTGCTCCAGTTAAATGAGCTAGAGGAATTTAGACTCAATGCTTTCGAGAATGCAAAGATTTACAAAGAGAAAGTGAAAAGATGGCATGATAAGAAATTGTCATCCAGAGTCTTTGAGCCGGGGCAGAAGGTTCTGCTATTTAATTCTAGGCTCAAATTATTCCCCGGGAAATTAAAATCCCGGTGGAGAGGTCCATATGTCATTACAAACGTATCACCATATGGATACATAGAGCTTCAGGATAATGACTCTAACAAAAAGTTCATTGTCAATGGACAGAGAGTTAAACATTATCTTGAAGGAAATTTTGAGCAAGAATGCTCAAAACTGAGACTTAATTAAAACTCAGTAATAGTCCAGCTAATGACATTAAAGAAGCGCTTGTTGGGAGGCAACCCAGCCAATCACAAAATTTAATTTTATTTGTTTCTGTTAATTTTTACAGGTATAAGTCAAAATATCTTCAAGGTAAAAAAGCAATTGATTGGATTCACAGAGTTACGGGAGAATTTGGAAGCTCACTGGCGAAAAATGGGCAGTAAGAAACATTTTGGGCGTTGAACGCCCAAAAGAAGCACCCACTGGGCGTTCAACGCCAGTAAGGGTAGCCATCTGGGCGTTAAACGCCAGAAAGGTGCATCTTCTGGGCGTTGAACGCCAGAAAGAAGCACCTTCTGGGCGTTTAACGCCAGATTGTCAGCATCCTGGGCGTTCAGAAAAACGCCCAGTGACAAAGGACTTCCTGGCGTTCAACGCCAGAAAGAAGCATCAGCTGGGCGTTGAACGCCAAGGAGAAGCAGCAAGTGGGCGTTAAACGCCCAAAACATGCATCGTTTGGGCGTTTAATGCCAGGATGGTGGGGAGGAGGTAAAATTTATTTTTCTTTACAAATTTTCTAAATTTTTATGTTTCAATTCATAATTTTTTTGCATCAACATGTTTCAAAATGTCATCCTTCAAATCAAATTGGTTTTCTAAGAACCCTAATTTCTAAAATCCCTCTTTCAAAAATTTCAAATATATCTTAATCCATAAAGACAAATTATTTTTCAATCCAATCCAACTCTTTTAAAGTTTGTTTTCAAAACTCAATTATCTCTTTAAAATCTTTTTCAAAATTAAAAATTCAAATCTATCTTTTTAATTATTATTCATATCTTTCTCTTTTTAAACTATATCTTTTTCTTATCATATCTATCTTTTATAAATCATATCTTCTATCTCATCTTTCTCTTATTTTCGAAAATTTCCCACCCCCTCCCTATATATTGAGTTCGGCGCCCCACTCATCATCACCTTGCAACACTTGCTCTCTTCCTATCCCTCTCCTTTCTTCTCTTTGGCTTGAGGACAAGCAAAGCTCTAAGTTTGGTGTGGTTATCTGTGATCACAAAAACATACTCATTAAGATCATGACCCCTAAAGGAAAACAACCCACCCCAAGGGGCAAGAAAGAGAGTGCTCCAAAGCCACTTTGGAATCAAGGGAAGTTCTTAACTAAAGAACATTCAGACCATTACTACAAAATAATGAGTCACAGATCAGTGATCCCGGAAGTCAAATTTGATCTGAAAGAAGATGAATATCAAGAGATTCAAGAGCAAATTCGAATCAGGAATTGGGAAATTCTGACCAATCCTGAAACGAAAGTGGGAAGAAACATGGTTCAGGAGTTCTATGCTAATCTATGGCAGACAGACAGGCAAAGAATAATTGGAGCTGCTCTCTATGACCATCGGACCTTAGTCAGAGGAAAGATTGTTCATACTCATCCTGACAAGATCAGGGAGATATTTAAGATTCCTCAACTGAAAGATGACCCAGACTCCTTTAACAGGAGAATGATGAGGGTGAATAAAGGTCTAGACAAGATTCTAGAGGATATATGCATCCCTGAAGCGAGGTGGACCACCAGCACCACTGGCACCCCAATTCAACTCAAAAGAGAAGATCTAAAACCAGTAGCCAGAGGCTGGCTAGATTTCATTGGGCGTTCCATATTGCCCACCAGCAACCGTTCTGAAGTTACCATTAAAAGAGCTGTCATGATTCACTGCATCATGTTGGGAAAAGAGGTAGAAGTCCATCAACTGATCTCATGTGAGCTATACAAAATAGCAAACAGGAATTCCAAGGACGCCAAATTGGCCTATCCAAGCTTAATTTCTATGCTCTGCAAAGATGCCGGAGTGAAGATGGAAATAACAGAGTATATTCCAGTTGAGAGGCCAATCACTGGAATATCAATGGTCAGGCAACAGCAACAAGATGATTCAGCCAAGAGGAGAGCACAGGAAGCCCTCCCAGAACTGCCTCAATTCGAATATTGGGAACATCTTGAGGCTTCTATTTCCAAATTGCAGGAAGCTATGGACCAAATAAAGGAAGAACAGAACAATCAAAGTAGCATGCTTTGCAAACTGCTTAAGGAACAGGAAGAGCAAGGGCGTGATCTAAGGGAGCTCAAGCGCCAAAAATTAATCCTTGAAAAGCACCCCACAGATTAGAGGAACATCTACTCCTCAAAACAACAGGTTGCTGAGTTCCAATTTTTCTGCTTTAACTTAGTGATAGTAGTATTATAGAAATTTACCTTAGGAGATATTTAGTAGTAGTAATTAGTATGTCTATTTTGATTTTATTTCCAATTAAGCTATAATTTATTTTTCTCGTCATCATCAGGCATGAATAAAGTAGTAGATTTTTTTTAGAATAAAGAAGTAATCTATATTTTTCGAGTTCTTAATAATAAAAAAATTTTATAATTAATTATGTGTGGTGGCAATACTTTTTGTTCTCTGAATGAATGCTTGAACAGTGCATAACTTGTACTTTGAATTTGATGAATATTGGCTCCTGAAAGAATGAGGAACACGAAAAATATTATTGATGATCTGAAAAATCATGAAATTGATTCTTGAAGCAAAAAAAAGCAGTCAAAAAAAAAAAGAAGGAGCAATAGAAAAAGCCACGAGCCCTTAAAACCAAAAGGCAAGGGTAAAAAGGATCCAAGGCTTTGAGCATCAGTGGATAGGAGGGTCTAAGGAAATAGTTCCAGGCCTAAGCGGCTAAACCAAGCTGTCCCTAACCATGTGCTTGTGGCATGCAGGTCCAAGTTACAAACTTGAGACTGAGTGGTTAAAGTCGTGATCCAAGGCAAACAGAGTGTGCTCAAGAGCTCTGGACACCTCTGACTGGGGACTCTAGCAAAGCTAAGTCACAATCTGGAAAAGGTTCACCTAGTCATGTGTCTGTGGCATTTATGTATCTGGTGGTAATACTGGAAAACAAAGTGCTTAGGGCCACAGCCAAGACTCATAAATAACTGTGTTCAAGAATCAACATACTACACTAAGAAAATCAATAATACTATCTGTATTCTGAGTTCCTATGGACGCCAATCATTCTGAAGTTCAAGGGATAAAGGGAGATGCCAAAACTGTTCAGAAACAAAAAGCTACAAGCCCCGCTCATCTAAGAAGAATCTGAGCTCCATTTAAAACTCTTAAATATTATTACTTCTCAATTTCTCTCATCCTACTTTATTTGTCTAGTTGCTTGAGGACAAGCAACAGTTTAAAGTTTGGTGTTGTGATGAGCGGATATTTTATACGCTTTTTGGGGGTAATTTCATGTAGATTTTAGTACGTTTTAATTAGTTTTTAATAGAATTTTATTAGTTTTTAAGCAAAAATCATATTTCTGGACTTTACTATGAGTGTGTGTATTTTTCTGTGATTTCAGGTATTTTCTGGCTGAAATTGAGGAAGCTGAGCAGAAATCTGACTTAGGTTGAAAAAGGACTGCTGATGCTGCTGGATCCTGACCTCCTTGCACTCGAAATGGATTTTCTGGAGCTACAGGAGTCCAATTGGCGCGCTCTCAACGGCGTTGGAAAGTAGACATCCAGGGCTTTCCAAGTACATGCTGCTGTCTGGAGTTAAACGCCAGAAAAACGTCATGATCCGGAGTTGAACGCCCAAAACACGTCATAACTTGGAGTTCAACTCCAAGAAAAGCCTCTACTCGTGGATAGCTTTAGTCTCAGCCCCAGCACACACCAAGTGGGCCCCAAAAGTGGATTTCTGCACCAATTATCTTAGTTTACTCATATTCTGTAAACCTAGGATACTAGTTTACTATTTAAACAACTTTTAGAGAATTATTCTGTACCTCATGACATTTTCAGATCTGAATTACATACTCTTTGACGGCATGAGTCTCTAAACTCCATTGTTGGGGGTGAGGAGCTCTGCAGCGTCTCGATGAATTAATACAATTACTTTGTTTTCCATTCAAACACGCTTGTTCTTATCTAAGATGTTCATTCGCGCTTAATTATAGAGAAGGTGATGATCCGTGACACTCATCACCTTCCTCAATCCATGAACGTGTGCCTGACAACCACCTCCGTTATACATCAGACTGAATGAGTATCTCTTAGATTCCTTAATCAGAATCTTCGTGGTATAAGCCAGATTGATGGCGGCATTCATGAGAATCCGGAAAGTCTAAACCTTGTCTGTGGTATTCCGAGTAGGATTCTGGGATTGAATGACTGTGACGAGCTTCAAACTCCTGAAGGCTGGGCGTTAGTGACAGACGCAAAAGAATCAATGGATTCTATTCCAACCTGATTGAGAACCGACAGATGATTAGCCGTGCTGTGACAGAGCATAGGAACGTTTTCACTGAGAGGATGGGAAATAGCCATTGACAACGGTGACACCCTACATAGAGCTTGCCATGGAAGGGACTTTTCGTGTGTTGAAGGATTTCAAGGAAGAGTTGAAGTTCAGAGGACAAAGCATCTCCAAAACTCCAACATATTTCTCATTACTGCACAACAAGTAACGCTAGTATTCTCCTTTATTTTTCCAATCTAATAATTTCAACTGATAATTTTAATTAATATCCTGACTAAGATTAATAAAATAAACATAGCTTGATTCAAACCAATAATCTCCGTGGGATCGACCCTTACTCACGTAAGGTATTACTTGGACGACCCAGTGCACTTGCTGGTTAGTTGTGCGAATCTGTGTTAAATAGTCCATTAATATTGGCCACACAATTTCGTGCACCAAGTTGCTTCAATTAAAACAAGGCCAGATAACTGTTACTGAGTACACTAACAAGTTTGAAGAACTGTGCTGGTTTTACCGTATTTGTTAAGGCGTTCCTGGGGATTTTACTGAATGAAAGTGTATAAAATATGAGGGAGGTCTCCGGAGTGATATTCTGAACTCCGTTGAGCCAATGGAAATTAGAGTATTCTCCTAGCTTGTCAACAAAAGCTGAGTGGTTGAGGAGTGTTTGAGGAAGGCAGTAGTGGGGAGATGAAGTTAGAAGATGCCTTTGTAGAGGGCTCAAGGAAGGAATTTTGCACCGAGAGACAGAAACTTTAAGTGTGGAGGTTTTGTTCCACAGCATACCCAAGGTCTGAATAACTTTAGAAAGACGAATAACAATGCCAATCAAGGAAAAAGGTATAGAAAGCAGCCACAGATTGATCTAAATTGTCAGAGGTGCGAAAAATATCATCCTGGAGTCCCATGTAGATTGGAATAAGGGTTGTGCTACTTTTGTGGACAACCCAGGCACCTGGCCTAGAATTGTCCAGAGAAGAAGAAGTATGAGACTGGTAAAGTGCAGCAACCGAGAAGAGTGTTCACTGATCAGAGCTAACTGTGAAGTAGCCAGTAAATCTTTAAATGCTTTGTTTGATTCTAGAACGACTCATTCATTTATAGAATTTGAAAAGACTAGTGAACTAGGATTGAAGATTGTGGTCTTGAGTTATGATCTGAAGGTGCATAATGCCACTTCTAAAGCCATTGTGACTAGGTTAGGATGTCCACAAGTGTCATTCCAAGTTAAACAGTCTAATTTCGTTCATGATTTGATTTGTCTGCCGATGACTGGTCTTGATCTCGTCTTGGGATTGGATTGGTTGTCTAAGAACCGCGTGTCATTGAACTGTTCTGAAAGGACGTTGCACTTTATGTCAAAAGGGTCGGAAGGGCCAGTTATAGCGAAAGATTTTTATCTGAACTCTGTAATTGTGAACTGGAGTGGGTGTGAATGCGAGAGTGTTATTCTGTTGGCAGCAAATGTGTCGGGTGAGAAATAGAGCTAAGAGCAAATTCCAGTTGTATATGAATTTCCTGAAGTATTTTCGGATGACATTCTTGAATTCCCTTCTGCTTGAGAGATCGAGTTTGCGATTAAGTTGGTGACTGGAGCCGGGCCAATCTCAATTTCTCTTTATCGAATGTCACCACTAGAATTGACTGAACTCAAATCTTAGCTAGAAGAGCTAATGAGTAAGAGTTTCATCCGGCCGAGTGTTTCTCCGTGGAGAGCGCTAATGTTACTAGTAAAGAAGCAGGATGGGAGCATGCACCTATGTGTTGACTATCGGCAGCTGAACAAGGTTACCATGAAGAATAAGTATCTGTTACCAAGGATTGACGATCTATAGACCAACTACAGGGAGTCAGAGTATTTTCCAAGATTGACTTGCTATCCGGTTATCATCAAATAAGGGTTAGAGACGAGGACATTTCGAAGACTGCTTTCAGAATGCAATATGGTCACTACGAATGCACGGTAATGTCTTCCGGGTTAACCAATGCCCCAGCGGTATTCATGGATTATATGAACTGAATTTTTTGCCTGTTTCTAGATAAGTTTGTTTTCGTCTTCATTGATGACATACTAATTTACTCCAAGAATAATGAAGAACATGCAGATCACTTACGCATTCTGCTACAAATCTTGAATGAGAGAAAATTGTATGCTATGTTATCTAAATGCGAGTTCTGGAAGAGTGAGGTGAAGTTTCTTGGCATGTGGTAAGTCAACAAGGGATTGTTGTGGATCCTGCTAAGGTTGAGGCGGTAATGGAATGGGGGCGACCAACTTTTGTGACGGAGTTTAGGAGTTTTCTCGGTTTGGTGGGTTATTATCGGAGGTTCGTTAAAGGATTTTTGCAACTCACTTTGCCTTTAACCAAGCTGACTAGGAAAGATGCGCCATTTGTCTGGACTTCTGAGTGTGAGGAAAGTTTTCAAGCATTGAAGCACAAGTTGACCACTGCACCTGTATTACTATTGCCTAAGCCGAGTGAACCATTTGAGGTATATTTTAACGCATCGTTGAAGGGTCTGGGGTGCGTGCTAATGTAGCACCGTAATGTCGTGGCATGCGCCTTACAACAGTTAAGGCCACATGAAATGAATTATCTGACTCATGACTTAGAGCTTATTGTAGTTGTGTTTGCTTTAAAGGTTTGGAGACATAACCTCTATGGTGTCAAGTTTCAAGTTTTCTCATATCACAAAAGCTTGGAGTACCTCTTTAAGCAGAAAGAATTGAATATGCATCAGAAGAGGTGGATAAAGCTATTAAAGGACTACGACTTTGAGTTGAATTATCACCCTGGGAAAGCAAATGTCATGGCGGATGCTTTGAGCTGAAAGTCCCTATGTGCTACTTGGATGATGCTAAGAGAGGAGAATTGCTAAAGGCATTCGAAAGTCTGAAATTGGGGGTCAGAGAGGAATCTGGTACTCTATGTCTAAGCCAGTTGAAAATTTCGAGTGAGTTTAAATCCAAGATCGAAAAAGCTCAACAAGACGAAAAGGAATTGCAGAAGGTGTGGCCGGATGTTAGAACCTGACGACAGGATATCTTAAAGGAACATGGTGCGCGAAATTTACACTCGTACAACTAAACTGGCAAGTGCACTAGGTCGTCCAAGTAATACCTCAGCTGAGTGAGGGTCGAATCCCACGAGGATTGCTGGATTGAGCAATATGTGGTTATCCTCTAGATCTTAGTCAGGAGAATAGAAGGATAGTAGTTGTTTGTTGTAGGCGCATAAACAAGCAATAACAATCGAACACAGAGATAGTAATTAGCATTAGTGAAGACTTCGGAGGTGCTTATTCTTCTAAAGTAACACGTCATACTCTCTACTTCAACGATGAATGATTTATTCAATGGCAAGGCTGTAAGTGATTTAGCCATGGGTTATGTCATTAATCTCCTCAGGTCCATACCAAACATCCGAACGGACTAGATAAATTTGGGAGAGGGTGAAGCACGCATAAGTTAATCTCTTTGTTGATCCTACTCAAAACACCACAGACAAGGTCGTATCTTCCCGATCAGAGACTGCTGCTCTTATGGGTCTAGCCCTTAGAGTCACAGGAACCTCAATTGCCCCTGACTAACGAGGTTATATGTCACATACCCAATTAATCCAGATAATTCTGTTGGAACCCATGATGCATTCTCAAGCTGTAGCTCAATACTATCCGGGTCAGGACTCGTAAGAACTCATGTAGAATCGAGATTCATAAAGATGAAAAATGACAATGCATCATGGAATAGAATAACACATTGATTGAAATAGAAAAGTACTTGTATTATTTCATAAGAATCAGCAGAGCTCCTAACCTTTACCTAGGAGGCTTAGTTACTCATACTGTACAGAGAATAGTTCGAAAGTAATAAGAGATAAAGATTGGCGAAGATGAAGATCCTAAACAAGGGTGATCTTTCTTCTAACTTGAAGTAAACAAAGTAAAATGATGCGAAAATCTAAATCTGGGCCCACTTGGTGCGTGTTTGGGCTGAGCTTGGCTTCTAACTTGAAGGAGTGGGCGTCCAACGCCCATTAGGGGGTGTATCCATGCTGCCTTGTGCTCTTTGATAGCGTTGAACGTTGGATTAAGTCCTCTTGGGGCGTTGAGCACCGCACAGGGGGTAGTTTGGGTGTTTAACGCCCATTTTGGGCAGTCCTATCTGAGGAAAAGAATAGACTATTATATATTTTTAGAAAGCTCTGGAATTTATCTTTCCAAAACCATTGAGAACGCATTATTTGGATCTCTGTAGCTCTAGAAATACTCGTTTGAATGCACGAAGGTCAGATTCTGACAACATCTGCTATGCTTTTCTTACCTCTGAATCAGACTTTTGCTAGAACTTGCCAAATTCATCCAAAAATCATCTAAAAACATAAAAAGACATGAAAGCTCAAAGTAGAATCCAAAAAGTGAATTTTGCAATAAAAAGATAATATAACTCAACAAAACGTATTGAAAACACTAAGAAAATAACATCAAATAGCGTATAAAATATCCGCTCATCAGAACACCAAACTTAATCTGTTGCTTGTCCTCAAGAAACCTAAAACAAGTAAGACTAAAAAGAATAGAGAGATACAAAAAATCTTAAAGTTTTTCAATGAAGCTCAGCTGCAAATGATGAGCAGGACTAATAGCTCTTTACTTCTGAACAGTTTTGGCTTCTCACTTTCCTTTGAAGCTCAGAAGTATTGGCTTCTCTTGGAACTAGAATTCAGATAATATTATTGATTCTCTTAGTTTAGCTTTTCTTGGTTCTTGAATACAGCTTCTTTTGGTGCTTTGCACTTTTTTAAGCCTAGCCGTGTGGTGCACGAATCCCCACTCCTTTGTACAGCTATACCAGCAAGTGCACTAGGTTGTCCAAGTAATACCTAAGCGACTCAAGGTCGATCACATGGGGATTGTGGTTTGAAGTAAGCTATGGTTATCTTACAGGTCTTAGTCAAGCAAAATCAGAAGGTTGTTGGATATGGAATTGAGTTAGGATTATTGGAATCAGTAATAGGAATATGGTTAAGGATTGGGATTGCTTTGTCTTTCTGAATTAACTCTAGCATTACTGTCTTCTTTGCTTGTGAGTGATCTCTTCAGTGGCAGGCTGTAAATGATTAAAGCCTTTATTGAGAGGTTGTCAATACTCCTCCAGATCTGAACCTCAGGGTTAGTATGGATCCATCTCTGCTTGAGGGTGAAGTGCGTACAGTCTATTCTCCTTAATGATCCTACTCAAAATACCACAGACAAGGTCGGATCTTCCGAATCAGAGAATGCTGCATCTTTGGATTCTAGCCTTTACCATAGAGACCATAATCTTCCTGTAAATCGGCTGAACTGGTGTCTCGAGAAGTCTCCAACGAAGTCGTGGATTAGCCGTCTAAGAGATGTATGATTCAAGCTAGCACAAACCCAAGTAGATGCAGGTGTTTGTCAGACACGTTTGTCTTAGTATGGTGAACAGAGCTAATTTTCATTGATCGTCCTATTCACCATGTTGAAGTATGAATATACATATTAGAATTAATCACACACGGATCGAAGAAGAAATAGTAATACTTTTATTAATTCATAGGACTCAACAGGGCTCCTCCCCTCAACCTATGAGGTTTAAAAACTCATACTGAACCAAAATACCATGTGAAAAATGTGTATGATGGGCAAAGATCCTAAACAAAGTGTGATCTTCTACTTTAAATACTAAACAAATGACTAGTAAGGGTAAAATAGTTTTAGCGCGAAAATCCACTTCTGGGGCCCACTTGGTGAGTGATGAGCGGATAATTTATACGCTTTTTGGCATTATTTTTAGGTAGTTTTTAGTAATTTCAAGCTACTTTTAGGGATGTTTTCATTAATTTTTATGTTAAATTCACATTTCTGGACTTTACTATGAGTTTGTGTGTTTTTCTATGATTTCAGGTAATTTCTGGCTGAAATTGAGGGACTTGAGCAAAACTCTGAAAAAGGCTGACAAAAGGACTGCTGATGCTGTTGGAATCTGACCTCCCGGCACTCAAAATGGATTTTCTGGAGCTAAAGAACTCCAAATGGCGCGCTCTCAACGGCGTTGGAAAGTAGACATCCAGAGCTTTCCAGAAATATATAATAGTCCATACTTTATTCGGAAATTGACGACGTAAATTGGCGTTGAACGCGAAGTACATGCTGTTGTCTGGAGTTAAACGCCAGAAAAACATCATGATCCGGAGTTGAACGCCCAAAACACGTTATAACTTGGAGTTCAACTCCAAGAAAAGCCTCAGCTCGTGGATAGATCAAGCTCAGCCCAAGCATACACCAAGTGGGCCCCGAAAGTGGATTTATGCATCAATTACTTACTCATGTAAACCCTAGTAGCTAGTCTAGTATAAATAGGATGATTTACTATTGTATTAGACATCTTTTGACAGTTTAATCTCTTGACTGTTGAGCCTTTGATTATTCAGTCTCTTGATCACTCAGGGGGCTGGCCATTCGGCCATGCCTGAACCTTTCACTTATGTATTTTCAACGGTTGAGTTTCTGCACACCATAGATTAAGGGTGTGGAGCTCTGCTGTACCTCAAGTTTCAATACAATTATTATTACTTTCTATTCAATTCTCTTTTATTCTTATTCCAAGATATTCGTTGCACAACACCTTGATGAATGTGATGATCCGTGACACTCATCATCATTCTCACCTATGAACGCGCGTGATTGACAACCACTTCCGTTCTACCTTAGGCCGGACGCATATCTCTTAGATTCCCCAACAGAATCTTCGTGGTATAAGTTAGATAGATGGCGGCATTCATGAGGATCCGGAAAGTCTAAACCACGTCTATGGTATTCCGAGTAGGATTCTGGGATTGAATGACTGTGACGAGCTTCAAACTCCTGAAGGATGGGCGTGATGACAAACGCAAAAGAATCAATGGATTCTACTCCAACCTGATTGAGAACCGACAAATGATTAGCCGTGCTGTGACAGAGCATAGGACCATTTTCACTGAGAGGATGGGATGTAGCCATTGACAACGGTGATGCCCTACATACAGCTTGCCATGGAAAGGGGTAAGAAGGATTGGATGAAAGCAATAAGAAAGTAGAGATACGAGAGGAGCACAGCATCTCCATACGCCTATCTGAAATTCCCACTATTGATTTACATAAGTATTTCTATCCCTTTTTATTTTCTATTTATTATTAATTATTCGAAAATCCATAAACCAATTTAATCTGCCTAACTGAGATTTACAAGATGACCATAGCTTGCTTCATACCAACAATCTCTGTGGGATCGACCCTTACTCGCGTAAGGTTTATTACTTGGACGACCCAGTACACTTGCTGGTTAGTTGAACGGAGTTGTGACTTCAAATAGAGCCAGTTATTAAATTTCATACAAGTACAAAGAGCATAAAAACCAAAAATATTTTGTGTTTCTTGTTTGAGTCTTGAGTTAATTTTAAGTTTGGTGTCAATTGCATGCTTTAAAAAATTTTTTCTTGTATTTTTCGAAAATTCCATGCATTCATAGTGTTCTTCATGATCTTCAAGTTGTTCTTGACAAGTCTCCTTGTTTGATCTTGATGTTTTCTTGTTTTGTGTTGTTTGTTGTTTTTCATATGCATTTTTTGTTTGTTAGAGTCCATGCATTAAATATTTCTAAGTTTGGTGTCTTGCATGTTTTCTTTGCATCAAAAATTTTTCAAAAATATGTTCTTGATGTTCATCATGATCTTCAAGGTGTTCTTGGTGTTCATCTTGACATTCATAATGTTCTTGCATGCATCTTGTGTTTTGATCCAAAATTTTTATGTTTTGGGTCATGTTTGTGTTTTTCTCTCTCATAATTAAAATTTCAAAAATCAAAAATATATCTTTTCCTTTTTTCTCTCCAAATTTTCGAAATTTTGGGTTGACTTGGTCAAAAATTTTCAAAATTAGTTGTTTCTTACAAGTCAAGTCAAATTTTCAAAAATTTAAAAATCTTATCTTTTCAAAATCTTTTTCAAAAATCATATCTTTTCAATTTTTTTCTATTTTTTGAAAATTTCAAAATTATTTTTCAAATTATTTTCAAATTTTTTTTTTATCTTTATATCATATTTTCGAAAATAGGCTAACAATTAATGTGATTGGTTCAAAAATTTGAAGTTTGTTATTTTCTTGTTAAGAAAGGTTCAATCTTTAAATTCTAGAATCTTATCTTGTAGTTTCTTGTTAGTTAAGTCTTTTTGAAAAAAATTAAATCTTTTTCAAAATATCCTTTTCTTAAAATTTTTATCTTATCTTTTTATCTTATCTTTTTCAAAAATTTTATCTTTTTCAAAATTTGATTTTAAAATATCTTATCTAACTTCTTATCTTCTTATCTTTTTAAATTTTGATTTCAAATCTTTTTCAATCAACTAACTAACTTTTTGTTTGTTTCTTATCTTTTTCAAAACCACCTAACTACTTTTCCCTCTCTAATTTTTGAAAATATCTCACTTCTTTTTCAAAAATTCTTTTTAATTAATTAATTGTTTTAATTTTAATTCTATCTTATCTTTTAATTTTCGAAAATACTAACCCCTTTTTCAAAATTATTTTCGAAATTCTCCCTCTCTTTTCTTATTCTATTTAATTATTTATTTACTAACACTTCTCTTCATCTCTTATCACCTCCCCTATCCTTACTCTTTATACAGACTATTTATTCTTCTTCACTCTTTTCCCCCTTTTCTTCTTCTACTAACATAAAGGAATCTCTATACTATGACATAGAGGATTCCTCTTCTTTCTTATTTTTTTCTCTTTCATATGAGCAGGAACAAGGATAAAGGCACTCTTGTTGAAATTGATCCTAAACCTGAAAGGACTCTAAAAAGGAAACTAGGAGAAACTAAATCACAACAATCCAGAAACAACCTTTCAGAAATTTTCGAATAAGAGAAGGAGATGGTAGCCGAAAATAATAATAATGCAAGGAGAATGCTTGGTGACTTCACAAAGCCAACGTCCAAGTTTGATGGAAGAAGCATCTCCATTCCTGCCATTGGAGCCAATAATTTTGAGCTTAAGCCTCAACTAGTTGCTTTAATACAACAAAACTGCAAGTTTTATGGACTTCCATCTGAAGATCCTTATCAGTTTTTAACTGAGTTCTTGCAGATCTGTGAGACTGTAAAGACAAATGGAGTTGATCCTGAAGTCTACAGACTCATGCTTTTCCCTTTTGCTGTAAGAGACAGAGCTAGAATATGGTTGGATTCACAACCTAAGGATAGCCTGGACTCCTGGGATAAGCTGGTCACTGCCTTCTTGGATAAATTCTTTCCTCCTCAAAAACTGAGCAAGCTGAGAGTGGATGTTCAAACCTTCAAGCAAAAAGATGGTGAATCCCTCTATGAAGCTTGGGAAAGATACAAGCAGCTGACCAAAAGATGTCCATCTGACATGTTTTTAGAATGGACCATATTAGATATATTCTATTATGGTCTATCTGAATTTTCGAAAATGTCATTGGACCATTCTGCAGGTGGATCTATTCACCTAAAGAAAACGCCTGAAGAGGCTCAAGAACTCATTGACATGGTTGCAAACAACCAATTCATGTACACTTCTGAGAGGAATTCCGTGAATAATGGGATACCTCAGAAGAAAGGAGTTCTTGAAATTGATGCTCTGAATGCCATATTGGCTCAGAACAAAGTGTTGACTCAACAGATCAACATGATCTCTCAAAATCTGATTGGATGGCAACATGCATCCAACAGTACTAGAGAGGCAGCTTCTGAAGAAGCTTATGATCCTGAGAACCCTGCCATGGCAGAGGTTAATTACATGGGTGAACCTTATGGAAACACCTATAACTCGTCATGGAGAAATCATCCAAATTTCTCATGGAAGGATCAACAAAAGCCTCAACAAGGCTTTACCAATGGTGCATGCAATAGGCTGAGCAATAGCAAGCCATATCCATCATCTTCTCAGCAACAGACAGAGAATTCTGAACAAAACACCTCTAATTTAGTCAATCTAGTCTCTGATCTGTCAAAGGCCACTTTCAGTTTCATGAGTGAAACAGGATCCTCCATTAGAAATCTGGAGGCACAAGTGGGCCAGCTGAGTAAGAAAGTCATTGAAACTCCTCCCAGTATTCTCCCAAGCAATACAGAAGAGAATCCAAAAGGAGAGTGCAAGGCCATTGATATAATCAATGTGGCTGAATGCACAAGGGAGGAGGAGGACGAAAATCCTAGTGAGGAAGACCTCCTGGGACGTCCCTCAAGCAAGAAGGAGTTTCCTATTAAGGATCCAAAGGAATCTGAGGCTCACATAGAGACCATAGAGATTCCATTAAATCTCCTTCTGCCATTCATGAGCTCTGAAGACTATTCTTCCTCTGAAGAGGATGAAGATGTAACTGGAGAGCAAGTTGCTCAATACATAGGAGCTATCATGAAGCTGAATGCCAAGTTATTTGGTAATGAGATTTGGGAAAGTGAACCTCCCTTGCTCATTAGTGAACTGGATACCTGGATTCAGCAAATTCTACCTCAAAAGAAACAAGATCCTGGCAAGTTTTTGATACCTTGTACCATAGGCACCATGACCTTTGCAAAAGCTCTATGTGATCTAGGGTCAGGGATAAATCTTATGCCACTCTCTGTAATGGAGAAGCTGGGGATCATTGAGGTACAACCTGCCTTGTTCTCATTACAATTGGCAGACAAGTCATTGAGACAAGCTTATGGAATAGTAGAGGATGTGCTAGTAAAGGTTGAAGGCCTTTACATCCCTGCTGATTTCATAATCTTAGACACTAGGAAGGAAGAGGATGATTGCATCATCCTTGGAAGACCTTTCCTAGCCACAGCAGGAGCTGTGATAGATGTCAATAGAGGTGAATTAGTCCTTCAATTGAATGGGGACTACCTTGTGTTTAAGGCACATGGCCATCCCTCTGTGACAAAAGAGAGTAAGCATGAAGAGCTTCTCTCAATTCAGAGTCAGGAAGAGCCCCCACAGTCAAACTCTAAGTTTGGTGTTGGGAGGCCACAACCAAACTCTAAGTTTGGTGTTAAGATCCCATATCCAAACTCTAAGTTTGGTGTTGAGACTACACAACATTGACCTGATCACCTTTGTGGCTCCATGAGAGCCACTGTCAAGCTATTGACATTAAAGAAGCGTTTGTTGGGAGGCAACCCAATTTTATTTATCTAATTTTTATTTTATTGTTATTTTGTGTTTTATTAGGTACATGATCATGAGGAGTCACGAAAAAATCATAAAAATTAAAAACAGAATAAAAAACAGCAGAAGAAAAAAAACACACCCTGGAGGAAGCACAGGCTAGCGTTCAACGCCAGTAAGATGCATCTGGCCGGCGTTCAACGCCAGAACAGAGCATCATTCTAGCGCTGAACGCCAGAAACAAGCAACATTCTGGCGCTAAATGCCAGGAATGTGCCTAGAGAGGAAAAGTTGGCGCTGAACGCCAGTAACAAGCATGAAACTGGCGTTCAACGCCAGAAACATGTTACATGTGGGCGTTGAACGCCCAGAACGTGCACCAATGGGCGTTTAAACGCCAGAATGGTGTGCAAAGGCATTTTACATGCCTATTTGGTGCAGGGATGGAATTCCTTGACACCTCAGGATCTGTGGACCCCACAGGATCATCTCAGGATCTGTGGACCCCACAGGATCCCCACCTACTATATTCCCACCTTACCTCCTAATCCTATTTTTGTGATTACTCTTCCCCATGTCACACTTCCCAACACCCTTCACCAATCACCTCAATCTCTCTTCCCAATCACCTATTCACCACTCACATCCATCCACTCTTCCCCATAAACCCCACCTACCTTCAAAATTCAAAAACATTTTCCCACCCAATCCCACCCTAAATGGCCGAACCTACCCTCTCCCCTCTCCCTATATATATCCTTCCATTCTACTTCATTTTCACACAACACTACCCCCTCTACTATACCTTGGCCGAATCCATCTCTCCTTACTCTCCTCTATTTTCTTCTTCTTCTTCTTCTCTTCTTTCTTCTCTTGCTCGAGGGCGAGCAATATTTTAAGTTTGGTGTGGTAAAAGCATAAGCTTTTTGTTTTTCCATTACCATCAATGGCACATAATGCCGGAGAATCCTCTAGAAAAGGAAAAGGGAAGACAAAAGCTTCCACCTCCGAGTCATGGGAGATGGAAAGATTCATCTCCAAGAGCCATCAAGACCACTTCTATGATGTTGTGGCAAAGAAGAAGGTGATCCCTGAGGTCCCTTTCAAGCTCAAGAAAAATGAGTATCCGGAGATCCGACATGAAATCCGTAGAAGAGGTTGGGAAGTCCTAACCAACCCCATGCAACAAGTCGGAATCTTAATGGTTCAAGAGTTCTATGCCAATGCATGGATCACTAGGAACCATGATCAAAGTATGAACCCGAGTCCAAAGAATTATCTCACAATAGTTCGGGGGAAATACTTAGATTTTAGTCCGGAGAATGTGAGGTTGGCATTCCACTTGCCCATGATGCAAGGAGATGAACGCCCCTACACTAGAAGGGTCAACTTTAATCAAAGGTTGGACCAAGTCCTTACGGACATATGTATGGAAGGAGCTCAATGGAAAAGAGACTCCAAAGTCAAGCCAGTCCAACTAAGAAGACTGGACCTCAAGCCTGTAGCTAGAGGATGGTTGAAGTTCATTCAACGCTCCATCATTCCCACTAGCAACCGATCTGAAGTTACTGTGGATCGGGCCATCATGATTCACAGCATCATGATTGGAGAGGAAGTAGAAGTTCATGAGGTCATCTCCAATGAAATCTACAAAATAGCCGACAAGCCCTCCACCATGGCACGGCTAGCTTTTCCTCACCTTATTTGCCATCTATGTTACTCAGCTGGAGTTATCATAGAAGGAGACATCCTCATTGAAGAGGATAAGCCCATCACCAAGAAAAGGATGGAGCAAGCAAGAGAGACCCTCCACGGTTCTCAAGAGATGCATGAGGAAGCTCATCATCAAGAAATCCCTAAGATGCCTCAAGGGATGCACTTTCTTCCCAACAACTATTGGGAACAGCTCAACACTTCCTTAGAAGATTTGAGCCACAATGTTGAACAATTAAGGGTGGAACATCATGAGCACTCCATCATTCTTCAAGAAATAAGAGAAGACCAAAGAGCAATGAGGGAGGAGCAACAAAGGCAAGGAAGGGACATAGAAGAGCTTAAGGACATTGTTGGTCCTTCAAGAAGAAGACGCCACTAAGGTGGATTCATTCCTTGTTCTTATTTCTTCTGTTTTTCGGTTTTTATGTTGTATGTTTATCTATGTTTTGTGTCTCTACTTCATGATCATTAGTATGTAGTAACTATATCTTAAAGCTATGAATAAATTCCATTAATCCTTCACCTCTCTTAAATGAAATATGTTTTAATTCAAAAGAACAAGAAGTACATGAATTTCGAATTTATCCTTGAATTTAGTTTAATTATATTGATGTGGTGACAATACTTTTTGTTTTCTGAATGAATGCTTGAACAATGCATAATTTTGATCTTGTTGTTTATGAATGTTAAAACTGTTGGCTCTTGAAAGAATGATGAACAAAGAGAAATGTTATTGATGATCTGAAAAATCATGAAATTGATTCTTGAAGCAAGAAAAAGCAGTGAAAAAGGAAGCTTGCGAAAAAAAAAGTGGCGAAAAAAATAGAAAGAAAAAGAAAAAGCAAGCAGAAAAAGCCAATAGCCCTTAAAACCAAAAGGCAAGGGTAAAAAGGATCCAAGGCTTTGAGCATCAATGGATAGGAGGGCCCAAGGAAATAAAATCCAGGCCTAAGCGGCTAAATCAAGCTGTCCCTAACCATGTGCTTGTGGCATGCAGGTCCAAGTGAAAAGCTTGAGACTGAGTGGTTAAAGTCGTGATCCAAAGCAAAAGAGTGTGCTTAAGAGCTCTGGACACCTCTAACTGGGGACTCTAGCAAAGCTGAGTCACAATCTGAAAAGGTTCACCCAGTTATGTGTCTGTGGCATTTGTGTATCCGGTGGTAATACTGGAAAAAAAGTGCTTAGGGCCACGGCCAAGACTCATAAGTAGCTGTGTTCAAGAATCAACATGCTTAACTAGGAAAGTCAATAACACTATCCAAAATTCTAAGTTCCTAAAGAAGCCAATCATTCAGAACTTCAAAGGAAAAAGTGAGATGCCAAAACTGTTCAGAAGCAAAAAGCTACAAGTCCCGCTCATCTAATTATAATTAATATTCATTGATATTCTGGAAATTATAGTATATTCTCTTCTTTTTATCCTAATTGATTTTTAGTTGCTTGGGGACAAGCAACAATTTAAGTTTGGTGTTGTGATGAGCGGATAATTTATACGCTTTTTGGCATTGTTTTTAGGTAGTTTTTAGTAAGTTCAAGTTACTTTTAGGGATGTTTTCATTAATTTTTATGTTAAATTCTCATT
Organism: Arachis stenosperma; assembly: GCF_014773155.1. Taxonomy (NCBI): domain Eukaryota; kingdom Viridiplantae; phylum Streptophyta; class Magnoliopsida; order Fabales; family Fabaceae; genus Arachis; species Arachis stenosperma. The sequence continues at coordinate 79,671,864 of NC_080386.1, read as the reverse complement.
TCTGGACTTTACTATGAGTTTCTGTATTTTTTTGTGATTTCAGGTAATTTCTGGCTGAAATTGAGGGACTTGAGCAAAACTCTGAAAAAGGCTGACAAAAGGACTGCTGATGCTGTTGGAATCTGACCTCCCTGCACTCGAAATAGATTTTCTAGAGCTACAGAACTCCAAATGGCACGCTCTCAACAGCGTTGGAAATTAGACATCCAGAGCTTTCCATCAATATATAATAGTTTATACTTTATTCGGAAATTGATGACGTAAATTGGCGTTGAACGCCAAGTACATGCTGCTGTCTCGAGTTAAACGCCAGAAAAACGTCATGATCCGGAGTTGAACGCCCAAAACACGTTATAACTTGGAGTTCAACTCCAAGAAAAGCCTCAGCTCGTGGATAGATCAAGCTCAGCCCAAGCATATACCAAGTGGGCACCGGAAGTGGATTTATGCATCAATTACTTACTCATGTAAACCCTAGTAGCTAGTCTAGTATAAATAGGATGATTTACTATTGTATTAGTCATCTTTTGACAGTTTAATCTCTTGACTGTTGAGCCTTTGATTATTCGGTCTCTTGATCACTCAGGGAGCTGGCCATTCGGCCATGCCTGAACCTTTCACTTATGTATTTTCAACGGTTGAGTTTCTGCACACCATAGATTAAGGGTGTGGAGCTCTACTGTACCTCAAGTTTCAATACAATTATTATTACTTTCTATTCAATTCTCTTTTATTCTTATTCCAAGATATTCGTTGCACAACACCTTGATGAATGTGATGATCCGTGACACTCATCATCATTCTCACCTATAAACGCGCGTGATTGACAACCACTTCCGTTCTACCTTAGGCCGGGCGCATATCTCTTAGATTCCCCAACAGAATCTTCGTGGTATAAGTTAGATAGATGGTGGCATTCATGAGGATCCGGAAAGTCTAAACCTTGTCTATGGTATTCCGAGTAGGATTCTGGGATTGAATGACTGTGACGAGCTTCAAACTCCTGAAGGCTGGGCGTGATGACAAACGCAAAAGAATCAATGGATTCTACTCCAACCTGATTGAGAACCGACAGATGATTAGCCGTGCTGTGACAGAGCATAGGACCATTTTCACTGAGAGGATGGGATGTAGCCATTGACAACGGTGATGCCCTACATACAGCTTGCCATGGAAAGGGGTAAGAAGGATTGGATGAAAGCAATAAGAAAGTAGAGATACGAGAGGAGCACAGCATCTCCATACGCCTATCTGAAATTCCCACTATTGATTTACATAAGTATTTCTATCCCTTTTTATTTTCTATTTATTATTAATTATTCGAAAATCCATAAACCAATTTAATCTGCCTAACTGAGATTTACAAGATGACCATAGCTTGCTTCATACCAACAATCTCTGTGGGATCGACCCTTACTCGCATAAAGTTTATTACTTGGACGACCCAGTACACTTGCTGGTTAGTTGAACGGAGTTGTGACTTCAAATAGAGCCAGTTATTAAATTTCATACAAGTACAAAGAGCATGGGTCACAATTTCGTCCACCAGTGAGTGTTTGGACTGAGCTTTGATGAGATCCATGTGCTATGAGGTCTCTAGAGTGTGAAGCATTGGCTAGGGGATCCTCTTTGGGCATTGTGACACTGGTCTCTGCTCTTTGGGTGCTGGATGCTAGGAAGGGGGTAGGAAGTTGTAGTTGGACGCCAGTTTTGGGCCTTCTATTCTGAAACAAAGTATGAACTATTATATATTTCTGGAAAGCTCCAAAAGTCAGCTTTCCATAGCCATTAAGAACGCTCCATTTGGACTTCTGTAACTCCATAAAATCTCTTCCTAATGCAAGTAGGTCAGATCCGGACAGCATCTGCAGTGCTTTCTTTGTCTCTAAATCAGACTTTTGCTCCAGCTCCTCAATTTCAGCCAAAAAATACCTGAAATTGTTCAAAAACACAAAAACTCATAGTAGAATCCAAAAATGTGAATTTAACACGAAAACCTATAAAAACTTAATAAAAACTAAACAAAATACACTAAAAACTATATGAAAATGATGCCAAAAAGCGTATAAAATATCCGCTCGTCATAACACCAAACATAAACTGTTGCTTGTCTCCAAGTAACTAAAAACACAGTAGGATTAAAAGAAAATTAAGATACAATAAATCTCTAAGTTTCCAATGAAGCTTAGTTACAATTAGATAAGCGAGACTTAGTAGCTTTTTGCTTCTGAGTAGTTTTGGCATCTCACTAACCATTGAAACTTAGAGATGTTGGCATCCTTAGGAACTTAGAATCCATATGATATTATTGACTCTCCTAGTTAAGTTCTTTTCGATTCTTGAATACAACTTCTTAGAGTCTTGACCATGGCCCTAAACACTTTGTTTTCCAGTATTACCACCGGATATATAAATGCTAAATGCCACAGACACTTTAACTCGGTGAACCCTTTTAAATTGTGATTCAGCTTTGCTAGAATCCCCCCAGATAGAGGTGTCCAGAGTCCTTAAGCGTACTCTTTTTGCTTTGGATCACGACTTTAATTGCTAAGTCTCAAGCTTTTCACTTGACACCTTGACGCCACAAGCACATGGTTATGAACAGCTTGGTTGAGCCGCTTAGGCCAGAATTTTATTCCTTTAGGCCCTCCTATCCATTAATGCTCAAAGCCTTGGATCTTTTTACCCTTGCCTTTTGGTTTAAAGGATTATTGGCTTTTTTAATCTGCCCTTCTTTTCCTGCATTTTTAAGCAGTAATGGATTTTTCTACTTTTCATTTTTTTCTTTTCGCCATTTTTTCTTTCTTTTTTCCATGCATATATTGTTTTATTTTTCTTTTGCAACATGCTCTTTCTTTTTCTTTTTGCTGTTTTCTCTTGCTTCAAGAATCAATTGTTAGATTTTTCAGATTACCAATAATACTTCACTTTCATCATTATTCTTTCAAGAGCCAACATTCATAAATTTCAACTTCAAATATGCATTATTTAATCATACATTCAGATAACAAAATCAATGCCACCACATCAACATAATTAAACTATTCTTATTATAAACTTGAAATTCATGCATCTCTCAATTTTTTCAATTAAAATTTTCTTTTAAGCAAGGTGAGAGATATATGAAAGATTTTATATTTTTAAGACATCAATAGAAATGATCATGCAACTAGAACAAGAGAACAGATAATATAACAGAAAATAAAAAAATAATAAAAGGGAAAGTAAAAGAGAACGAATCCACCTTTAATGGTGGCAGCTAGTGCTCCTCCTTGAGTATCCAATGTGATGCTTGATCTCTTCAATGTCACTCCTTTTCCTTTGTTGCTCGTCCCTCATAGCCCTTTGATCTTCTCTAATGGCTCTTTGGTCTTCTCTTATTTCGTTGAGGGTGATGGAGTGCTCTTGATGCTCCACCCTTAATCGCTCCATGTTAGTGCTTAATTCTCCAAGAAAATTTTGCCATTGATCTCAATAGCTTTGAGAAGGAAAATACATCCCTTGAGGAATCTCAGGGATCCCATACTAAGGCGGTTGCACATGCTCTTGTACATGCTCTCTTGTTTGTTCCATCCTTTTCTTAGTGATGGGCTTATCCTCCCCAATGGAGATGTCTCCTTCTATGATAATTCCAGCTGAATTGCATAGATAATAGATGAGGTGTAGGAATGCCAACCTTGCAATGGTATGAGGCTTCTCAGCTACCTTGTACAATTCTTGAGGAATCACCTCATGAACTTCCACCTTACTTCCAATCATGATGCAATGGATCATTATGGCTTTATCAACAGTCATTTTTGACTGATTACTAGTGGGAATGATGGATCTTTAGATGAATTTCAACCATCCTCTAGCTATGGCCTTGAGGTTAACCCTTTTTAGTTGAATGGGCTTACCTTGGGAATCCCTTTTCTATTATGCTCCTTCCACACAGATGTCTGAGAGTACTTGATCCAATCTTTGATAAAAGTTAACTCTCCTAGTGTAAGGATAAGGATCTCCTTGCATTAGAGGCAAGTTGAACGCCAACCTTACACTTTCCGGGCTGAAATCTAGGATTCTCCCTCGGATCATGGTGCTTTAATTCCTTAGATTTGGGTTCACAATAGTGTCATGGTTTTTAGTAACCCATGCATTAGCATAGAATTCTTGCACCATTAGAATCCCAACATCTTGAATGGAATTGGTTAGGACTTCCCAACCTCTTCTCCAGATCTCTCTTCGGTTTTCTGGATACTCATTCTTCTTAAGCTTGAAAGGGACCTCAGGGATCACTTTCTTCTCTACCACTACTTCATATAAGTGGACTTGGTGGGCTTTGGTGATGAATCTCTCCATCTCCCAATATTCAGAGAGAGTGGCTACTGCCTTTCCTTTCCTCTTTCTAGAGGATTCTCCAACCTTTGGCGCCATGAATGGTAATGGAAAAGAAAAAAAGCTATTCTTTTCTAACACCAAACTTAAAACTTTGTTCGTCCTCGAGCAAAAATAAAAGGAAAAGAAGAATAGAGCAGAAGAAGAAGAAAATAGAAGGAGATAGAGGGAGAGAAAGGGCTCGGCCTTGTGGTTTTATGAGTGTATAAGAGGTGTATGTATGAAGGGTTAAGAAGAGGGGGTATTTATAGGAGTAGGGATGGGTAGGGTTTGGCCATGGGTTGGGGTTTGGGTGGGAAATTTGGATTTAAAGTGGGTGGGGGTTGGTGGGAGTTATCATGGTTCTGGGAAGTGGTATGGATATGATTGGGCTAGGGTTTATAGGGAAATAGGTGTGGGGAAGTGTAAAAGTAAGTAGGGTTAGGTGAAAGATGCTATGGGACCCACTGGTCCTAAGAGGCTAGGGAATCCAGAATCCCTACTTCTCTGCACTGGCGTTTGAATGCCCATGGTCTGCTCCCTGGCTGGCGTTCAATGCCAGCAATGCTGCCATGAGGGGCGTTAAATGCCCAGTAGGGATACCCTGGCTGGCGTTCAACTTTAACACTCCATCCAAAGTGTTCTGTTTTCACTACTATGAATTCTGTCTCTATTCTGACTGATGCACATAATCATGACCTTAAAAATAATAAAACAAAATAAAACCAAATAAAAATATATACTTAATTAAGGTTGGGTTGCCTCCCAACAAGTGCTTCTTTAACGTCATTAGCTTGATGGTTAGCTCTTTACGATGGTGAGTATGGGCTCCGATTTTTGCCCCTGACAGTGAACCTTTAGCCTGTCTTTTCATGTATGAGCTCTGATGTGTGGAAAACGATCCAACACAAAACTCACCGGCAAGTGTACCGGGTCACATCAAGTAATAAAACTCACGGGAGTGAGGTCGATCCCATAAGAATTGAAGGATTGAGCAATTTTAGTTTAGTGGTTGATTTAGTCAAGCGAATCAAGTATTGGTTTAGTGATTTTGTATCCAACAGTAAGTAAATAGCAAAAAATGTAAAGGGAGAGGGATGAATTGCAGAAATTAAAGAGAACCGAAAGTAAAAGAGATGAATCTTAAAGAACAAGTAAATTAAATGACTGAAACTTAAAGTGCAAGAAATGTAAATTGCAGTAATTTAAAGTGCAAGAAATATAAATTGCTTGAATGGAAAAAGGATTTGAGGACTGGGATTTCAAAATTTAAGCAAGGGAAACTAAATTGCAACAATCATCAAAGTAACAGATGATTTGAATTCTACTAGAACTCAAACAGAAATGGGAAATGTGATTGCAGCAGTGGTTCAGCAGAAGAACCAAAAAGATAAAATCAGATCTCAGGACTCCAGAGACTAGATAGCAGATTCTAGATCTCAATTGCCTTCCTAGATCCAAGTTCACAAATCAATTAAAGAGAAATTAAAGATTGCAGCAGTAAAGGGAATTGAATTCAACTTAATTATGCAGTAGGAAAATCAAAGAGATCTTAAATGGAGATTGAGACAGAAGTTCCCCAATTCTTCACATTCAAGACTCAAACAAAACCCAGCAAAGAAACAAATGATCAGAGGAAGAAGAAGTGAATTCCCTCCTCCAATTCTCAAGACAAGTTTGAAAAAAAATGGAACGTGCTCTCCAGTGACTAAGGATGAAAATTCAAAATGAAATAAGCTCTTAAAAAAAAAAGAAGCCTTTTGAAGTAGGCATGGTCATGCTATGAGTGCCCAGATTTTAACTTAGCGAAAATTTGCTTCCAACCTCACTTTGTTTCATCATGATATTGCCCTGCCCTTGGCAAGAGCAGGGCAATGTGCGTGCTGGTTGCTTCCTCCTTTAATTTGGTCATGGGTCACGCTTTTAAAAGCGTGGCCTAAGGCTCCAAAGTGTGCTCCAACTTCAAAGTGTGCCCCAAAGCTCTTTTTTTTCTCCTTTTTAGCTTATTTTGTGCTTCTTTGCTTCTTTTTCTTCTTATTTCCTATAAGATTTATAAAATTAAAAGATCAAGAAAAATATATCATTTAAGCACAATAGAATGCAATATTTAAGCACTAATCATCAATTTATTGTATGAAAAAGCATAGAAAAATAGGTATATGATGACTTGTCATCACAACACCAAACTTAAACCTTGCTTGTCCCCAAGCAAGAAAAGAATCATGCAATAAAGATTGACAACCCAAGGTAAGAAGAATAGCAACTCAATGTTCATGGTAGGCTAGTTTTTTTATGCATGCTTCAATCACAAAAGAAATGTAAATGATTGATGCTTCTATCTAGCTCATTTTATGAAATCTTTTTCTTATAATTCTTCCTTGAAATAAGCTTTTGATTTTTTTTTGAGCTTCTCCTTTTGGGTGCTTTGCCCCATGAGTTAATAACAAAGCTACAACTTCTAAATGCTTTGTTTTCAAGTATTACCACTTGATACATAAGCACCACAAGCATTTAATTAGAGGACTTCATTAAGCTCATTTGTTTCTTTTCTTGACTCTCTAATCATTGATGCTCAGAGCCTTGAGCTTTGAGGGAGTGCTTTTGCACTTGAGCCTAGCCTTGACTTCTAAGTGTTTTGTTTTCAAGCATTTGGCTTGATACATAAACACCACAAGCATTTAGCAAATAAGTTGCCATTGGTACTCAGAGACAAAGACATTTTGATTGCAAACATAAGAAGTTGAGCACAATACATTGGATAAAAGATAAGTGGCACACCAAACTTAGTGTGACACTTTCACTTGAAATTAATGCAAGTATCTAGTAAGAATTAGAACCAAATTTTGTTGCATAGCAACACCAAACTTAGAATGCAACCATATGTCAATTTTATTTGAAATAAAACTAAACAAAAGAAACTGTTATTTGTTGAATACAATCACCAAACCAAAAATCTGTCATGAATGAGGATCTCTTGATGCTGTATTAACAAAAACAGTTGATAAAAGAAAACTTAAAAATAAAGAGGTGACTAAAACAAAGAGAATGCAAACGAAATGTCAAAACAAAAGAAAAATAACAATGCAAAGGCAATATGATTATGCAGACAAGTGATGTTGCTGGATGAGTTGCATAGAAAAATAAGTGGCACACCAAACTTAGAATCTTAATGTGACACTTTCATGTTCCTAAGGAATTGAAAACAATTTGTTGCAGGGCAACACCAAACTTAGAATGTGATCATATGCCAATTTATTGAAATTTAAACATAGCAAAGAAAGAGAATAAACCAAGTAGAGAAATGAAATGTTACCTAAGGTTGGGTTGCCTCCCAACAAGCGCTCTTTTAGTGTCATTAGCTTGACATATTGTTCTTCACTTTCTTCCTCTTCTTCCAGTTTGTTAAGAGGAATGACCTCAAGGGGGGAGAAGATTCAGCTACTGTCCCTTGTCTTGGCCTTTCCTCAGCAAGCTTCCTTTTGCAAATGGCTTGATTGATCTTGCTTGCTAGATCAGGGACAGGATTAGTGCTCTTGTTAGTTGCCTTCACTTCTTTGGATTCAAGTCTTGGTGGTTGTGTGATTGTTGGAGTCTTCTCTTCATCAAGAGTCTTTTGAATTGGTGGTTCCATGAGTCCTTCTTCTATGCAACTCTCTGCTTCAATTGAGGGTGACTTCTCTTGAGTGTCTTCCTCACTTTCTTGATCCTCCACTTCTTCCCTTGTCACCTCAAGTGCAGTTTCATTTTCAAGCACCTCATTCTTCATTGAAAGTTCACTTGATGCAGTGGCCTCCTTATTTTGCTCTTCCACTTTCTCCTTCACATCCATCAATTGGCCTTTATTTTCCTTGCTCAGTGGTTCTAAGCTCCTCCTTCTTTGCTCTAAGGGCCCATTCATCTTCTTGAAGATGATTTCTTTCCAGAATTGGGATTGTGTGTATCTTTCCACGAGTTTTCTATGTATTTCAATGGCTTGGCATCGGCTTTCTAAAGGTTCTTTGGACCATTGAAGGTAATCCTCGTCTGCTGGTTCAAGAGATAAAGGTAGAGAGTAATTTTGGTGACATGGATGTGTTGTGGTGAAGTTGTGTTGAGGGGTGTGGAATGAGTTGTATGATTGATGGGATAACTTGTATGGATTTTGGAGGAAACTTTGTGTTGAGGCATAATCAAGTGATGAAGAACTTTCAAATGAGAAACCGGGACGTGAGGGTGGATGCTCTTTCATTCCTTGGTAATACTCCCAGCCACCATTAGAATAATGACTTGAATTATTTTGTGGTGGTGGGAAGTGTCCCATATGATTTTCTTTCTCATCTTGTGTTTCTGAAGCATTTCTCCATGGATTGGAGTGCTCAGAATCTGTGATTTCTTGGTGATACTCCCAACCACCATTAGAGATTGGTGATGGTGGGTAATATCCCATAAAATTTGTTTGATCATAAGATGAGTTGAACTCCATTTAAATTTTGGAAAACATAACACCAAGGAAAATTGAAATTACTCATATCAGAGATGAGAATTTCTTAGTGAAGCAAAAACTCAAACACCTTGGTTTCACTTTAAAACAGAGAACAAAAATAAAAAAATGCTTGATCTAGACTTCTCACCCACTTAATCATTGTTGATCTAATCAATCCCCGGCAACGGCGCCAAAAACTTGATGTGTGGAAAACGATCCAACACAAAACTCACCGACAAGTGTACCGGGTCGCATCAAGTAATAAAACTCACGGGAGTGAGGTCGATCCCACAGGGATTGAAGGATTGAGCAATTTTAGTTTAGTGGTTGATTTAGTCAAGCGAATCAAGTATTGGTTGAGTGATTTTGTATCCAACAGTAAGTAAATAGCAAAAAATGTAAAGGGAGAGGGATGAATTGCAGAAATTAAAGAGAACCGAAAGTAAAAGAGATGAATCTTAAAGAACAAGTAAATTAAATGACTGAAACTTAAAGTGCAAGAAATGTAAATTGCAGTAACTTAAAGTGCAAGAAATATAAATTGCTTGAATGGAAAAAGGATTTGAGGACTGGGATTTCAAAATTTAAGCAAGGGAAACTAAATTGCAACAATCATCAAAGTAACAGATGATTTGAATTCTACTAGAACTCAAACAGAAATGGGAAATGTGATTGCAGCAGTGGTTCAGCAGAAGAACCAAAAAGATAAAATCAGATCTCAGGACTCCAGAGACTAGATAGCAGATTCTAGATCTCAATTGCCTTCCTAGATCCAAGTTCACAAATCAATTAAAGAGAAATTAAAGATTGCAGCAGTAAAGGGAATTGAATTCAACTTAATTATGCAGTAGGAAAATCAAAGAGATCTTAAATGGAGATTGAGACAGAAGTTCCCCAATTCTTCACATTCAAGACTCAAACAAAACCCAGCAAAGAAAACAAAATGATCAGAGGAAGAAGAAGTGAATTCCCTCCTCCAATTCTCAAGACAAGTTTGAAAAAAAATGGAACGTGCTCTCCAGTGACTAAGGATGAAAATTCAAAATGAAATAAGCTCTTAAAAAAAAAAGAAGCCTTTTGAAGTAGGCATGGTCATGCTATGAGTGCCCAGATTTTAACTTAGCGAAAATTTGCTTCCAACCTCACTTTGTTTCATCATGATATTGCCCTGCCCTTGGCAAGAGCAGGGCAATGTGCGTGCTGGTTGCTTCCTCCTTTAATTTGGTCATGGGTCACGCTTTTAAAAGCGTGGCCTAAGGCTCCAAAGTGTGCTCCAACTTCAAAGTGTGCCCCAAAGCTCTTTTTTTTCTCCTTTTTAGCTTATTTTGTGCTTCTTTGCTTCTTTTTCTTCTTATTTCCTATAAGATTTATAAAATTAAAAGATCAAGAAAATATATCATTTAAGCACAATAGAATGCAATATTTAAGCACTAATCATCAATTTATTGTATGAAAAAGCATAGAAAAATAGGTATATGATGACTTGTCATCACAACACCAAACTTAAACCTTGCTTGTCCCCAAGCAAGAAAAGAATCATGCAATAAAGATTGACAACCCAAGGTAAGAAGAATAGCAACTCAATGTTCATGGTAGGCTAGTTTTTTTATGCATGCTTCAATCACAAAAGAAATGTAAATGATTGATGCTTCTATCTAGCTCATTTTATGAAATCTTTTTCTTATAATTCTTCCTTGAAATAAGCTTTTGATTTTTTTTTGAGCTTCTCCTTTTGGGTGCTTTGCCCCATGAGTTAATAACAAAGCTACAACTTCTAAATGCTTTGTTTTCAAGTATTACCACTTGATACATAAGCACCACAAGCATTTAATTAGAGGACTTCATTAAGCTCATTTGTTTCTTTTCTTGACTCTCTAATCATTGATGCTCAGAGCCTTGAGCTTTGAGGGAGTGCTTTTGCACTTGAGCCTAGCCTTGACTTCTAAGTGTTTTGTTTTCAAGCATTTGGCTTGATACATAAACACCACAAGCATTTAGCAAATAAGTTGCCATTGGTACTCAGAGACAAAGACATTTTGATTGCAAACATAAGAAGTTGAGCACAATACATTGGATAAAAGATAAGTGGCACACCAAACTTAGTGTGACACTTTCACTTGAAATTAATGCAAGTATCTAGTAAGAATTAGAACCAAATTTTTGTTGCATAGCAACACCAAACTTAGAATGCAACCATATGTCAATTTTATTTGAAATAAAACTAAACAAAAGAAACTGTTATTTGTTGAATACAATCACCAAACCAAAAATCTGTCATGAATGAGGATCTCTTGATGCTGTATTAACAAAAACAGTTGATAAAAGAAAACTTAAAAATAAAGAGGTGACTAAAACAAAGAGAATGCAAACGAAATGTCAAAACAAAAGAAAAATAACAATGCAAAGGCAATATGATTATGCAGACAAGTGATGTTGCTGGATGAGTTGCATAGAAAAATAAGTGGCACACCAAACTTAGAATCTTAATGTGACACTTTCATGTTCCTAAGGAATTGAAAACAATTTGTTGCAGGGCAACACCAAACTTAGAATGTGATCATATGCCAATTTATTGAAATTTAAACATAGCAAAGAAAGAGAATAAACCAAGTAGAGAAATGAAATGTTACCTAAGGTTGGGTTGCCTCCCAACAAGCGCTCTTTTAGTGTCATTAGCTTGACATATTGTTCTTCACTTTCTTCCTCTTCTTCCAGTTTGTTAAGAGGAATGACCTCAAGGGGGGAGAAGATTCAGCTACTGTCCCTTGTCTTGGCCTTTCCTCAGCAAGCTTCCTTTTGCAAATGGCTTGATTGATCTTGCTTGCTAGATCAGGGACAGGATTAGTGCTCTTGTTAGTTGCCTTCACTTCTTTGGATTCAAGTCTTGGTGGTTGTGTGATTGTTGGAGTTTCTCATCAAGAGTCTTTTGAATTGGTGGTTCCATGAGTCCTTCTTCTATGCAACTCTCTGCTTCAATTGAGGGTGACTTCTCTTGAGTGTCTTCCTCACTTTCTTGATCCTCCACTTCTTCCCTTGTCACCTCAAGTGCAGTTTCATTTTCAAGCACCTCATTCTTCATTGAAAGTTCACTTGATGCAGTGGCCTCCTTATTTTGCTCTTCCACTTTCTCCTTCACATCCATCAATTGGCCTTTATTTTCCTTGCTCAGTGGTTCTAAGCTCCTCCTTCTTTGCTCTAAGGGCCCATTCATCTTCTTGAAGATGATTTCTTTTCCAGAATTGGGATTGTGTGTATCTTTCCACGAGTTTTCTATGTATTTCAATGGCTTGGCATCGGCTTTCTAAAGGTTCTTTGGACCATTGAAGGTAATCCTCGTCTGCTGGTTCAAGAGATAAAGGTAGAGAGTAATTTTGGTGACATGGATGTGTTGTGGTGAAGTTGTGTTGAGGGGTGTGGAATGAGTTGTATGATTGATGGGATAACTTGTATGGATTTTGGAGGAAACTTTGTGTTGAGGCATAATCAAGTGATGAAGAACTTTCAAATGAGAAACCGGGACGTGAAGGTGGATGCTCTTTCATTCCTTGGTAATACTCCCAGCCACCATTAGAATAATGACTTGAATCATTTTGTGGTGGTGGGAAGTGTCCCATATGATTTTCTTTCTCATCTTGTGTTTCTGAAGCATTTCTCCATGGATTGGAGTGCTCAGAATCTGTGATTTCTTGGTGATACTCCCAACCACCATTAGAGATTGGTGATGGTGGGTAATATCCCATAAAATTTGTTTGATCATAAGATGAGTTGAACTCCATTTAAATTTTGGAAAACATAACACCAAGGAAAATTGAAATTACTCATATCAGAGATGAGAATTTCTTAGTGAAGCAAAAACTCAAACACCTTGGTTTCACTTTAAAACAGAGAACAAAAATAAAAAAATGCTTGATCTAGACTTCTCACCCACTTAATCATTGTTGATCTAATCAATCCCCGGCAACGGCGCCAAAAACTTGATGTGTGGAAAACGATCCAACACAAAACTCACCGACAAGTGTACCGGGTCGCATCAAGTAATAAAACTCACGGGAGTGAGGTCGATCCCACAGGGATTGAAGGATTGAGCAATTTTAGTTTAGTGGTTGATTTAGTCAAGCGAATCAAGTATTGGTTGAGTGATTTTGTATCCAACAGTAAGTAAATAGCAGAAAATGTAAAGGGAGAGGGATGAATTGCAGAAATTAAAGAGAACTGAAAGTAAAAGAGCTGAATCTTAAAGAACAAGTAAATTAAATGACTGAAACTTAAAGTGCAAGAAATGTAAATTGCAGTAACTTAAAGTGCAAGAAATATAAATTGCTTGAATGGAAAAAGGATTTGAGGACTGGGATTTTAGAATTTAAGCAAGGTAAATTAAATTGTAACAAATATCAAAGCAAGAGATGATTTGAATTCTGCTAGATCTCAAACAGAAATGGGAAATGTGATTGCAGCAGTGGTTCAGCAGAAGAACCAAAAAGATAAAATCAGATCTCAGGTCTCCAGAGACTAGATAGCAGATTCTAGATCTCAATTGCCTTCCTAGATCCAAGTTCACAAATCAATTAAAGAGAAATTAAAGATTGCAGCAGTAAAGGGAATTGAATTCAACTTAATTATGCAGTAGGAAAATCAAAGAGATCTTAAATGGAGATTGAGACAGAAGTTCCCCAATTCTTCACATTCAAGACTCAAACAAAACCCAGCAAAGAAAACAAAATGATCAGAGGAAGAAGAAGTGAATTCCCTCCTCCAATTCTCAAGACAAGTTTGCAAAAAAATGGAACGTGCTCTCCAGTGACTAAGGATGAAAATTCAAAATGAAATAAGCTCTTAAAAAAAAAAGAAGAAGCCCTTTGAAGTAGGCATGGTCATGCTATGGGTGCCCAGATTTTAACTTAGCGAAAATTTGCTTCCAACCTCACTTTGTTTCATCATGATATTGCCCTGCCCTTGGCAAGAGCAGGGCAATGTGCGTGCTGGTTGCTTCCTCCTTTAATTTGGTCATGGGTCACGCTTTAAAAAGCGTGGCCTAAGGCTCCAAAGTGTGCTCCAACTTCAAAGTGTGCCCCAAAGCTCTTTTTTTTTCTCCTTTTTAGCTTATTTTGTGCTTCTTTGCTTCTTTTTCTTCTTATTTCCTACAAGATTTATAAAATTAAAAGATCAAGAAAATATAACATTTAAGCACAATAGAATGCAATATTTAAGCACTAATCATCAATTTATTGTATGAAAAAACATAGAAAAATAGGTATATGATGACTTGTCATCAAGCTCCATATGCTCTAAAGACAGGACACTAATCACTATATGTGGTAAGATTGGCTTCTTAGTGAAGACAACTCTCATGCCAGGTGAGAGCCCTTCAGTTGGGACTTTCTTGTCCCTCCAGCCTTTAGGTACTTTCTTCTTAGTACCTTTGTGCTTAGAGCTTGTTGATGGCTGCCCAATACCAAACTTAGAATTGATGTCTGGAGACTCTATAATGCTCTACACAGAAAGAGAGGGTTGAAACACTAGGTGTTGTACAGTTATCTCTCTTTCTTATCAGAGGGAGAATTGGGATTGGACATCTTGAACAAGATGTAGTCCTCTCCTAGTTGGAGGACTATTTCTCCCCTTGCCACATTTATCATGGCTTTTGCAGTAGCTGGAAAAGGTCTTCCAAGGATGACAGAGCCATCTTCATCCTCTCCTATGTCCAAGACTATGAAGTTTGAAGGGATGTAGTGGTTTTCAACTTTTACCAAGACATCCTCTACTAAGCCATATGGCTTCTTTATTGTCTTGTCTGCCATCTCTAATAAGATGTTTGCAGCTTGTACCTCAAGGATGCCTAGCTTCTCCATTACAGAGAATGGCATGAGGGTTATGCTTGACCCGAGGTCACACAGAGCCTTCTCAAAGGTCATGGTGCCTATGGTGCAAGGGATCAGAAAGCGTCCAGGATCTTGAAGCTTTTGAGGTAGCATCTGCTGAACCGAAGCATGGAGTTCTTTGGTAAGCAGGGGAGGTTCTTCCTCCTTCAACTTTATAAGAGCTCCTAGGTACCGAGCAACTTGCTCTTCCCCAGTGTCTTCATCCTCATCAAAGGATGAGTAGTCAACAGAACTCATGCACTATAGAAGTGCATGCAAAGGAACCTCAATGGTCTTTATGGTTTCCTTTGGTTCTGGAATAGAGATTGCTTGAGTGGGACTTAAGCACTCAAAGGATGTGCTTTTACTAGCGTTCAACACCAGCTTTGTGAGCTTATAGGGCATCAAACGCCCATGTTATGCACCCTTCCTGGCGTTAAACGCTAGTTCCTTTGTCCTTTTGGGCGTTGAACGCTCAGCAGGGGTGTCCTTGCTGGCATTGAATGCCAGCTTCCCTAGGTGTGTGGGCATTGAATGCCTAGTGAGGGGTTCCTCACTGGTGTTCAGTGCCAGAAAGCCTATGTGTTTGGGCGTTGGACGCCTAGCCAGTGCTCCCTAGCTGGCGTTTAACATCAGATCTACTGCCAAGATGGGTGTTGAACGCCCAATGAGGGGTTTTTCACTGGCGTTCAGTGCCAGGCTTGCTGCCAGATTGGGCATTGAACGCCTAGTGATATGTCTTTCACTGGTGTTCAACGCCACCTCATTCTCTCCAGATTCGGCCTCTATCTCCATGGTTATGGCCTTGCACTCTTCTCGTGGATTCACCTCAGTGTTACTAGGAAGAGTGTCAAGAGGAGTCTCAAGGATCCTCTTGCTCAGTTGACCAACTTGCACCTCCAAGTTTCTAATGGAGGACCTTGTTTCATTTATAAAACTTTGAGTGGTCTTAGAGAGGATGGAAACCAAAGTGACTAAGTCAGAGAGGTTCTGCTTAGAGGTTTCCATATTCCCTTGAGAAGATGGGAATGGTGGTCTGTTGTTGAACCTATTCTGGTTCCTTCCACCTTGATTGTTATTGAAACCTTGTTGAGGTTTCTGTTGATCCTTCCATGAAAGGTTAGGATGGTTCCTCCATGAAAGGTTGTAAGTGTTTCCATAGGATTCTCCCATGTAGTTCACCTCCTCCATGGTGGGTTTATCGGGATCATAAGCTTCTACTTCAGAAGAAGCTTCTTGAGTATTGTCAGCTGCAGTTTGCATCCCAATCAGATGCTGAGAGATCATATTGACCTGTTGGGTCAAGATTATATTCTGAGCCAATATGGTATTCAGAGTATCAACTTTATGAACTCCTTTCTTCTGAGGGATTCCATGGTTTGCAAGATTTCTTTCTGAAGTGTATATGAATTGGTTGTTTGCAACCATCTCAATGAGTTATCTTGCTTATGCAGGTATTTTTTTCAAGTGGAGTGATCCACCTGCAGAGCTGTCCAATAAAATTTTGGACAATTCAAATAGACCATCATAGAACATGCCTATGATAGGCCATTCTGAGAGCATGTCAAGAGGACATCCTCTAGTCAATTGCTTATATCTTTCCCAAGCTTTATTGAGGGATTCTCCTTCTCTTTGTCTAAAGGTTTGAACTTCCACTCTAATCTTGCTCATCCTTTGAGGGGGAAAGAACTTAGCCAGAAAAGCATTAACCAGCTTTTCCCAAGAGTCTAAGCTCTTTTTTGGTTGGGCATCCAACCACAGCTTAGCTCTGTCTCTTACAATGAAGGGAAAGAGCATAAGCTTGTAGACTTCAGGATTAACTCCATTAGTCTTTATAGTATCACAGATCTGTAAGAACTCAGCTAAAAACTGATGTGGATCTTCCATTGGAAGTCCATGAAACTTGCAGTTCTGCTGGAGAAGAGAGACTAACTAAGGCTTGAGCTCAAAATTGTTAGCTCCAATGGCAGGCACAGAGATACTTCTGCCATAAAAATCAGAGGTAGGCATGGTGAAGTCACCAAGAACCTTTCTTGCTTCCTCTTGAGGTTCGGCCATGTCTCCTAGTTCTTGTTCAAAAATTTCTGAAAAGTCTCTGATGAATCCATAATTGATGATGAGTTTTTGCTAGAATTGAATGGATTTCATCATATAAACTTGCATTTATTCCCTTGAATAGCATATTTTTTATCTTTCCTCCCAAATTGTCCTTGATTGTGAAAACATTCTCTTTTATGCTTTATTTGATCTATTTTTATTTCATTTGCCTTCCATTTGATGTCTTGATGTTGTTTGTAAGTGATTTCAGGTGTATAAGGTAGGAATGTGTTTGAGAAAATGGAAAGAGAGCATGCAAAGTGGAGGAAACATGAAGAATCAAAGGAGAAGAGTTCTGAGACGTGTGCGTGCACACAGCCCCCTATGTGTCCGCACAAGAACCCAATCAAGAGTGCGTGGACCAATCAGAGCGCGTCATGCGTCCAGCCAAGCATCGCCTAGTGTGCGTGCGCACAGCCTCTCGTGCGTGCGCACAGGAAGGAAAATTCGCAAAGTGTGCGGACGCACACGCCTGTGCGTCTGCACAGGTGTTAGCACATGAATTCATTAAAAAGGTACGTGACTCACAATTTGAGGGTTTTGGAAGCCCATTTCTGAAGTCTCTTAGCTCATATTGGATAAAGAATGAAGGGAATAGCATAGCATATCATTAGGGTAGTTTTAGGAGTAGTAGTAGGAAGTTTTAGTTTAGTTTTTCTCTAAGTTTTCTTCAACCTCTACTAGGGTTTTCATTAGGGTTTTACATTCAAGTGCCATTTTCCATTTTGATCTTGGATTTTTCTAAGTCTCATTGTAAGCATTCTCTTGTTATTACTCTTTCTAGTTACTTTGTTCTTACATTTTCTTCTAATGCAAGTTATAGTTCAATTTTACTTCTCTCTTGCAATTTAAATTTCTTGTTGATGAATTTGATGTTTGATGTTCATTTCATGCTTTCTTATGTCATTCTTGTTGATTGAGATCAATTGTTGCTTTTAATTTCAAGTCTTTTCTCATTTTCACCATGTTTAAGTTTTTTTCCCACCAAGTGTTTGACAAAATGTCAAACATGGTTTTAGGCTAAGTTTTTACCTCTTGACTTGGGTAAAGTGAGCAATTGGGTTCCTAGAGTTGGGATGTTCAACATTTAATGTCAATTCTTGGATTGTTAATTGCTCTTGTTCCCAATAACGCTAAGTTGTTGCTAAGGCAATTAGCAAGCAATTTAGAATTTGTGGATTAAGGACACTTATGCTCATTTAACTTATCTTCCGATGTGAGGGTTGATCAAGTGAGACTAATCCATTATAATTGTCATAGTTGTGGTTCCAACAAGGAAAGGATCCTTAGCTCACTCCAAGCCAAGACCCCTTTTTATGCTTTCAATCTTTCATATTTTGTTATGTTAATCTCTTTCATACTTTACTTGTTTATATTACACACTCAGTTCTTTAATTGCTTCATTAGTTCAATCATTACAATTTTGCATGTTCTTTTATTGTTTTATATGTTTATCTCTTCATTGAAAACCCCTTGATCACTACAACCAAAATTTGTGAGAACGACCCAAGAGCTAAATACTCTCGGTTATAATTTGATTTGAATTTATTATTTGATTGATGGTCACTTTGTTGGGTTAGGACTATACTTACAACGCCAATTCAATTTTGATGGAAAATTCCTAACCTATGCAATTTGGGCATTGTCAGTCTCTTCCAGAGCGTTGTGCTTTAGCTTGTTGTAAACGCCTCCTTAGAGTCTTCTCAGGTTCAAGATCAGAAGTCAAGAGGATTTTTTATCCCTATTCCTAGTCATAAATAAGAAGAGAAGAATAAAGAAAGAAAGCTTTTTGTGCTACTTAGATCAAAGAGATTCCAGTGAGATGTGAAAAAAGAAGAGAGAAATAAAAGTGAAGATGGAAGATGGGAGGCAGGAAGAGTTTGAATAATATAAATAGAAAAGAGAAGAGTTAGAAATAGAAAAGATAAATAAGAATTAAAGTATTTTTTATTTTATTTGTTAATTAATTTCTAAAATTAAGTTAATTAATTTAAAAAAATTTAAAATTTAAATGTTAAATTTTCAAAAATAAAAGAGAGAGAAGAGAGAGTTTTCAAAAATTGAGAGAGAGAAGTTAGTTAGGAAATTTTGAAAAAGAAGATAGAGAAGATAAGATATTAATTAAGAAAAGATTTTAATTTAAAATAAGATAAGATATAAGATAAGAAAAGATTTGAAATTAGAATTTGAAATTAGAAAAATATAAGATAAGAAATTTAAAAAGATTTTAAAAAGATAAGATTTGAAATTTGATTTTGAAAAAGATAAAATTTTAAAATTTGAAAATTTGAAAAAGGTAAGATAAGATTTTTGAATTTTAAATAAAGATAAGATTTTTAATTTTGAAAAGATTTGATTTTTGAAAATTGAAAATTAAGATAAGATAAGATAAAAATTTTAAAATTGAAATTTGAATTTTTAATGTAAATTTTCGAAAATATAGTTAAAATAAAAATAGAAAAGATATTTTTTATTTTTGAATTTAATGATGAAAGAGAAAAATAAGTAAAAGACAAAACTTAAAATTTTTAGATCTAGCACCCCAAGTTTTCCGAAATTTAAGGAAAAAATATCATGGGATACCAAACTTAAAAATTTTACGATCAAAACACAAAGAAGACGTAAGAACACTTTGAAGACTAATAAGAACACAAAGAACAAGACTCAAGAAATTTAAAGAACACAAGAACAAACAAAAAACACCAAACTTAAAATTCTTTGAAAACTAAACATAATTTTTTGAAAATTAAAAGAAAAATAACAAGAAGACACCAAACTTAAAGAATTCACACAAGATTTAATCAAAGAAACTATTTTTGAAAATTTCTTGAGAGAAAGACTCAAGGCTTTCAAAAATTGACTCAACAAGAACAAAAACAAAAGACTCAAACAGAAAGCTTAGGATGCTTGAAAATAAACTGCTTGAAAAAGGTTTTTAAAAAAGCTTTAAAATTTTTGGAAAAGAAAACAGAAAACATGTATCACTCAAGCAAAGAACAAAGATTAAACAAAGAAAATAAAAATATTTTTGAAAAAGTTTTTAAAATTTTTTTCAAAAATAAGAAGAAGAAAACAAAAATAAAAGACTCAAACTAAGAACAAAGATGAAACAAAGAAAATAAAAAATATTTTTGAAAAAGTTTTTAAATTTTTTTTCAAAAATTGAAGAGGAGAAAAATAAAAATGAAAGACTCAATTAAAAATGATCAAGAAATAAAGTACCTGATCTAGGGAGCAAGATAATCTGTCAGTTTGTCCAAACTCAACGATCCCCGACAACGGCGCCAAAAACTTGGTGCACGAATCCCCACACATTCGTACAGCTGCACCAGCAAGTGCACTAGGTCGTCCATGTAATATCTTGTAGGTCTTAGTCAGGTGCAATCAGAAGGTTGTTGGATATGGAATTGTGTTAAGATTATTGGAATTGGTAATAGGAATATGGTTAAGGATTGGAGTTGCTTTGTCTTTCTGAATTAATTATGGCATTATTGTCTTCTTTGTTTGTGAGTGATCTCTTCAATGGCAGGTTGTAAATGATTAACGCCTTTATTGAGAGGTCATCAATACTCCTCTGGATCTGAACCTCAGGCTTAGTGTGGATCCATCTCTGCTTGAGGGTGAAGCGCGTACAATCCATTCTCCTTAATGATCCTACTCAAAACGCCACAGACAAGGTCAGATCTTCCGGATCAGAGAATGCTACATCTTTGGGTTCTAGCCTCTACCACAGAGACCCTAATCTTCCCATAAATTGGCTGAACTGGTATCTCGAGAAGTCCCCAACGATGTCGTGGATTAGTCGTCTGAGAGATGTATGATTCAAGCTGGCGGTTAGTGCTTACCACTGAAGTATTCACACGAACCTAAGTAGACGCGGGTTTTTGTCAAACATGTTCGTCTTAGTATGATTTCCACTTCTAGGGCCCACTTGGTGAGTGTTTGGACTGAGCTTTGATGAGATCCATGTGCTATGAGGTCTCTTGGGTGTGAAATGGTGGTTAGGGGGTCCTCTTTGGGCGTTTGGACGGTGGTCTCTGCTCTTTGAGCGTTGGAAGCCAGGAAATGGGCAAGAAGCTAGCGTTGGACGCCAGTTTTGGGCCTTCTATTTTGAAGCATAGTATGTACATTTATACATTAATCGAAAGCTCTAGAAGTCCGCTTTCCATAGCCATTGAGAACGCTCCATTTGGACTTCTGTCACTCTAGAAAAGCTCTTCTGAAAAGCTCTTCCGAATGCAAGTAGGTCAGATCCGGACAGCATCTGCAGTGCTTTCTGTGTCTTTGAATCAGACTTTTGCTCCAGCTCCTCAATTTCAGCGAAAAAATACTTGAAATTGTATAAAAACACAAAAACTCATAGTAGAATCCAAAAATGTGAATTTAACATTAAAACCTATAAAAACTTAATAAAAACTAAATAAAATACACTAAAAACTATATGAAAATGATGCCAAAAAGCGTTTAAAATATCCGCTCATCACCGTGACTCTAAGCGTTTTGTTTTTCTGTATTACCACCTGATACATAAATGCCACAGGCATTTGATTGGAGGAACCCTTTGGATTCAAATTTAGCTTTGCCAAAATTCCCAGTCAGTGGTACCCAGAGTTTTTAAGTGTACTCTTTTGCTTTAGATCACGACTTTAACTGCTCAATCTCATGCTTTTCACTTGACACCTTCACACTATAAGCATTTAGTTAGTGATAGCAACTCATTTGAGCTTTTTAGGTTGATTTTTACCCCTCCTAACCATTGATGCTCAACGTCTTGGATCCTTGCTCTTTTGACTTTTCTTTTATGAGCATATATTTTTTTCTTTTTCTTTTAATTTTTCTTTTTCTGCTGCTTTTTCTTGCTTCAAGAATCAATATTTTTATTTTTAAGAGAGTCAATAATATTTCTATGAATCCTTTATTCTTTCAAGAGCCAATATTCTCAATTCCAATATCAACTATGTATTATTTAGTCGTACATTCAGAAATAAATGCAAGGCCACCACATCAAATTGATTGCAATAACTCATGATATACTTAAAAATTAAGCATCTCATTGTTTCTTTTTCAAATAATTTTCTTTCTAAGCATGGTGAGGATACAATGGATATTTTATAACAAAAAATGGAAATAAAACTAGAACGAGACTACTTGTGATCACGACTTAGAAAAGAAAACAGATAATAAATAAAAGTACAGTGAAAACAGAAATAGCACAGAGAAGGGTAATGGGACTCAACAAACTTAGTGACGGCAGCTGCTGCTCCCTCTTGAGAGTCCAATGGAGCGTTTAAGCTCCTTTATCTCGCGCCCTTGCCTCCACTGCTCCTCCATCATCCTTCTCTGATCTTCTTTCATTTCGTGGAGGGTAGTGGCGTGCTCAGTGTGTTCCACTCTTAGCTGCTCCACGTTTTAGCTTAGGCCCCCTATTGAGATATGCAGTTGATCCCAATAGTCTTGGGGAGGAAAATACATCCCTTGAGGTATCTCAGGGATCTCTAGTAGAGGCGGCTGCAGAGTCTCTTGATGTGGTGCGTGTGCATGCTCCTTAACATGCTCTATCTTCTTTTCGTGATGGGCTTGTCCTCCTCAATGGGGATGTCTTCTTCTATGACAATTCCAACTGAATTGCATAAGTGACATTTGAGATGTGTAAACACTAGCCTTGCTTGGGTGGAGGGGTTTTCTACCACCTTGTATAGCTCTCAGGTATCACCTCATGTACCTCCACCTCATTACCAAGTATAATGCAATGAATCATTATTGCTCGGTCAATAGTAACCTCAGATCGGTTACTTTTAGGGATGATGGAGCGTTGGATAAACTCCAACCATCCTCTAGCTGTAGGCTTGAGGTCAAGCCTACTCAGTTGGTAGGGCCTGCCTTGGGCATCTAGCCTCCATTGGGCTCCTTCTACACAGATGTTAGTGAGCACTTGCGCCAACCTCTAATCAGAGTTGACCCTTTTGGTGTAAGAGCGTGGGTCTCCTAGCATTTGTGGTAGCTTGTACGCCACTCTTACACTTTCTGGGCTAAAATCCAGGAGTTGCTCTCTCACTATGGTGCACCAGTTCTTGTGCTGTGTGTTCACACTAGTATCATATTTTTTGGTGACCCAAGCATTGGCGTAAAATTCTTGCACCATTAGTATTCCAACCTTCGGGATACGAATGGTTAAGACTTCCTAATCTCTTCTCCAGATTTCTTGTTAGATTTTTGGGTACTCATCCTTTTTGAGCCTAAATAGGACTTGATGAGCCATGGTGAGGAATCTCTTCATTTCCCAAGGTTAAGAAGAAGAAGTGGGAACCTTTCCCTTTCTCTTCCTTGAGGCTTCACTAACCTTGGGTGCCATATTTAGGAGTGGTAGAAATAAAAAAGCAAAGCTTTTGTAACACCAAACTAAAGAGTTTTGCTCATCCTTGAGCAAATAAGAACAAAAAGGAAAGAAGGAGTAGTAGAAAAAAGAAATATAGAGGAGGAAGGGATAGAAACCTTCGGCCAAGTGGGGGTAAGGAAGAGGAAGAGTGTGTAGAGTGTATAAGGGAAGGAGAAGAGAGTGTTTAGGTGTGATGAGAATGAGAGGAATGAAGGGGTATTTATAGGGGTGGGAGGGTTAGGGTTCGGTTATGAGGGAGGGAAGAATAAGTGGTAATGGTTTTAATTTAAAGTGGGTGGGGTTGGTGGGAATTGAATGATGGGAGTGATGAAGGGTTTTGGGAAGAGAAAAAGGTAATTGGGATGTGATTAGTTAAGGGTGTATGGGGAAGAGTGTGTGTGGGAAAGTGGGAAAGTAGGAGAGAGAAGAATGTGGGGTAGGTGGAGATTCTGTGAAACCCACTTAGCTGAGAAGGTTGCAGACTCAATCTACCTGCCACCTACCTGGCGTTCAACACTAGGAATGGGCGTTGAACGCCCAGAGGGGGGTAAAAGGTTGTGGCTGGCTGCCCCCTATGGGGCATTTGAACGCTCAGAACTTCCCCTTTCTGGCATTCAACGCCAGGCTTCTCTCTTTTGGGGGCATTGAATGCCCAGGATGCTCCCTTATTGGCGTTCAACGCCAGCTTTTTGTCCCCTTGGGGCATTGAACGCCCATGTCCCTCCTTGTCTGGCATTCTTTCCAGCAAGAGGGTTACTCTAGGGTGTTCTGTTTCAGTTCTACAAGCTTCTAACACTGTTCTAAGTGTTGTACATGAGCACAAACATAAAAAAGCAAGAGAAAAACTAATGGGAATAAATTAAACAAAATCAAATGACAAGAAAGAAAATACTATTACTCTAATTATGGTTGGATTGTCTCCCAACAACTGCTTCTTTACCATCATTAGCTTGATGAACAGCTCCATCACGGAGATAGTAGGAGCTCAGAATTTCACCCCTTTCAGTAAACTTCCTTTTTGTGCTCTCATGAATGAGCTCCACATGCTCTAGAGACCAGAGTCTGCTCACTCTGTATGGAAAGACTGGATTTTGGGTGAAGATAACTCTCATTCCTGGTGAAAGGCCTTCAGTAGGGATCTTCTTGTTCCTTCAGCCCTTAAGTACCTTCTTTTTAGTACCTTCCTTCTTTGTTCTTGATGATAGTTCCCCAACACCAAACTTAGAGTTGGTGTCTGGGGGTTCTGTAAAGTTCTGCACTGAGAGGCAAGGTTGAAACACAATGTGTTGCACAGTGGTACCAACTTTATCAGAGGGAGACTAAGGATTGGGGATCTTGAACAAGATATGATCCTCCTGTAGTCTAAAGACTAACTCTCCTCTTTCTACATCAAGTATGGCCTTGACAGTGGCTAAAAAAGGCCTTCCAAGGATGATGGATTCATCTCTGTCCTCCTTATTATCTAAGATTATGAAATCAACAGAGATGTAAAGGTCATCGACCTTTACCAGGACATCTTCCACCGTGCCATATGCCCTTTTCAGGGACTTGTCTGCCATTTCCAATGAGATCTTGGCACTTTGCACTTTTAGTATTCCTAGCCTCTTCTTTACAGATAGAGGCATCAGATTGATGCTTGAACCATGATCACATAATACCTTCTCAAAGGTGATGGTCCCTATAGTACAGGGAATCAGAAAGCTTCTGGGATCCGGCAGCTTCTGAGAAAGCTTCTTCTGGACCAAGGCAGTACAGTCCTTGGTCAGCACCACAGGCTCATCTTCCTCCTCCAATGCCTCTATATGGGAAGAGTTGGCTTTCAGCTTCCTAAGTATGGCCAAGTACCGAGTGATTTGCTCTTCCTTGGACTCCCCATCCTCTTCTGAAGAAGAGTATTCTTCAGATTCCTCTCTCAGCTGAGGGGCGTGTAAGGTGACTGTCTCAATTTCCTCACGAGCTCTGATTTCCTTGAGCTCATAAATGGTAACCCCCTCCTTGGGTTCGGCCATGACCTCTATAGTGAGGGATTTGCACTCTTCTTTTGGATTAACCTCTGTGTTACTTGGAAGAGTGTTTGAAGGAATCTCTGGTATTCGCTTGATCAGCTGACCAATCTGTATCTCTAGGTTCTTGATGTAAAAGCTAGTTTCAGTCATGAAACTGTGTATGGTCTTAGAGAGATTAGAGACTATAGTAGCCAAGTCAGAGAGGCTCTGTTTGGGTGTCTCCATCTACTACTGAGAGGGTTCAAATAGTTTATTGTTGAACTAGTTCTGGTTTATTCCATTCTGATTGTTGCTGAAGCCTTGTTGAGGCTTCTGCTAATCTCTCCACCCAAAGTTAGGGTGGTTCCTCTATCCCTAATTGAAAGTATTCGAATAGGGATTATTATTGGAGTTTTTGAAGGAGTTTCCCATATAGTTAACCTCCTCTATGGTAGTCCAGGCGTTATCACCTGTGTCCACCTCATAGGCTATCTTTGGACAGTAAGCCTCTAAACTCCGTGTCCCACTCAAGTATTGAGAGATTATGTTGATCTGCTAGGACATGAGCTTTTTTTGAGCTAAAATGGCGTCTAAGGTATCTACCTCTAGAACGCCTATCTTCTGAGTTACCCTATTATTCACATGGTTCCTTTCAGAAGTGTACATGTACTGGTTGTTAGCAACCATGTCAATAAGCTCTTGTGCCTCTACAGGCATTTTCTTCAAGTAGAATGATCCACCTGGAGAGTGGTCCAATGCCATCTTGGACATCTCAGATAGACTATCATAGAAGATATCTAACATGGTTCAATCTGAGATCATGTCAAGAGGACATCTCCTAATTAGTTACTTGTATCTTTTCCAAGTTTCATAGAGGGATTCACCCTCCTTCTGTCTAAAGATTTGTACTTTCACCCTGAGTTTGCTTAGCTTTTGAGGTGAAAAGAACTTGGTCAAGAATTCATTGGCCATCTTCTCCCAACTGTCTAGGCTTTCCTTAGGCTGAGAATCCAGCCATAGGCCTTGCTCTGTCTCTTACAGCAAAGGGGAAGAGCATAAACTTGTAAACCTCGGGTTTACTCCATTAGTCTTGATAGTGTCACATATCTATTGAAAGTCCGATAGGAGCTTGTTTGGATATTCCTATTGAAGTCCATAAAACTGGCAATTTTGTTGTACCAGAGTGACCAGTTGAGGCTTCAGCTCAAAGTTGTTTGTCCCAATGGCAGGAATGGAGATGCTTCGCACATAGAAGTCAGAGTTGGGCACAGTGTAAGATCCTAGGACCTTTCTTGCATCACCTCCATTGTCTGGATTAGGTGCCATTGTTTTTTCTTCAGCTTCTTCTTCTAGAGCTCCTATTAGATTCCTTACGGATATGCTAACTTGAGCTTGTTGCAGATGCCTTCTCATAGTCTTTTCAGGCTCAGGATCTGGATTAAAGAGAGGTTCTTTATTCTTGCTCCTGTTCATAAACAAGAAGAAAGAAACCAAGAAAAGAAGAAGAAATGATTCTTTATGTCAGAGTATACAGGTCCTTTGTTAGAGATAAGTAAAGAAGAAAAAAAAAGAATATGTCTTTTATTTCAAAAGAAAAAGTTTTCAAAAATAGAGAGGCGGAAGAGAAGATTTTTGAAATTAAAGAGAGAGAGAGAGAGAGAGAGAGAGAGAGAGTGTAGAAGATTTTTGAAAAAAGATGAGAGAGAAAGAGGTTAAGAATTTTTGAAAATAGAAGAGAAAGAAAGGTTAGAAGATTTTGAAAAAGAGGAAAGAGAATTAAGAATTAAAGAGATGCCAATCTTTTAAAATTAAAATAAAACAAACAACTAATTAAAATGATTTGAATTTAAAATAAAAGATTTGATTTTGGAAATTGAAAAAGAAAGAGTTAATAAAATATTTGAAAGATTAATATTTGAAAAGAAAAAGTCAAACAAGAGAAGATAAGATTTAAAAATTTTAAAGAGAAAATATTTGATTTTAAAAAGTTTTGAAATTAAAAAGAGAAAGTCAAGGAAGGATTTTGAAAATTGAATTTTTAGAAAAAGTCAAAAGAGAGAGAAAAGATAAGATAAGATTCTAGAGTTTTAAAGATTTTAAAAATTAAAATTCAAAAGAAAGAGAAACTAACAAGATAATAAAATTTTGAAAATTGAATTTAAAAAGAAAGATAAGATAGCAAAATTTTGAAAATCAAATAAAGAAAAGATAAGATAAAGATTTAAAGAAAAGATAAGCAAGAAAAACAAGACTACCAACTAAGACACCAAACTTAAAATTTTGAAATTAAATAAAAAAAATTTTCAAAAAATTGGAAAGAAAAAACACTACAAGACACCAAATTTAAAAAATTTTGAAATTAAAGACGCTAAATTTTTGAAACTTAAGAAGGACAAACACTAAAGGACACCAAACTTAAAGATTTTAAAGATCAATGACACAAATTTTCGAAAAGTCTGAAAGAAACACACCAAAAGACACCAAACTTAAAAATTTAGAATTCAAACAAGAAAAATGGCAAGAACGACTCAAACATCAAGAAAGAAAATAAGAATATTTTTTCAAATAGACTCAAGAAAAGAACAAAAACCAAAGTGACACTAAACTTGAAAATTGACACAAGACTCAAACAAAAGAAAAAGATGATTAAAAATAGAAAGATTTTTTTGAATTTTCGAACATTAATAGGAAAAGAAAGCTAGTAAAAAGTACCTGATCTAAGGAGCAAGCTAACCGTTAGTTTGTCAATCACAAACAATTTTCGACAACGGCGCCAAAAACTTTTTGCGCAAAATATACACTCGCACAACTGAACCGAAAAGTGCACTGGGTTGTCCAAGTAATACCTCAGGTGAGTGAGGGTCGAATCCCACGAGGATTGCCAGATTGAGCAATCTGTGGTTATCCTACAGATCTTAGTCAGGCGAATAGAACGATAGTAGTTGTTTGTTGTAGGTGCATAAACAAGCAATAACAATCGAATGTAGAGATAGTAATTAGAAGTAGTTAAGGATTCGAAGGTGCTTCTTCTTCTGAAGTAACACGTCATACTCTCTACTTCAATGATGAATGATTCATTCAATGGCAAGGCTGTAAGTGATTAAGCCATGGGTCGTGGTCATTAATCTCCTCAGCTCCATACCAAACATTCGAACGGACTAGATCAATCTCGGAGAGGGTGAAGCACACGCAAGTCAATGTCTTTGTTGATCTTACTCAGAACACAACAGACAAGGTCGAATCTTCCAGATCAAAGACTGCTGCTCTTATGGTTCTAGCCCTTAGAGCCACAGGAACCTCAATTGCCCCTAACTAACGGGGTTATATGTCACATACCCAATTAATCCAGATAATTCTGTTGGAACCCATGATGCATCCTCAAGCTGTAGCTCAATACTATCTGGGTCAGGACTCGTAAGAACTCATGTCGAATCGAGATTTATAAATATGAAGAACGACAATGCATCATAGAATAGAATCACACATTGATTAAAATAGAAAAGCACTTGTATTAATTCATAGGAATCAGTATAGCTATTAACCTTAACCTAGAAGGTTTAGTTGCTCATACTGTACAGAGAATACTTCGAAAGTAATACGAGATAAAGATTGGCAAAGATGAAGATTCTAAACAAGGGTGATCTTTCTGCTATATATACTAAACTAATAATTCAGAATTAAAAAATTGAAGTAAACAAAGTAAAATGATGCGAAAATTCACTTCTGGGCCCACTTGGTGAATGTTTGGCTGAGCTTGGCTTCTAACTTGAAGAAGTGGGCGTCCAACACCCATTAGGGGGGTGTATCCATGCTGCCTTGTACTCCTTGATGGCGTTGAATGCTGGATTGAGTCCTCTTGGGGTGTTGAACGCCCCACAAGGGGTAGTTTGGGCGTTCAACGCCCATTTTGGGCAGTCCCATATGAAAAGCCGTATTGGCCATTATATATTTCCAAAAAGCTCTGACAGTTAGCTTTCCAACGCCATTGAGAACACTTCATTTGAACCTCTTTAGCTCCAGAAATACTTGTTTGAATGCACAAAGGTCAGATTCTGAAAGCATCTGCTATGCTTTCCTTGCCTTTGAATCGGACTTTTGCTAGAACTTGCCAAATTCTTCCAAAAATCACCTAAAAACATAAGAAATCATAAAAGCTCAAAGTAGAATCCAAAAACTGAATTTTGCAATAAAAACATGATAAAACTCAACAAAATATACTGAAAAACTAAAAAAATAACATAAAAAAGAGTATAAAATATCCTCTCATCAGAAGCGCACAAAAGCGGGTTTTCTATCCACCCGGGAAGTACTAAAATGTACCAAGATCTAAAAGGAATGTTCTGGTGGCTGGAAATGAAAAATGACATAGCATTGCATGTACTAAGTGTCTCACGTGTTAGAAAGTCAAGATTGAACATCAGAGACCATCAGGAACCCTTCAACCTTTAGAGATTCCTCAATGGAAATGGGAGAGCATCGCAATGGGCTTTGCGTCAGGATTACCAAGAACTCGAGCTGATTATGACGCTGTTTGGGTGATTGTGGATTGACTGACAAAATTGGCTGACTTTCTCCCCATTCGAATGAGTTGTACGTTGGATGAGCTAGCACGTTTATATATTAAGGAGATTGTAAGGTTGCACAGCGTGCCTACCACCATTATATCTGACAGAGATCCTCGATTCACATCAAGGTTCTGGGGGGCTTTCCAACGAGCATTTGGAACTCAATTGAGCCTTAGTACTGCATATCACCCTCAAAAAAATGGTCAGTTAGGGAGAACAATTCAAACCCTAGAGGATATGTTGAGGGCTTGTGTTTTAGACTAGTTGGCAATTTGGGACGGTATATGCCACTAGTGGAGTTTGGATATAACAATAGCTACCATGCGAGCATTGGAATGGCTCTGTGTGAGGCTCTTTATGGAAATAAGTGTCAATCTCTGCTATGCTGGTATGAAGCTGGAGAGAAACCTTGTTAGGGCCTGAAATGATAGCTAAAACTATTGAACAAATAAAGAAAATTCGAAGCCGAATGCTTGTCGCTCAAAGCCGTCAGAAGACGTATGCTGATCAGAGGCGGAAGCCTATAGAATTTGAGGAAGGAGAGCATCTGTTTCTGAAGGATTGCCTTACCGCCGCATCTTTCTAAAGTATGATTGATTGTGGTAGGATGTGGAGATTTTCGTGCTGTAAATGGTATGTTGTTGTGCTATTTGTATGAGTGGAATGTTGGTATTGAGTTTGATTTTGGTAAGAATAAAGGTTTATGAACTTTTGTGAAAATATTGTTTTTGGCCAAACTTCGACGAGCTATAACTCGGCATCCGGACCCCAAAATTGTTTCAAACTCATTTCATATAAAAATTGGGTCCGTGAAGTTTATGCTGTTCTAAGAACAAATAAAAAATGTTTCAAAACAAAGGAGTTATGCCTGTCGGAAGTTAGGTGCAAAAAATTGAAATTTTGTAACTTAAAAGATTTTTTTGGTTCTATAGAACTCGCGTACGCAAGCAAAGAATTTTAAGGGGTTGCGTACACGAGCACTTGCACGCGACGCGACCAACCCTTTCGGGTTTGAAATCTCGCGTACACGAGCAAGGGGATGCGTATGCGAAGATGACAAGACGAGCCCCTGCATACGCGAGCAAAGTGCTTGCGTACATGACGCCCCTGTTTTCAGCAAAATGATTTTTGTGTTTTAAAACCTAATTTTGAACCTCTAAACCTCTATTTGTACTTGTTTAGCCCCGAAATCTTAGTAGTATGCTTAGTAATGAGATGAAGCTAGGAAAAGGTGGTAACTTGGGGGTGAATTAAGGTTAAAAAATGATGAATTATGTATGAAAAGTGTAAAGAAGCGAAGTATATGTGATGCCATGACTATAATGACTGATTGTGCAAAGATTATGAATGAATATGAATGTTTTATAGGCTTATGCTCTTTATTTATTAGAGAGACGAGTTTCCCTGGGTAAAGTACCGCGACTTGCTGCTACGTGCTCCAGGTTGAGACTCGATACTCTGTTGACCTTACGTTGTAAGGGTGACCGGGCACGTATCAATTCTCGGGAAGGATACCCCCAATGAGCAGATTTTATATATGAGAAAAAGCAATGCATAGACTATTGGGGAAGCGCGACGGGGGACAGTCCAGTGTTTATTAGCCGGACTTGTCGGGTTGGCTTGATAACCGATAGATGAGACTCATCAGCCATAAGACAGGCATACATCATATGCATATTATTTGAATTGTGTGTTTGTACTCTAATTGGGATTGCCTATGTGATTTCCATATGTCTAATTGTATATGTGCTATTTGCATTACTTGTACTCTATCTGTGTTTGCTATTGTCAGCTTGTTTGTTTATGTGGTTTCACCAAAGTTGGAGGATCGGAGGAAAGGCGGAGAATTTGAAGACTTTAGTTAGGTTTTGATTAAGTTTGGAACCTTAGAGGACCACCTATTTATGGATTTTCCTTTAGTTCTTTAAGTTTTATAATATGAATGTCGGAGTTCTAGGATTGTCTCTGGCTTTCCCGAGACCTTATATCTTATGTATGCGGCACCTTTGCCATGTTGAGAAGCCTCGGTTCTCATTCCATATGGATATTTGTGTTTTTTAGATACAGGTCGAGAGGCATCTCGCTAGGCATCTAGAGTTTCTGCAGCAAAGTGGATCTTTTGGGACATGTGTACTGTTTATGTAAGACCTTATGTATAGATTTCTCCTAATAACTTGTTCTACTTTTGTTCCTCTTAGAGGCGAATGGAGAACTAGGGTTACTTTTTTATATTTTGTGTTAAGTTTCATATTTATGTATGTAAATATTCTCCGGCCAGCCTTAGCTTCGCAGGTTGAGTTAGGAGCTTGTTATTTTATACTCTTGACTCTCTATTCTCGTTTTCTGTATATATATATATATATCATGAACCTTAGCTTTCTTTGTACACAAGTAATTCTTATTCCTGAGTGTTACGCTTTTAATTTTATATTATATTCTTTTAAGTATTATACGTATATATGTTTTTTTTAGAGGTCATAATACCACACCACCTCTGTTTTACGATTTAAGCGTAAAGTTTTGTGTGGTAGGGTGTTACACTGCCCATACACTTCTCCATGTTTCATCCACATCCAATATCCATTCTTGAACCCATAACGGTAGAGGTGAAGTGTTATATCTAAAGGTCCTTACCACTTATTCAGGCGACACTTATAGCACGGATACCTAGATACTGCTTGAGACCTAAATGATTCCATGTTGAAGAAATATACAACAAACTCGTCAACCCTCTCAAAGAACTCAGGTTTTAAAGCACTCTAGTACGCTATTATCCCTATCACACATTCACAAACAATGACCTGGAATCATTTTGCAACAAATAGCCTAGAATTCAACCAACAACACAACTTATTAAAATTTTTAAAAATATGGCCGAGTTTCTTCTATAATGAGAATCTTTCACCAAATCCAATTATCATTTTCTCACACACTAAACATGTTATTTTAAACAATTTAAATGAAAATTTGACAGAACTTTTATGACCAGAATTCACTACCCATATAAAATTGATGAATCCGTTCTATTGCCAAGTGCACCAAAATTGTCGTCAAGTAATAACTCACAGGGGAGTGGGATCGTATCCACAGAGATTGGTAGATTTGAGCAATTTTAATTAATGGGTGAATTACTCAAGCTGAGTAATATAGAGTGTGATTGTAGAATTGTAAATAAGCAGGAATGTATATGACTCAAAAGTAAAGAGAAGTAGTAAAGTGCAGAAAAGGAAATGGGAAGAATGTAAAGTGCAGAAACATAATTGACTTAATTGTAAATGGGAATGGGAATTAATAGAATGTAAAGAAATCTATAAAGAATGTGGAAGATAAGAATAGGGGAAATTCATTGAGATCAGGAGATGTTGTTCTCTTTGGATTAAATCCAGCTCATCTCTTCTTCAATCATGCAACTCATTGACCTCTTGGCAATCATGATTGATTGAGCCCCAATCCCTTGGTGACTCAATCTCTCAAATCTTGATAATCAGCCAATTCCTTGGTCTAATTGCTCATAAAGAGAGATATGCTTGGTCCCTGATTATACCACACATCCTTATAGATCCAAATAGTGGGTGGATTATATGTCACCATATCCAATCACCAAAACCCAGATTCTACTCAAGTGTGAGAAGGGATTTCAAGCATGGTTTCATGTTTCCTTTTCCAAGGTTTCCATGAAACCCATTTTGCATTCAACCTCTTTCCCAAGATGATTGAACACTAACATTAAAACGAAATTCCTTCTAGTAAATCAAAGAGAAGATGAAGAGAAGAAGAAACACTATCATTAATCCATCAAGTACAACAGAGCTCCCTCTTTCAATGAGAGAGAATTTAGCTACTCATAGCTTAAGAGAAAAGTACAAGAGATGGAAGAGATGATGTGAAAAGTAAATTTAAGTATGCTTCAACAAAACTACTACTACTCAACAACCCCCTTCTCAATACTTTCAGGGGTTATTTATACTACTCCTAGTAGTAGAATTAAAAAAATACAAAAGAGAAAAGAAAATTACAATTGGAGGGAAAAGAAAACTCAATAAACGTGACCTTCTAGCTTGGCATATGGCTGGCGTTGAGGTGGCGTGCCATGCCCAGCCTCCAATTTGGCTTGGCGCGCCACGCCCAACTCTTCAAGTGGCACGCCCTATGCGTTGGTGTCCATGGCGTGCCACGCCTTCTAGACCAAGTGGCACGCCCAGGCCTTTGTCTTCTTCTTCTCCTCTCTGGAAAGCTGAACTAGCGTGGCACGCCCAGGGTCTGGCGTGCCACGCCCCTTGTATGTTCTTGGTTTCTTTGTTGGCGTGCCACGCCCAGGCTCTCCTTTCTTGTGCTTCTTCTCTAGAATTTACTACTGGCGTGCCACGCCCAACAGGTGGCGTGCCACGCCCATGGAGAACCTTCTTCACTTCTCTGAAGAATAGAACTGGTGTGCCACGACTAGTGTGTGGCGTGCCATGCCCAGCATTCTTCCTTGCTCCAGTAGATGGCGTGCCACGCCCAGCATTCAGGTGGCACGCCTAGGTGAATAATGAGAGTTGGCGTGCTACGCCTTCGTCCTCAAGTGATATGCCCAGCTTTGCTTGGCCTTCTCTAGTTTTGGCATGCTACGCCTGGGTCTTCAAGTGGCACGCCCAAGTGAGGATGAGAGCTAGCCTGTGGTGCGCGAAATTGTGAACAATACTTTTTCACAACTCAAATAATCCCCGGTAATGGCTCCAAGAACTTGGTGGCTCAATACCATGGCATTACACAACTTCGCACAACTAACCAGCAAGTGCACTGGGTCGTCCAAGTAATACCTTACGTGAGTAAGGGTCGATCCCACGGAGATTGGTGGTATGAAGCAAGCTATGGTCATCTTGTAAATCTCAGTCAGGCAGACTCAAATGTATAATGGTGATGAACGAAAATAACATAAAAGATAAAGATAAGGATACTTATGTATATCATTGGTGTAAGAGCTTCAGACAAGCGTATGAAGATGCCTTCCCTTCCGTCTCTCTGCTTTCCTACTGTCTTCATCCAATCCTTCTTACTCCTTTCCATGGCAAGCTCGTGTAGGGTTTCACTGTTGTCAGCAGCTACCTCCCATCCGCGCAGTGAAAGCTAATGCACACACTCTGTCACAGTGCTGCCAATCACCGGTTTGGTTCCCTCCCCTACCGGAATAGAATAACTCTTTTGCGTCTGTCACTAACGCCCAGTAGGTTACAGGTTTGAAGCACGTCACAGTCATTCAATCATTGAATCCTACTCAGAATACCACAGACAAGGTTTAGACCTTCCGGATTCTCTTGAATGCCGCCATCAGGTCCTACCTATACCACGAAGATTCCGAAGAATCCAAGAGATATTCACTAAGCCTCAAATGCTTGTAGAACAAGAATGGTTGTCAGTCACTTTGTTCATGGGTGAGAATGGTGATGGACGTCAATCATCACCTTCATCAAGTTGAAGAACAAGTGATATCTTGGACAAAGAACAAGCGGAATTGAATGGAAGAACAATAGTAATTGCATTAATACTCGAGGTACAGCAGAGCTCCACACCTTAATCTATGGTGTGTAGAAACTCCACCGTTGAAAATACATAAGAACAAGGTCTAGGCATGGCCGAATGGCCAGCCTCCAAATGATCTAAGAACTAGATGTCCGAAGATTTTTAGATACAATAGTAAAAGGTCCTACTTATAGAAAACTAGTAGCCTAAGGTGTACAAAGGTGAGTAAATGACATAAAAATCCACTTCCGGGCCCACTTGGTGTGTGCTTGGGCTGAGCAATGAAGCATTTTTCGTGTAGAGACTCTTCTTGGCGTTTAACTCCAGCTTTTATGCCAGTTTGGGCGTTTAACTCCCAATTAGGTGCCAGTTCCGGCGTTTAACGCATGGGAATTCTGAGGGTGACTTTGAACGCCGGTTTGGGCCATCAAATCTTGGGCAAAGTATGGACTATCATATATTGCTGGAAAGCCCAGGATGTCTACTTTCCAACGCCGTTGAGAGCGCGCCAATTGGGCTTCTGTAGCTCCAGAAAATCCACTTCGAGTGCAGGGAGGTCAGAATCCAACAGCATCTGCAGTCCTTTTCAGTCTCTGAATCAGATTTTTGCTCAGGTCCCTCAATTTCAGCCAGAAAATACCTGAAATCACAGAAAAACACACAAACTCATAGTAAAGTCCAGAAAAGTGAATTTTAACTAAAAACTAATAAAAATATAATAAAAACTAACTAGATCATACTAAAAACATACTAAAAATAATGCCAAAAAGTATACAAATTATCCGCTCATCACAACACCAAACTTAAATTGTTGCTTGTCCCCAAGCAACTGAAAATCAAATAAGATAAAAAGAAGAGAATATACTATAGACTCCAAATTATCAATGAAACATAGCTCCAAATTAGATGAGCGGGACTAGTAGCTTTTTGCCTCCAAACAGTTTTGGCATCTCACTCTATCCTCTGAGGTTCAGAATGATTGGCTTCTTTAGGAACTCAGAATCCGGATAGTGTTATTGATTCTCCTAGTTAAGTATGATGATTCTTGAACACAGCTACTTATTGAGTCTTGGCCGTGGCCCAAAGCACTCTGTCTTCCAGTATTACCACCGGATACATACATGCCACAGACACATAATTGGGTGAACCTTTTCAGATTGTGACTCAGCTTTGCTAAAGTCCCCAATTAGAGGTGTCCAGGGTTCTTAAGCACACTCTTATTGCCTTGGATCACAACTTTATTTCTTTCTTTTTCTTTCTTTTTCTCTTTCTCCCCTTTTTTTTCGTTTTTCTCCTTCTTTTTCTCTCTCTTTTTTTTTTTTTGTATTCACTGCTTTTTCTTGCTTCAAGAATCATTTTTATGATTTTTCAGATCCTCAGTAACATGTCTCCTTTTCATCATTCTTTCAAGAGCCAACAATTTTAACATTCATGAACCACAAATTCAAAAGACATATGCACTGTTTAAGCATACATTCAGAAAACAACAAGTATTGTCACCACATCAAACTAATTAAGCTAGTTTTAAAGATGAATTTGAAATCCTATACTTCTTGTTCTTTTGTGATAAAAACAGTTTTCATTTAAGAAAGGTGATGGATTCATATTCATAGCTTTAAGGCATAGACACTAAGACACTAATGATCATAAGACACAAACATGGATAAACATAAAGCACTAAAATTCGAAAAACAGAAGAATAAAGAACAAGGAGATTAAAGAACGGGTCTACCTTAGTGATGGCGGTTCTTTCTTCTTTTTGAAGATCCTATGGAGTGCTTGAGCTCCTCAATGTCTCTTCCTTGTCTTTGTTGCTCCCAATAGTCTTGTGGAGGAAAGTGCATCCCTTGAGGTATCTCAGGGATTTCTTGATGAGAGGGGTCTCTTGTTTGCTCCATCTTCTTCTTAGTGATGGGCTTGAGGTCATGCCTTCTCAGTTGAACCGGCTTTGGATGCCATAAATGGTTATGGAAAAACAAAAAGCAATGCTTTTACCACACCAAACTTAAAAGGTTTGCTCGTCCTCGAGCAAAAGAAGAAAGAAGAGGGTAGAAGAAGAAGAAATAGAGGAGAGGGAAATGGCTTTGTGTGCGGCCAAGGAGGGGGAGAAGTGGTGTTGAGGTTGTGTGAAGATGAAAGGGTGAAGAAGGGTTTATGGTGAAGAGGTATTGAGGTGATTGGTGAATGGGTGAAGAAGAAAGAGAGAGTGGTGGGGTTGGTGGGGATCCTGTGGGGTCCACAGATCCTGAGGTGTCAAGGAAAAGTCATCCCTGCACCAAATGGCATCAAAATCCACGTTTTGAGCCATTTCTGGCGTTAAACGCCGGGCTGGTGCCCATTCCTGGCGTTTAACGCCAGGTTGTAGCCCTTTTCTGGCGTTTAACGCCAGTCTGGTGCCCCTTTCTGGCGTTAAACGCCCAGAATGGTGCCAGACTGGGCGTTAAACGCCCAACTGCTAGGCTTACTGGCGTTTAAACGCCAGCAGCTTCTTCCTCCAGGGTGTGCTGTTTTTCTTCCTGTTTTTCATTCT
Organism: Arachis stenosperma; assembly: GCF_014773155.1. Lineage (NCBI taxonomy): Eukaryota > Viridiplantae > Streptophyta > Magnoliopsida > Fabales > Fabaceae > Arachis > Arachis stenosperma. Next base: position 79,634,136 of record NC_080386.1, on the reverse strand, counting down.
GTTTTTGCTTTTTTCATTGTTTTTGTGACTTCTTATGATCATCAACCTACAAAAAAGATAAAATAACAAAAGAAAATAGTTAACTATAAAACATTGGGTTGCCTCCCAACAAGCGCTTCTTTAATGTCATTAGCTTGACAGAGGACTCTCATGGAGCCTCAGAAATACTCAGAAACCGTGTTGGAACCTCCCAACACCAAACTTAGAGTTTGGTTGTGGCCTCCCAACACCAAACTTAGAGTTTGACTGTGGGGGCTCTACTTGGCTCTGTTTTGAGAGAAGCTCTTCATGCTTCCTCTCCATGATGATAGAGGGATGTCCTTGGGTCTTAAACACCAAGGATTCTTCATTCACTTGAATGATCAACTCTCCTCTATCAACATCAATCACAGTCATGATTGCTCCAAGGTATTTAGCAACTTGCTCTTCAGTGACATACTCATCCTCTTCAGAGGAAGAATACTCATCAGAGCTCATGAATGGCAGAAGTAAGTCCAAGGGAATCTCTATGGTCTCAGTTTGAGCCTCAGATTCCCAAGGTTCCTCATTGGGGAACTCATTGGAGGCCAGTGGACGTCCAGTGAGGCCTTCCTCAGTGGCATTCACTGCCTCTTCTTCCTCCCAGAATTTGGCCATATTTATGGCTTTGCACTCTCCTTTTGGATTTTCTTCAGTGTTACTTGGGAGAGTGCTTGGGGGAAGTTCAGTAATTTTCTTGCTCAGCTGACCCACTTGTCCTTCCAAATTCCTAATGGAGGATCTAGTTTCAGTCATGAAACTTTGAGTGGTTTTGATTAGATCAGAGACCATGGTTGCTAAGTCAGAAGTATTCTGCTTAGAACTCTCTGTCTGTTGCTGAGAAGATGATGGAAAAGGCTTGCCATTGCTAAACCTGTTTCTTCCACCATTATTATTGAAACCTTGTTGAGGTCTCTCTTGATTCTTCCATGAGAAATTTGGGTGATTTCTCCATGAAGAATTATAGGTGTTACCATAGGATTCTCCTAGGTAATTCACCTTTCCCATTGAAGGGTTCTCAGGATCATAGGCTTCTTCTTCAGATGAAGCATCCTTAGTACTGCTTGGTGCATTTTGCATTCCAGACAGACTTTGAGAAATCAAATTGACTTGTTGAGTCAATATTTTATTCTGAGCCAAAATGGCATTCAGAGTGTCAATTTCAAGAACTCCTTTCTTCTGACTAGTCCCATTGTTCACAGGATTTCTTTCAGAAGTGTACATGAATTGGTTATTTGCAACCATTTCAATCAGTTCTTGAGCCTCAGTAGGCGTCTTCTTCAGATGAAGAGATCCTCCAGCAGAGCTATCCAAAGACATCTTGGATAGTTCAGAGAGACCATCATAGAAAATACCTATGATGCTCCAATCAGAAAGCATGTCTGAAAGCATGTCTGAAGGACATCTTCTGATTAATTGTTTGTATCTTTCCCAAGCTTCATAGAGGGATTCTCCATCCTTCTGTCTGAAGGTTTGGACTTCCACTCTAAGCTTACTCCATCTTTGTGGTGGAAAGAACTTTGCCAAGAAGGCATTGACTAGCTTTTCCCAAGAGTCCAGGCTTTCTTTAGGTTGAGAATCCAACCATGTCCTAGCTCTGTCTCTTACAGCAAAAGGGAATAGCATCAGTCTGTAGACCTCAGGGTCAACCCCATTAGTCTTGACTGTGTCACAGATTTGCAAGAACTCAGCTAAAAACTGTTGAGGATCTTCCATTGGAAGTCCATGGAACTTGCAATTCTGTTGCATTAGAGAAACTAATTGAGGCTTAAGCTCAAAGTTGTTTGCTCCAATGGCAGGGATAGAGATGCTTCTCCCATAGAAATTGGGAGTAGGTGCAGTAAAGTCACCCAGCACCTTCCTTGCATTGTTGGCATTGTTGTTGTTTTCGGCTGCCATGGGTTCTTCCTCTTTGAAGAATTTGGTTAGGTCCTCTCAGGTTCAGGGTCAGCTTCAACAAGAATGCCTTTGTCTTTGTTCTTACTCATATGAAAGAGAAGAGAACAAGAAAATATGGAATCCTCTATGTCACAGTATAGAGATTCCTTGAGGTGTCAGAGGAAGAAAAATGGAAGACAGAAGTAGAAAATTCGAACTTATCAAAGAAGATGGAGTTCGAATTTTGCATTAAGGAATAGAGTTAGTCCAAAAATAGAAGGATGTGAGAAGAAGGGAAGTAATTTTCGAAAATTTAAGTAAAAGATTTTGAAAACATTTTGAAAAACACTTAATTGATTTTCGAAAATAAAAGTGGAAAAGAAATCAAGTGAAAAAGATTTTGAAATTAGAAATCAAAAAGATTTGATTGAAAACTATTTTGAAAAAGATGTGGTTTAAGAAGATATGATTGGTTTTAAAAAGATGTGATTGAAAAGATATGATTTGAAAACAATTTTAAAAAGATATGATTTGAAAGTAATTATAAAAGATATGATTTGAAAACAATTTGAAAAGATATGGTTTTAAAAATTAATGACTTGCCTAACAAGAAAAGATATGATTCAAACATAAAACCTTCCTCAACAGAAGAGGCAAAAAATGTGCAATCAAATCATTAATTGTTAGTAAGTATCTTTGAAAAAGGAAAGAAATTGATTTTGAAAACATTTGATTGAAAAGATATGATTTGAAAAAGATTTGATTTTGAAAAACTTTGAAAACTTGAAAAAAAAATTGATTTTGAAAACAAAATCTTCCCCCCTTGCCATCCTGGCGTTAAACGCCCAGAATGGTGCACATTCTGGCGTTTAACGCCCAAACTACTACCCTTTTGGGCGTTAAACGCCCAACCAGGCACCCTGGCTGGCGTTTAAACGCCAGTCTGTCTTCTTCACTGGGCATTTTCGAATGCCCAGCTTTTTCTGTATAATTCCTCTGCAGTATGTTCTGAATCTTCAATTCTCTGTATTATTAACTTGAAAAGACACAAATTAAAAATATTTTTGGATTTTTAATAATGAGGAATAATCAAAATGCAACTAAAATCAAATAACAATGCATGCAAGACACCAAACTTAGCAGTTTGTATACTATTGACACTAACAGAATGAGAATGCATATGAGAAACAACAAAACACTCAAGTCAATAGAATTCAAAGATCAAAATAAGGAAATCATCAAGAACAACTTGAAGATCAATGAGGACACATGCATGAATGCAATAAGAACAGAAACATGCAATTGACACTAAACTTAAGATGAGACTCTAGACTCAAACAAGAAATATTTTTGGATTTTATGATTTTGTAATTTTTTTGGTTTTTTTCGAAAAATAGGTGAAAAGAAAAATAAATGTATCAAAATTCTTAATGAGAATTCCAGGAATCATGCAATGTTAGTCTAAAGCTTTAGTCTAAAGGAATTAGACATGGCCGGCTAAGCTTCAGCAAGACATTGCATTCAAGAGCTAAATTGATGATGATCAATCAGCTTTGGTGATGATAAGAACATCACCTTGAAACACTAGAATTCATTCTTAAGAACTCTGAAGAAAAATAATACCTAATCTAAGCAACAAGATGAACCGTCAGTTGTCCATACACAAGAACAATCCCCGGCAACGGCGCCAAAAACTTGGTGCGCGAAATTGTGAACAATACTTTTTCACAACTCAAATAATCCCCGGTAATGGCTCCAAGAACTTGGTGGCTCAATACCATGGCATTACACAACTTCGCACAACTAACCAGCAAGTGCACTGGGTCGTCCAAGTAATACCTTACGTGAGTAAGGGTCGATCCCACGGAGATTGGTGGTATGAAGCAAGCTATGGTCATCTTGTAAATCTCAGTCAGGCAGACTCAAATGTATAATGGTGATGAACGAAAATAACATAAAAGATAAAGATAGGGATACTTATGTATATCATTAGTGTAAGAGCTTCAGACAAGCGTATGAAGATGCCTTCCCTTCCGTCTCTCTGCTTTCCTACTGTCTTCATCCAATCCTTCTTACTCCTTTCCATGGCAAGCTCGTGTAGGGTTTCACTGTTGTCAGCAGCTACCTCCCATCCGCGCAGTGAAAGCTAATGCACACACTCTGTCACAGTGCTGCCAATCACCGGTTTGGTTCCCTCCCCTACCGGAATAGAATAACTCTTTTGCGTCTGTCACTAACGCCCAGTAGGTTACAGGTTTGAAGCACGTCACAGTCATTCAATCATTGAATCCTACTCAGAATACCACAGACAAGGTTTAGACCTTCCGGATTCTCTTGAATGCCGCCATCAGGTCCTGCCTATACCACGAAGATTCCGAAGAATCCAAGAGATATTCACTAAGCCTCAAATGCTTGTAGAACAAGAATGGTTGTCAGTCACTTTGTTCATGGGTGAGAATGGTGATGGGCGTCAATCATCACCTTCATCAAGTTGAAGAACAAGTGATATCTTGGACAAAGAACAAGCGGAATTGAATGGAAGAACAATAGTAATTGCATTAATACTCGAGGTACAGCAGAGCTCCACACCTTAATCTATGGTGTGTAGAAACTCCACCGTTGAAAATACATAAGAACAAGGTCTAGGCATGGCCAAATGGCCAGCCTCCAAATGATCTAAGAACTAGATGTCCGAAGATTTTTAGATACAATAGTAAAAGGTCCTACTTATAGAAAACTAGTAGCCTAAGGTGTACAAAGGTGAGTAAATGACATAAAAATCCACTTCCGGGCCCACTTGGTGTGTGCTTGGGCTGAGCAATGAAGCATTTTTCGTGTAGAGACTCTTCTTGGCGTTTAACTCCAGCTTTTATGCCAGTTTGGGCGTTTAACTCCCAATTAGGTGCCAGTTCCGGCGTTTAACGCTGGGAATTCTGAGGGTGACTTTGAACGCCGGTTTGGGCCATCAAATCTTGGGCAAAGTATGGACTATCATATATTGCTGGAAAGCCCAGGATGTCTACTTTCCAACGCCGTTGAGAGCGCGCCAATTGGGCTTCTGTAGCTCCAGAAAATCCACTTCGAGTGCAGGGAGGTCAGAATCCAACAGCATCTGCAGTCCTTTTCAGTCTCTGAATCAGATTTTTGCTCAGGTCCCTCAATTTCAGCCAGAAAATACCTGAAATCACAGAAAAACACACAAACTCATAGTAAAGTCCAGAAAAGTGAATTTTAACTAAAAACTAATAAAAATATAATAAAAACTAACTAGATCATACTAAAAACATACTAAAAACAATGCCAAAAAGTATACAAATTATCCGCTCATCAGCCTGCCACGCCTTTGACACCAAGTGGCACGCCCAAGTGCTTGGACCTTTAACCTCCTTTCTGAAAACTTGTACTAGCGTGCCACACCTTGATGTTCAAGTGGCACGCCCATCTTAAGGTGACTTCTGCAAGCTTGGTGTGCCACACTTGGATCTTCAAGTGGCGCGCCCAAGTGATGGTTTAGAGCTGGCGTGCCACGCCTTCGATACCAAGTGGCACGCCCAAATGTTTGTGATGTCTTGGCGTGCCACGCCCCTTTTGTGGCCTTCAACGTTGCTTTCTGGAAAACAATACTGGCGTGCCATGCCCAGCTCCTGGCGTGCCATGCCCATGTAAACTTTGAGGATCCTTTCTGGAAATCATTACTGGCGTGCCATGCCCTCATACTTTCATGGCGTTTGTTCAAAGTGGCACGCCAGTTTCACACGCCCAGCTTTATTTTGTTGTTTTCTTCCCTTTTGTTGTTCTTTTCGCCTGAAATTCAGCACAAACCCATTTCAAAGCAATGTACCATAATATTCATCAATTAGTTCATGAATTGCAATGATCAATTAAGATTATGCTATTTTATGGTCCATTTTAGATAAGACAAAAGGGTAAATAATGCAACTCATCAAACTTCTCCTTAATTCAAATACATCCACAAAATAAATTTAACATTTTTCACCGAGAAAACAACTGCAGACATAAATTAAAACAAACACAAATTCAATAAACTATAAAATCCTAGTCGTTCTAGTGCACATCCCCTTATTACTCCACAAGTTTTTAGCAAAAAAGGTTTCGAGAAGGCGTCATTACGCAATATTCTCTCACTTCCATCCTAAAACTCTAACATAGGAAAAATAAGTCCAGCATACAATATAAATAATTCATTATATTTAAAGATAGAAAACAAACCTAAAATATGACTGTACTCTGAAAGAAGCGAACTCCAATTGATTTTTTAAAAATTAACACCGTCTTAATAAAAAAGACAACCTATTAAATTCACAAGGTGAAACTAATTCAAAAAATAATTTGTAGGAAATAAGTAAAACTCAACATTGCAGTTAATTAAATCCAAATTTTAATTTCACCAAATTAACAACAGACATAACAAAAATAAACGATATAAATTCAATGTAATTAAAATAAACCTGTTCATACCCTAGGTCAAGATGTCCGACCCGGAATATTCTACAGACAAAGCGAACGACCTCTTCAGGTCAGGACAAACCGACCTCTTCTCAAATAGCTCGGCCAAGTCATAGGGAAGCCCAATAAAGGGCCCAAATAGAGGAACACGACCCCAATCCAAAAGGCAGCACAAGCCTATAGAGATAAGGGCGGTTCCCATGAAAGATAAAAGATAAAGATAAAGATAAGATAACTAACTTATCTTATCTGCAAAGGTCACTCTACACCATTATAAATACACTGGAGCACCCAGGTATAACTCATACTCTGATTCTACTCAATACCTGCTTAATACCCTTGTTAACTTAAGCATCGGAGTCCCTTGCAGGTACCTCCCACCCTCTGGAGATGAAGGATCAGCACCATCACCAAGTCCAACAACTCAGACATAACAGCTCCGACCCACACAGAAGATCTCGTCCGAGATTGACCTACAGTTTCAGGTAACCCTCGGAACATTGGCGCCGTTGCCGGGGAACCCTGAAGTCATCCCATCACCATGGCGGACGACCATGACAACAACCACACCTCAGATTTAGAGGAAAGAACGCCGCACAAAAATGCGGATACCACACCAAAAGATACTTCTCAAATCAACAATAAGAAGAACTCCCCAAATGAGGGAGCTATGGATGCATTTCAAGACCGGTTAAAACAACTTGAGGAAGAAGCCCTATGCCAACGAGAGGCCGAGAAGGACCTACAAAGGGAAATAAGGCGACGCCGGGAATTGGAGAACAAACTTCTAAAACTTGAGGCCGATGTAAAGACCAAAGCCAGCCGATCTACTCTTGAAGATAGCAACCGCAAGGAGCAAGATCCATTCACCAAGGAGATCATGAAGAAAAAAATCCCAAAGGACTTTAAACTTCCAGACATGACCTTATACGACGGCACTACAGATCCTAGCCATCATATCAGCAACTTCAGAAGCAGAATGTATCTCACCGTCGTCTCAGATGCAGTTCGTTGCAAAGCCTTTCCAACAACTTTAACAAAAGCAGCAATTAGATTGTTCGACAACCTCCCTCCTAGGTCCATCTCAAGTTTCAACGATATGGCTAAGAAATTCCTGGCCAGATTCTCCATCCAAAAGGACAAAGCAAAACATGCTCTGAGCTTACTGGGAATCAGACAAGGAGAGTGGAAAACCCTGCGTAACTACATGGAGATATTCAACAAGACATGCATGGATATACAGAACCTGCCAACAGAAGGCGCTATTATGGGCCTCATTAATGGCTTGCGAGAAGGGCCCTTTAGTCAATCTATATCAAAGAAATACCCCACATCTCTGAACGAGGTGCAGGAACGAGCGGAAAAATACATCAACATGGAAGAAAACTCCCGATTAGGAGCGACCTCGAAGGCCGGGTTCACCCTCCGGGATAAAGACAAAGATTCCAGAAAGAAGGAAGATCGACATGGAGAGAAAATAAAAAAATACCACAATTACACCCCTCTTCAGGTATCTCTTGTGGATGTATACAGAGAGGTTTGCAACATGGAAAAAATACCACCAGCTCGACCTCTCAAAGGTAAAAAAGGAGGAGGAAACCGGGCTGAATATTGTGAATACCATTGGATCCGCGGGTACTCCACCAATGAGTGTTTTGACTTAAAAAATGTCATAGAAAAGCTCATACGAAAAGGAAAGCTAGATCGATATCTAGCCACCTATGATGATGAACAAAGAAAAAGAAGAAGAGCAGAAGATGTCGGACCAACCGCGCGATCATCTCGAATGCCAAAAAGACATGTCCACATGATACACGGTAGATTTGCCGGGGGAAAAATCTCTAAATCATCTCGCAAAAGGCATCTCAAAGACGTATATCACGTCGCAGGAAAAGAGGAAGCACCCGACATCCCGGCGATCACTTTTATCAAAGAAGACGCATCCGGCGTCGCCTCAAGGCATGACGACCCCATGGTCATCACTATTATACTAGCAAACACAAATCTTCACCGCACGTTGATAGACTAGGGGAGCTCCGCCGATATCTTCTTCAAAACTGCATTCGATAAACTCGGCTTGGAAGAAAAAGAACTCAGAGCATATCCGGACAGCCTGTTCAGGCTAGGAGATACCCCATTTCAACCGATGGGATACATCTCGCTCTACACAACTTTCGGGAAAGGAAGTCAGTCAAGAACACTCAAAATAGATTACATCGTAGTCAACGTAAGTTCAGCTTACAATGCCCTAATAGGTCGGACAATGTTAAATTAGCTCGGTGCAATAGTCTCGACTCCGCATCTATGCATGAAGCTCCCAACTGCAGGATGAATAGCCACGATAAAGGCAGATCAGAAGATGGCGTGCCGCTGTTACAACAAAAGTCTAAACCTCAGAGGCAGAGGAGAAGAATTCCATACAATTGAGCTCGGTGGAGTTCAGAGACGGGAGGAGCTCCGCCCACAACCTGAAGGAGAAATAGAGAAAATCCAGATCGGGGACACCCTGGACCAAACAACCAACATCGGCACACTTTTAAAAAGAGACATAAAATAATCACTCATACAGTTTCTACGAGACAACGCCGACCTCTTTGCGTGGAAGGCCGCAGACATGCCAGGCATAGATCCCAAACTAATGTGCCACAAACTAGCAGTCTACCCAAGATCTCGGCCGGTACAACAAAGGCGTAGAAAGTTAGGACCAGAACGCTCTTAAGCCATGGAAGAACAGGTAGGAGCTCTACTGGAGGCAGGTTTCATAAGAGAAGTCAAATACCCGCTATGGCTTGCTAATGTCGTATTGATAAAAAATACAAACGGAAAGTGGAGAATGTGCACTGACTATACCGATCTCAACAAAGCCTGCCCAAAAGATCCCTACCCACTCCCGAACATCGACGCTCTAGTGGATGCCTCCTCCGGATATAAATACCTCTCCTTCATGGATGCATACCCGGGATATAACCAAATTCCAATGTACCTACCCGACCATGAAAAAACCTCATTCCTAACCCCAAAGGCAAATTACTGCTACATTGTTATGCCCTTCGGTCTTAAAAATGCGGGAGCCACTTACCAAAGATTAATGAACAAAGTTTTTTCGGATTACATCGGAAAGATCATGGAAGTCTACGTAGATGACATGTTAGTGAAGATGCAAGACGAAAAGATGTTATTATCCGACCTAACGCCAGTATTCAACACCATAAGACGACACGACATGCGACTCAATCCCGCAAAATGTACCTTCGCAGTAGAAGCTGGTAAATTCTTGGGTTTTATGATCACACAGAGAGGAATCGAGGCAAACTCGGACAAGTGCAGGGCCGTACTCGACATGAAAAGTCCGACTTGGGTCAAAGAGGTACAACAATTCAACGGGAGGTTGGTAGCCTTGTCCAGATTTCTGGCCGGATCAACAATAAGATCTCTCCCCTTCTACGCTACCCTAAGAAAGGAAAATGAGTTTGAATGGACAGCAGAATGCGAGCAAGCCTTCCAAGACTTCAAAAGTTTCCTGGGACGGCCACCTATACTAAGTCGGCCACAGGAAGGAGAACCACTCATACTGTACCTCGCAGTGGGAAATCGGGCAATAGCCTCAACACTGGTCCGAGAAGACAACAGCGGATAACAACCCATATACTTTATCAGCAAAGCATTACAAGAATTCGAGCTGAACTACCAGAAAATAGAAAAGTTCGCTTACCCTCTCATAATAGCATCTCGACGACTTCGCCCATATTTCCAGTCTCACACAATTAAAATTCGGACCAACCAGCACATAAAAGGGATCTTACAGAAAATAAACTTGGCAGGCAGAATCTTGCAATGGGCAGTCGAACTGTCTGAATTCGACCTTCAATACGAAGCTCGGACGGCCATCAAATCTCAATATCTGGCCGACTTCATTGCGGAATTCACGGACACACTGAAAATCCCCACATAATGGAATCTATATGTGGATGGTTCCTCAAATAAAATGGGAAGTGGCACGGGCATAATAATTGAAAGCGACCAGGGAACCCAAATCGAACTCTCCCTCAAATTCGGGTTCCCTGCCTCAAACAATCAAGCAGAATATGAGGCACTACTAGCTGGTCTGAAGCTGGCTAGGGAGGTTTGAGCTCAAAAACTTATCGTTTTCAGCGACTGTTCATACCTTGGATCGAGCTGTCCGATCCGGGATGTTCTACAGACAAAGCGACCGACCTCTTCAGGTCAGGACAACCCGACCTCTTCTCAAAGAGCTCGGACAAGTCACAGGAAAGCCCAAACAAAGGGCCCAAATAAGAGGGACACGTCCCAAATCCAAGGGCAGCCCAAGCCCATAGAGATAAAGGCGGTTCCCTTAAATATGACCTCACTTAAAGATAAAGATAAGATAAGATAACTAACTTATCTTATCCACAGGAGGCCACATCTCACCATTATAAATACACTGGAGCACCCAGGTATAACTCATACTCTGATTCTACTCAATACCTGCTTAATACCCTTGCTAACTTAAGCATCGAAATCCCTTGCAGGTACCCCCACCCTCTGGGGACGAAGGATTAGCACCACCACCAAGTCCGACAAGTCTGACACACCAGCTCCAGCCGCCGTACACCTGCCGGACATGTCGGCTCCGACCAACACAGAAGATCTCGTCCGAGATCGACCTACAGTTTCAGGTAACCCTCGGAACATTGGCGCCGTTGCCGGGGATCTTGGAAGTCATCCCATTAACATGGCGGATGACCATGACAACGACCACGATTCAGGTTTGGAAGACAGAACGCCGCATAAAAATGCAGACACGATACTCAAAGATACTCCAGAAACCAACGGAGACAAAAATTCATCAAATCCAGGAGTAATAGAAGCACTTCAAAATCGATTGGAGCAACCTGAGAAAGAAGCCCAACATCGACGTGAAAAAGAAGAAGATCTACGCCGGGAGATAAGGCGGCGCCGAGAATTAGAAGATAAGCTTATAAAACTCGAAGCTGATCTCAAAACTAAAGCTACTCGACCATCCACAGAGGATAGCTCTCAGAAAGATCAAGATCCATTCACCAGAGAAATTCTGAAAACCAAAATTCCAAAAGATTTCAAGCTTCCGGATATGACTCTATATGACGGTACCTCGGACCCCAACCATCATCTCAGCAACTTCAGAAGTAGAATGTACCTCACTGATGCCTCAGATGCAGTTCGCTGCAAAGCCTTTCCATCAACTCTCACCAAGACAGCCATTAAATGGTTCGACAACCTACTCCAAAATCAATCTCGAGTTTCGATGACCTAGCCAAGAAGTTCCTGGCCCGATTCTCCATACAAAAGGACAAAGCCAAACACGCACCTAGCCTACTAGGGATCAAGCAAGGAGTTCGGGAGAGCCTTCGCAACTACATGGAAAGATTCAACAAAACATGCATGGACATACAAAGTATTCCAACAGAAGCTGCCATTATGGGCCTCATAAATGGCCTACGAGAAGGACCATTTAGCCAATCTATATCAAAGAGATACCCGACATCCTTAGATGAAATACAAGAACGGGCACAGAAATACATCAACATGGAGGAAAATTCTCGACTTGGCGAAGCCTCAAGGTTTGGTTCTGCCTACCGAGATAAAGAATCCAAGAAAAAGGAGGATCGCTCCGGAGAGAAAATCAAAAATTATCATAACTATACTCCTCTTAGGGTATCCTTGGTAGATGTTTACAAAGAAGTCTACCATACAGAGAAAATCCCTCCAGCTCGGCCACTTAAAGGCAAAAGAGGAGGAGGAAATCGGAATGAATACTGTGAATATCACCGACTTCGAGGACATTCCACCAATGAATGCTTCGATTTGAAAAACGTCATAGAAAAACTAGTAAGATCGGTTTTTGGCTGATCGGGATGACGAACCAAGAAAAAGAAGAAGGGATGAGGATGTTGGACGATCTGAACGATCACCTCGCACACAAGAAAGACACGTTCACGTAATACACGGCGGATTTGCTGGAGGAGGAATCTCCAAATCATCTCGCAAGCGACACCTCAAAGAGGTGTACCACGTCGAAGGAAAAAAGGAAGCCCCAGACATCCCAGCAATCACGTTTACCAAGGAAGACGCATCCGGAATCATCTCGGGACACGACGACCCCATGGTCATTACGATCACACTGGCAAACGCCAACCTTCACCATACACTAATTGACTAGGGAAGCTCTGCCGACATCTTATTCAAAACTGCCTTCGACAAACTCGGCCTAGAAGAAAAAGAGCTAAGAGCGTACACGAACAGCCTGTTTGGACTAGGAGATGCCCCAGTTTAACCGCTGGGATACGTATCGTTGCATACAACCTTCGGGAAGGGGAACCAATCCAGAACACTCAAGATCGACTACATCGTGGTCAACGTAAGCTCAGCCTACAATGCCTTAATAGGTCGGACAATGTTAAATCAACTCGGCGCAATAGTTTTAACTCCACATCTATGTATGAAATTCCCAACTGCGGAAGGGATAGCTACAATAAAGGCAGATCAAAAGATGGCACGTCGCTGTTATAACGAAAGCCTAAACCTCCGAGGTGAAGGAGGAGAGTTCCACATAATCGAGCTCAATGGAGTTCAGAGGCGAGAAGAATTCCGACCACGACTCGAAGGAGAAGTAGAAAGAGTCCAGATCGGAGACACCTCGGATAAAACAACTAATATTGGCACGATCCTGAAAGGAGACACAAAGGAATCACTAATACGGTTCCTACGAGATAATGTTGATCTCTTTGCATGGAAAGCTGTCGACATGCCAGGCATTGATCTCGAACTAATGAGCCACAAATTGGCAATTTACCCGGGATCCCGGCCGGTACAACAAAGACGAAGAAAACTCGGACCAGAACGAGCTCAAGTTGTAGAAGAACAAGTACAGGCGCTACTAGAGGCCGGGTTCATAAGGGAAGTCAAATACCCACTATGGCTAGCAAACGTCGTCTTGGTGAAAAAGTCAAATGGGAAGTGGCGAATGTGCACCGACTACACCGACCTCAACAAAGCCTGCCCAAAAGACCCTTACCCACTCCCAAGCATCGACGCTCTAGTAGATGCTTCATCAGGATATAAGTATCTCTCGTTCATGGACGCGTATTCAGGGTACAACCAAATCCTCATGTATCCGCCAGATCAAGAAAAGACCTCGTTCCTAACGCCGAAAGCAAACTACTATTACATCGTGATGCCTTTTGGTCTTAAGAACGCAGGAGCTACTTATCAAAGGATAATGAATAAAGTTTTCTCAGATCACATCGGGAAAACCATGGAAGTTTATGTAGACGACATGTTGATAAAGACACAAAGCGAAGATACATTATTATCCGACCTGGCTTAAGTGTTTTACACTATCAAGAAACACGACATGCGGCTCAATCCCGCAAAATGCACCTTCACAGTAGAAGCAGGTAAATTCTTGGGCTTCATACTCACACAAAGGGGGATTGAAGCAAATCCAGACAAGTGCCAAGCCATACTCAACATGAAGAGCCTAACTTGTGTCAAAGAAGTACAACTCAACGGGAGGCTAGCCGCTCTATCCCGATTCTTAGCAGGAGCTGCGATAAGATCTCTTCCCTTCTATGCTACTTTAAGAAAGGGAAAATAGTTCGAATGGACGACAGAATGTGAGCAAGTCTTCCGAGACTTCAAAGAGTTCTTAGGACGGCCACATATCCTATCTCGGCCACGAGAAGGAGAACCGCTCATATTATATCTCGCAGTAGAGAGCCGGGCAATAGCCTCAGCACTAGTCAGAGAAGACGAACATGGGCAAAAACCCGTCTACTTCATCAGCAAAGTGCTACAGGGATCTGAGCTGAACTACCAGAAAATAGAAAAATTTGCCTACGCTCTGATCCTCATATCCCGGCGGCTTCGCCCATATTTCCAAGCGCATACCATTAAAGTTCGGACCAACCAACCCATAAAAGGGATATTGCAGAAAACAGATCTAGCAGGAAGAATCCTACAATGGACAATCGAGTTGTCTGAGTTCGACCTCCAATACGAGGCGTGAACAGCCATCAAATCACAACACCTGGCCGACTTCATTGCAGAATTCACAGACACCCCGAAAATCCCCATAGAATGGAATATATACGTGGACGGATCCTCGAATAAAACAGGAAGCGATGCGGGCGTGATAATCGAAAGCAACCTAGGAACTCAACTTGAGCTCTCCCTTAAATTCGGATTCCCAGCCTCGAACAACCAGGCAAAATACGAAGCACTATTAGCTGGTTTGAAGCTGGCCAGGGAGGTTGGAGCTCGAAAACTCAACATCTACAGTGACTCACAAGTCATCACCTCACAAATAACAGGAAGCTACCAAGCCAAAGATCCGACCATGAAAAAATATTTGGATAAAACCAAAGAACAGCTCGGACAACTCGGGGAATATAGGATCTATCACATACCTCGTGAGCAAAATGCCCAAGCTGATGCCCTTTCAAAATTAGCCAGCACCAAACCAGGGGGCAACAACAGAAGCCTCATCCAGGAGATACTACAGAACCCGTCAATAGCGGAAGAAGAAAAAGTCCTAGCCATAATAGGTTGGGATCAAGGATGGATGGCCCCCATAATAAACTACCTCAAAACAGAAGCACTCCCTACAGATGAAAGGGAGGCAAAGAGGCTGAAAAGGGAGGCACAGTACTACACTATCATAAACAACACACTATACAAAAGAGGGATATCAACACCTTTACTAAAATGCGTACCGACTTCCAACACAAAGGAAGTCTTGGAGGAAGTGCACAGCGGCATTTGTGATAATCATCTCGGAGCGCAAGCTCTCACAAAAAAGATACTCCGGGCGGGATTTTATTGGCCAACTCTACAAAAGGAGGCTACAGAATTTGTGAGGACATGCCCACCATGCCAGAAGCATGCCAATTTTCACATTGCCCCACCAGAAAAGCTCATCAGTGTGACCTCACCCTGGCCATTTGCGAAATGGGGACTCGACCTTCTTGGACCCTTCCCACAGGGATCGGGACAAGTAAAATTCCTCATAGTAGGAGTAGACTATTTCATAAAATGGATCGAGGCAGAACCCCTAGCCAACGCCACCGCTCAAAGAAGTCGAAAATTCCTATATAGGAACATTATTACAAGGTTCGGGGTACCATACTCCATCACCACGGACAACGGTAGCCAATTTACAGAGGCAGGCTTCAGAAAATTGGTGGCCGACTTGAACATAAAACACCAGTTCACCTCCGTCGAACATCCCCAAGCCAATGGACAAGCCGAAGCGGCCAACAAAGTCATATTGGCCGGACTAAAGCGGAGACTACAAGAAGCAAAGGGAGCTTGGGCCGAAGAACTTCCACAAGTCCTATGGGCGTATTGAACAACCCCCTATTCTACTACAAACGAATCACCATTCCGATTGGCATACGGAGCGGAGGCAATGATTCCAATAGAAATCGAAGAAGGATCTCCCCGAGTAGTCCACTACAATGAACAAGCAAACTCCCAACTTCAGAGAGAAGAGCTCGACTTGTTACCCGAAATCCAAGAAAGAGCTCGGATCAGGGAAGAAGCTCTAAAGCGACGAATGGCTTCCAGATATAATCAAAAGGTAGTGCCGAGAAGTTTTACAGAGAATGATCTCATCCTAATCAGAAATGACATTGGAACAACTCGACCCGGAGAAGGAAAGCTAGCAGCAAACTGGAAAGGACCCTATCGAGTCATTGAAGTACTCGGGAAGGGCTACTACAGACTGTCCGAGCTTGATGGACGAGAGTTTCCCCGATCATGGCACGCCTGCAACCTAAGAAGGTACTACAGTTAGAAAAGGTAAAGGATCTCACTAAATGGATGCGCTCTTTTTCCTGAAAAGGTTTTTTAATGAGGCACCATGTAGAGACCTAGATCATACCCGACTTAAAGGGACAAGGAAACTCCCACATGTATATATTTGCATTTTTTCTTAGAATAAAGTTCATTTAGATATTCTACAAAATTCCAAGATGCATTAATCTGAAGTATTCATCGTCCGATTGTAAAGCAACAGGTCGGCAGAAAGTGAAAAATAAATTCACTACGCGACCACGATAAAGACAATCGTCCGATAAAGGTGAAAACGCGATTCACCCAAAGGACGATCTAAAGACGCCAACCATTTTCTACAAATCGGCAAAGATGAACACAGAATAATGTAAGAATTTATCGAAAGCAATCCAAAAAGAACCTGACGAGGTCTTACGGATAGCTAATATAATAACTTAAAGACTGGCCGACGTTCAGAAGTCGGACCAAGTCAACCCAAGTTATAAGTAAACCCTGGAAAGAGGTCTGGCCAACCCTATTAAAGAGGATTACTTTAACTTAGAAGGGCCTGACATAACAAAGTCAGCCCAAAACTAAAAAGTTATACAAGTAGTCCCCGAAAGAGATCTGACAAAGATCCAATAAAGAGGACTACGAAAAATAACTTAAAGGAGACCGACACAACCAAGTCGGACTCCTATCACTAAAAAGTTATACAAGTAGTCCCTGAAAGAGATCCGACAAAGATCCAAGAAAGAGGACTACGAAAAATAACTTAAAGGAGACCGACACAACCAAGTCGGACTCCTATCACTAAAAATTTATACAAGTAGTCCCTGAAAGAGATCTGACAAAGATCCAAGAAAGAGGACTACAAAAAATAACTTAAAGGAGACCGACACAACCAAGTCGGACTTCTACCACTGAAAAGTTATACAAGTAATCCCTGAAAGAGATCTGATAAAGATCCAAGAAAGAGGATTACGCTATAACTCAAAGGAGACCGACATAACGAAGTCGAACTCCTGCTACTGAAAAGTTATACAAGTAACCCCTGAAAGAGATCTGATAAAGATCCAAGAAAGAGGATTACGCTATAACTTAAAGGAGACCGACATAACGAAGTCGGACTCCTGCTACTGAAAAGTTATACAAGTAACCCCTGAAAGAGATCTGATAAAGATCCAAGAAAGAGGATTACAGATATAACTCAGAAGAGACCGACCTAAACGAAGTCAGACTCCTACGAACAAAAGTATTCCCTGAAAGAGACTTGACGAAGGTCCAGGAAAGAGGATTACAGAAATAAAGGGAATCAACGCAAAGAAATCGGTTGGAGAAACACCAAAAATACCTACAAAAACGAGAAAACAAGTCGAATCCACACAATTACAGAGGATCCAAGCTACAAACGATAAGCACGAGGCAATCCAAAAAGGTCAAACTGCAAGGTCCAACATTCTCAGAAAATAGAAGAAATATCAAAAACCTTGATATGATCTACAAAGTTTTAAAGCCTCGGAGGCCATCAAAAAAGGATAACGAGCTACTTTTGTTTTTCAAAAGATTGCCAGACAAAACAACCAGAAAACGACAGCAAATAAATAAAAAGTTTTAAGAGCCCACAAGCCGGGCTAACTAAACATGAGAATCCAGAAAAAGATCAGCAAACATCAGGAGCATCCTTAGCAGTATCAGGACAAGGAGAAGGAGGACGAGTCTGAATAGGCACGGCATCTATAGTTCCATCCTCCCGGTTTAGAACTTGGCAATCCGAATCAGTGTGCAACCGGAGGAGCAGAAGAAGTCGACACTTTGGCAGAGGACACAGGAGGAGGATCAGCATCATCATCACCCTCGTCATCAGGGACAATCTTGCCATCTCTGACAACATTGTCTAAACTGAAAAGGGTGAGATCGGCCTCGGGAGCAATGACCCGAACTTGCTCCTTCAAGTTCTCGTAAGCAGCAGTCACGTTGCCGACAAGATGACCTTGGAGCTCAGAATAACCCTCCCGAGCACTGTCCAACTCCCCCCTCAGACGCATCACCTCCCGATAAGTTGTAACATAACTATCTTTATGCATCAGGGCTGTGTCCTCGGCCAACCTCAAAGAAGCTGCCAATGAAAGGGAACTCGCCTTCTCATTCTCTAGATCCTTCTCTAACTTGGTCACCTTTAATTCGAGCTCCTCTTTCAGCCTCCTCATCCGGTCAAACTTTTGCTTTGCCTCCTCCATAAATGCCTTGGGGCATGAAGAGGGATACTTTGAGCAGTCTGGTATATAGCGGCCACCATAAACACCATCTGCACGTGATTCCGGGCCATAAATTCCAAATGGTGGAGGATGGACATATCGTCCATCGAGAGGGTACCATAGGGCCCAATCTGTTGATCTATGAACTCGATGGCATTTAAGTCAGGGGCATTAAGGTCGAAAGGCTCAACCGTCTTTTGCTTCTTACTTGGAGGGGCAGCAGGTGGAACGGCAGAAGTAGGGTGAGGATCCACCAAGCGGACCCGAGGTGTTGGAATCACTTTCTTCACCAGGGGGGAACTCGGCACCAATGGCTTCTCGCACACTTGGGAGGACCCCTCCCCAGCCACCTTGGCGGCAATATTCCTGGCAGCAGTCGCCTTCTGCGCCCTCTTAAAAGCTTTCATAGATTCATTATTCTTCATTGCCTCTGCAAATAAAATAGAAGTCAAGCTACAAATCGAACAAGTCGGAAATACAGTTACAAGTAAACAAACAGCAAAGAAAAACACAAGATACCCAGTTCAGTTTGAAGAAGAGAAGGATTGGTTAGAAATTTCTTTGTATCAAGATGGGGAGGTTGACCCCAGCGTTCTTCCAAAACAGTCACAAAGGCTTGCTCAGCCTCGTCCAACATGTCCCAAGAATACCTGGAGACCCTCACATCTTTTTGCCATTCCAGGGGAAAGGCAGGCTCATCATTTTCGTCCAGAAAAAATGGCCGAGCTCCTTCAATAGCTGGACCTTGAAAAAGTAGTTTTGAAAATCACGGAATGACTCATCAAACATGGAAAAGACCTTCTTTCCTTGGGTAGAGCGAAAGGAGACCCAAGCTGCCTTCTTTTTTACCACTCCGGGCTTAGTCAAGACAAACAGATAGAAAAAGAGAGATTGGGAAGCAAGGATACCAAAACCATTGCACAACAATTGAAAAATCTTTATAAAACCCCAGGAATTAGGGTGAAGTTGAGAGGGGGCAATATTACAAGACCATAACAGGTCGGTTTCAAATTGAGTAAAAGGAAGGGTAATACCCAGCAGGCCAAAGAAAAAGTCATAAACATAAAAGAAAGGGCGACCATCAACAACCCGAGTTGAAAAACAGACTCTCTCGTCAGAAGAAGGAGGGACAAGTTCATAGTTCTTCTCATCACCCGAATTGCTACAGACACTATGAAACTGCCTAAGCTGAGCACAAAACTCAGAATCAGCCAGCGAGACACACAGGAGAACCATGAAGTCCACCCAATCGGCCATACCCACAGGAACCTGGGAAGTCATCTCTACAACGTTATTTCGGGAAGACATGAGGCCAACTAAATCCTACAAAAAGAAAAGAAGAGTGGATTACTTAAAAACATCTCGGACATGGGTCAAAACATCTCAACGGACGGATAAACCAAAAAGGGAAAAATCCCAAGACTCAAGAGAAGAAGTCTAGGAGCATCCCTTGGAGGCAGTAAATAAGAAGGGTCCTCAAAATCATTTCTACAATCTACATCTTGGCACTCATCAGAATAAAGTCCAGAAAATAAAGCAAAGGAAGCAAAAAACGCAAAAATCCACCCTTCTACAGTTTATCAGGAAAAGCATTGCTCCTACAGTTTACCAACACTACTGCTACAGTTCATCAGAGCACCAAAAAAGCCAATGGAAAAACAGCAAAAGCACAAACTTTTCAAAATCAAGCAAAAATCATCAGCCAAAGGAACAAACAGAAATGGCGGCCACATGCAAAAGAAAAATATTCAAGCAAACAAAAGATTCGCACCAAAAAGAGAAAAAACCATAGCATACAACAAGTCAAGCATGATAAAAACAGAAAGATTCAAACTTTCTCCAAAAGGAAGATCAAAAGGAAAACTCCATCGCAAAATCCAAAATAAACGAGGAAGCACAAAATGAGACTAACCTGAAGAATAGAAGAAAGCCTCGAAGAAAAGCTGAAGAGCAGAAGCAATAAAGCTACTCCCCCGAAATGGAAAAATGCAGAAGGAAAAAATGTGGAAACAGCCCTCTTCCAAAAACGCAGTAGCAGAACAGACGTCACAAAGAAGAAACTACAAACTTGGGGCAAGAAACAGAAAATGAGAGAGTAAAAGAAGGAGTTACAGAGAAAAAGTAAAGAAGAGAAACCGTTTTTTGATTAAAGATATTCAAAATAAAAGCCAAGAGAGAATGGGGCAATTAATGCCAATTAAATGCGGATGTTAAAACCGCTTGCGTTCCCAAAAAAGCGCTAATACAAAAGTGCGCGCTTTTAGAGGAAAACGTTCTACATTCAAAAAAGACTCTACAAAGAAAGGAATCGACAAAATGCTTGAGTTCGACTTCACTGAAGAAAGGACCGAAGTCAAAAGACTCGGCCTCGAGAAAAGAAGACCGAGCTCAAGCAGGGGCACTGTTCATACCCTGGATCGAGCTGTCTGATCTGGGATGTTCTACAGACAAAGCGACCGACCTCTTCAGGTCAGGACAACCCGACCTCTTCTCAAAAAGCTCGGACAAGTAACAGGAAAGCCCAAACAAAGGGCCTAAATAAGAGGGACACGTCCCAAATCCAAGGGCAGCCCAAGCCCGTAGAGATAAAGGCGGTTCCCTTAAAGATGACCTCACTTAAAGATAAAGATAAGATAAGATAACTAACTTATCTTATCCACAGGAGGCCACATCTCACCATTATAAATACACTGGAGCACCCAGGTATAACTCATACTCTGATTCTACTCAATACCTGCTTAATACCCTTGCTAACTTAAGCATCGGAATCCCTTGCAGGTACCCCCCACCCTCCGGGGACGAAGGATCAGCACCACCACCAAGTTCGACAAGTCGGACACACCAGCTCCGGCCGCCGTACACCTGCCGGACACATCGGCTCCGACCAACACAGAAGATCTCGTCCGAGATCGACCTACAGTTTCAGGTAACCCTTGGAACAGCGACTCACAGGTAGTCACCTCACAAATAACAGGAAGCTACAAAGCCAAAGATCCCACTATGAAAAAGTACTTAGACAAAACCAGGGAACAGCTCGGACAACTCGAAGAGTACGAGATTCGTCACATACCCCGAGAACAGAATGCCTGGGCCGATGTACTCTCAAAACTAGCCAGCACCAAACCAGGAGGCAACAATAGAAGCCTTATCCAAGAAATTTTACAGAATCCATCAATCTCAGAAGAAGAAAAAATCTTAGCCATAACAGGTCGCGATCAGGGATGGATGACTTCCATAATTAATTACCTCAAAACAGAAGCCCTCCCTACAAATGAGAAAGAGGCAAAGAGGTTAAAATGGGAAGCATAATACTACACCATCATAAATAATACTTTATACAAAAGAGGGATTTCAATACCATTGCTAAAATGCGTGCCGACTTTCGACACAAAATACGTCTTAGAGGAAGTACACAGTGGCATTTGTGGCAATCACCTCGGAGTGCAGGCACTCGCCGAAAAAGTACTTCGGGCAGGATTTTATTGGCCAACTCTACTAAAAGAAGCCACAGAATTCGTAAGGACATGTTCACCATGTCAGAAACATGCCAACTTTCACACGGCTTCGCCAGAGGAACTCATCAGCGCAACCTCACCTTGGCCATTCGCAAAATGGGGACTCGATCTCCTCGGACCTTTTCCTCAAGGATCAGGACAAGTCAAATTCCTCATAGTAGGAATAGACTACTGTACAAAATGGATCGAGGCAGAACCCCTAGCCAACACCATAGCTCAAAGAAGTCGGAAATTCCTATATAGAAACATCGTCACAAGGTTCAGAGTTCCATACTCCATCACCACAGACAATGGTACCCAATTCACAAACGCAGGCTTCAGAAAATTAGCCGCCGACTTGAATATAAAACAACAATTCACCTCTGTTGAGCACCCCCAAGCCAATGGAGAAGCTGAAGCTACTAACAACGTTATATTAGCAGTGTTAAAACGGAGATTACAGGATGCAAAGGGAGCCTGGGCTGAGGAGCTCCAACAAGTCCTATAGGCGTACCGAACAACTCTACATTCCACGACAAAGGAGTCACCCTTCTGATTAGCTTACGGAATGGAGGCAATGATCCCAGTAGAGGTCGAAGAAGGATCACCCAGATTAATCCATTTTAGCGAAAAAGCCAATTCCCAACTTCAAAGGGAAGAGCTCGACTTACTTCCAGAAATCCGAGAAAAAGCTCGGATAAGGGAAGAGGCATTGAAACAACGAATGGCCTCTAGATACAACCTAAAAGTAATACAGCGGGCCTTTGCTGAAGACAACCTCATCCTAATCCGAAACAACATAGGAACAACTCGACCTGGAGAAGGAAAGCTGGCAGTAAACTGGAAAGGACCCTTCTGAGTCATAGAAGTACTGGGAAAGGGCTACTACAAGCTTTCCGAACTCGACGGGCGAGAGCTTCCTAGATCATGGCACGCCTGCAACCTAAGAAGGTACTATAGCTAAGGATGATAAAAGATCTTGGATAAGGCGCACTCTTTTTCCTGAAAAAGGTTTTTTAACAAGGCGCCCTGCCAAGACCTACAAATCATCCGACTTAGGAAATTAACTCTTCATGTATATTTGCGTTCTCTTTTAATAAAATTTGTTCAGATTCTCTACAAACGCTCAAGTCGTATTATTCTGAAAACATTCATCGCCCGATTGTAAAGCTACAGATCGACAGAAAGTGAAAACCGAATTCACTGCGCGATCACGATAAAAACGAGGGCTAAAACCCAAATTCAACAAAACCGGCAAAGATGAAAACAGAATAATGCAAGAAGTTATAGAAAGTGATCCATAGAAAGGACCTGACGAGGTCCTAATAAAATGGATTGCTATAAAATAACTTAAAGACTGGCCGTCACAAAAAGTCGGACCAGCCACAACAACCCAAGTTATAAGTAAAGCCCTGGAAAGAGGTCTGTGATGACATGTAGGAAATAAATGATATATTTGTGCTTAAATGATATATTTTCTTGATCTTTTAATTTTATAAATCTTGTAGGAAATAAGAAGAAAAAGAAGCAAAGAAGCACAAAATAAGCCAAAAAGGAGAAAAAAAGAGCTTTGGGTACACTTTGAAGTTGGGGTACACTTTGGAGCCTTAGGCCACGCTTTTAAAAGCGTGGCCCATGACCAAATCAAAGAAGAAAGCAACCAGCACGCACACTGCTCTGCCCTTGCCAAGAGCAGGGCAATATCGTGATGCAAAGTGAGGTTGGAAGCAAATTTTCTCTAAGTTAAAATCTGGGTGGTCATAGCATGACCATGACTACTTCAAAGGGCTATAACTTGAGCTACAGATGTCCGATTGATGTGCTTCTAGTTGCGTTGGAAAGCTGACATCTAGGGCTTTCCAACGATATATAGCAATCCATATTTGGTGCAAAATTGAGGCATGAGTGAAAGGCATCTTTAAGGGCCAAAAATAAGCGAAAATAAACCAAAGTGCTTCCACCAAGGTTCGAAGCTGGAGCCTCACTCCAAAGCAATGTAGCGCTCATTATTCTGCTCTGCCCTCTTGGAGAGCAGGGCAATGTCATGCTTCTCTTCATGAAAAATCAAGGAAAATTGCTCCCCCAAATGCTTTCACCAAGTTTGGAACCAAGGATCTCTAGGAAGCCAAGCCTTATGCGTGAATTAGGTGCCAAGAAGAAAAAGCCAAGCAATGCACTCCATGGGATTCGAACTTGGCACTCCCCTTGGAAAGCTCTGCCCTGCCCTTGTGGAGGGCAGAGCAACATTCCTTGGTGCATGGCGCATAATTTGGCACGGTCAAGGGGCTTGGTGCGTACAACACACACGAGCAGGATCCCCACACAAGGCTTCACTGCTCTGCTCTCCACAAGAGCAGAGCAGCCTCGTGGGAGCATCATGGGCCAAAATTCAACCAAAATCTCATTTAAATTCAATTCCTCTCCAAATTGAATCAAGGCCAACTAAACCCATTTCTCCTCAAATCCAAAGCAAGCAAAGCCCACATCATCACTCAAAGGCACAAGAACAAGCTAGATTAGGAATTTCATTTTGTGAATTTATTTTTAATTTCAATTTCATTTTATTTTCATTTTGTAAAAAGCCTATATAAAGGCATCACTCTCATTTCATAGAGGAGCTCGATTAGAAAGAGGCTAGCTCCACTAGGGAGCATTAGGATTTGAGAGTTCTCTCTCTTAGTTTTCATTTCTGTTTGAATTTCGGATCCAGAATTGAAGGAATTCTGTTTCACTTGATCTGAAATCTCTTGTTCTTCTTCTGCATAATTTCAGAAAATTGAGAATTGAATCTGAGTTTTTATTTATTTCTTTCATCTTCTTTTTCTTCTGCAAATTGTTCTCTGAATTGATCAAGGAAGGGCTTGAGATCTAGACTTGTTCTCTAGTCTCAATGATTCCCTGAGATCTTGAATTTCTTTTCTGAATTTCACAATTGAGTAGAATTTTGTTTCTGTCTTGATCAAGTGAGCAATTGAGCTCTTGGCTTTTCTTATGTTTTTACTGTTCCATTGGCTTTCAATTTACTTTCAAGCAATTTAATTCTTCTGCACTTGTTCTTCATTTTACATTTCTGTTCATGATCCCAATTTACTTTCCTGCAAGTTAAGCTTTCTGCAAGAGTTCTGAGTTTTGATCTATTGATCTCTTTAATTTCCAGCACCCAACCCCCCTTTACTTTTTCTGCAATTTACTTTTCTTGCAATTTAAGTTTCAGCTCTTTTACTTTCTTGCTCTTTAAGTTTCCTACCATTTACATTCTGCAACTTTAAATTCACTGCTATTTACTTTCCGTTGGCTACAATTTCACCCAATCACTTAATGTTAGCTTGACTAAACTAATCACCCACTAAAGTTGCTTGATCCATCAATCCCTGTGGGATCGACCTCACTCTAAGTGAGTTATTACTACTTGATGCGACCCGGTACACTTGCCGGTTGGATTTGTGTGTTGGAAATTTGTTTTTTCGCAAAAAAACCATCAAGTTTTTGGCGTCGTTGCCGGGGATTGATTTAGATCAACAATGATTAAGTGGGTGAGAAGTCTAGATCAAGCATTTTTTTGTTTTTGTTCTCTGTTTTAAATTGATAGCAAGGTGTTTGAGCTATTGCCTCACTAAGAAATTCTTTCTATGTGACATGAATTTCAAATTTCATTGATGTTTACAAAATACAAATGGAGTTCAACTCATCTTATGGTCAAACAAAATTTTATGGGATATCACCCACCATCACCAATCTCTAATGGTGGTTGGGTATATCACCAAGAAAATACAAATTCTAAGCACTCCAATCCATGGAGATTTGCTTCACAGACACAAGATGAGCAAGAAAACCATATGGGATATTTCCCTCCACCACAAAATTAAATGATGCAAGTCATAATTCCAATGGTGGCTGGGAAAAGAATTCTAATGCTTCATATGATATTCATCCAAAGATATCATCACTTGGCCATGCTTCAACAAAAAGCCCCTTTCAAAACTTACCACTCACACAAACTTTCAATAGCCAAAGAATCTCAAAGGTTGAGTCCATGCTCAAAAGATTTACGGAGGAGAAAGAGAAGTACCAGAAGGAACAAGAGAACTCCCTCAAAAATATGGAAGTGCAGCTAGGCCAATTGTCGAATGCATGGAAGGAGAAAATGGAAAAACAAAAACAAAAGGTCCCTGTGTCAAGTGAAATTGCGATGAAGGATGAGGGACATGAGCCAAGGATTTTGCATTCACAAACGCTACTTGAGGTGACAAAGGAACATGAACATTCACAACCCTCACAAACTTCCCTTGAATCTGTGATTTAAAAATATGAAGAGGAGATGAAGAAATCTTGGGAAGAACAATAAACCTCCTCCATAAAAGAACTATTAAGTCAAATGTTGGGTGCAAAGAAAGGAGTGGAGGAGCAAGAAAGTGAGGAAGTCATTCCAGAAAATTTACACTCAAGTGAAGCAGAGAAGTACATAGAAGAAAAGCTCATGGAACCACCAATTCAAAAAGCTCTGGATGAATACAAAACTCCAATAATCACACAGCAACCAAGTCTTGAATCCAAAGAAGTGAAGGCAACTAGCAAGAACACCAATTCTGTCCCTAATCCAGCAAGCAAGATCAATCAAGCCATTTGCAAAAGAAAGCTTGCTGAAGAAAGGCCAAGACAAGGGATAGTAGCTGAATCTTCTCCCCCCTTGAGGTCATTCCTCTTAACAAATTGGAAAAAGAGGAAGAAAGTGAAGAACAATATGTCAAGCTAATGACACTAAAAGAGCGCTTGTTGGGAGGCAACCCAACCTTAGGTAACATTTCATTTCTCTGCTTGGTTTATTCTCTTTCCTTGCCTTGTTTAAATTTCAATAAATTGGCATATGATCACATTCTAAGTTTGGTGTTGCCCTGCAACAAATTGTTTTCAATTCCTTTGGATGATTGCATCAATTCTACATGAAAGTGTCACATTAAGATTCTAAGTTTGGTGTGCCACTTATTTTTCTATGCAACTCATCCAGCAACATCACTTGTCTGCATAATCATATTGCCTTTGCATTGTTATTTTTCTTTTGTTTTGACATTTCATTTGCATTCTCTTTGTTTTAGTCACCTTTTTATTTTTAAGTTTTCTTTTATCAACTGTTTTTGTTAATATAGCATCAAGAGATCCTCATTCATGACAGATTTTTGGCTTGATGATTGTATTCAACAAATAACAGTTTCTTTTGTTTAGTTTTATTTCAAATAAAATTGACATATGGTTGCATTCTAAGTTTGGTGTTGCTATGCAACAAAATTTGGTTCTAATTCTTACTAGATACTTGCATTAATTTCAAGTGAAAGTGTCACACTAAGTTTGGTGTGCCACTTATCTTTTATGCAATGTATTGTGCTCACCTTCTTATGTTTGCAATCAAAATGTCTTTGTCTTTGATGCCTTGATTGTTATCTTTCATTTTGCTTGCTTAAAACACATGTGCTACTAACATTTCATTGCGTAAGACATTCATGATCCATCTTAGCCCCATAGCCATTGTTCTAATTGTTGCTTGAGGATGAGCAAGCATTCTGAGTTGGTATGGGAAGGAGAAGAATGGGAGGACAATGACAACAATAGAGAAGATGAATTGCAAGGTTGTAAAGTTCCTTTTCCTCTCATTTATTTCCAGCACTTTAAATTGCATGATTGTCTTTATATTTTCTATATGCATGTGTGGTATGACTAAGCATAGCTTGAATTTGATTTACAACATGGTGCTGTACCATTATGACTACCAACTTGAGTTTTGTGAGTTCAAAAGCAGTAAAGCATCATGATCATAAACAAACAAGGAATTAAAGAAGAATTTAGCATGTGCATACAAGTATTGGAAAGCTAGTATGATTGATTGTTACTCAATTGCATTGGATTTTATTTAATTGAAGTTTTTCATCTAGTACATTTTGTGAAATCTTTTGAAATCATGAAAACCTTGAAGAAGCAAATACAATTAAAGCAAGAAAAGAAAAAGGGAAAGAATGAGAAAGCTGAAGGCTCTGAGTACCAATGGCAATTTATTTGCTAAGTGCTTGTGGTGTTTATGTATCAAGCCAAATGCTTGAAAACAAAACACTTAGAAGTCCAGGCTAGGCTCAAGTGCAAAAGCACTCCCTCAAAGCTCAAGGCTCTGAGCATCAATGATTAGAGAATCAAAAAAAAAATTGATGAGCTTAATGAAGTCCTCTAATTAAATGCTTGTGGTGCTTATGTATCAAGTGGTAATACTTGAAAACAAAGCATTTAGAAGTCGTAGCTTTGTTATCAACTCATGGGGAAAAGCACCCAAAAGGAGAAGCTAATAAAAAAAAATCAAAAGCTTGTTTCAAGGAAGAATTATAAGAAAAAGATTTCATAAATTGAGCTAGATAGAAGCATCAATCATTTACATTTCTTTTGTAATTGAAGCATGCATAGAAAACTAGCTTACCATGAACATTGAGTTGCTATTCTTCTTACCTTGGGTTGTCAATCTTTATTGCATGATTCTTTTCTTGCTTGGGGACAAGCAAGGTTTAAGTTTGGTGTTGTGATGACATGTCATCATATACCTATTTTTCTATGCTTTTTCATACAAGAAATTGATGATTTGTGCTTAAATATTGAATGCTTTTGTGCTTAAATGATATGTTTTCTTGATCTTTTAATTTTATAAATCTTGTAGGAAATAAGAAGAAAAAGAAGCAAAGAAGCACAAAATAAGCCAAAAAGGAGAAAAAAAGAGTTTTGGGGTACACTTTGAAGTTGGGATACACTTTGGAGCCTTAGGCCACGCTTTTAAAAATGTGGCCCATGACCAAATCAAAGAAGAAAGCAACCAGCACGCACACTGCTCTGCCCTTGCCAAGAGCAGGGCAATATCGTGATGCAAAGTGAGGTTGGAAGCAAATTTTCGCTAAGTTAAAATCTGGGCGCTCACAACATGACCATGCCTACTTCAAAGGGCTATAACTTGAGCTACGAATGTCCGATTGATGTGCTTCCAGTTGCGTTGGAAAGCTGACATTCAGAGCTTTCCAACGATATATAGCAATCCATATTTGGCGCACAATTGAGGCATTAGGAAAAGGCATCTTTAAGGGCAAAAAATAAGCGAAAATAAACCAAAGTGCTTCCACCAAGGTTCGAAGCTGGAGCCTCACTCCAAAGCAATGTAGCGCTCATTATTCTGCTCTGCCCTCTTGGAGAGCAGGGCAATGTCGTGCTTCTCTTCATGAAAAATCAAGGAAAATTGCTCCCCCAAATGCTTTCACCAAGTTTCGAACCAAGGATCTCTAGGAAGCCAAGCCTTATGCGTGAATTAGGTGCCAAGAAGAAAAAGCCAAGCAATGCACTCCATGGGATTCGAACTTGGCACTCCCCTTGGAAAGCTCTGCCCTGCCCTTGTGGAGGGCAGAGCAACATTCCTTGGTGTATGGCGCACAATTTGGCACGGTCAAGGGGCTTGGTGGGTACAACACACACGAGCAGGATCCCCACACAAGGCTTCACTGCTCTGCTCTCCACAAGAGCAGAGCAGCCTCCTGGGAGCATCATGGGCCAAAATTCAACCAAAATCTCATTTAAATTCAATTCCTCTCCAAATTGAATCAAGGCCAACTAAACCCATTTCTCTTCAAATCCAAAGCAAGCAAAGCCCACATCATCACTCAAAGGCACAAGAACAAGCTAGATTAGGAATTTCATTTTGTGAATTTATTTTTAATTTTAATTTCATTTTATTTTCATTTTATAAAAAGCCTATATAAAGGCATCACTCTCATTTCATAGAGGAGCTCGATTAGAAAGAGGCTAGCTCCACTAGGGAGCATTAGGATTTGAGAGTTCTCTCTCTTAGTTTTCATTTCTGTTTGAATTTTGGATCAAGAATTGAAGGAATTCTGTTTCACTTGATCTGAAATCTCTTGTTCTTCTTCTGCATAATTTCAGAAAATTGAGAATTGACTCTGAGTTTTCATTTGTTTCTTTCATCTTCTTTTTCTTCTGCAAATTGTTCTCTGAATTGATCAAGGAAGGGCTTGAGATCTAGACTTGTTCTCTAGTCTCATTGATTCCCTGAGATCTTGAATTTCTTTTCTGAATTTCACAATTGAGTAGAATTTTGTTTCTGTCTTGATCAAGTGAGCAATTGAGCTCTTGGCTTTTCTTCTGTTTTTACTGTTCCATTGGCTTTCAATTTACTTTCAAGCAATTTAATTCTTCTGCACTTGTTCTTCATTTTACATTTCTGTTCATGATCCCAATTTACTTTCCTGCAAGTTAAGCTTTCTGCAAGAGTTCTGAGTTTTGATCTATTGCTCTCTTTAATTTCCAGCACCCAACCCCCTTTACTTTTTCTGCAATTTACTTTTCTTGCAATTTAAGTTTCAGCTCTTTTACTTTCTTGCTCTTTAAGTTTCCTACCATTTACATTCTGCAACTTTAAATTCACTGCTATTTACTTTCTGTTGGCTACAATTTCACCCAATCACTTAATGTTAGCTTGACTAAACTAATCATCCACTAAAGTTGCTTGATCCATCAATCCCTGTGGGATCGACCTCACTCTAAGTGAGTTATTACTACTTGATGCGACCCAGTACACTTGCCGGTTGGATTTGTGTGTTGGAAATTTGTTTTTCCACAAAAACACCATCAGTCTGGCCAACCCTATAAAAGAGGATTATTATAACTTCGAAGAGCCCGACATGAGAAAGCCGGACTCCTACAAAGATAAGTTACAGAAGATAATCCCTGAAATAGACCCAAACAAGGTCAAAAAAAGAGGATTATCAAGTAACTCGACAAGGCCCAACATGACAAAGTCGGCCCAGAAAGATAAGTTACAAAAGATAATCCCTTAAAGAGTCCTAAAAAGGTCCAAAAAAGAGGATTATCAAGTAACTCGACAGGGCCCGACGTGACAAAGTCGACCTAGAAAGATAAGTTATAAAAGATAATCCCTGAAAGAGACCTAAAAAGGTCTCTTAAAAGGAGGATTATCAAGTAACTCGACAGGGCCCGACATGATGAAGTCGGCCCAAGATACAAAGTTACAGAAGGAGATCCCTAAAGAGACCTGAACCAGGTCCAAGAAAGAGGATTACTGGTGGACGAAATTGTGATCACTATGTTCTTCTATCTTTTGAGCTTTAGTATGAATATACCCTTAGGGCACTGTTTATTTTCTTAACTTGAATTCATAACTCCGTTCAACTAACCAGCAAGTGTACTGGGTCGTCCAAGTAATAACCTTACGTGAGTAAGGGTCGAATCCACAGAGATTGTTGGTATGAAGCAAGCTATGGTCACCTTGTAGATCTCAGTTAGGCGGATTAAACATGATACTTAATTAGATTCAAATAATAAAATAGATAAAATAAAAGGGATAGAAATACTTTATGCAGATTCATTGGTGGGAATTTCAGATAAGCGGAATGGAGATGCTGTAGAGCTCTCGGACGCCTGCCTTCCTACTGCTTCCACTCAATCCTTCTTACTCCTTTCCATGGCAAGCTTTGTATAGGGCATCACCGTTGTCAGTGGCTACATCCCATCCTCGCAGTGAAAGCTAATGCTCACGCACTCTGTCACAGTACGGCCAATCACCGGTCGGTTCCCTCCCCTACTGGAATAGAATCCCTCTTTTGCGTCTGTCACTAACGCCCAGCAGGTTACAGGTTTGAAGCTCGTCACAGTCATCCAATCCTAGAATCCTACTCGGAATACCATAGACAAGGTTTAGACTTTCCGGATCCTCATGAATGCCGCCATCTATCTAACTTATACCACGAAGATTCTGTTGGGGAATCTAAGAGATACACATTCAAGCCTTGTTGCATGTAGAACGGAAGTGGTTGTCAATCACGTGTGTTCATAAGTGAGAATAATAATGAGGGTTATCTAACTCATCATCATTCATCCTGTTCTTAGGTACGAATGAATATCTTGGAATAAGAATAAGATAGAGAATTGAATAAGAGAAAATAGAACTTCATTAATCTTTGAGGTACAGCAGAGCTCCACACCCTTAATCTATGGTGTGCAGAAACTCCACCGTTGAAAATACATAAGTGAAAGAGGTCCAGGCATGGCCGAGAGGCCAGCCCCCTAAAACGTGATCACTAGATCAAAAACACAATCCAGGATGTCTAATACAATAGATAGATGTCCTATATATACTAGACTAGCTACTAGGGTTTACATGAGTAAGTAATTGATGCATAAATTCACTTCCGGGGCCCACTTGGTGTGTGCTTGGGCTGAGCTTGATCAATACACGAGCTAAGGTTTCTCTTGGAGTTGAATTTCGAGTTATGATGTGTTTTGGGCGTTCAACTCCGGATAATGACGTTTTTCTGGCGTTTAACTCCAGACAGCAGCGTGTACTTGGCGTTCAACGCCAAGTTACGTCGTCATTCTTCGAATAAAGTATGGACTATTATATATTGCTGGAAAGCCCTGGATGTCTACTTTCCAACGCCGTTGTGAGCGCGCCAATTGGAGTTCTGTAGCTCCAGAAAATCCATTTCGAGTGCAGGGAGGTCAGAATCCAACAGCATCAGCAGTCCTTTAGTCAGCCTTTTTCAGAGTTTTGCTCAAATCCCTCAATTTCAGTCAGAATTTACCTGAAATCACAGAAAAACACACAAACTCATAGTAAAGTCCAGAAATGTGAATTTAACATAAAAACTAATGAAAACATCCCTAAAAGTAGCTTAATCATCCTAAAAACTATATAAAAACAATGCCAAAAAGCGTATAAATTATCCGCTCATCACAACACCAAACTTAAATTGTTGCTTGTCCCCAAGCAACTGAAAATAAAATAGGATAAAAAGAAGAGAATATACTATAAAGTCCAAAATATCAATGAATATTAATTTAATTACATGAGCGGGACTTGTAGCTTTTTGCTTCTGAACAGTTTTGGCATCTCACTTTTTCCTTTGTAGTTTAGAGGTATTGGCGTCTCTGGGGGAACTTAGAATTTGGGATAGTGTTATTGACTTTCTTAGTTAAGCATGTTGATTCTTGAACACAGCTACTTATGAGTCTTGGCTGTGGCCCTAAGCACTTTGTCTTCCAGTATTACCACCGGATACACAAATGCCACAGACACATAACTGGGTGAACCTTTTCAGATTGTGACTTAGCTTTGCTAAAGTCCCCAGTTAGTGGTGTCCAGAGCTCTTAAGCACACTCTTTAGCTTTAGATCACGACTTTAACCATTCAGTCTCAAGCTTTTCACTTGGACCTTCATGACACAAGCACATGGTTAGGGACAGCTTGATTTAGCCGCTTAGGCCTGGATTTATTTTCCTTGGGCCCTCCTATCCAGTGATGCTCAAAGCCTTGGATCCTTGCTTTAAAATTTTCGCCATTTTTTTTTTAATTTTTTTTTATTTTTTTTTATTTTTTTTTTTGCTGCTTTTTCTTGCTTCAAGAATCAATTTTCATGATGTTTTTCAGATCATCAATAACATTTCTCTTTGTTCATCATTCTTTCAAGAACCAACAATTTTAAACACTCATAAACAACAAGATCAAAAGACATATGCACTGTTCATTCATTCATTCAGAAAACAAAAGCATTGTCACCACATCACTATAATTAAACTAAATTCAATAATAATTTCGAAAATTATGTATTTCTTGTTCTTTTGAATTAAAACATTTTTCTTTTAAGAGAGGTGAAGGATTAATGGAATTTATTTATAGCTTTAAGGCATGGTTACATACTAATGATCATGAAATAAAGACACAAAACATAGATAAACACAATAATTAAAAACCGAAAACAGAAAGAAATAAAGAACAAGGAATGAATCCACCTCTAGTGGCGTCTTCTTCTTGAAGGACCAATGATGTTCTTCAACTCTTCTATATCCCTTCCTTGCCTTTGTTGCTCCTCCCTCATTGCTCTTTGATCTTCTCTTATTTCTTGGAGAGTGAGGGCGTGTTCATGGTGTTCCACCCTTAGTTGTTCCACATTATGGCTCAAATCTTCCAAGGAGGTATTAAGTTGCTCCCAATAGTTGTTGGGAGGAAAGTGCATTTGTTGATGGTGAACTTCCTCTTGTTCTCCTTAAGGGCCGTGAGGAACTTCCCTTGTTTGCTCCATCTTTTTCTTGGTGATGGGCTTGTCTTCTTCAATGGAGACATCTCCATCTATGATAACTCCAGCTGAATAACATAGATGGCATATGAGGTGAGGGAAGGCTAGCCGTGCCATGTATGAAGGCTTGTCAGCTATTTTGTAGAGTTCATTGGATATGACTTCATGAACCTCTACTTCCTCTCCAATCATGATGCTATGAATCATGATGGCCCGATCCACAGTAACTTCAGATCGGTTGCTTGTAGGGATGATGGATCTTTGGATGAACTCCAACCATCCTCTAGCTACAGGCTTGAGGTCCAGTCTTCTTAGTTGGACCGGTTTGCCTTTGGAGTCTACTCTCCATTGGGCGCCTTCCACACAAATGTCCATTAGGACTTGGTCCAACCTTTGATCAAAGTTGACCCTTCTAGTGTAGGGGTGTTCATCACCTTGCATCATAGGTAAATGAAACGCCAACCTCACATTTTCCGGACTAAAATCCAAGTATTTCCCCCTAACCATTGTGAGATAATTCTTTGGATTCGGGTTCATACTTTGATCATGGTTCCTAGTGATCCATGCATTAGCATAGAACTCTTGAACCATCAATGTTCTGACTTGTTGTATGGGGTTGGCTATGACTTCCCAACCTCTTCTTTGAACTTCATGTCGGATTTCCGGATACTCATTCTTCTTGAGTTTGAAAGGGACCTCATGGATCACTTTCTTCTTTGCCATAACATCATAAAAGTGGTCTTGATGGCTCTTGGAGATGAATCTCTCCCTCTCCCATGACTCGGAAGTGGAAGCTTTTGCCTTTCCTTTTCCTTTTCTTGAGGAAACTCCGGTCTTGGGTGCCATTGATGGTGAATGAAAAATAAAAAGCTTAGGCTTTTTTCACACCAAACTTAAAATTTGCTCGTCCTCGAGCAAAAAAGAAAAGAAGAGTAGAAGAAGAAGAGAATATTGGAAGAGAGGGAGAAGAGTGGGTTCGACTATATGAGAGAAGAAGGTGGTTGTGTTGTGGGAAAATGATGAGGAATGGAAGGGTATTTATAGGGAGGGGGAGGGTATAGGTTCGGCCAATTTGGGTGGGAATGGGTGGAAAATTGAATTTGAAAGTAGTGGGGGTAGGTGGGGTGTATGGGGAAGAGGAGGTTGATGTGAATGGTGAATGGGGTAATTGGGAAGAGGAATTGATGTGATAGGTGAAGGTTTTTGGGAAGTGTGACATTGAAAATGAGATTTGGATTAGAAGAGTGTGATTAGGATTAAAAGAAAGGGTAGGTGAGGATCCTGTGGGGTCCACAAATCCTGAGGTGAGGATCCTGTGGGGTCCACAGATCCTGAGGTGAAAACAAATACCATTCCTTCACCATATAGGCATGTAACATGCCTTCATGCATCATTCTGGCATTCAAACGCCCCTTTGTGCATGTTCTGGGCGTTAAACGCCCATGTAATGCATGTTTCTGGCGTTGAACGCCAGTTTCATGCTTGTTTCTGGCGTTCAGCGCCAGATTGTCCTCTGTGTGCGCATCCTGGCGTTTAACGCCAGGTTGTTGCTTGTTTTGGGCGTTCAGCACCAGAATGGTGCTCTGTTCTGGCGTTGAACGCCAGATAGATGCACCTTACTGGCGTTGAACGCCAGCCTGCGCTGCCTCCAGGGTGAAAAATTTTTTTCTTCTGTTTTTGACTCTGTTTTAAATTTTTTTTTTTTTTGATTTTTTCGTGACTCCTCATGATCATGTACCTAATAAAACACAAAAATAACAAAGAAACAAAATAAAATAAAATTAGATAAACAAAATTGGGTTGCCTCCCAACAAGCGCTTCTTTAATGTCAATAGCTTGACAGTGGCTCTCATGGAGCCACAAGATGATCAGGTCAACTTAAGTGTGGTATTCCCAACACCAAACTTAGAGTTTGGATATGGGGTTTGAACACCAAACTTAGAGTTTGGTTGTGGCCTCACAACACCAAACTTAGAGTTTGACTGTGGAGGCTCTTCTTGACTCTGAACTGAGAGAAGCTCTTCAAGCTTACTCTCTTTTGTCACAGAGGGATGGCCATGTGCCTTAAACACAAGGTAGTCCCCATTCAATTGAAGGACTAACTCACCTCTGTTGACATCTATCACAGCTCCTGCTGTGGCTAGGAAAGGTCTTCCTAGGATGATGCATTCATCATCTTCCTTCCTAGTGTCTAGGATTATGAAATCAGTAGGGATGTAAAGGCCTTCAACCCTTACTAGCACGTCCTCTACTATTCCATAAGCTTGTCTCACTGACTTGTCTGCCAGTTGTAATGAGAACAAGGCAGGTTGTACCTCAATGATCCCCAGCTTCTCCATTACAGAGAGTGGCATAAGGTTTATCCCAGATCCCAGATCACATAGAGCTTTTTCAAAGCTCATGGTGCCTATGGTACAAGGTATTGAGATCTTGCCAGGATCTTGCTTCTTTTGAGGTAGGGTTCTCTGAATCCAAGTTTCTAGTTCACTAATGAGTAAGGGAGGTTCACTTTCCCAAGTCTCATTACCAAACAGCTTAGCATTCAGTTTCATGATAGCTCCTAAATATAGAGCAGCTTGCACTCCAGTCACATCTTCGTCCTCTTCAGAGGAAGAATAGTCTTCAGAGCTCATGAATGGCAGAAGGAGGTTCATTGGAATCTCTATGTTCTCTGTATGAGCCTCAGATTCCTTTGGATCCTCAATAGGAAACTCCTTCTTGCTTGAGGGACGTCCCAGGAGGTCTTTCTCCTTAGGATTTTCGTCCTCCTCCTCCCTAGTGCATTCGGCCACTTTGATTAAATCAATGGCTTTGCACTCTCCTTTTGGATTTTCTTCTGTATTGCTTGGGAGAATACTGGGAGGAGTTTCAATAACTTTCTTACTCAGCTGGCCCACTTGTGCCTCCAAATTTCTAATGGAGGATCTGGTTTCATTCATGAAACTGAAAGTGGCCTTTGACAGATCAGAGACTATATTGGCTAAATTAGAATTATTTTGTTCAGAGTTCTCTGTCTGTTGCTGAGAAGATGATGGATATGGCTTACTATTATTCAGCCTTGTACGTCCACCATTGTTAAAACCTTGTTGAGGTTTTTGTTGATCCTTCCATGAGAAATTTGGATGATTTCTCCATGATGAGTTATAGGTGTTTCCATAAGGTTCACCTAAGTAATTAACCTCTGCCATGGCAGGGTTTTCAGGATCATAAGCTTCTTCAGAAGCTGCCTCTCTATTACTGTTGGATGCATGTTGCAATCCATTCAGATTTTGATAGATCATGTTGACCTGTTGTGTCAACACTTTGTTCTGAGCCAGTATGGCATTCAGAGCATCAATTTCAAGAACTCCTTTCTTCTGAGGTACCCCATTATTCACGGAATTCCTCTCAGAAGTATACATGAACTGGTTGTTTGCAACCATGTCAATGAGTTCTTGAGCCTCTCCAGGCGTTTTCTTCAGGTGAATAGATCCACCTGCAGAATGGTCCAATGACATTTTCGAAAATTCAGAGAGACCATAATAGAATATATCTAATATGGTCCATTCTGAAAACATGTCAGATGGACATCTTTTAGTCAGCTGCTTGTATCTTTCCCAAGCTTCATAGAGGGATTCACCATCTTTTTGTTTGAAGGTTTGAACATCCACTCTCAGCTTGCTCAGCTTTTGAGGAGGAAAGAACTTATCTAAGAATGCAGTGACAAGCTTATCCCATGAGTCCAGGCTATCCTTGGGTTGAGAATCCAACCATACTCTAGCTCTGTCTCTGACAGCAAAAGGGAAAAGCATGAGTCTGTAGACTTCAGGATCAACTCCATTCGTCTTTACAGTCTCACAGATCTGCAAGAATTCAGTTAAAAACTGATAGGGATCTTCAGATGGAAGTCCATAAAACTTGCAGTTTTGTTGCATTAAAGCAACTAGTTGAGGCTTAAGCTCAAAGTTATTGGCTCCAATGGCAGGAATGGAGATGCTTCTTCCATCAAACTTGGATGTTGGCTTTGTGAAGTCACCAAGCACTCTCCTTGCATTATTATTATTATTTTCGGCTGCCATGTCCTTCTCCTGTTCGAAAATTTCTGAAAGGTTGTTTCTCTTAAAGATGTTTTTGGATTGTTGTAATTTAGCTTCTCTTAATCTTCTCTTCAGAGTCCTTTCAGGTTCTGGATCAATTTCAACAAGAGTGCCTTTATCCTTGTTCCAGCTCATATGAAAAAGAAGAAAACAAGAAAAGAAAAAGGAATCCTCTATGTCACAGTATAGAGCTTCCTTTAAGTTAGTAGAAAAAGAAGGGGGTAGAAGGATGAAGAATGGATTCGGTTTTATGGATGAAGAGAAGTGAAGAGAAGTGTTAGTAATTAAATAATTAAATAGAAGAAGAACAGAGAAGAGGAATTTCGAAAATAATTTTGAAAAAGAGTTAGTGATTTTCGAAAATTAGAGATAAATTGTAATTAAAATTAAAACAGGGAACAATCACTTAATTAAAAAGAATTTTTGAAAAAGAGAGGGATATTTTCGAAAATAGAAGAGGGAAAATTAGTTAGGTGGTTTTGAAAAAGATAAGAAACAAACAAAAAGTTAGTTAGTTGATTGAAAAAGATTTGAAATCAAAATTGAAAAAGATAAGAAGATAGCAAATTAGATAAGATATTTTGAAATCAAATTTTGAAAAATATAAAATTTTTGAAAAAGATAAAATAAAAGATAAAAAGATTTAATTCAAAACTTTTGAAATTACTTACTTCACTAACAAGAAACTACAAGATAAGATTCTAGAATTTAAAGATTGAACCTTTCTTAACAAGAAAGTAACAAACTTCAAATTTTTGAACCAATCACATTAATTATTAGTGAATTTTCGAAAATTACATATAAAGATAAGGAAAAGATTTTGAAAATAATTTGAAAAAGATTTTTGAAATTTTCGAAAAATAAAAAAAAAATTGAAAAAGATATGATTTTTGAAAAAGATTTTGAAAAAATAAGATTTTTAAAATTTTGAAATTTTGACTTGACTTGTAAGAAACAACTAATTTTGAAAATTTTTGACCAAGTCAATCCCAAAATTTCGAAATTTTGGAGGGAATTAAGGAAAAGATATTTTTGATTTTTTTAAATTTTTAAAGAAAAACACAAAAATGACCCAAAACATGAAAATTTTGGATCAAGACACAAGATGCATGCAAGAATGCTATGAATGTCAAGATGAACACCAAGAACACTATGAAGATCATGATGAACATCAAGAACATAATTTTGAAAAAATTTTGATGCAAAGGAAACATGCAAGACACCAAACTTAGAAATTTTTAATGCATGAAAAATATGAATGCAAAAATGCACATGAAAAACAAGAAAAGACACAAAACAAGAAATCATCAAGATCAAACAAGAAGACTTGTCAAGAACAACTTGAAGATCATGAAGAACACTATGAATGCATGAAATTTTCGAAAAAAAATGCAAGAAAAATTTTTAAAGCATGCAATTGACACCAAACTTAAAAATTGACTCAAGACTCAAACAAGAAACACAAAATATTTTTGGATTTTATGATTTTCTAATTTTTTTTTGGATTTTTATTAATTTTTTCGAAAATAAAGTTTAGAAAAACGAAAAATAAAAGAAAAATTTTGAAAAAGATTTTTGAAAAGAAAATTACCTAATCTGAGCAACAAGATGAACCGTCAGTTGTCCATACTCGAACAATCCCCGGCAACGGCGCCAAAAACTTGGTGGACGAAATTGTGATCACTATGTTCTTCTATCTTTTGAGCTTTAGTATGAATATACCCTTAGGGCACTGTTTATTTTCTTAACTTGAATTCACAACTCCGTTCAACTAACCAGCAAGTGTACTGGGTCGTCCAAGTAATAACCTTACGTGAGTAAGGGTCGAATCCACAGAGATTGTTGGTATGAAGCAAGCTATGGTCACCTTGTAGATCTCAGTTAGGCGGATTAAACATGATACTTAATTAGATTCAAATAATAAAATAGATAAAATAAAAGGGATAGAAATACTTTATGCAGATTCATTGGTGGGAATTTCAGATAAGCGGAATGGAGATGCTGTAGAGCTCTCGGACGCCTGCCTTCCTACTGCTTCCACTCAATCCTTCTTACTCCTTTCCATGGCAAGCTTTGTATAGGGCATCACCGTTGTCAGTGGCTACATCCCATCCTCGCAGTGAAAGCTAATGCTCACGCACTCTGTCACAGTACGGCCAATCACCGGTCGGTTCCCTCCCCTACTGGAATAGAATCCCTCTTTTGCGTCTGTCACTAACGCCCAGCAGGTTACAGGTTTGAAGCTCGTCACAGTCATCCAATCCTAGAATCCTACTCGGAATACCATAGACAAGGTTTAGACTTTCCGGATCCTCATGAATGCCGCCATCTATCTAACTTATACCACGAAGATTCTGTTGGGGAATCTAAGAGATACACATTCAAGCCTTGTTGCATGTAGAACGGAAGTGGTTGTCAATCACGTGTGTTCATAAGTGAGAATAATAATGAGGGTTATCTAACTCATCATCATTCATCCAGTTCTTAGGTACGAATGAATATCTTGGAATAAGAATAAGATAGAGAATTGAATAAGAGAAAATAGAACTTCATTAATCTTTGAGGTACAGCAGAGCTCCACACCCTTAATCTATGGTGTGCAGAAACTCCACCGTTGAAAATACATAAGTGAAAGAGGTCCAGGCATGGCCGAGAGGCCAGCCCCCTAAAACGTGATCACTAGATCAAAAACACAATCCAGGATGTCTAATACAATAGATAGATGTCCTATATATACTAGACTAGCTACTAGGGTTTACATGAGTAAGTAATTGATGCATAAATTCACTTCCGGGGCCCACTTGGTGTGTGCTTGGGCTGAGCTTGATCAATACACGAGCTAAGGTTTCTCTTGGAGTTGAATTTCGAGTTATGATGTGTTTTGGGCGTTCAACTCCGGATAATGACGTTTTTCTGGCGTTTAACTCCAGACAGCAGCGTGTACTTGGCGTTCAACGCCAAGTTACGTCGTCATTCTTCGAATAAAGTATGGACTATTATATATTGCTGGAAAGCCCTGGATGTCTACTTTCCAACGCCGTTGTGAGCGCGCCAATTGGAGTTCTGTAGCTCCAGAAAATCTATTTCGAGTGCAGGGAGGTCAGAATCCAACAGCATCAGCAGTCCTTTAGTCAGCCTTTTTCAGAGTTTTGCTCAAATCCCTCAATTTCAGTCAGAATTTACCTGAAATCACAGAAAAACACACAAACTCATAGTAAAGTCCAGAAATGTGAATTTAACATAAAAACTAATGAAAACATCCCTAAAAGTAGCTTAATCATCCTAAAAACTATATAAAAATAATGCCAAAAAGCGTATAAATTATCCGCTCATCAATTACCAAGTAACTCGACAGGATCCAACGTGATAAAGTCGGCCCAAGATGTAAAGCCACAGAAGGTAATCCTTGAAAGAGACCTAAAAAAGTCCAAGAAAGAGGATTACCAAGCAAACTCGACAAAGCCCGACATAACGAAGTCGGTCCAAGATACAAAGCTACAAAGGTAATCCCTGAAAGAGACCTGAACAAAGTCCAAGAAAGAGGATTACCAAGTAATTTGATAGGAACCAACATGATAAAGCTACCCTTGGAAGAGACCTTAAGTAAAGTCCAAAAAGGAGGGCTACAAACGAACAAAAACCAAGTTGAAAAATCGGCAATCTCGGTATTGCGACTCTAAGTGAAAAATAGTAGTTTAAGATTGATGAGAGCAGCGACATGCCAAAGAATCAAGCTGATCATGTCAGACAAAAACCTACAAAGGTGCCAAGATGAGTGCAAAGTAGACAGGATATAAAAACTACTAAGTCATGATAATAGCAAGCTTCAGAGGCCACCAAAATTAGCCCAGGAAGCTCGAAAGCTACTTTGTTTTTCAAAACAAAGTTGCTAAACAAAGCAACAGAAGTATCAACAGTCAACAAAACACCATTTACAAAATAAAAGAGTTCAAAGCCCACAGGCCGGGCTATACACAAATACATCAAGAATAATCAAAGAGAGTCCAAAGGTTTCCCAGTAGCAGCATCCCGGGGTGAAGGAGGATGAGTCTGAAGAGGCACTGCATCTACCATCCCATCATTCCAGTTCAGGATCTGGACATCAGGATCGGACTCAGGCTGAAAGACTTCAGCTGCCTGAGAAGAAGAGGGCAGCACAACGGAGACTTTGGTAGAAGGAACAGGAGGAGGCTCAACATCATCATCATCAGGGTCCTCGGGAACGATTTTGCCATCCTTCACAACATTATCCAAGCTAAACAAGGCAATGTCAGCCTCCGGGGCAATAACCCGAACCTGTTCCTTCAGGTTCTCATAAGCAGCAGTTACGCTGCCCACAAGATGACCCTGGAGCTCGGAATAATCAAC
Organism: Arachis stenosperma; assembly: GCF_014773155.1. Taxonomy (NCBI): domain Eukaryota; kingdom Viridiplantae; phylum Streptophyta; class Magnoliopsida; order Fabales; family Fabaceae; genus Arachis; species Arachis stenosperma. Next base: position 79,591,639 of record NC_080386.1, on the reverse strand, counting down.
CCGGACCGATTCTAGCTCCTCCCGAAGATGCATCACTTCTTGGTAGGACGTGACATAGCTTTCTTTTGTGCTTCAAAGCCACATCCGCAGCCAATCGCACAGAGGCCTCCAGAGCAAGAGAACTGGCCTTCTCCCCCTCCAGCTCCTTCTTCAGTTTAGTCACCTCCGCTTCAAACTCCTCCTTGAGACCCTTCATCCGATCAAATTCTTGCTTAGCTTCCTCCATAAAAGCTTTGGTAGCATGCTGACGAATGGATTTTTGCCGGTATAGAAATTATTAAGTGGTCAATCGTAGTATAGTCTAAACCGACGCAAAATCCATCATCAAACAAATCTACAATCTATAATCGAGAGTATTAGTCCCGAGTCGTTCTTCCCTAGGAATGCTTCAAGGATGCATGTATTGGTTAAGTGGTCTTTTTGTGGTTTGAAGAGTGTGGCATAAAAGTGTGAATAAAAGAAAACAACAATCAATCAATATTAAAAGCCTTGGCCAAGGTTGAACATTGGAAGTCCCATCACTATAGCTTCCTTCAATTGTGATAACAAAGGAGTGTTGCATCACTTAGTTTGGCTTCGCTATAGCTTCCTTGTAACTCATACTCATCATCTTAATCCCATCGAGTTTGGCTTCGCTCGGCTTTTGAAACTCAAAGTTTGAGTTTCCGTCCTTTATGCGCCTTGTTTCCCATTGTCCACCAACATCTAATCCGTTCTTACTCTCTAGCCCACAAAGGGTTCTAAGTTGACCGTCCGTTTCTAACAATGCATATTGATATGGGCCAAGAAAATTAAAGGATGAGATGATTACCCACTCAATTTGTGATTAGGACGGCGACTTAGCAAGGAAGATATCCAATGGTCTTGACATTGTAGGTTCCACTTCCTTTGGCTCCTCCATGATGATTTCCATCTTTTGATAACTCCTTTCAAATTCTTCTTGTTTGCTGATGAGCGGATAATTTGTATGCTTTTTGGCATTGTTTTTAGTATGTTTTTAGTATCTTTTAGTTAGTTTTTAGTATATTTCTATTAGTTTTTAATTAAAATTCACTTTTCTGGACTTTACTATGAGTTTGTGTGTTTTTCTGTGATTTCAGGTATTTTCTGACTGAAATTGAGGGTCCTGAGCAAAAATCTGATCCGGAGACTGAAAAGGACTGCAGATGCTGTTGGATTCTGACCTCCCTGCACTCGAAGTGGATTTTCTGGAGCTACAGAAGCCCAATTGGCGCGCTCTCAACGGCATTGGAAAGTAGACATCCTGGGCTTTCCAGCAATATATAATAGAAATTCCAGCGTTAAACGCCGGAACTGGCATAAAATTTGGAGTTAAACGCCCAAACTGGCATGAAAGCTGGCGTTTAACTCCAGAAAAGGTCTCTACACGAAATTCCTTCATTGCTCAGCCCAAGCACACACCAAGTGGGCCCGGAAGTGGATTTTTCTGTCATTTACTCATTTCTGTAAACCTTAGGACACTAGTTTACTACTTATAGGATCTTTTGACATTGTATCCGTACCTTATGACCTCATAACATTTTGTACACGTTTCTTCCACAGTATGAGCCTCTAAACCCCATGGTTGGGGGTGAGGAGCTCTGCTGTGTCTTGATGGATTAATGCAATTACTACTGTTTCTTATTCAATCATGCTTGCTTCCATTCTAAGATAACACTTGTTCTTAATCCGGATGAATGTGATGATCCGTGACAATCATCATCATTCTCAACTATGAACACGTGCCTGACAACCACCTCTGTTCTATCTTAGATTGAGTAGTTATCTCTTGGGTTCTTTAATCGGAATCTTCGTGGTATAGGCAGGACCTGATGGCAGCATTCAAGAGAATCCGGAAGGTCTAAACCTTGTCTGTGGTATTCTGAGTAGGATTCAATGATTGAATGACTGTGACGTGCTTCAAACCTGTAACCTACTGGGCGTTAGTGACAGACGCAAAAGAGGGATTCTATTCCGGTAGGGGAGGGAACAAAACCGGTGATTGGCAGTACTGTGACAGAGTGCGTGCATTAGCTTTCACTGCGAGGATGGGAGGTAGCCATTGACAACGGTGAAACCCTACACGAGCTTGCCATGGAAGGAGACTTGCGTGTTTGATGAAGAAGACAGTAGGAAAGCAGAGATTCAGAAGATGGAGCATCTCCAAAACCCCAACCTATTCTCCATTACTGCAAAACAAGTAACCATTTCATGTTCTTTTGCTTTTCACAATCAATCCTGATAATTTCTGATCTCCTGACTAAGATTTACAAGATAACCATAGCTTGCTTCAAGCCGACAATCTCCGTGGGATCGACCCTTGCTCACGCAAGGTATTACTTGGACGACCCAGTGCACTTGCTGGTTAGTTGTGCGGGATTGCAAAAGTGTTATTGCAATTTCGTGCACCAAGTTTTTGGCGCCGTTGCCGGGGATTGTTCGAGTTTGGACAACTGACGGCTTATCTTGTTGCTTAGATTAGGACTGTTTTATTTTTGTTGGTTTAGAGTCTTTTAGTTGAGTCTAGTTTCATATTCTAAGTTTGGTGTCAATTGCATGCTTTTGTTTTTCTTTTAAATTTTCGTTTTTGCATGTTCTTAATCCCTTTTTGATTCATAAAAATTCTAAGTTTGGTGTCCTCTTTGTGTTTTTCTCTTAAAATTTTCGAAAATTTAGTGTTTGATTTTCTAAAAATTTTAAGTTTGGTGTCTTTTGTGTTTTTCTCTTTCCTCTTTTTAAAAATCAAATCTCTTTCATAAAAATTTTTCAATCATATCTTCTTAATTGCTGTTTTCAAAATCTTTCTTTTTACTAATTGATTCAGTTCTCAAATTGCTTTGATCTCATTTTTCCTTTTGATTTTCGAATTTTTTATTTAAATTTCTTTTTATTTTATTTTTTCGGTTATTTCAAAAAAAAAATAATAATAAACAAAATTTATCTCTTTGCAATTATTATCATTTCCCTTTTGTCCATCATGGACTCAAGTGGAAATAATCAGTCCAAAAGGACTCTGGGGTCATATGCTAACCCCATTACAGCTGCATATGGGAGTAGCATCTGTATACCCCCCATCAAAGCAAGCAGCTTTGAGCTAAATCCTCAACTCATTATCATAGTGCAGCAAAATTGCCAGTATTCCGGTCTTCCACAGGAAGAACCTACTGAGTTTCTGGCACAGTTCTTACAAATTGCTGACACAGTACATGATAAAGAGGTAGATCAGGATGTCTACAGACTATTACTGTTTCCATTTGCTGTAAAAGATCAAGCTAAAAGGTGGTTAAATAACCAACCTACAGCAAGCATAAAGACATGGAAGCAGTTATCAGACAAATTCCTGAATCATTTTTACCCTCCAAAAAGGATGACACAGCTAAGGCTGGACATCCAAGGCTTTAAACAAGAGGATAATGAATCCCTTTATAATGCCTGGGAGAGGTATAGAGGTATGCTAAGAAAATGTCCCTCTGAAATGTTTTCAGAGTGGGTACAGTTAGACATTTTCTACTATGGGCTTACAGAAAAAGCTCAGATGTCTTTAGACCACTCTGCTGGTGGATCTATACACATGAGGAAGACAATTGAAGAAGCTCAAGAGCTTATAGACACTGTTGCTAGAAACCAATATTTGTACTCTAGCAATGAGTTCTCTTCAGAAGAGGAAGTCTTGACAATAGTCACTGACTCTAATCCTCAAGAACAGATAATGGAGCTTAATCAACAACTACTCCTGATGACTGAACAGTTAGCAGAATTTAAAGAGATGCTCCATGAAACTAAAGTTGCTAATAAGAGCATAGAACTACAGTTGAATCAAGCAAAACAGCAAATATCTAAACAAATAACAGAGGAGTGTCAAGCAGTTCAATTGAGGAGTGGAAAGACCTTGAATAACACTGTTCAAAAGAGCAAAAAGCCAAATAAGGAACAAATGACAGAGGACAACCAAACCACTGTTCAAAATCCCTCTGAGGACAGTAAGAGCCCAGAGAGGAATATTGGCGTTCAAACGCCAGAAAGGGAAGGAAAGTTGGCGTTAAACGCCCATTCCTTGCCCAGTTCTGGCGTTCAAACGCTAGAAAAGGGGGAAAAGTTGGCGTTAAACGCCCATTTTCCACCCAATTCTGGCGTCCAAACGCCAAGGGAGGATCAGACACCTGAGAGTGCTGACAGTAATCCCCCTAACAAGGCTTCTTCAACCACTTCTGTAAGGAATAAACCTGCAGCATCTAAGGTTGAAGAATATCAAGCCAAGATGCCTTATCCTCAGAAACTCCGCAAAGCGGAACAGGATAAGCAATTTGCCCGCTTTGCAGACTATTTAAGGACTCTTGAAATAAAGATTCCTTTTGCAGAGGCACTTGAGCAAATACCTTCTTATGCTAAGTTCATGAAAGAGATCTTAAGTCATAAGAAGGACTAGAGAGAAACTGAAAAAGTGTTTCTCACTGAAGAATGCAGTGCAGTCATTCTAAAAAGCTTACCAGAAAAGCTTCAAGATCCTGGAAGCTTTCTGATACCATGCACATTGGAAGGCACTTACACCAAGATAGCCTTATGTGATCTAGGAGCAAGTATCAATTTAATACCTGCATCTACTATCAGAAAGCTTGGGTTGATTGGAGAAGTCAAACCAACCAGGATATGCCTCCAACTTGCTGATGGCTCCATTAAACACCCATCAGGCATAATAGAGGACATGATTGTCAAGGTTGGGCCATTTGCCTTTCCAACTGACTTTGTGGTGTTGGAAATGGAGGAGCATAAAAGTGCAACTCTCATTCTAGGAAGACCTTTCCTAGCAACTGGACGAACTCTCATTGATGTACAAAAGGGGGAAGTAACCTTGAGAGTCAATGAGGATGAGTTCAAGTTGAATGCTGTAAAAGCTATGCAGCATCCAGACACACCAGAGGACTGCATGGACGCTGACATTATTGACTCTCTGGTAGAAGAGATCAATATGGCTGAAAGCCTAGAATCAGAGCTTGAGGACATCTTCAAAGATGCTCAAACTGATCAGGAAGAGCCAGAGGAGGCAAAGGAATTTTCGAAAATTCCTCAGGAGGAGGATAAGCCTCCTAAGCCTGAACTCAAACCACTACCATCATTCCTGAAATATGCATTTCTGGGAGAGGGTGACACTTTTCCAGTGATTATAAGCTCTGCTTTAAATTCACAGGAAGAGGAAGCACTGATTAAGGTGCTAAGGACACACAAGACAGCTCTTGGGTGGTCCATAAGTGATCTTAAGGGCATTAGCCCAGCTAGATGCATGCACAAGATCCTGTTGGAGGATAATGCCAAACCAGTGGTTCAACCACAGAGGAGGCTAAATCCTGCCATGAAGGAGGTGGTGCAGAAAGAGGTCACTAAATTACTAGAGGCTGGGATTATTTATCCTATTTCTGATAGCCCCTGGGTGAGCCCTGTCCAAGTTGTTCCCAAAAAGAGAGGCATGACAGTGGTTCATAATGAAAAAAATGAACTGGTTCCTACAAGAACAGTCACAGGGTGGCGCATGTGTATTGACTACAGAAGGCTCAATACAGCCACCAGAAAGGATCATTTTCCTTTACCATTCATAGACCAAATGCTAGAAAGACTAGCTGGTCATGATTATTACTGCTTTTTGGATGGCTACTCAGGCTACAACCAAATTGCAGTAGATCCTCAAGACCAAGAGAAAACAGCATTCACATGCCTTCTGGCGTGTTTGCCTATAGGAGAATGCCTTTTGGTCTGTGCAATGCACCTGCAACCTTTCAAAGATGCATGCTCTCTATCTTCTCAGATATGGTAGAGAAATTTCTGGAAGTCTTCATGGATGACTTTTCAGTATATGGAGACTCATTCAGCTCCTGTCTTAACCACCTATCACTTGTCCTGAAAAGATGCCAAGAGACTAACCTAGTTTTAAACTGGGAGAAATGTCACTTTATGGTGACTGAAGGAATTGTCCTTGGGCACAAAATTTCAAGCAGGGGAATAGAGGTGGATAAGGCAAAGGTAGAGGTAATTGAAAAATTACCACCACCTGCCAATGTTAAGGCAATCAGAAGCTTTCTGGGGCATGCAGGATTCTACAGAAGGTTTATTAAGGACTTTTCGAAAATTGCTAAACCTCTGAGTAACCTGTTAGCTGCTGACACACCATTTGTGTTTGACACACAGTGTTTGCAGGCATTTGAGACCCTGAAAGCTAAACTGGTCACAGCACCAGTCATCTCTGCACCAGATTGGGCATTACCATTTGAATTAATGTGTGATGCCAGTGATCATGCCATTGGTGCAGTGTTGGGACAGAGGCATAACAAACTTCTGCATGTCATTTATTATGCTAGCCGTGTTCTAAATGATGCACAGAAGAATTACACAACCATAGAAAAAGAGTTGCTTGCAGTGGTCTATGCCATTGACAAGTTTAGATCCTACTTAGTGGGATCAAAGGTGATTGTGTACACTGACCATGCTGCTCTTAAATACTTACTCACAAAGCAGGATTCAAAACCCAGACTTATAAGATGGGTGTTGCTTCTGCAAGAGTTTGATATAGAAATAAGAGACAGAAAAGGGACAGAGAATCAAGTAGCTGATCATCTGTCCAGAATAGAACCAGTAGCTGGGGCGTCCCTCCCTTCTACTGAGATCTCTGAGACTTTCCCAGATGAGCAACTCTTTGCCATCCAGGAAGCTCCATGGTTTGCAGACATTGCAAATTATAAAGCTGTAAGGTTCATACCCAAGGAATACAGCAGTGTGCAAAGAAAGAAATTAATTTCAGATACCAAGTACTACCTTTGGGATGAACCATATCTCTTTAAGAGATGTGCTGACGGAGTGATCCGCAGGTGTGTACCCAGAGAAGAAGCACGAAGGATCCTATGGCACTGCCATGGATCACAGTATGGAGGACATTTTGGAAGTGAGCGAACAGCCACTAAAGTTCTCCAGTGCGGCTTCTACTGGCCTACTCTCTATAAAGATTCCCGAGAGTTTGTGCGTAACTGTGACAGTTGCCAAAGAGCTGGTAACCTGCCTCACGGATATGCCATGCCTCAACAAGGAATATTAGAGATAGAATTGTTTGATGTATGGGGAATTAATTTCATGGGACCATTCCCACCATCATACTCAAACACTTACATTCTGGTGGCAGTGGACTATGTATCTAAGTGGGTAGAAGCAATTGCTACACCCACTAATGATACCAAAACCGTGCTGAAATTTCTCCAGAAAAATATTTTCAGCAGGTTTGGCGTCCCCAGAGTGCTAATCAGTGATGGGGGCACTCATTTCTGCAATAAACAGCTATACTCTGCTATGGTTAGATATGGAATCAGCCATAAAGTGGCAACTCCGTATCATCCACAGACAAATGGGCAAGCTGAAGTCTCTAACAGAGAGCTAAAAAGAATCCTAGAACGGACTGTGATAGCCCGAAGAAAGGATTGGGCAAAGAGCTTGGATGATGCTCTGTGGGCATACAGAACAGCATTCAAGACTCCTATAGGAACCTCTCCATACCAATTGGTGTATGGGAAGGCCTGTCATTTGCCTGTGGAACTGGAACACAAAGCCTACTGGGCAACCAGATTCCTAAACATGGATGCACAGTTAGCTGGTGAGAAAAGACTGCTCCAGCTAAATGAGCTAGAGGAGTTCAGACTCAATGCCTTTGAAAATGCAAAAATTTATAAGGAGAAGGCAAAGAAGTGGCATGACAAGAGATTGTCAACCAGAGTCTTTGAGCCAGGACAAAAAGTTCTGCTCTTCAACTCCAGGCTCAAACTGTTTCCAGGAAAACTCAAGTCCCGGTGGAGGGGTCCGTATGTGATTACAGGAGTATCACCATATGGATATGTTGAGCTTCAGGATATTGATTCTGACAAGAAGTTCATTGTTAATGGACAGAGAATCAAGCACTATCTTGAAGGAAATTTGAGCAGGAATGCTCAAAACTGAGACTTGAGTGATTCTCAGTGAAAGTCCAGCTAAAGACAGTAAAGAAGCGCTTGCTGGGAGGCAACCCAGTCATTAGGAAGTTGTATGATTAGTTCTTACAGAGGCAAGTATCAAAAATGAAGGAATTCACAGAGTTACAGAAGGATTCAGCTCAAAAAGCAGAGAAAATGAGCTTACTGGCGAAAAAACGCCAGTAAGGGGCATTTTGGGCGTTAAACGCCAGAATGGGTACCATTCTGGGCGTTTAACGCCAGGAATGGTGCTATTTTGGGCGTTAAACGCCAGAATGGGCACCATTCTGGGCGTTTAACGCCAGGTGTGCAGCATCCTGGGCGTTTTAGAAAAACGCCCAGTGAGGAAGAATTTCTGGCGTTTAACGCCAGCCAGGGTACCTGGCTGGGCGTTAAACGCCCAAGTGGGGCAACAGATGGGCGTTAAACGCCAGAATGAGTGCCATTCTGGGCGTTTAACGCCAGCTTGGTGGGGGGACCACAATTTTGTTTTCAAATCAGATTTTTTCAAACTTTCCTCTTCTCACCCATACTTTTTTACAAAATCACACTTCAATCATTCATCATTCACTTTCAAATCTTCAAAAAATCAAAACTTTTTTTCAAATTTATTTCAAATCAATTACAAACATTGTTCAAAAATTTCACCCTTTTCTCAATTTCTTCTCATATCTTCTCAAATCTCTTTTCAAATTCCTTTTTTTTTTTCGAAAACTCTCCTCCCCACCTTATAAATACACGTTTGTTCCCCTCTTCCAACCACACCATTCGAATTTTCTCTTCCTCCCCCTCTCTTCTCTCTTTTATTTTGCTTGAGGACAAGCAAACCTCTAAGTTTGGTGTGCTTTTCCGTGATCACTAAGCCAAGATTCATCAATATCATGGCTCCTAAGGGAAAACAAACCAATTTAAGAGGCAAGAAAGAGAATAATCCAAAGAATCTTTGGAATGAAGAGAAGTTCTTAACCAAAGAACATGAAGACCATTATCATAAAATAATGGGTCTGAGGTCAGTGATCCCGGAAGTTAAATTTGATCTGAAAGAAGATGAATATCCGGGGATCCAAGAGCAAATTCGGAACAGAGGATGGGAAGTTCTAACCAATCCTGAGACAAAGGTTGGAAGGAACATGGTTCAGGAATTCTACTCAAATCTGTGGCTAACAGATAAACAGAGAATGACTGGAACTGCTTACCATACCTACAGAACCATGGTCAGAGGGAAAGTTATATACTTCCATCTGGACAAAATAAGAGAAATCTTCAAGTTGCCTCAACTGCAAGATGATCCTGATTCCTTTAATAGGAGTATGGTGAGAGTAGATAAGGGGTTGGATCAAGTTCTAGAGGACATATGCCTCCCTGGAACTAAGTGGATAACCAATTCTAAGGGTGTCCCAAACCAACTCAAGAGGGGAGACCTCAAACCAATTGCAAGAGGTTGGCTAGATTTTATTGGGCGTTCCATATTGCCCACTAGCAACCGTTCTGAGGTCACCATCAAGAGAGCAGTGATGATTCATTGCATTATGCTTGGAAAAGAGGTGGAGGTCCATCATGTGATTGCTTGTGAGATCTACACAATTGCAAATAAGAATTCCACTGAAGCCAAATTGGCTTATCCAAGCTTGATTTCCTTGCTCTGTAAAGAGGCTGGGGTGAAGATGGGAGTAGATGAGTTCATACCCATTGAACACCCAATCACCAAGAAGTCAATGGAAGGACAAGTGCAGGACAACTCCATCAAGAGGAGGGCGCAGGAATTCCTTCCTGAATTTCCAAGAATTGACTACTGGTCCAACTTAGAAGCATCTATTAACAAGTTGCAAGAGACTATGGAGCAACTGAAGGAAGAACAGCAGAATCAGAACTGCATGCTCTGCAAATTGCTGAAGGAACAAGAGAAGCAGGGGCGTGAAATTCAAGAGATGAAACGCCAAAAGCTCTCCTCTCAAGCTGAGGGAGCATCCACTTCTCAAAATCAAGGTTGTTGAGTCCTAACTCTGTGAACACCTCTATCATTAGGAGCCTATTTTTTTTCGTTTTTGTTCTTATTTTTCTATTTCTATTTTTAGTCTCATCTTATATCTATATTTGAGTCTTGTTCTTAATTAATAAAATTAATAAAGTTCATGCCTTAAAGCTATGAATGTCCTATGAATCCATCACCTCTCTTAAAAGAAAAATGCTTTAATCACAAAAGAACAAGAAGTACAGGATTTCGAAATTTATCTCTGAAACTAGTTGAATTAGTTTGATGTGGTGACAATACTTTTTGTTTTCTGAATGAATGCTTGAACAGTGCATATGTCTTTTGAATTTGTTGTTTTAAGAATGTTAAAATTGTTGGCTCTTGAAAGAATGAGGAGAAAGAGAACTGTTATTGAGAATCTGAAAAATCATCAAATTGATTCTTGAAGCAAGAAAAGCAGTGAAAAAAGAAAAAAAAAATTTCGAAAAAAAAAGAAAGAAAAAGAAAAAGAAAAGGAAAAGAAAAAAAAAAGAGAAGGAAATAAAGTTGTGATCCAAGGCAACAAGAGTGTGCTTAAGAACCCTGGACACCTCTAATTGGGGACTTTAGCAAAGCTGAGTCACAATCTAAAAAGGTTCACCCAATTATGTGTCTGTGGCATGTATGTATCCGGTGGTAATACTGGAAGACAGAGTGCTTTGGGCCACAGCCAAGACTCATACACTGGCTATGTTCAAGAATCAATATACTTAACTAGGAGAATCAATAACACTATCTGAGTTCTGAGTTCTTATAGATGCCAATCATTCTGAACTTCAAAGGATAGAGTGAGATGCCAAAACTGTTCGGAGGCAAAAAGCTACTAGTCCCGCTCATCTAATTGGAGCTGTGTTTCTTTGATATTTTTGAGTCTATAGTATATTCTCTTCTTTTTATCCTATTTTGATTTTCAGTTGCTTGGGACAAGCAACAATTTAAGTTTGGTGTTGTGATGAGCGGATAATTTGTATGCTTTTTGGCATTGTTTTTAGTATGTTTTTAGTATCTTTTAGTTAGTTTTTAGTATATTTCTATTAGTTTTTAATTAAAATTCACTTTTCTGGACTTTACTATGAGTTTGTGTGTTTTTCTGTGATTTCAGGTATTTTCTGACTGAAATTGAGGGTCCTGAGCAAAAATCTGATCCGGAGACTGAAAAGGACTGCAGATGCTGTTGGATTCTGACCTCCCTGCACTCGAAGTGGATTTTCTGGAGCTACAGAAGCCCAATTGGCGCGCTCTCAACGGCATTGGAAAGTAGACATCCTGGGCTTTCCAGCAATATATAATAGTCCATACTTTGCCCAAGATTTGATGGCCCAAACTGGCGCTCAAAGTCACCTACAGAAATTCCAGCGTTAAACGCCGGAACTGGCATAAAATTTGGAGTTAAACGCCCAAACTGGCATGAAAGCTGGCGTTTAACTCCAGAAAAGGTCTCTACACGAAATTCCTTCATTGCTCAGCCCAAGCACACACCAAGTGGGCCCGGAAGTGGATTTTTCTGTCATTTACTCATTTTTGGAAACCTTAGGACACTAGTTTACTACTTATAGGATCTTTTGACATTGTATCCGTACCTTATGACCTCATAACATTTTGTACACGTTTCTTCCACAGTATGAGCCTCTAAACCCCATGGTTGGGGGTGAGGAGCTCTGCTGTGTCTTGATGGATTAATGCAATTACTACTGTTTCTTATTCAATCATGCTTGCTTCCATTCTAAGATAACACTTGTTCTTAATCTGGATGAATGTGATGATCCGTGACAATCATCATCATTCTCAACTATGAACACGTGCCTGACAACCACATCTGTTCTATCTTAGATTGAGTAGTTATCTCTTGGGTTCTTTAATCGAAATCTTCGTGGTATAGGCAGGACCTGATGGCAGCATTCAAGAGAATCCGGAAGGTCTAAACCTTGTCTGTGGTATTCTGAGTAGGATTCAATGATTGAATGACTGTGACGTGCTTCAAACCTGTAACCTACTGGGCGTTAGTGACAGACGCAAAAGAGGGATTCTATTCCGGTAGGGGAGGGAACCAAACTGGTGATTGGCAGTACTGTGACAGAGTGCGTGCATTAGCTTTCACTGCGAGGATGGGAGGTAGCCATTGACAACGGTGAAACCCTACACGAGCTTGCCATGGAAGGAGACTTGCGTGTTTGATGAAGAAGACAGTAGGAAAGCAGAGATTCAGAAGATGGAGCATCTCCAAAACCCCAACCTATTCTCCATTACTGCAAAACAAGTAACCATTTCATGTTCTTTTGCTTTTCACAATCAATCCTGATAATTTCTGATCTCCTGACTAAGATTTACAAGATAACCATAGCTTGCTTCAAGCCGACAATCTCCGTGGGATCGACCCTTGCTCACGCAAGGTATTACTTGGACGACCCAGTGCACTTGCTGGTTAGTTGTGCGGGATTGCAAAAGTGTTATTGCAATTTCGTGCACCATTTGCTAACTTCCTTCAAACCTTTATCATTGATCAAGTTATGTGTTGGAGGTTGCGCACCCTCCTCAACATTGGCTTCACATTCGAAGGGGGAAGCTTCAACAAGGTCACCATTGTCACTTGATGTAGAGTTATTTTCGTTGATGGAACTTCCTTTTTGTTCAACCTCCTCTAGGTCTTCTTCCACTTCTTTATCTTCAACAATCTTCATTTCCTCCGCTTGTTGCAACGCACACTCCATTTCCTTGTGCTTAACTTGAGACTCTAAAGTCTCTCTCATACCTTCCTCTTTGGTTGCTTTCTCACAATCATCCGTGAACTCGTTTCGCTTGTGATATGAATCCCAAGAATCTATCTTTTGACGGATGGTTGCTTGAAGTCGATCCATTTCTTCCTTGAAACAATCCCTTAGTTCTTGTTCCGCTTTACTAACATGAGTAGGATCATATTGCTCTTGGATTAATGGACATTGATATGCTTCCATGGGGGTTTGTGGCGGAGAGGAGAAATCATAATATGGTTGGAAAGAAGATTCATCAAAGCTTTGAGGTGGGAAGTCATTTTGGTTATTGGTAGAGGGTGAAATTATACGGGATGTAAATTCTTGGAGGGTGGAGGTGAAACTAGTAAAGGCGGTTTGGAGCTCTTCTTGCTCTTGAAGAATGATACCAAGTGCATCATCCATGGGGACTTGGGTTGGAGGGTAAAAATGTTGGAGTGGTGGTGATTCAAGGGTTGCTTGTTCATAATTGTCACAAGGGTATGCATAGGGAGAATATAGATTTGGATCATATGTGGGCACTTGGTGGAAATAAGATGTGGGTTGAGGATATGGTGCATAGAATGGTGGTGGTTGAGTGGTATAACCATGATAAGAGTCATCATATCCATAGGAATGATATGCATTATAGGAAGGATTACCATCGTAGTAACTTGAAGGGGTAGGTTGCCATGATGATTGCTCATATGGATATGGCTCCCCTCCTAAGAATTCATCTCTCCCATAATGTGAGCCATCATTCAAGTTTTCATCGCCTACAAAATAGTCATAGTCATATCCAAAACCACAAGGATGAGAATTCATAGTGGCAAATAGAAACAAAACCAATAGAGATCTTAAAACTAACAAAAACTAACAAACAAACAAAAGACAAACATATTCACAATATTCACATATTTACATTAACCAAAAACATGGCACTCATGCGCATTCCCCGGCAACGGCGCCATTTTGACGAATGGATTTTTGCCGGTATAGAAATTATTAAGTGGTCAATCGTAGTATAGTCTAAACCGACGCAAAATCCATCATCAAACAAATCTACAATCTATAATCGAGAGTATTAGTCCCGAGTCGTTCTTCCCTAGGAATGCTACAAGGATGCATGTATTGGTTAAGTGGTCTTTTTGTGGTTTGAAGAGTGTGGCATAAAAGTGTGAATAAAAGAAAACAACAATCAATCAATATTAAAAGCCTTGGCCAAGGTTGAACATTGGAAGTCCCATCACTATAGCTTCCTTCAATTGTGATAACAAAGGAGTGTTGCTTCACTTAGTTAACCCCTAATTATAGAGGAAAGTCAAGTAAAAGTAATTAACTCAAGTCACAAGTCCTAGTCTTACCCTAGGGAAGTCTAGCTTTAGTGCACTCTAAGTCAATTAGCAATCCTCAATTCTTAATCAACAATTGACATCCATTATTCAAGTGTCTCCAATGACTCAACCACTAGGCCAAGTGAGGGAATGCTACTCCATATCTAAAGTTGGCCTTTTCTCAAACACTTGGAGAGCAAGAATGAAAGACATAGTAAAATTGAGAAGAGATTTAGAATCAAAGCAATTCAACACAAGAGATTAACAACAATCAACAATGAACAACAATGAAAATGAAATCTTTAATGAATCAATAGAATCCAAAACAACAAGGCTAATTCTAAGATCTACAAGAATTGAACAATTACAAACACTAATTGAGATTAAAGATGAGGATCTACAACATGAACAAAGTAAATTGAGAGTGGCAATAGATCTCACCAAAGAATGGTTGAGAATTGAGAAAATGAAGATGAATCCTAGAGAGAAGTTGGAGTTTCTCTCTCTACAAATGTAACTAACTAAAACTATCTATCTAATGATCTAGAATTAGTCTATGGAAGTGAATGTGTGTTAATCCCCTTCAATCCTTGGCTCTTTTATGCATTGTGGGCGCCAAAGTTGGTTGTTGAAACCTTCCAAAATCGCCAGGCACGTGTTGCCTTAATGAAGTCATGTGCGATCATCGACGCGTGCGCGCACGGTACGCGTGCGCGTCCTTGTCCTATATCGCAATGTGCGCGCGAGCGCCTTGTGCGCGTACGCGTGCTTGGCCGAAATCAATTCTTTGGCTTTTTATGCTTCTCTCCACTTGTATGCTTCCTTCCTTGCTTCCTTTGATCCATGCCTAGCCTATTTCATCCTGAGATTACTAACAAACACATCAAGGCATCTTATGGAATCAAAGAGGAAATAGAATTCATCAAAATAAGGCTCAAAAAGCATGTTTTTACACTTAAGCACAAATAAGGGAGAGATAACAAAACCATGCTAATTTATAGGCTAAATGTGACAAAAGGTTATCAAAATACTCTAAATTCAATACAAGACAAACCCTCAAATTGGGGTTTGTCAACCTCCCCACACTTAAGCCTTAGCATGTCCTCATGCTAAAATAAGAGGGAACTAAAGGGTTATGACATTTATTTGAATGCAACTAAACTATGTGAATCCTATCTAAATGCAACTATCTAAACAAATGGAAATGTTTAGTTCAAACAAATCAATTCCCAAGAGAGCATGTGTAAGCACAAGAGCTAGGCAATAAGAATTAAGTCCAAACCACAATTGTATTGAATTATCAAAAAGAGTTCAAACTTGCAAGACTATAGATAATATTGGTGAATACATGTGATTGAACTTTTGAACCCTCACCGGATGTGTATCCGCTCTATTCACTCAAGTGTTCAAGGGTCAATCCGCTCAATTCTCTTCTAATCATGTTTTCCTAAATTTGATTTTCTTCTAACAATCAACACTTATTTAATGCATGCATACATTCATCATGAGGTCTTTCATTTAGGTTATAATGGGGTTAGGGTCAAGGTAGGATCATTTATGGTTAAGTGGACTAGGATTTGAATCTTTGATTAGCATAGACTTTCCCACCTAACTATATAATGACCTATACAAATGCAAGCTATCCTAACTACCCATTCTTCACTTTTTCTTACATACTCATGCATTCTTATTTGATTCATAACACCTATGCATTGATTCCTTTTTATTGACTTCACTTTGGGACATTTTGTCCCCTCTTTACTATATATATTTTTTTTCTTTTTCATCATCATATATTTTTTCTTTTTTTTTTCTTTTCATTCATTTTTTTTTCTTTATATACTTTTTTTTTCTTTTTTCTTCTTTCAAACTACATACAAGAACATCAATGCATAAGGTCTTTACATTTGATCAATACATGAATATGTACCCAATTCCTAAACATGAAAGTGTACTACTCCTTTTATCCTATCCAATGTTCCCAAGCCTCACCAACTTTGAATAATAAAACACTCTCACTCGCCTAGGCTAATCAAAGATCCAAACAAGGACTTTTCATTGGTTTTTCCGTCTTGGGCTTGTAATGTGCTAAAATAAGAATGAATTGGTTAATCATAGGCTCAAATTGGCTAACAAAGGAATATAAAAGGGTTGGCCATTTGGGTAAGTGGCTAATGAAATAATAGCCTCAATCATATAAATGCATAAATACAAGAAGTAAATGGACATATAGAATCAAGCAAATTAAGGATCACAATCATAGAAAGAGAGCAATTTCACACAAGAATGGAAAATAAGTGGTTGTAAAATGTAACCACATCAATAGGCTCAAGTCTCACAAGCTTGTGTTCTTAGTTCAATACATGCTTCACAAGGTATGAAATTCAAGCAAGTTTTCAAAAATTCACTTTCAATCAATTGGGTTAATGCCCTATATTTAACTTTTTTGAAAATTTCAATATTTGACTAGGCATTGTTGTGATTGAAAAAATCCAAAAATTTTTCTTAGTTCACCCTTTCCTTTTTCACTTAAAACCAATTTCTTATGCAAAAAGGGTGACTAAATATTTGCAATCCAAAGTACAATTTCTAATCACAACTACAAACTAAAAATAAAGATAAACAAAAATGTATAAAGAAAAATCCAACTAAAAGTATGAAATCTATCATCTAAAACATCCAAGGATATTCATAAGCATCAAAGTATCTAAAATCCAAAATAAATCCAAAATAAGCAGTAAAAGTATCAAGCAGTAAAAGTATCTAAAATAAACTCAAAATACATCAAATATACACAAAAGGTGTGCAAAGTGAGATAGCTAGAAAAAGTGGCTAAAATGTTCACCGGTATCTAATGATGCCACCGGCTACCTCCCCACACTTAAGATCAAGCATCGTCCTCGATGCTAATCCTGAGGATCCGGGATAGGTACACCGGTAGGCTCTGGCTGTGGCGGTGGTACCGGCTGAGACTCCTGTGTCTGAGGGTGAGAAGAGGAAGAAGATGAAAATGGGGGAGGTTGAAGAAAGAGTGCGCGACTGCGCAACGTTCCTCGCGTGTTAGGGTTATCAGTTTTTGAATCGACGCGTGCGCGCCCTTTGCGCGTCCGCGTGCATTGAAGAGTCTAGGGACCCACGCGTGCGCGTACAATGCGCTCATGCGTGGATGATTAAAATAGGTAAGGACGCGTGCGCGTACCGCGCGCGCACGCGTGCAAGGAGTTGGGCTGGAGGCTTAAGGTTGGCCCATATGAGGCCTAACTCTCTGGTCAATGGCCTGGGGGTTGCACTACCAGGCCTGCGCGTACGCGGTATGTGCGCGTCCGTGTAGAATTGGCAGTTTGCCATAGGGCGCACAAGCGCGATACATGCGCTCGCGTCCTTTTCTTCTCTTGGGTTATGGACGCGCACGCGGCATGTACGTGTCCGCGCGAGTTGAGTTGGGCCAGGGGCTTATTGTTTGCCCAGAGCCGGCTCAACTCTCTGGGTGTTGGCCCAGAAGTTGCAGCAGCCGATTCACGCGTACGCGGCAGGTGTGCGTACGCGTGCGTTTCCTTATAGTTGTATGGACGCGCACGCACGTAGTGCGCGTAAGCGTGGAGTGAGTTGGGCTTGAGGCACAATGCTGGCCTATGAGAGGCCCAACTCTCTGGAACATGGGTGATGATGCATCCGCTCATGGGCGCGTGCGCGTACATGGTGCGCGCGCGTCCACCCTCTCTTTTTTTTTTTTTGAAATGCCTAAAAGCTCTAATTGCCCAAAGACTCCCCATGGTGCCTTCAACTCCTTATTTAGTCAAAATCACACACTTTCTAAAATGCAAGTTGGTTTTGAGATTTATTCTATTTCTACTAAGCACAACATACATGTTAATATGCTAGCAACTAATGTACACAAACAAGCTACTATGAAATGAAAAACTACCTACAATGGTAACTCAAATCATTTATTGAACAGAATTAGAAGGGAGTGGAAAGAGTTTACCATGGTGGGGTGTCTCCCACCTAGCACTTTTGGTTTAAGTCCTTTAGTTGGACATTTTGATGGAGTCCTTGCTATGGTGGCTTATGCTTGAACTCTTCTTCGAATCCCCACCAATGTTTGCTCTTCCAATAGCCTCCGGGATCCCAATTTAAACGTACAAGGCCTTCAAGGGGGCCTAAGCAAGTAACAAGGCCCCTAAGTTGATAGTGATCTATGTATGTTCCGAGGTCCCATACTTTGTTTGTCAACCCCTTTTCTTCTTGATCATCATGCTTCCAATAGGGTGACAAACTTATTGAATTCCCCTTGTAACTCATACTCATCATCTTAATCCCATCGAGTTTGGCTTCGCTCGGCTTTTGAAACTCAAAGTTTGAGTTTCCGTCCTTTATGCGCCTTGTTTCCCATTGTCCACCAACATCTAATCCGTTCTTACTCTCTAGCCCACAAAGGGTTCTAAGTTGACCGTCCGTTTCTAACAATGCATATTGATATGGGCCAAGAAAATTAAAGGATGAGATGATTACCCACTCAATTTGTGATTGGGACGGCGACTTAGCAAGGAAGATATCCAATGGTCTTGACATTGTAGGTTCCACTTCCTTTGGCTCCTCCATGATGATTTCCATCTTTTGATAACTCCTTTCAAATTCTTCTTGTTTGCTAACTTCCTTCAAACCTTTATCATTGATCAAGTTATGTGTTGGAGGTTGCGCACCCTCCTCAACATTGGCTTCACATTCGAAGGGGGAAGCTTCAACAAGGTCACCATTGTCACTTGATGTAGAGTTATTTTCGTTGATGGAACTTCCTTTTTGTTCAACCTCCTCTAGGTCTTCTTCCACTTCTTTATCTTCAACAATCTTCATTTCCTCCGCTTGTTGCAACGCACACTCCATTTCCTTGTGCTTAACTTGAGACTCTAAAGTCTCTCTCATACCTTCCTCTTTGGTTGCTTTCTCACAATCATCCGTGAACTCGTTTCGCTTGTGATATGAATCCCAAGAATCTATCTTTTGACGGATGGTTGCTTGAAGTCGATCCATTTCTTCCTTGAAACAATCCCTTAGTTCTTGTTCCGCTTTACTAACATGAGTAGGATCATATTGCTCTTGGATTAATGGACATTGATATGCTTCCATGGGGGTTTGTGGCGGAGAGGAGAAATCATAATATGGTTGGAAAGAAGATTCATCAAAGCTTTGAGGTGGGAAGTCATTTTGGTTATTGGTAGAGGGTGAAATTATACGGGATGTAAATTCTTGGAGGGTGGAAGTGAAACTAGTAAAGGCGGTTTGGAGCTCTTCTTGCTCTTGAAGAATGATACCAAGTGCATCATCCATGGGGACTTGGGTTGGAGGGTAAAAATGTTGGAGTGGTGGTGATTCAAGGGTTGCTTGTTCATAATTGTCACAAGGGTATGCATAGGGAGAATATAGATTTGGATCATATGTGGGCACTTGGTGGAAATAAGATGTGGGTTGAGGATATGGTGCATAGAATGGTGGTGGTTGAGTGGTATAACCATGATAAGAGTCATCATATCCATAGGAATGATATGCATTATAGGAAGGATTACCATCGTAGTAACTTGAAGGGGTAGGTTGCCATGATGATTGCTCATATGGATATGGCTCCCCTCCTAAGAATTCATCTCTCCCATAATGTGAGCCATCATTCAAGTTTTCATCGCCTACAAAATAGTCATAGTCATATCCAAAACCACAAGGATGAGAATTCATAGTGGCAAATAGAAACAAAACCAATAGAGATCTTAAAACTAACAAAAACTAACAAACAAACAAAAGACAAACATATTCACAATATTCACATATTTACATTAACCAAAACATGGCACTCATGCGCATTCCCCGGCAACGGCGCCATTTTGACGAATGGATTTTTGCCGGTATAGAAATTATTAAGTGGTCAATCGTAGTATAGTCTAAACCGACGCAAAATCCATCATCAAACAAATCTACAATCTATAATCGAGAGTATTAGTCCCGAGTCGTTCTTCCCTAGGAATGCTACAAGGATGCATGTATTGGTTAAGTGGTCTTTTTGTGGTTTGAAGAGTGTGGCATAAAAGTGTGAATAAAAGAAAACAACAATCAATCAATATTAAAAGCCTTGGCCAAGGTTGAACATTGGAAGTCCCATCACTATAGCTTCCTTCAATTGTGATAACAAAGGAGTGTTGCTTCACTTAGTTAACCCCTAATTATAGAGGAAAGTCAAGTAAAAGTAATTAACTCAAGTCACAAGTCCTAGTCTTACCCTAGGGAAGTCTAGCTTTAGTGCACTCTAAGTCAATTAGCAATCCTCAATTCTTAATCAACAATTGACATCCATTATTCAAGTGTCTCCAATGACTCAACCACTAGGCCAAGTGAGGGAATGCTACTCCATATCTAAAGTTGGCCTTTTCTCAAACACTTGGAGAGCAAGAATGAAAGACATAGTAAAATTGAGAAGAGATTTAGAATCAAAGCAATTCAACACAAGAGATTAACAACAATCAACAATGAACAACAATGAAAATGAAATCTTTAATGAATCAATAGAATCCAAAACAACAAGGCTAATTCTAAGATCTACAAGAATTGAACAATTACAAACACTAATTGAGATTAAAGATGAGGATCTACAACATGAACAAAGTAAATTGAGAGTGGCAATAGATCTCACCAAAGAATGGTTGAGAATTGAGAAAATGAAGATGAATCCTAGAGAGAAGTTGGAGTTTCTCTCTCTACAAATGTAACTAACTAAAACTATCTATCTAATGATCTAGAATTAGTCTATGGAAGTGAATGTGTGTTAATCCCCTTCAATCCTTGGCTCTTTTATGCATTGTGGGCGCCAAAGTTGGTTGTTGAAACCTTCCAAAATCGCCAGGCACGTGTTGCCTTAATGAAGTCATGTGCGATCATCGACGCGTGCGCGCACGGTACGCGTGCGCGTCCTTGTCCTATATCGCAATGTGCGCGCGAGCGCCTTGTGCGCGTACGCGTGCTTGGCCGAAATCAATTCTTTGGCTTTTTATGCTTCTCTCCACTTGTATGCTTCCTTCCTTGCTTCCTTTGATCCATGCCTAGCCTATTTCATCCTGAGATTACTAACAAACACATCAAGGCATCTTATGGAATCAAAGAGGAAATAGAATTCATCAAAATAAGGCTCAAAAAGCATGTTTTTACACTTAAGCACAAATAAGGGAGAGATAACAAAACCATGCTAATTTATAGGCTAAATGTGACAAAAGGTTATCAAAATACTCTAAATTCAATACAAGACAAACCCTCAAATTGGGGTTTGTCACATGCAGAGGTAGATTTTGGGCAGTGTGATACAAAGCAGCTCCCATATGAGCCATCTTAACACTACTTCGAGTTATAAAATCCAAGTGATAAAGGAGAGATACATCATCCATTGAAAGAGCACTATAAGGTGCGATCTGCTGGTCCACAAAACCAATAGGATCAAAATCCAGGGCATCTAGATTGAAAGGTTCAACAGTTCGAGGTCTTTTTGGAGGATGGACGGCCAAAGAAGAAACCACAGCAGCACTTGAAGATTGAGGGGGATCCACTAAACGGACCCGAGGTGTAGGGATCATTCTCCTCTGGCCAGGAGAGTTTGGCACGGATGGCTTCGAAGGAGCTTGGGAAGTTCCTTCCCCATCAGCCTGGGCCGAGATGTTTTGAGCTGCAGTAGCTTTCCTCGCCTTCTTGAAAGCCTTCATTGCACCATTATTCTTGGCCATCTCTGCAAAATGAAAAACAAACAATTTATCATGCCAGGAAAGAAAGCAAGAGAAAAATAAGATAACAAGATATATCAAGACAAATACCCAATGCAGTTTGAATAAGGGACGGGTCTCCCAAAGATTTTTTAGTATCCAAGTAAGGAGGTTCTCCCCAAATATCCTCAAGGACATTCAGAAAGGCCTGCTCGACCTCAGCCAGCATCTCCCAAGTATATCGGGATACCACTATGTTTCTCTGCCACTCTAAGGGAAAGCAGGGCTCGTTATTTTTGTCCAGAAAGAAAGGCCGGGCACCTTCAACAGCCCAAACCTTAAAGAAGTAGTTCTTAAAATCCCAGAAAGATTCGTCATACATGGAAAAAACCTTATGCCCCTGGGCATACCTAAAAGAAACCCAAGAAGCCTTCTTCTTGGTAGTCCCAGGCTTGGTCAACACAAAATGGTATAGAAAAAGAGTTTGCGAAGACGTAACACCAAATCCTTGACAAACAAGCTGAAAAATCTTGATGAAGCCCCATGAATTCGGATGGAGCTGCGAAGGGGCTATGTTACAAGACCATAACAGGTCAGTTTTAAAAGAAGTAAAAGGAAAGGTGATGTTCATTTGGCTAAAAAAGAAGTCATAAGCATAGAAGAAGGGACGCTCCCCCTGGATCAGAACTGGGAAGCAAACTCTATCACCAGAATCAGGTGCTACCAACTCATAATTGCCCTCCTGATCCTCACTGCTACAGACACGATGATGCTTTCTAAGCGTCACATAAAATTCTGAATCGACAAAATAAATACACAGCAAGACAAGAGAGTCCAGCCAATCGGACATCCCTTTGGGAACCTCAGAAGACACCTCGACAATATTTTTTTAGGAAGACATGGCCAACTAATCCTACAAGCAAGAGAAAAAATTGGGTTACTAAAAAGGTAAATACATCCCAGACAAAATCAAAATAACTCGGACAGCACAATCCAGCGCGGTACAGCAGATAAAAAGGAAAACCCTAGGACACAACCCAAAGTCCAGGGGCATCCTTTGGAGGCAATCAGGGAATAAAGATTCAAGAAAAATCCACAAGACTAATGTCTCAGCAGAAACCCTCTCCAAGAAAAAAAATGCGAAGAAGATCTAAAAAGCCATCAAAAGGAGCAAACTTCCTCAAAACAAACAAAGTTCAGCAAATCAGGAGTAGCATACGAAGCCCTAAAAAGCCAAATCCGAAGAAAACACCCAGAAGCATACATAAAGGCAAAAAGAAGACCAGAAGGTGTGCATCACAGTGATAAATCGAGTGTGATAATATACAAAGATTCAAGCTTTACAACATGCACTCAGTTAGAACTTCAAAAAACAAATACAAAGCAGCAAAACAGACGACAGAAGAAAAAGAAAAACCAACCTGAAAAAAGGAGAAGAATGCAGAAGAAGGTTGAAGACAAAGAGGCCAGAAGCTGCCGTCGGAAGCACTCACGATCGCCAAAACCACGTTGAGACACCAAGAAACGTAAGCTTTCATGGGAAAACAGAAGATAAGAAAGAAAAAGGAAGTTACGAAATAGAGAAGAGAAACCGTTTGGTGAAAAGTTCAAAAAGATCAAAGAAACAAAGCATTAAAACCAATTAATGAGGGCATTTAAAAACCCTTGTGATTTCCCAAGGCAAGGACGCTAACCTAAAAGCGCGTGCTCTCAGATGAAGTGAAACGTTCTGCATTCAAAAAGGAACTCTACAAAGATAAAATCGACAAAATGCTCGAGTTCGGCTCCACCCGAGAAGGTTCAAAGTCCTAAAAACTAAAACTTTACCTCCAAAGGGAAACCGAGCTCGAGCAGGGGTACTATTCATACCCTGGGTCGAGATGTCTGACCCGGAATGTTCTACAGACAAAGCGACCGACCTCTTCAGGTCAGGACAAACCGACCTCTTCTCAAAGAGCTCGGCCAAGTCACAGGAAAGCCCAAAAAAGGGCCCAAATAGAGGAACACGACCCCAATCCAAAAGGCAGCCCAAGCCTATAGAGATAAGGGCAGTTCCCATGAAAGATAAAAGATAAAGATAAAGATAAGATAACTAACTTATCTTATCTGCAAAGGTCACTCTACACCATTAAAAATATATTGGAGCACCCAGGTATAACTCATACTCTAATTCTACTCAATACCTGCTTAATACCCTTGCTAACTTAAGCATCGGAGTCCCTTGCAGGTACTCCCACCCTCCGGGGACGAAGGATCAACACCATCACCAAGTCTAACAAGTCGGGCATAACAGCTTTGACCCACACAGAAGATCTCGTCGGAGATCGACCTACAGTTTCAGGTAACCCTCGGAACAAAACCCATTCACTAAACTCAAATAAAATATTCTAACAACTCAAGCACTCTTAATTTCTTTCTACCTAACCCAACTTAATATTATTTAATTTCTAATTACACTAAATTAATATCACAAACCCTAATCACACACTTTATTGAAAAATTTAATCAATAATGTAATAAAATACCTAACAAAAATGACGGCATGGGACACCAACGGCGGTGGCAGCAACGACAGCTACAGCATTTGTGACGGCGACGTGCAATGGTGGTAGCTCTAGGTGGTGGTGACTACAGCAGTTTGATAGTGGCAGAGAGATGAGAAAGAGAGAGATAAGAAGACAAGAGAGAGGGAGTTTGCATAAGTGAGGGGGAAGGGTCTCGCGTTTGAATTTTACTCCAAGTTTACAGTCAAATTTACCAGCAAAAACATCCACTGGTAAGGTGTTCGTTGTTGCCTAAACGCCGTATTTAACTAAACACTGTTATTGTTGGAATTTTTTGACAAAAAATCTGACACTAATAAAAATAAATTCCTCACCTCTATTTACTATTGGAATTTATAATCCGATGGTAACTTATTCCAGGGATGAATTTGCACTTATAGTTGTCTAAGAATTCGATGCTAAATCTACAAATAACATCCATTGCTAAATCTGACAAAATTCAGCATTTTTCTTTTAGTGAGACAAATTTACAAATATAAATATTTTTGAAAAAATACAGTATTGAATTTTGTTTTCACTCTGACTGATAATCTCATAAAGTTTATTAAAGTGAGGCTAGTTGAAAATAGTCATGCATGAGATCATTTTTGCATATAATTTCTAAATTTTTCTCATCCAAATTTGAACTATGTCATTGAGTATATTAGTGATGAGTGGATATTTTATACACTTTTTGGCACTGTTTTCTTAGTGTTTTTAGTATATTTTGTTAAGTTTTATTTTGTTTTAGTAGGTTTTAATGGAAAATTCACTTTTTAGATACTATTTTGAGCTTTTGTATTTTTCTTGTGATTTTAGGTGAATTTTGGATGAATTTGCAAGTTCTCTGATTCAGAGGTAAAGAAAACATAATAGATGCTGTCAGATTCTGACCTCCGTGCATTCAAACGAGTATTTTTGGAGCTACAAAAGTCCAAATGACGCGTTCTGAATGGTGATGGAAAGCTAACTTCTAGATCTTTTCAGTAATATATAATCGTTTATGCCTTTCTTTTGAGATGCTGTCCCAAAATGGGCGTTGACGCCCAAACTACCCCTTTCTGGCATTCAACGCCCCAAGATGACTGAAGCCAGCCTTGAACGCCCAAGACTAGCGTTCAATGCCACAAAGGGAGCAAGGAAGTAGCATATCTACCCCCTAGTGGGCATTCAACACCCACTCCTTCAAGTTGGATGTCAAACTCAACCCAAACACTATCCAAGTGGGCCTGAAAGTGGATTTTCGCACCTTTAGCCTAATTTGGTTTATTTTTGTAATTTCTAATTAATATTAATATCTTTTTAGGTTTAGTATTAATGTATATAAGGGAAGATCACCATTGTTTGAGGATCTTCACCACCACATTCGAACCTTACACATTATTCTTTGTACAGTATGAGCAACTAAACCTTCTAGGTTAAAGTTAGGAGCTCTGCTGATTTCTATGGATTAATGCAATTACTTTTCTACTTCAATCTATGTTTGATTTTATTCTATGTTGCATTGTCATTCTTCATCCTTATGAATTTGGGGGTATGACCCCCTGTTCTATATAAGTTCTTTACGAGTCCTGACTCGGATAGTATTGAGCTACAGCTTGAGAGTGCATCACGGGTTCCAACATGTTACTTGGGCTAATTGGGATATGTGACATGAAATCCCAGGTTCATGTGGCTCTAATAGCTAGAATCATAAAGCATCATTATCTGGTCCGGAAGATCCGACTTTGTCTGTGGCGTTTTGAGTAGGATCATCAAGAAATTGAATTGCGCTCGCTTCACCCTCTCCCAGATTGATCTAGCCTATTCGGCTATTTGGTTTGGAACTGAGGAGATAAATGACCACGACCAATGGCTTAATCACTTACAGCCTTGCCATTGAGGGAATCATTCATCGTTTGAGTAGTTAGTATGATAGAAGAATAAGCATCTCCAAAGCCTTAACTGATCTCTCATTACTGTTTCTACATTTTAATATTATTTCTTATTTCTGTGCTTACAACAAACAACAACTATCTCCCAATTTGCCTGACTAAGATCTGTAGGATAATCTCAGCTTGCTCAATCCGGCAATCCTCGTGGGATTCAAGTTTCCCTGCAAGGATAACCATAGCTTGAAAACATGGAAGAAGTTGGTAGACAAATTTCTGAACCAATACTTCCCCCCAAGGAAGTTAACCCAGTTGAGACTGGACATTCAAGGTTTCAAGCAAGAAGAGAGTGAGTCTCTTTATGATGCTTGGGGGAATTACAGGATGATGCTTCGAAAATGCCCCATGGAAACTTTTTCAAAATGGGTCAAGCTAGACATTTTCTATTACAGACTCAGAGATATAGCTAAGATATCCTTAGATCATCCCGTAGGTGGTTCAATCCACACGAGAAAGACAATCGAAGAAGCTCAAGAGCTCATTGAAACAGTCGCCAGCAACCAGCATCTATACTCATCTGGTAAGACTACAATGAACAGAGGGATCAAGGCAGTGTACACTGAATCGGGCCCTCCAAAATAGAGTGAATCGTTGACCCATCAACTACAATTCCTCACACAACAATTGTTAAGTTTGCAAGGAGTGTTACAACAAACCCATGCCTCCAACAAGAATATAAAGGCACAGTTGAATCAGGCTGAACAACACTTAAATAAGCAGATAAGAGAAGAGTGCCAAGCCATCCAATTGAGGAGTGGAAGGACACTAAACAGCTAGTCTCACGACAATGAGAAACAAGGGGGAGAGGAAACATCAGCAGGTGAAAACACAGCATCCCAAGGCATGATCAAGGGCGTTGAATGCCCAAAAGGGAGCAATACTTGCGTTCAACGCCCCCCATGGGTTAATAAGGGAGTTCAACGCCCAGTAGGGGCCACTTTGGGCGTCCAACGCCCAGAAGGTGGTAGAGCTGGTGTTCAACGCCAGGAAGGGGCCAGCTTGGGCGTTGAATACCCAAAAGGGAGAGGCCAAGCGTGTGCAAGTCCAAAGAAAACCCCTCCTAAGCAAGCTGGTAGTCCTCCTTCTAGCACTGTGAAAAATCACTCTGCACCACTCAACACACCTGAGTACAGAACCAGGGTGCCATATCCCTAAAAGCCCCGCCAAACAGAAAAGAATAAGCAGTTTGCCTGGTTTATAAATTACATCAAGACACTAGAGATCAAGATCTCGTTCGCAGAAGCCCTTGAACAAATATCCTCCTATGCGAAGTTTATGAAGGACATATTAAGCCACAAGAAGGACTCGAGGGAGGCTGAGACAGTCCTCCTCACCAAAGAGTGCAGTGTAGTCATCCAGATGAACTTACCGAAAAAGCTCTAGAATCCTGGAAGCTTTGTGATACCCTGCAACCTTGGAGACTCCTGCATAAGGAAGGCTCTATGTGATCTTGGGGCAAGCATTAACTTAATACCTGTTTCTCTGATAAAGAAACTCATCCTAATCTGAGAAGTCAAGCCCACCCGCATACGTCTTCATTTGGCTGATGGCTCGGCCAAGATTCCATTAGGAGTGATTGAAGACATGATTGTAAGGGTTGAACCCTTTACATTCCCTATAGATTTTGTAGTCTTGAATATGGAAGAACACAGGAATGTGTTCCTTATTCGAGGAAGGCCTTTTTTGGCCACAGGAAGAACCCTCATTGACGTGGAAAAAGGGAGAGTTACCTTGAGAGTCAACGAGCATCAGTTCGTACTAGATGCCACCAAGGTCATGCAATACTCTAATATACCAGAGGAGTGCATGAAGATTGATATCATCGATTCCCTGGTGGAAAAGATACATAAAGTTGAGAGCCTAGAGGAGGAGCTAAGTGATATCCTCGAAGATGCCAACCCCAATAGGGAGGCATCAGAAGAGCATGAGGAGGGCTTAGAAGCCCGTAAAGTGGATGATAAACCTCCCAAACTCGAGCTCAAGCCAATACCATCATCTTTGAAATACGTATTTCTAGGAGATGGAGAAATTTACCCTGTAATCATAAGCTCTTCCCTGAAGCCACAAGAGCAAGAAACATTGATTCAGGTGCTGAAGACACACAAAATAACTCTCAGTTGGACCACAAGTGACTTAAAGGGAATTAGTCCAACGCGATGCATGCACAAGATCAACCTCGAGGATGATGCCAGACCAGTGGTGCAACCGCAAAGGCAACTGAATCCGGCCATGAAGGAAGTAATGCAGAAAGAAGCCACTGAACTGTGGGAGGCAGGAATTATTTATCCCATCTTAAATAGGCCCTGGATTAGTCCTGTCCAGGTTGTACCCAAGAAATGAGGGATGACAGTGATCTACAATGAGAAAAATGAACTGATCCCTACAAGGACAGTGACAGGTTGGTGTATTGTATTAATTATAGAAGACTCAATAACGCCATAAGAATGGATCATTTCCCCTAACCGTTCATAGACCAGATGCTGGAGAAACTAATTGGGCATGCATTCTACTATTTTTTGGATGGCTATTCAGGCTACAATCATATTGTATTAGGTCCTCAAGATCAAGAAAAGACAGCATTCACATGCCCATATAAAGTGTTTGCTTACAGGAGAACGTCATTCAGCCTCCGTAATGTACCTACCACCTTCCAGAGGTATATGCTCTCCATTTTCTCAGACATGGTTGAGAAATTCCTTAAAGTATTCATGGATAATTTCTCTGTCATTGGGAATCCCTTTGATTCCTGCCTTAACCATCTGTCCCTAGTTCTAAAATGATGTCAAGAAACTAACTTAGATTTAAACTGGGAAAAATGCCATTTCATGATGACTGAAGGCATTGTTCTTGGATACTGAATTTCAAACAAAGGGACAGAGGTCGATCAGGCCAAGGTGGAGATAATCGAACAATTACCACCACCTACTAATGTCAAAGCAATCAGAAGCTTCTTAGGACATGCAGGGTTCTACAAGATGTTTATAAAAGATTTCTTCAAAATTGCAAAACCCCTGTGCAATCTTTTAGCCACTGATACTCCTTTTATTTTTAACAAAGAGTGCAGGCATGCCTTCGAACTTTTGAAAGCAAAGTTTATCTCTACACCTGTCATTTCTGCACCCAACTAGGACCTCCCGTTTGAACTAATGTGTGATGCTAGTGATCATGCAATGGTGCATTCTTGGGACAGAGACATGATAAGCTGTTACACGTCATTTATTATGCCAGTCGTGTTTTAAATGACGCACAAAGAAACTACACCACCACAGAGAAGGAGTTACTTGCAGTTGTTTATGCCATTAACAAGTTCAGATGCATTTTAATAGAATTTAAGGTCATTATCTATACTGACCATGTTGTTCTCAAGTACCTTCTGTCCAAGCAGGACTCTAAACCCAGACTGATAAGATGGGTATTACTCGTGCAAAAATTTGACATAGAAATCAGGGACAGAAAAGGATCAGAAAACCAGGTAGTTGACCACTTGTCCTAGATTGAACCTGCAGCAGGGATGTCCCTTCCCACTATTGAAATATCTAAGACCTTTCCTGATGAACAACTCTATTCAATATGCAAAGCACCTTGGTTTGCTGACATTGCAAATTACAAGGTGATAAGGTTCACTCCCAAGGAATACAATAGACTACAAGTTATAAAACACATCCATGATGCCAAATACTACTTGTGGGACGAACCATATCTTTTCAAAAGGTGCTCGGACGGTATAATCCGCCGTTGTGTATCTGAGGAAGAAACGCAGAAAATCCTATGGAATTTCCATAGCTCCGATTATGGAGGTCATTTTGGAGGTGAGCGTACAACCACCAAGGTCCTTTAGAGCGGCTTTTAGTGGCCAACGCTCTTCGAGGACTCCCGAAAATTTGTCCACAACTGTGACAGTTGTCAACGGGCTGGCAATATCCCTCATAATCACGAAATGCCTTAATAAGGGATTTTAAAAATTGAGCTGTTTGATATATGGGGAATAGACTTCATAGGACATTTCCCTTCCTCATATTCGAACACATACATCCTTGTGGCAGTAAACTATGTGTCTAAGTGGGTTGAGGCAATTGCATCACCCACTAATGACACCCGAATGGTAATGAAATTCCTCCAAAAATATATTTTCTACCAATTTGGTGTCCCAAGGACACTAATAAGTGATGAAGGCACCCACTTCTATAACAGACAACTTTTCTCAATTCTGCATCGTAATGGTGTTAGCCACAGAGTGGCAACTCCCTACTATCTGCAGACAAATGGGCAAGCCAAAGTTTCCAAGAGGGAGCTCAAATGAATCCTGGAAAGAACAGTGAGCACCTCCAGGAGGGATTGGGCAAGGAAACTTGAAGACGCCCTCTGGGCATATAGAACAGCTTTCAAGACCCCTATCGGGGTGTCACTGGTGCGGAATTTACAACCACAAACTAACCGGCAAGTGCACCGGGTCGTACCAAGTAGTACCTCAAGTGAATGAGGGTCGATCCCACGATGATTGATGGACTAAGCAACAATGGTTGATTAAATTACTTAGTTAGACAAACAGAAAAGAGCGTTTGGGTCTCAATTGCATTAAACAGTAAATTTAGAATATCAGAAGACAGGCAATAAATAAGTTGGGAATAAAATATGGAGAAAGCAGTTAAGGCTTCAGAGTTATCTATTTTTCGGATTGACTTTTCTTATTAATTTATTTTAATCATGCAAGATTTAATTCTTGGCAAACTGGATATGAATAAACCCTAATTCCTTCGACCTTTAGTCTCCTCTAAAATTTATCAACCGCTAATTCCTTGGTCAATTAATTCCAATTAGAGGGTGAACTTTAATTCTAGTTATTATGCCACAAAAATCCTAATTATCCAAAAATAAGAGGATTATATGACACGTATCCCGTTAGATCCAGATAACTAGAATTTAGGAGAATATATTTTTAAATTGTTGTTCAAGTAAAGAGCTTTTCCAAGTTATACAAGAACTTAATTAGAAAAAGGGTCACACTTCCGTTCCACCCAATTTCATAAAATAAAGAACGAAAACAATTCTTGAAATATAAATAAGTTCATGAATTAAAATAGAAAAAACAAGCAACAGAATCAATCCATACAATAGACAAAGCTCCTAACCTTAACAGTGGAGGTTTAGTTGCTCATGGAAAAGAGTAAAAACTAAAATTCTGGTAAACTGTGAATTTTCAGGATGGGATGGAATAATCCCTAGAAGAAAAGTTTCTTCTTTTTATATCTAATTCTAATTAATTTAAAATCTATTTTCTAAAATTAAAATAATATATTTTCCTATTTTAAAATAAAATTTAAATTTAAATCAGAATTAATTAACTAATCCGCGCCTTGTAACGTTGTGATGACATGTCACCATGTCATTTTTTCTATGCTTTTTCATACAATAAATTGATGATTAGTGCTTAAATATTGCATTCTTTTGTGCTTAATTGGAATATTTCCTTGATCTTTTAATTTTATAAATCTTGTAGAAAATAGGAAGAAAAAGAAGCAAAGAAGCACAAAATAAGCTAAAAAGGAGAAAAAAAGAGCTTTGGGGCACACTTTGAAGTTAGAGCACACTTAGGAGCCTTAGGCCACGTTTTTAAAAGCGTGTCCCATGACCAAATTTAAGGAGAATAGGCAATCAGCGCACACTGCTCCACTCCTGCCAAGAGCAGAGCATTATCGTGAAAACAAAGTGAGGTTGGAAGCAAATTTTCGCTAAGTTAAAATTTGGGCGCTCACAGCATGACCATGCCTCCTTCAAAGGGCTATAACTTGAGCTACAGATGTCCGATTGATGTCCTTCTAGTTGCGTTGGAAAGCTTACATTCAGATCTTTCCAACGATATATGACAATTCTTATTTGGCATGAAATTGAGGCACGAGTGAATGGCATCTTTAAGGACCAAAAACAAGCAAAAATATACCAAAGTGCAACCACCAAGGTTCGAAGCTGGAGCCTCACTCCAAAGCAAAGTAGCGCTCTACATCATTATTCTGCTCTGCTCTCTTGGTGAGAGCAATGACATGCTCTCTTTATAAAAATTCAAGGAAAATTGAATCGCCAAATGCTTTCACAAGGGTTTGAACTTGGGACCACCCCTTGGAAGCACCAATGCTCCGCTCACAAGGAGAGCAGAGCACTACTCCTTGGTGCAACACATATGAGCATGACACGGCCAGGGAGCATGAGGCGCACAACATAACACGGACCAAGAGGACTTGGAGCGCGCAAGACACCCCACACCAAGGCTTCAATGCTCCGCTCTCCACAAGAGCAGAGCACTCTACTGGGAGCTACACCGTGGGCCAAAATTCAATCAAAATTCCATTTAAATTCACTTCTTCTTCAAACCCAAATCAAGCAAAGCCCAATCAACATGAATCAAAGCCATAAGAAATAATTAGCTTAGGAATTTATTTTTAATTGTAATTTGTTTAGAATTTCATTTTTTCATTTTTCAGCCTATAAAAAGGCATTTGTATCATTTTCAGAAGGCTAGCTCCACTAGGGAGCATTAGGAGTAGTAGAGAGCCCTCTCTTAGTTTTCCTTTCTGTTTTGAATCTTGGGTGGAGAATTGAAGGAATTCTGTTTCATTCTCCCTTTGAGATTTCTCTTTGTTTGCCTTGCTGCATAATTTCAGTAAATTGCAATTTGAATCAAATTCCTCTTACTGCTTTCATCTTCATTTCTTCTTCAATCTGTTTGATGTTGGATCAAGGAAGGAATTGAGATCTAGATTTGTTTTCTAGTCTCTTTGATTTCCGGAGATCTTTACTTGTCTTTTTAGATTTCATAATTGAATTGAGTTTTCTCGCTGATTCACTTTTCTGCTACAATTTTCTTCTCTGTAATTTTTACTTTCTGCTGCATTGCTTCCAATTTACATTTTCTGCACATTTACATTCTACACTTTACCTTTGAGCTTACTGCAAATCTGAATTTACTTTTCTTGCCTTGGATCTATTTCTTTCTTTAATTTCCAGCACCCCAGCCCCCTTTACATTTGATGCAATTTACATTTCTTGTCATTTAAGATTTTGTCAATTTACTTTTCTTGCTCTTTAAGTTTCCTGCCATTTACATTCTGCAGCTTTAAATTCACTGCTATTTTACTTTCTGTTGGCTACATTTCATCCAATTTTACTTCAATGTTAGCTTGACTAAACTAATCACCCACTAAAGTTGCTTGATCCATCAATCCCTGTGGGATCGACCTCACTCTTGTGAGTTATTACTACTTGATGCGACCCGGTACACTTGCCGGTTAGATTTGTGTGTTGGAAATTTGTTTTTCCACAAAAACACCATTAAGTTTTTAGCGCCGTTGCCGGGGATTGATTTAGATCAACAATGATTAAGTGGGTGAGAAGTCTAGATCAGGCATTTTTTTATTTTTGTTCTCTGATTCAAATTGAAACCAAGGTGTTTGTGTTATTGCCTCACTAAGAAATTCTTTCTCTATGACATGAATTTCAATTTTCATTGATGTTGCATTTTACAAAATACAAATGGAGTTCAACTCATCTTATGGTCAAACAAAATTTTATGCGATATCACCCACCATCACTAATCTCTAATGGTGGCTGGAATATCACTAAGAAAATACAAATTCTAAGCACTCCAATCCATGGAGAATTGCTTCAGAAACACAAGATGAGAAAGAAAATCATATGGGATACTTCCCTCCACCACAAAATGATGCAAGTCATTATTCTAATGGTGGCTGGGAGTATTACTAAGAAACTGCAAATTCTGAGCAGTCAAGTCAGATGAGAGAGTGTTCGATCTTACCTTCTAGTTCTACATTTGACAATTCTTCATCACCTAAATATGTCTCAGCACAAACTTCCACGAGCCAAAGATTCTCAGAGCTTGAGTCCATGTTCAACAGAATTGTGGAGGAACAATAATAAGCCTGGAGAGAACGAGAAACCTTTTTTCAGGAGACGGATGAGCAATTGGAGGACACAAAGAAACGCTTAGAACTACTAAGCAAGGAAAATGAAGACCAATTGATGGATGTGAAGGAGAAAGTGGAAGAGCAAGACAAGGAGGCTACTGTATCAAGTGAAACTCCAATGAAGAATGAGGTGGTTGAAAATGAAACTGCACTTGAGGTGACAAAGGAACATGAAAATTCACAACTCTCTCAAACTTCCCTGAAACAAAACGGCTCAACAATTGAATCCGTGATTGAAAGATATGTAGAGGAGATGAAGAAATGTTGGGAAGATCAACAAACCTCCTCAATGAAAAAGCTATTAAGTCAAATGTTGAGTGCAAGGGAGGAAGTGGAAGAGCAAGAAAGTGAGAAAGACAACCAAAGAATTCCAAACTCAAGTGAAGCAGAGAAGTACATAGAGGAAAAGCTCATGGAACCACCAATTCAAAAGGCTCTGGATGAATACAAAACTCCAATAATCACACGGCAACCAAGTCTTGAATCCAAAGAAGTGAAGGCAACTAGCAAGAACACCAATCCTGTCCCTGATCCAGCAAGCAAGATCAATCAAGCCATTTGCAAAAGGAAGCTTGCTGAGAAGAGGCCAAGACAAGGGATACTAGCTGAATCTTCTCCCCCTTTGAGGTCATTCCTCTTAACAAACTGGAAGAAGAGGAAGAAAGTGAAGAATAGGTAAACAGTAGGTAACATTCCTTCTCCTTGCCTTGTTTAAATTTCAATAAATTGGCATATGATCACATTCTAAGTTTGGTGTTGCCCTGCAACAAATTGTTTTCAACTCCTTTGGATGATTGCATCAATTCTACAAGAAAGTGTCACACTAAGATTCTAAGTTTGGTGTGCCACTTATTTTTCTAGGCAACTCATCCAGCAACATCACTTGTCTGTATAATCATATTGCCTTTGCATTGTTATTTTTCTTTTGTTTTGACATTTTGTTTGCATTCTCTTTGTTTTTGTCACTTCTTTATTTTTTTTTGTTTTCTTTTATTAACTGTTTTTGTTAATACATCACCAAGAGATCCTTATTCATGACAAATCTTGGCTTGGTGATTGTATTCAACAAATAACAGTTTCTCTTGTTTAGTTTTAGTTCAAATAAATTGACATATGATTGCATTCTAAGTTTGGTGTTGCTATGCAACAAAATTTAGTTCCAATGTTTACTAGATACTTGCATCAATTCCAAGTGAGAGTGTCACACTAAGTTTGGTGTGCCACTTATCTTTTATGCAATGTATTGTTCTCACCTTCTTATGTTTGCAATCAAAATGTCTCTGTCTCTGGTGCCTTGATTGTTATCTTTCATTTTGCTTGCTTAAAACACATATGCTACTAACATTTCATTGTGTAAGACATTCATGATCCATCTTAGCCCCATAGCCATTGTTCTAATTGTTGCTTGAGGATGAGCAAGCATTCTGAGTTTGGCAAGGGAAAGGGAAGAATAAGAGGAAAATGACAACAATAGAGAAGATGGACTACAAGGTTGTAAAGTTCCTTTTCCTCTCCTTTGTTTCCAGCACTTTAAATTGCATGATTGTCTTTATATTCTCTGTATGCATGTGTGGTATGACTAAGCATAGCTTGAATTTTGATTGAAACATGGTGCTGTTATAACTACCAACTTGAATTCTATGAGTTCAAAAGCAGTAAATCATCATGATCATAAACAAACAAGGAATTAAAGAAAAGTTTAGCATGTGCATACAAGTATTGGAAAGCTAGTATGATTAATTGTTGCTCAATTGCATTAGATTTTATTTAATTGAAGTTTTCATCTAGGACATTTTGTGAAATCTTTTGAAATCATGAAAACCTTGAAGGAAGTAAATGCAAAAAAAAAGGGCAAGAAAAGAAAAAGGGAAAGAATGGGAAAGCTGAAGGCTCTGAGTACCAATGACAATTTCATTGTTAAGTACTTGTGGTGTTTATGTATCAAGTAAAATGCTTGAAAACAAAACACTTAGAAGTCAAGGCTAGGCTCAAGTGCAAAAGCACTCCCTCAAAGCTCAAGGTTCTGAGCATCAATGATTAGAGAGTCAAGAAAAAAATGAGCTTAATGAAGTCCTCTAATTCAAATGCTTGTGGTGCTTATGTATCAAGTGGTAATACTTGAAAACAAAGCATTTAGAAGTCGTAGCTTTGTTATTAACTCATGGGGCAAAGCACCCAAAAGGAGAAGCTAAAAAGAAATCAAAAGCTTGTTTCAAGGAAGAATTATAAGAAAAAGATTTCATAAATTGAGCTAGATAGAAGCATCAATCATTTACATTTCTTTTGTGATTGAAGCATGCATAGAAAACTAGCTTACCATGAACATAGAACGGCTATTCTTTTTACCTTGGATTGTCAATCTTTATTGCATGATTCTTTTCTTGCTTGGGGACAAGCAAGGTTTAAGTTTGGTGTTGTGATGACATGTCACCATGTCATGTTTTTCTATGCTTTTTCATACAATAAATTGATGATTAGTGCTTAAATATTGCATTCTTTTGTGCTTAATTGGAATATTTCCTTGATCTTTTAATTTTATAAATCTTGTAGGAAATAAGAAGAAAAAGAAGCAAAGAAGCACAAAATAAGCTAAAAAGGAGAAAAACAGAGCTTTGGGGCACACTTTGAAGTTAGAGCATACTTTGGAGCTTTAGGCCACGCTTTTAAAAGCGTGGCCAATGACCAAATTTAAGGAGAATAGGCAATCAGCGCACACTGCTCCGCTCTTGCCAAGAGCAGAGCATTATCGTGAAAACAAAGTGAGGTTGGAAGCAAATTTTCGCTAAGTTAAAATCTGGGCGCTCATAGCATGACCATGCCTCCTTCAAAGGGCTATAACTTGAGCTACAGATGTCCGATTGATGTGTTTTCAGTTGCGTTGGAAAGCTGACATTCAGAGCTTTCCAACAATATATGGTAATTCATATTTGGCATGAAATTAAGGCACGAGTGAAAGGCATCTTTAAGGACCAAAAACAAGCAAAAATATACCAAAGTGCAACCACCAAGGTTCGAAGCTGGAGCCTCACTCCAAAGCAAAGTAGCGCTCTACATCATTATTCTGCTCTGCTCTCTTGGTGAGAGCAATGTCGTGCTCTCTTCATAAAAATTCAAGGAAAATTGTTTTCCCAAATGCTTTCACAAGGGTTTGAACTTGGGACCTCCCTTTGGAAGCACCAATGCTCCGCTCACAAGGAGAGCAGAGCACTACTCCTTGGTGCAACACATATGAACATGACACGGCCAGGGAGCATGAAGCGTGCAACATAACACGGACCAAGAGGACTTGGAGCACGCAAGACACCCCACACCAAGGCTTCAATGCTCCGCTCTCCACAAGAGCAGAGCACTCTACTAGGAGCTACACCATGGGCCAAAATTCAATCAAAATTCCATTTAAATTCACTTCCTCTTCAAACCCAAATCAAGCAAAGCCCAATCAACATGAATCAAAGGCATAAGAAATAATTAGCTTAGAAATTTATTTTTAATTGTAATTTGTTTAGAATTTTATTTTTTCATTTTTCAGCCTATAAAAAGGCATCTGTGTCATTTTCAGAAGGCTAGCTCCACTAGGGAGCATTAGGAGTAGTAGAGAGCTCTCTCTTAGTTTTTCTTTCTGTTTTGAATCTTGGGTGGAGAATTGAAGGAATTCTGTTTCATTCTCCCTTTGAGATTTCTCTTTGTTTGCCTTGCTGCATAATTTCAGTAAATTACAATTTGAATCAAATTCCTCTTACTACTTTCATCTCCATTTCTTCTTCAATCTATTTGTTGTTGGATCAAGGAAGGAATTGAAATCTAGATTTGTTTTCTAGTCTCTTTGATTTCCTGAGATCTTTACTTGTCTTTTTAGATTTCATAATTGAATTGATTTTTCTCGCTGATTCACTTTTCTGCTACAATTTTCTTCTTTGTAATTTTTACTTTCTGCTGCATTGCTTCCAATTTACATTTTCTGCACATTTACATTCTACACTTTACCTTTGAGCTTGCTGCAAATCTGAATTTACTTTTCTTGCCTTGGATCTATTGCTTTCTTTAATTTCCAACACCCAATCCCCCTTTACATTTGATGCAATTTACATTTCTTGTCATTTAAGATTTTGTCAATTTACTTTTCTTGCTCTTTAAGTTTCCTACAATTTACATTCTGCAGCTTTAAATTCACTGCTATTTTACTTTCTATTGGCTACATTTCATCCAATTTCACTTCAATGTTAGCTTGACTAAACTAATCACCCACTAAAGTTGCTTGATCCATCAATCCCTGTGGGATCGACCTCACTCTTGTGAGTTATTACTACTTGATGCGACCCGGTACACTTGCCGGTTAGATTTGTGTGTTGGAAATTCGTTTTTCCACAAAAACACCATCAGGGACTACTTGGTTTCACTAGGATCCATGCTTAACTCCATGCTGTTCACCACATAAGGCGCCTAACTTGAGATGGGAGTGTGCCTTACTTAAAGGAGAGCACATGTTGCGTATTGTTGTTGTTTCTTGCGCCTAACTTGAGAAATCTCAAGTTAGGCGCAGCCTTGGCAGCATTGATGGAAAAGAAATATAGACTATTATTTATCGTTGGAAAGCTCTGGAAGTTACCTTTCCAACGCCACTGAAATCACGTCCATTGAACCTTTGTAGCTTGAGATATTCAGGTTTGAGTGAAGAGAGGTCAGGGTTGACAGCATCATTCGTCTTCTTCTCTTTCTCTACGAAAACTCCATCGAATCCAGTCGAATGCTACCTAAAATAAACAGAATTACACACGACTCAAAGTAACATCCATAGTGCCTAAAAGATAATTAATTCTTGATTAAACTCAACAAATTAAATGCAAATTCACTAGAAAAAGATAGAGAAGATTCTCACGCATCAGTCATCCTACCAGCTGGTCTATGGCAAGGCATGTCATTTACCAGTGGAACATGAGCACAGAGCCTACTGGGCAACTAGATTCCTTAACTTTGATGCCAAGGCTGTAGGAGACAAAAGATTGCTCCAGCTAAATGAGTTGGATGAATTCCGACAAGCTGCGTTTAACAATGCTAAAATTTACAAGGAAAGAGCCAAGAAATGGCATGATCAAAAGATCTCCTCTAGAGTCTTCGAGCAGAGTTAGAAGGTTTTACTCTTCAATTTCAGACTCAAGCTTTTTCCCAAGAAGCTCAAGTCACACTGGACGGGACCTTTTGTGGTTACTAACGTATCACCCTATTCTTAAATAGAGCTCCAAGACAAACACTCTAACAAAATATTTATAGTGAATGGACAGAGAGTCAAGCATTACCTAGCGGACAATTTAGAGCAAGAGAACTCTACACTACTGCTGACATGACAGCAGTAAGGTCAAGCTAATGACAGTAAAGAAGTGATTAATGGGAGGTAGCCCAACCATAATTAGCGTATTCCTGTTTTAGTTCTTTTAATTGACCTCATTCATATTCATTTACACTTCATTTTTTATTAGTCTTCATAGTTCCCTCTGCTTTTTTATGCTTGTGATCATGTGTAGAACTTAGAACAATGACAGAGACATTCAGAACTAAAAATAAAATACCCTGGGGAGAATCCATTGATGGCGTTGAATGCCAGACAAAGAGGAAGCTGTGCGTTTAACGCCCAAAAAGGAGAGAAAGGTGATGAGCGGATATTTTATACGCTTTTTGGCATTATTTTCATATAGTTTTAGTTATGTTTTGTTAAGTTTTATCAAGTTTTATAAGGTTTTAGTGCAAAAATCACTTTTTGGATGCTACTTTGAGTTTTTGTGTTTTTTTATGTTTTCAGGTGATTTTTGGGTGATTCTGTCATGTTTTGGAAAAGTCTGATTCAGAGACAGAGAAAGGACTGAAGATGTTGTCAACTCCTGACCTCCGTACATTTAAACATGAATTTCTGGAGTTACAGAGGTCCAATTGACGCGCTCTCAATGGCGTTGGAAAGCTAACTTCCAGGTCTTTCCATAAATATATAATAGTTTATACTTGTTTTTCAAAATAAAGGTCCAAAACAGGTGTTGAACACCTAAAACACCCTCTTTCTGGCGTTCAACACCCTAAAGGGAGCAAGCTTGGCATTTGGATGCCCAAAAGGGATCAAACTCGGTGTCCAACGCCCCAACAGGACATGGATTCACCCCAAGTTCAGCCCAAACACTCACCAAGTTGGCCTAGAAGTGGATTTTTGCACCCTTTAGCTTAGTTTATCACATTTTTATAATTTTTAATGATGAGTAACATCTTTTAGGTCTAGTATTTTATTATAAATAAGAGACTTCCTTCCTCCTAAGGACTATGCCTCACAGGAGGGGAGAAGCACAAACACTATTTTTCTGGTTCTTACTGTAAAGCATGAGCAACTAAACCTTTTAGGTTAAGATTAGGAGCTCTACTGATTCTCATGGATTAATAATATTACTGTTTCTATTTCAATCTATGTTTGATTCCATTCTAAGATGCATCTTTGTTGTTCTAACTAATGGAACCTGGTGGAACGAGAGTATGACTCGTTTTCTACATGGGTTCTTGTGAGTCCCTAGCGGGATAGCATTGAATCACAAACTTGATTATACATCTCTTAGACGGATAATCCACGACTTCATTGGGGACATGGAACATCTATTCAACCGAGGTGTGGGGCGATTAGGGCCTTTATGGTATAAGCTAGGATTATAAAGCTTTATTCTCTGATTCGGAAAATCCGACCTTGTCTGTGGCATTTCGAGTAGGATCTTCAAAGGACTAAATTGCTAGAACTTCACCCTCGTTCAGATTGGATGACCATTAGCACCGGCGTGTGATCTGAAGTAGAGAAGATTAATGACCACTAGCCCCATCATTAATCACTTATAGTTTGCCATGGAATGATTCATCCATTGTTGGAGTAGACAGTATGAATAGTTGATTCAGAAAGAAGAAGCATCTCCGAAGCCTCAACCGATTTCTTATCACTATTTTCATATCAATTCAGTAATTCTTTTTTTATTCTGTTTTTACACGTTTTTCACAACCACTATCTTTTCTATCCACCTGACTAAGATTTGCAAGATAGTCGTTGCTTGCTCAATCCAACAATCCTCATGGGACTCGACCCTCACACACCTGAGGCATTACTTGGACAACCCGATGCACTTGTCGGTTCATCTGTGAGAAAGTTGCAGAGTTTAATTTCGCACACCAAAAAGCTGGCATTGACCAGAGAAGAGTTATTCTGGGCGTCCAACGCCCATTGATGATTGAAGAGATGGCGTTGAACGCCAGGAAGAGAGTTCTTTGGGCATTCAACACCCATATAGAGTAGGCCTAGGACCATTTTTTGGTCCTCTAGGGGCATTCAACGCTGATTCTTGGCGTTTAACACCCAGAAGAGAGTGAGCCACATTTCGAAATTGCAAAGAAAGGAGGGAAGGGTTAACTTTTTCAAACCAAATCTTTTCAAAACCTTATCTTTTAATCAATC
The DNA here is from genome assembly GCF_014773155.1 of Arachis stenosperma. Classification (NCBI taxonomy): domain Eukaryota; kingdom Viridiplantae; phylum Streptophyta; class Magnoliopsida; order Fabales; family Fabaceae; genus Arachis; species Arachis stenosperma. Next base: position 79,549,944 of record NC_080386.1, on the reverse strand, counting down.
ATATCTTCAAATAACACTTTCTTTTATTTTAATTTCAGAAAGAGTAAACCAATTCAATTCATATCTTTTTGAACAACTTATTTTCCAACCTTATCTTTCCAAATCAAATCTCCTTCAAACCATTTCTTTTTCAAATCTTTTCAATCCATATCTTCCTATTTCAAACTTTTTCATAATTATCTTCTCTTTCTACATAATCTCTTTTAAAACTTTTAATTTAAAGAAATTTCACTCAAATCTTTCTTATCTTTCATATTACCTTTTCAATTTAAATCTAGCTATCTTCTCCAACCTCCTTTTTCTTTAAAAATTTGAACCCACACCCTCCCTCCCTCTACTTAAACATTCAAAGCTCTCTCTCCCTCACGCACCCTTCCTCACTACACACACGCTTCTCTCTTCCTTCTCTTTTTACTTGGGACGAGCAAACCTTTTAAGTTTGGTGTGGAAAACGCTTTGCTCTTTCACTCATTCACAACCCATGGCCCAAAAGAATGGAAGATCTACACCAAAAAACAAGAAAGAAAGTGCCCCAACAATAACTACCTATAAACCTTACAGATTCTACTTCAAGCTTCATGAAAAACATTACTTTAAAGTAATGTGTAAAAAGACAGTGATTCCGAAAGTCAAGTTTGACTTAAAAGAAGATGAATACCTAAAAATCCATGAACAGATTCGAATGAGCTGTTGGAAAGTTCTGGCCAACCCTAGAACCAATGTTGGAATAGTAATGATCCATGAATTTTATGCAAATCTGTGAATGACAGAAAAACAAAAGAAAGAAGGACAATGATTCCATACATGGCGCACCATGGTCCGAGGAAGGACTTTGCATTTTAATCTAGATAAGATGAGGGAGATTTTCAAATTACCCTCGTAAAAGGATGACTCTGACTCCTTTAATAGGAGGGTACAAGCAAATCCGAAGCTAGATCAAGTCCTTAAGGACATGTCTGCTCGGAACTTAGTGGATGAATGATAAGAAAGGTAAACCAAACCAACTGAGAAGAATGGATCTCAAGGCAGTTGCTAGGGGATGGCTGGACTTTATTGGGCGTTCCATACTTTCCACTAGAAACCGTTCTAAGGTTACTATTAGGCAAGCTGAAATGATCCATTGCATCATGATGGGTAATGAAGTGGAAGTTCACCAACTAATCCAGTGCGAGTTGTAAAAATTTGCAAACAAGTCCTCAACTCAGGCCAAATTGGCCTTCCCACACCTCATCTCCTACTTGTGTAGTGAGGCATGAGTCCTAATTGACAGAGACATATGAATCCCAGTGGAAACCCCAATCACCAAGGAAGTTATGGAGAGTACAAAGGGGCCAGCACCAGATAAGATTCAGCAATCTGTTGACCCTCCTAAAAGAAAGATGCCCGAGCCACCTCATGTAAGAACCGCAACTAATTAACCGGTTAATTAAGTGATTATATTGCCAAAATTAGATTCCAAAAAGTTAGAGAGAGAATTCAAGGATTTAAAGGTAATTTTTGGACTCAATAGGTCATTTTGAGTCAGAAAATGTATTTTTCGCAAAAAACTGCGAACCGGCAGTTGAACTGGTTCAAGTCTACCCGGTGCTGCGCGAGAAAAAGAGAAAATAGTCAAAAACCTTTAAAAATGTTAGAAGTGGAAAATCGGGCATTAATTTTAAAGGTTTGGCCCGAAGTTGGGCCAAACGGGCTAAAAAACGCTAACAGGCTGGACCGGGCTCAATTTGGGCCCAAGCCCAACATATAAATGGGTTCATAAGTGAACCCATTTAGCATCATTAACACCAAAACACAACACACACAGCTGAGAAGAGAAGGAAGAAGAAACCCTCCATTAACACTATTCACCCTCTTCTTCTCAAGCTCATAACTTGAGCTATAGAGCTCCGATCGCCGCACTGTTTGCGGCTATGCTTTCCTTGTGAAGAGATCTACAAAACCCACCCAACAAATTGGTAAGGAAAGCTTGAGTATCTCTTAGTTCTTCTCTTTAAAACTTCGAGTTTTTAGGGCTTTGGAATAAGTGAGTTTTTGTGATTTTGGATGTTTAGGTTCTCTCTAATCCTTGCTTAGCATTGGATTTTGGCTTCCAAAGTTATTGGGAAAGGTAAGAGGCATTGAACTCTTGTGAAAATTTTATTTATGATGAGCCCTAGGTTGATTCGTGATGATTTATGTATATATAGCTTGATTATTGTGAGTTTGGGAGCTATTGACACTTGTTGGTGGCTTGGATTGTGTTGGAAAGCTTGTCGGTGATCATTGTTGTGCTCATTTTGGGTTAAGGATATATTGGGAATCGGCCAAGGTAGGATTTCGGTTTTCTTTATGTAGTATATAATATTCACGGACACTTAGGCTAGTGACCCATAGGATAGGTTTGAATTAAAATGGTTGATGAGTGTTGAATATTGTTATATACTGATTTATGATGGGTTGATGAAGTTTGAGTTCCGTTATGATGATTGATAATGATATGATGATGATAAATAAATGTGTGGATTTAAAAAGTGGTGTGGTATGATAGATGTAATGTTGAGGTTGATGAATGGTAAATTTTGAATGTCGATTAGTTATAAGTGTTATATAATTGATGTTGAGATTGAGAATGATAAAATGGGAAGGAAAATGTGATAAGTTTGGTGATATATGACACAAAGGGTAAAAGTTGATGAAAAATGGAGTTTGTAATGGGTTGGTTTGGTTTCGGTTGTGTTTTACAATAAATTGTGGATTTTGGCAAAGGTTGGTTTTTAGTGAAATTTGGTTTTTGGTTTTTGGTAAAATTGTTGATTTCTGGTATGTGCGCACGCACAACCCTGCGAAAATTTTAACTTGTGCATATGCACAGACCTGTGCCTATGCACACACAGGGGAAGGCTGCCTGCTTGCAGCGCTAGCACAGCTTGTGTGCGCACACACCAATGAGAAATTGAAACCTGTGCATATGCACAGCCCTGTGCGCACACACACGTTGGGAAGACCAGCCTGTTGGGGGCGCTGGCACAGATTGTGCGAGCGAACAGACTTTGTAAATTTTGGCAACTGTGCATACGCACACCCCTATGCGTACACACACGTTTTGAAATTTCTCCAGTGCGTGCACGCGCACACCCCTATGCATACGCACATGCCCTGTTTCTCAAATTTGTACTTTGTTTTCAACTATTCTACCTTGCCAACAAGGTTGTAAGCTTCTATAACACCATTTTAAGACTCTTGGGCCTAGTTTTGGATATTTAAAACATGGAAAAGAATTTAAGGGTTTTAGATGATAATATTTGGGAAAAAACTAGAAAACGAAGGCCTAGGTTTGACATGTGAGGTCCGTGGCAAGAGTATCCCGCTCGCATCCTGATGAGCGGATAATTTATACGCTTTTTGGCATTGTTTTTAGTATGTTTTTAGTATGTTTTAGTTAGTTTTTATTATATTTTTATTAGTTTTTAGTTAAAATTCACTTTTCTGGACTTTACTATGAGTTTGTGTGTTTTTCTATGATTTCAGGTATTTTCTAGCTGAAATTGAGGGACCTGAGCAAAAATCTGATTCAGAGGCTGAAAAGGACTGCAGATGCTGTTGGATTCTGACCTCCCTGCACTCGAAGTGGATTTTCTGGAGCTACAGAAGCCCAATTGGCGCGCTCTCAATGGCGTTGGAAAGTAGACATCCTGCGCTTTCCAGCAATATATAATAGTCCATACTTGGCTCGAGATTTGATAGCCCAAACCGGCATTCCAAATCAGCTCAAAACTGCCCGGCGTTAAACGCCGGAACTGGCACAAGAATGGGAGTTAAACGCCCAAACTGGCACAAAAGCTGGCGTTTAACTCCAAGAGAAGTCTCTACACAAAAATGCTTCAATGCTCAGCCCAAGCACACACCAAGTGGGCCCGGAAGTGGATTTTTATGTCATCTTTGTAAACCCTAGGCTACTAGTTCTCTACAAATAGGACCTTTTAAAATTGTATCTTCACATCTTTAGATCTTTGGATCTTTGGATCTTTGATCATCTTGAGATCTTTGAATCTTTTGATCATGTTTTGGGGGCTGGCCTCACGGCCATGCCTAGACCTTGTTCTTATGTATTTTCAACGGTGGAGTTTCTACACACCATAGATTAAGGTGTGGAGCTCTGCTGTACCTCGAGTATTAATGCAATTACTATTGTTCTTCTATTCAATTTAGCTTGTTCTTGTTCTAAGATATCACTTGTTCCTCAACTTGATGAATGTGATGATCCGTGACACTCATCATCATTCTCACCTATGAACGTGTGCCTGACAACCACCTCCGTTCTAACTTAGATTGAGTGGATATCTCTTGGATCCCTTAATCGGAATCTTCGTGGTACAAGCTAGAATTGATGGTGGCATTCAAGAGAATCCGGAAGGTCTAAACCTTGTCTGCGGTATTCTGAGTAGGATTCAATGATTGAATGACTGTGACGAGCTTCAAACTCCTGAAGGCTGGGCGTTAGTGACGGACGCAAAAGAATCAATGGATTCTATTCCAACCTGATTGAGAACCGACAGATGATTAGCCATGCTGTGACAGAGCATTTGGACTATTTTTACTGAGAGGACGGGACTGTAGCCACTGACAACGGTGATGCCCAACATACAGCTTGCCATGGAAAGGAGTAAGAAGGATTGGATGAAGACAGTAGGAAAGCAGAGATACGGAAGGGACAAAGCATCTCCATACGCTTATCTGAAATTCTCACCAATGAATTACATAAGTATCTCTATCTTTATTCTATGTTTTATTCATATATCATCCATAACCCTTTGAATCTGCCTGACTGAGATTTACAAGGTGACCATAGCTTGCTTCATACCAACAATCTCCGTGGGATCGACCCTTACTCGCGTAAGGTTTATTACTTGGACGACCCAGTGCACTTGCTGGTTAGTTGTGCGAAGTTGTGATAAAGTGTTGAGATTGCAATTCAGCGTACCATGTTGATGGCGCCATTGATGATCACAATTTCGTGCACCAAGTTTTTGGCGCCGTTGCCGGGGATTGTTGAGTTTGGACAACTGACGGTTCATCTTGTTGCTTTGATTAGGTATTTTTCTTCAGAGTTCTTAAAGAATGAATTCTAGTGTTTCAAAATGATGTTCTTAACATCACCAAAGCTGATTGATTCTCATCAATTTAGCTCTTGAATGCAATGTCCTGCTGAAGCTTGGCTAGCCATGTCTAATTCCTTTAGACTAAAGCTTTAGACTAACATTGCATGATTCCTGGAATTCTCATTAAGAATTTTGATATCTTTATTTTCTTTTCCACTTAATTTTCAAAAAAATCCAAAAAAAAAATTACAAAATCATAAAAACCAAAAATATTGTATGCTTCTTGTTGAGTCTAGTGTCTCATTTTAAGTTTGGTGTCAATTGCATGTTTCTGTTCTTCTTGCATTCTTTCATGTGTCTTAAGTGATCTTCAAGATGTTCTTGATGATTTCATTGCTCTGATCTTTAAAATTCTCTTATCTTTAGTGTTTTGTTGTTTCTCATATGCATTCTCATTTTGTTAGTGTCAGTAGTATACAAACTGCTAAGTTTGGTGTCTTGCATGCATTGTTATTTGATTGTGATTATTCCTCATTATTAAAAATCCAAAAAATTTTTAATTTGTGTCTTTTCAAATCAATAATACAGAGAATTGAAGATTCAGAACATACAGCAGAGGAATTATACAGAAAAAGCTGGGCGTTCAAAACGCCCAGTGAGGAAGGCAAATTGGCATTTAAACGCCAACCAGGGTGCCTGGTTGGGCATTTAACGCCCAAAAGGGTAGTGTTTTGGGCGTTAAACGCCAAAATGTATACCATTCTGGGCGTTTAACGCCAAGATGGCACAAGAGGGAAGATTATGTTTTTAACTCAAATTTTTTTTTAGTTTTCAAAATTTTTCAAAATCAAATCTTTTTCAAATCATATCTTTTCAATCATATGTTTTCAAAATCAATTTCTTTCTTTTTCAAAAATACTTGCTAACAATTAATGATTTGATTCAACATTTCAGATATGTTGCCTTTTCTGTTGAGAAAGGTTTAATGTCTGAATCATATCTTTTCTTGTTAGTCAAGTCGTTGATTTTCAAAATCAAATCTTTTTAAATTGTTTTTTTTTTCAAATCATATCTTCTCAATCACATCTTTTTTAAAATAGTTTTCAATCATATCTTTTTGATTTCTAATTTTAAAATCTTTTTCAAAAATCACTTGATTTCTTTTCCACTCTTAGTTTTCGAAAATCAATTAGTATTTTTCAAAATGTTTTTAAAATCTTTTTTTTACTTAATTTTCAAAAATTTCTTCCCCTCTTCTCACATCCTTCTATTTATGGACTAACACTACTCCTCAATGCATAATTCAAACTCTATCTTTCCTTGATAAGTTCAAATTTTCTATCTCTTCCTTCTATTTTTCTTTTCCTCTGACACTTCAAGGAGTCTCTATACTGTGACATAGAGGATTCCATATTTTCTTGTTCTCTTCTCTTTCATATGAGCAGGAGCAAAGACAAAAGCATTCTTGTTGAGGCTGACCCTGAACATGAAAGGACCTTGAAGCGAAAGCTAAGAGAAGCTAAGGCACAACTTTCTATAGAGGATCTAACAGAAATCTTCAAAGAAGAAGACATGGCAGCCGAAAACAACAACAATGCCAATAATGCAAGGAAGGTGTTGGGTGACTTTACTGCACCTACTCCCGACTTCTATGGGAGAAGCATCTCTATCCCTGCCATTGGAGCAAACAACTTTGAGCTTAAGTCTCAATTAGTTTCTCTAATGCAACAGAATTACAAGTTCCATGGACTTCCATTGGAAGATCCTCATCAGTTTTTAGCTGAGTTCTTGCAAATCTGTGACACTGTCAAGACTAATGGGGTTGACCCTGAGGTCTACAGACTAATGCTATTCCCTTTTGCTGTAAGAGACAGAGCTAGAATATGGTTGGACTCACAACCTAAAGAAAGCCTGAACTCTTGGGAAAAGCTAGTCAATGCCTTCTTGGCAAAGTTCTTTCCACCTCAAAAATTGAGTAAGCTTAGAGTGGAAGTCTAAACCTTCAGACAGAAGGAAGGTGAATCCCTCTATGAAGCATGGAAAAGATACAAACAATTAATCAGAAAGTGTCCTTCTGACATGCTTCCTGAATGGAGCATCATAGGTATCTTCTATGATGGTCTGTCTGAACTGTCCAAGATGTCATTGGATAGCTCTGCTGGAGGATCTCTTCATCTGAAGAAGACGCCTACAGAAGCTCAAGAACTGATTGAAATGGTTACAAATAACCAATTCATGTACACTTCTGAAAGGAATCCTGTGAACAATGGGACGAATCAGAAGAAAGGAGTTCTTGAGATTGATACCCTGAATGCCATATTGGCTTAGAACAAAATATTGACTCAGCAAGTCAATTTGATTTCTCAAAGTCTGTCTGGAATGCAAAATGCACCAGGCAGTACTAAGGATGCTTCATCTGAAGAAGAAGCTTATGATCCTGAGAACCCTTCAATGGAAGAGGTGAATTACATGGGAGAACCCTATGGAAACACCTATAATTCTTCATGGAGAAATCATCCAAATCTCTCATGGAAGGATCAACAGAGACCTCAACAAGGTTTCAATAACAATAATGGTGGAAGAAATAGGTTTAGCAATGGCAAGCCTTTTCCATCATCTTCTCAGCAACAGACAGAGAATTCTAAGCAGAGCCACTTTGACTTAGCAACCATGGTCTCTGATCTAATCAAAACCACTCAAAGTTTCATGACTGAAACAAGGTCCTCCATTAGAAACTTGGAGGCACAAGTGGGTCAGCTGAGTAAGAAAGTTACTGAACTCCCTCCTAGTACTCTTCTAAACAATACAGAAGAAAATCCAAAAGGAGAGTGCAAGGCCATCAACATGGCTGAATTTGGAGAGGAGGAAGAGGCAGTGAACGCCACTGAGGAAGACCTCAATGGACATCTACTGGCCTCCAATGAGTTCCCTAATGAGGAACCATGGGAATCTGAGGCTCACACTGAGACCATAGAGATTCCATTGGATTTACTTCTGCCATTCATGAGCTCTGATGAGTATTCTTCCTCTAAAGAGGATGAAGATGTCACTGAAAAGCAAGTTGCTAAATACCTTGGAGCAATCATGAAGCTAAATGACAAGTTATTGGGTAATGAGACTTGGAAGGATGAACCCCCTTTGCTCACCAAAGAACTGGATGACTTGTCTAGGCAGAGATTACCTCAAAAGAGACAGGACCCTGGAAAGTTCTCAATACCTTGTACCATAGGCACCATGACCTTTAAGAAGGCTCTGGGTGACTTGGGGTCAAGTGTAAACCTCATGCCTCTCTCTGTAATGGAGAAGCTAGGGATCTTTGAGGTACAAGCTGCAAGAATCTCACCAGAGATGGCAGCCAATTCAAGAAAACAAGCTTATGGACTTGTAGAGGATGTTCTGGTAAAGATTGAAGACCATTACATCCCTACTGATTTCATAGTCCTAGAGACTGGGAAGTGCATGGATGAGTCCATCATCCTTGGCAGACCCTTCCTAGCCACAGCAAAGGCTGTGATTGGATGTGGACAGAGGAGAATTGATCATTCAAGTGAATGAAGAATCCTTTGTGTTTAAGGCTCAGAGATATCCCTCTGTCCCCATGGAGAGGAAGCACGAAGAGCTTCTCTCAAAACAGAGTCAAACAGAGCCTCCACAGTCAAACTCTAAGTTTGGTGTTGGGAGGCCACAACCAACTTCTAAGTTTGGTGTTGAACCCCCACATTCAAACTCTAAGTTTGGTGTTGGGAGGTTCCAACATTGCTCTGAGTATCTGTGAGGCTCCATGAGAGCCCTCTGTCAAGCTACTGACATTAAAGAAGCGCTTGTTGGGAGGCAATCCAATGTTATATTTATCTATTTTCCTTTGTTATTTTATGTTTTCTGTAGGTTGATGATCATGGGAAGTCACAAAATCAATTGAAAAAGCAAAAACAGAATGAAAAACAGAAAGAAAAACAGCACACCCTGGAGGAAGATCTTGCTGGCGTTTAAACGCCAGTAAGGGCAGCAAATGGGTATTTAACGCCCAGTCTGGCACCATTCTGGGCGTTTAACGCCGGAAAGGGGAACCAGACTGGCGTTAAACGCCAGGAAAGGGCAAGAAGCTGGCGTTAAACGCCAAAAATGGGCACCAGCGCGGCGTTTAACGCCAGAATTGGCATAAAGAGCATTTTTGCTTGACACTTGGTGCAGGGATGAATTTTCCTTGACACCTTAGGATTTGTGGACCTCACAGGATCCCCACCTACCCCACCACCCTCTCTCTTCTTCTTCACCCATTCACCAATCACCTCAACCACTCTTCCCTAAAAACCCCTTACCTATCAAATCCCACTATTCTCTTCACCACTCACATCCATCCTTCATAAAACCTCACCATTCAAATTCAAACCACTTTCCCTCCTAAACCCACCCATTCATAACCGAACCCTACCCCTCTCTCCACCCCTATATAAACTCATCTTCACTCCTTCATTTTCACACAACCTAAACACTACTTCTCCCCCTTTGGCCAAACCACAAAGCCATCTCCATCTCCTCTATTTCTTCTTCTTCTACTCTCTTCTTCCTTCTTTTGCTCGAGGATGAGCAAACCTTTTAAGTTTGGTATGGTAAAAGCATTGCTTTTTGTTTTTCCATAACCATTTATGGCACCTAAGGCCGGAGAAACCTCTAGAAAGAGGAAAGGGAAGGCAAAAGCTTCCACCTCCGAGTCATGGGAGATGGAGAGATTAATCTCAAGGGTGCATCAAGACCACTTCTATGAAGTTGTGGCCTTGAAGAAGGTGATCCCCAAGGTCCTTTTCAAGCTCAAAAAGAGTGAATATCCGGAGATCCGACATGAGATCCGAAGAATAGGTTGGGAAGTTCTTACCAACCCCATTCAACAAGTCGGAATCTTAATGGTTCAAGAGTTCTATGCCAATGCATGGATCACCAAGAGCCATGATCAAAGTATGAACTTGAACCCAAAGAATTGGCTTACAATGGTTCGGGGGAAATGCTTGGATTTCAGTCCGGAAAATGTGAGGTTGGCATTCAACTTGCCCATGATACAAGGAGATGAACACCCTTACACTAGAATGGTCAACTTTGATCAAAGGTTGGACCAAGTCTTCATAGACATTTGTGAAGAGGGCGCTCAATGGAAGAGAGATTCAAGAGGGAAGCCAGTTTAACTAAGAAGGCATGACCTCAAGCCCGTGGCTAGGGGATGGTTGGAGTTTATCCAACGCTCAATCATTCCCACTAGCAATCGGTCCGAAGTTACTATAGACCGGGCCATCATGATTCATAGCATCATGACTGGAGAGGAAGTAGAAGTTCATGAGGTTATAGCCCAAGAACTTTATAAGGTGGCGGACAAGTCCTCTACCTTGGCAAGGTTAGCCTTTCCTCATGTCATTTGTCACCTTTGTTATTCAGTTGGAATTGACATAGAGGGAGACATCCCCATTGATGAGGACAAGCCCATCACTAAGAAAAGGATGGAGCAAACAAGAGATCCCACTCATCATGAAATCCCTGAGATACCTCAAGGGATGCACTTTCCTCCACAAAACTATTGGGACCAAATCAACACCTCCCTAGGAGACATTCTGGGCTTTCCAGCAATATAAAATAGTCCATACTTGGCCCGAGATTTGATGGCCCAAACCGGCGTTCCAAATCAGCTCAAAACTGCCCGGCGTTAAACGCCGGAACTGGCACAAGAATGGGAGTTAAACGCCCAAACTGGCACAAAAGCTGGCGTTTAACTCCAAGAGAAGTCTCTACACGAAAATGCTTCAATGCTTAGCCCAAGCACACACCAAGTGGGCCCGGAAGTGGATTTTTATGTCATCTTTGTAAACCCTAGGCTACTAGTTCTCTACAAATAGGACCTTTTGCTATTGTATCTTCACATCTTTAGATCTTTGGATCTTTGGATCTTTGATCATCTTGAGATCTTTGAATCTTTTGATCACGTTTTGGGGGCTGGCCTCACGGCCATGCCTAGACCTTGTTCTTATGTATTTTCAACAGTGGAGTTTCTACACACCATAGATTAAGGTGTGGAGCTCTGCTGTACCTCGAGTATTAATGCAATTACTATTGTTCTTCTATTCAATTCAGCTTGTTCTTGTTCTAATATATCACTTGTTCCTCAACTTGATGAATGTGATGATCCGTGACACTCATCATCATTCTCACCTATGAACGTGTGCCTGACAACCACCTCCGTTCTACCTTAGATTGAGTGGATATCTCTTGGATCCCTTAATCGGAATCTTCGTGGTATAAGCTAGAATTGATGGCGGCATTCAAGAGAATCTGGAAGGTCTAAACCTTGTATGTGGTATTCTGAGTAGGATTCAATGATTTAATGACTGTGACGAGCTTCAAATTCCTGAAGGCTGGGCGTTAGTGACAGACGCAAAAGAATCAATGGATTCTATTCCAACCTGATTGAGAACCGACAGATAATTAGCCATGCTGTGACAGAGCATTTGGACCATTTTCACTGAGAGGACGGGACTGTAGCCACTGACAACAGTGATGCCCAACATACAGCTTGCCATGGAAAGGAGTAAGAAGGATTGGATGAAGACAGTAGGAAAGCAGAGAGACGGAACGGACAAAGCATCTCCATATGCTTATCAGAAATTCTCACCAATGAATTACATAAGTATCTCTATCTTTATTCTATGTTTTATTCATATATCATCCATAGCCATTTGAATCTGCCTGACTGAGATTTACAAGGTGACCATAGCTTGCTTCATACCAACAATCTCCGTGGGATCGACCCTTACTCGCGTAAGGTTTATTACTTGGACGACCCAGTGCACTTGATGGTTAGTTGTGCGAAGTTGTGATAAAGTGTTGAGATTGCAATTGAACGTACCATGTTGATGACGCCATTGATGATCACAATTTCGTGCACCACATCCCTTCGATTCGATAGAGCGTGCAGGCGCAAAATCCTGGACAGTGATCCGAGCACTGTATCTCGGGGGTTCCCATATGATGATTCCGAAGGGCGACATCTCCATGGAGGTGTGTCGGGTTGGCAGTTGAACCGATAATGTGATATCACAGCCAGTAGGACAGGCATTCATCATGTGCCTTTTCTATCTTTTTGTATGCTTTGCCGACTTGATATTGTTTGCCTATTTTTATAACATGTCTAATTGCTACTTGAGTTACTTGCTGTATATGCTTCTACTTGTGCTTTACTTGCATTACTATTAATTGTGCTTTCTGTTGGGATTGAGGAGGTTCGGAAGGCGGTGGCAATGGGATCGCATGGAGGATAGGTTAGTGAAGGCTGTAGGATAGCGGTGTTTGGTTAGAGAAAAATTCCTTAAGATAGAGTACCCTGTTTATTCATGTTAAGTTATATATTATGCTTATTTATTTTAGTATGCCTTAAGATGAGATCTTGTGATGGATATGGAACTTAGGATTGCCTTTGGCATTCCGTAGTTTTATATCCTACATCACTGGACACTGTTACCATACTGAGAACATCCGGTTCTCAAACCATACTCTGTTGTGTTTTTTAGATGCAAGTCGCAACCCACCTCGGTGAGTTGCTTGGTTGGTGACAGAAGCAGATGATCCGGATACCTTTTTGAAGTCTTTTTTATTTATTTTGTATACGTCTCTCACTTTTATATTTTATTTTGCCTAGAGGCTTGTATTTGAGAGAACAAAATTTGTATAAGCTGTTTTTACTAACTGGTTTCTGTATGTCTGTATATGGCTAGCCAGCTTAAACTCCGCGAGCCGTGGCTAGATTCTAGTGATATTATACTATTATTTTTTGATATATTATACCTGTTTCTTGTGCTTTAAGTTAGAAGCTTTGTTAGTACATTTTACACTTTTTAAATCCTATTTTTGAGCTATATCCTTCATCGAACTTCTAGATTATATCAATTCTTTCTATATATTATATGTATGAGCTTAGAACTATCGTAATCCTTGATTAACCTTTGTTTTACGACGCGAGGTAAAGCTTAGGCTAATTAGTGTGTTACACCTCAAGAGCAGAGTATCCCTTCAATTGAATATTGAAATTAGCCGGCAACATCCGTTAAATAGTTGCAATCCACTGTGGACCAATTGAGAGAGGACCAAAAGAACTAGTCTTGCGTGCTTCAGAAGCTTGTTGAAGAACACAAGAAGCAAGGGCAAGAATTAGAAGAGAAGAAGTGCCAAAAAGTAGCGTCTAGAGAAGGCAATGACCACCATGATTAAGGTGGTTGAGTTTCACACCTGTTTTGTCCCTATTTTAATTCTTGTTTTTCATAGGTAAGATTACACGCACTAGTAGGATTTTCTTTATTTTTACAGAAATTTATGTTTATTCTAGTCAATTAAGTATAATATGTTCCACTTGTCATTCCATTAAATTTAAACATGATTTCGTTTTCTTTTAAGAAGCATTAAAATACAAGAATTCTTGAGTTGACTGTAATGCATTCCTTCTCAAAAGTGGTGGCCTTGATATTATTATCTGAATGCATGATTTAACTGTGCATAATTATCTTGAAGTTGAGAGTATTGGCTCTTCGAAGAACAGTGAATTTAGAGAAGTATTATTGATTCTCAAACAAAAAACCCAAATTATTTATTTTCTTAAAGCAAAAGAAACAACATTTTTAATTCAGAAAAAGCTCATAAAAGAAAAATAAAGAGAGCAAGGATCCAAGGCTTTGAGCATCAATGGTTACGAGGATTCAAAATTAGCCTAAAAAGCTCAATTGAGTTGTTATCCCTAACTAAATGCTTGTGGTGTGAAGGTATCAAGTGAAAAGCTTGAGACTGAGCAGTTAAAGTCGTGATCCAAAATAAAAGACTATACTTAAGAAATTTGGGCACCACTGACTGGGAATTTAAGCAAAGCTAAATTCGAATCCAAAGTGGTTCCCCCAGTCAAGTGCTTGTGGCGCTTGTGTATCTGGTGGTAATACAGGAAAACAAATCGCTTAAAGTCACGGCTAGGCTCAAAAGGGTGCAAGGCACCAAAAAAAGCTGTGTTCAAGAATCAAGAAGAGCTTAAAGAAGAGAACCAATAATATCATCCAAATTCTAGCCCTAAGAAATGCCAATGCCTCTAAACTTCAAAGGGAAGTGATATGCCAAAACTATTCATAAATAAGGAGCTACTAGCCCCACTCAATTAGTTGGAACTGAGCTTCATTGAAAACTCTGAGAATTAGTGTATCTTTCTTTTTTTTGTAGTCCTACTTATTTTTGGTTCCTTGAGGACAAGCAACAATTTAAGTTTCATTTTCTGATGAGTGGATATTTTATATATTTTTTGGCACTGTTTTCTTAGTGTTTTTAGTATATTTTGTTAAGTTTTATTTTGTTTTAGTAGGTTTTAATGCAAATTTCAATTTTTGGATACTACTTTGAGCTTTTATATTTTCTTATGATTTTAGGTGAATTTTGGATAAATTTGGAAAGTTTTGGCAAGGTCTGATTCAGAGGTAAAGAAAGTATAGCAGATGCTGTCAAATTCTGACCTCCGTACATTCAAACAGGTATTTATAGAGCTACAAAAGTCCAAATAACGCGTTCTTAGTGGCGTTGGAAAGCTACCTTCGAGATCTTTCCAGCAATATATAATTTTGTATACCTTTTTTTGGAAATGATGGCCCAAAATGGGCGCTGAACGACCAAACTACCCCTTTCCGGGCGTTCAATGCCCCAAGACTGAAGCCAGGGTTGAACGCCCAAGACTAGCATTCAACGCCACAAAGGGAGCAAGGAAGCATCATATCTACCCCCTAAACGCCCACTCCTTCAAGTTGGACGCCTAGCTCAACCCAAACACTCACCAATTGGGCTCAGAAGTGGATTTTCGCACCTTTAGCCTAGTTTAGTTTATTTTCGTAATTTCTAATTATTATTAATATTTTTTTAGGTTTAGTATTAATGTATATAAGGGAAGATCATCATTGTTTGAGGATCTTCACCACCACATTCGAACCTTACACATTATTCTCTGTACAATATGAGCAACTAAACCTCCTAGGTTAAGGATTAATGCAATTACCTTTCTGCATCAATCTTTGTTTGATTCTATTCTATGATGCACTGTCGTTCTTCATCCTTATGAATTTGGGGTATGACCTCCTGTTCTACATGAGTTCTTTACGACTTCTGACCCGGATAATATTGAGCTATAGCTTGAAAGTGCATCACGAGTTCCAACAAGTTATTTGGGCTAATTAGGATATGTGACATGAAATCCCATTAGTCAGGGGTAATTGAGGTTCCTGTAACTCTAAGGGTTAGAATCATAGAGCGTCATTCTCTGATCCAGAAGGTCCAAATTTGTCTGTGGCATTTTGAGTAGGATCATCAAGAGATTGAATTGCATGCGCTTTACCCTCTCCTAGATTGATCTAGCCTGTTCGGGTGTTTGGTTTGGATCCGAGAAGATTAATGACCACGACCAATGGCTTAATCACTTACAGCCTTGCCAATGAAGAAATTATTCATCGTTTGAGTAGTTAGTATGACGTGTTGATCTAGAAGAATAAGCATCTCCGAAGCCTTAACTGATCCCTCATTACTGTTTCTACGTTTTATTATTATTGCTTGTTTATACGCCTACAACAAACAACAACTATTTTTCCATTCGTCTGACTAAGATCTGCAAGATAACCACAGCTTGCTCAATCCGGCAATCCTCGTAGGATTCGACCCTCACTCACCTGAGGTATTACTTGGACGACCCGGTGCACTTGCCGGTTGAGTTGTGCGAGTCACAAATTCATGCACCAATTAGTATGGTGATCATCATGGTTTTATCACGACACTAATACGATAAAAGCTACGATAATTCAATTACTGATATATGAGATGGACCAGATTGTTAAAGTAATCAGTGAAATAAAATTCAGATGCACGCATAAAGTTTATAAGATGAGATTTTTTCAGGAAAATATGTTATTGTAGCCCAAATGGGAGATCGTTAGAAAATTATTATTTCTTAATCTATTTATGGGAAATACATATATTAATTATAATTGCAAATTAAGTTATTTCATATTATATGGCTTATATAACGGTGATCTCATTTATTATAATAAATGCTGAATTAAATAAGTCATTATTACTTTTGATTTAGAATTAAATGAGAATAAAATCAGAGATACTATCTTGTTTGGATTTTAGGATTTAATGGGTGCCATACTCATATAAATAGTGACTTCAGGGTTTTAGTTCCCAAAAAACAGATAAAAGATGTCTCCGTAGCTCTTTTTTCATTAGAGGAGTTGTGATTCAGCCCTATCAGGGATACAGAAGGCTTTGGTTAAGAAAAACCAGCAAACCAAACTTTTGATTGAGAAAGATAAAAAAAACTAAACTCTCCCAATTATATTCACAAATTCAGATATGCTTTGGCACTCTCAACTCTCTTTCTTAATGATTTAATATGGATGGTTTTGGGGTTAAGGGATTTTAGAAATCTCAACAGGAAATTATGGTGATTACAGGGTTCAGGATGGTGGTATCTCACAACAGGAAAAATGCTGAATACCATCGGATTTACCACTGGATTTGCTATTGGACATTAGCAGCAAGTTTACCGGCAGATTTACTGGGGAATTTGGCAATAAATTTGTTGGATAAAAAAATTACTGTCAGAGGAAAAAAATTCACCGGGAGATTTACTATTGAAAAAAAATTACTAGGGGATTTACTCGGGGTTTTCTGATGATAAATTCGCTGGCAATAATTGGTGGGGAAAAAGATTGGCGCGATCATTACCGTCCGATTTACTAGGGGATTTATCTGTCGGTAATCTAAATTAGTGGAATGTTGCATTTTGGTCATTCTCAAAGTGTTATCGTCAGATTTATCTGTTAGTAAATCTGACGGTAATCTTGCCCTAAAGTCAAATTGTAAACCCACTCTCCCTCATTTCTGAACTACTCTCTCTCTCTCTCTCTAATCATTTCCTTTCTCTCTCCCCCACAAACTACCTCTAGCAGCCCCTCCACCAACGTCGGCCACTACCAATAGTGTTCAAAAACTGGGTGGACTCCTTGTGTCGCCATTTTCGTCGCCACCACTACTTCTGCCGCCACTGCAACCATCATTGTCGCCGCTGCTCCCTGTGTTGTCGGAGCTACCTCCTTCCTCCCTTCAGGTATATTGTCCTTCTCTTTGTATCTACTTTTTTTTAATTTACTTAAAAAAACTATAATGCATCCCTGTTGGTTGGTCATCGCCACTGCCACTTCACTGTCCGTGCTGCCACTATGCTAGAAAAGTCCTCTGCACTGTCATTGTCTCCAAGTAACTCACCAATTAGTTTTGGGTAGTTAAACCTTAAATCCTAATTTATCTAATTTTGATTTGTTATGTACTAGAAAATTTACAATTAGGATGTTTGTATTAGAGATATAACTATTTTTCATATTTAGTTCATGTATTAGTTTAGATTTAAGGTGTTTTAATTCTGTTTTTTTAATTCTGTTTTGATGATTCTATGTTTGAAACTTTCTTTGTAATTTTGATTTTGAATTTTGTTTTGATGGTTTTGAGTTTATTATTCAAATTTCTGTTTATTATTTTGATATTTGTTTATTGTTCTGCAAGTATAAGATTCTCAACTGCATTGTTCTAATTTCTGTTCTAGTGTTGTTTGAGTTAATTGTCTGAGTTAATATTAACTTGTTTATTTTCTTAGTTAGTTTTTTACTTTTTTATTATTGCTAATTTTATAAGTTTATTATTATATGAGTTAATTCTTTTCTGAGTTAATTAGTTGATTATTCTTAATTATCTAAGTTATTCTTAACTTGTTTATTTTCTGACTTAATTATTGGCTTATTGTTTATTGTTGTTAATTTTCTAAGTTTATTATTATCTGAGTTAATTGTTTTCTGAGTTAATTAGTTGATTGTTGTTAATTGTTTGAATTAATCTTAACTTGTTTATTTTTTGACTTGGTTATTGACTATTGTTTATTATTGTTAATTTTCTAAGTTTATTATTATCTGAGTTAAATATTTTCTGAGTTAATTAGTTGATTATTGTTAATTGTCTGAGTTAATCTTAACTTGTTTATTTTCTGAGTTAGTTATTGACTTATTGTTTTATTATTTTCAATTTTCTAAGTTAATTATTATCTGAGTTAATTAGTTTATTATAGTTAATTGTCTGTCTTAATCTTAACTTGTTTATTTTTTGAGTTAATTATTGACTTATTATTTATTATTGTTAATTTTATAAGTTTATTATTATCTGAGTTAATTATTTTCTAAGTTAATAAGTTGATTGTTGTTAATTGTCTGAGTTAATGTTAACGTGTTTATTTTCTGAGTTAGTTATTCACTTATTGTTTATTGTTATCAATTTTCTAAGTTTATTATTATCTGAGTTAATTATTTTATTGTTGTTAATTATCTGAGTTAATCTGCACTTATTTATTTTTTGAGTTAATTATTGACTTATTATTTATTGTTATTAATTTTCTAAATTTATTATTATCTGAGTTAATTATTTTTTGAGTTAATTAGTATTGTATTTTTTTATTTATTAGTTTAAAAATTATTGAATTTAAATATTTATAATTATATATTAATTTTTAAATGAATTTTTAAAAAATTTAAATTTTAAGTATATCATCGGTTAAATCAGTCGATAGTTATTAATTTAATTATTAATTAATAATATATTACCGTCAGATTTTTTCTCCGGTAAATCTGACTGTAATTAGTGGCGGATGAAAAAATTTGCCGATAAACAATTATCGGCAAAGTTTATACCATCGGATTTATTTCGATGGTAAACATATTATCGGTGAATTTTTTTAGTAAATCCATCGATAAATCTGACGGTACATAACATTTTTTTTGTAATATTTGGAGAATGTAGGATGAGGATTGAGGAGTGCTAATGTAACACCATACCACACAAAATTTTACGCTTAGGCCGTAAAACAGAGGTGGTGTGGTATTACGACATCTAAAATAAAATATGTAAATATGATAGCAAAAAGATTGTATATGCTAGGAGCCTTGAAGAATAGGGGAAATAAAAATCGCGAAATAAAAGCGCAACACTCAAGGACCGAGTCAGTTTGCGTGCTAAGAAAACTATAACTAATAAACATAGGATAATAAAAATAGGAATAGAGTGCCAAAGATACAAAATAGCAAGCTCCTAACTCAGCCCACGAAGTCAAAACTGGCCAGAGAATATTTACACATATATACATGCATATCCAAAACCCAAATATACATAAACACAATCCTGCCTCTCCATAAACCTCTAAGAGGATAAAAAAGAATAAGTTATGCGGAGAGAATGCCAAGTATATATAACCCCGTAACCACTTCACCTTAGGTATCCAGACGCCTAGTGAGAAGCCTTTCGACCTGCATCTGAAAATTAACAACATAATATGGAATGAGAACCGGAGGTTCTTAGTATGGTAAAGGTGCCACACACATAAGATATAAGGTCCTGGAAATGCCAGAGGCAATCCTAGAACACCAACACTCAAATTATAGAGCTTAAAGTATTAAACAGAAGCCATAAAAGGTGATTTTCTAAAAGTATCTAAACTTAACTTAACATAATCTTAAATCTAAGTCCCATACTGCCATTCCTCCATATCTCCAACTTCATCATACATTTCACAAACAAATAAGCAGATAAAGGCAAGCACAAGAAGGTTACAAATACTGCATGTAATAAATATACATTTAACATGGCAAGTACATTTAGGCAAACCCAATTAAAGCACAAGCAAGTAATTCAAGTAATATGCATATGATGCAAGCCTGTCCTATGGCTGATGAAGCTCATCTGTCGATTATTCAGCCAACCCGACAAGTCTAAAAACCTTAGACTGTCCCTCAACGTGCATCCCCAAGAGTCTATGCATAACTTTTTCCTAAACCATACCTTAGCCGATTCTCAAGTATTATCCAAGACAATTTTTCTAAAAAGAACACAGCCCTCAAAACCTCAACTAATCAGCTTCCTCTAAGTTCCAGTATTCACAATTTCAAGCTCCAATTATTTATTCACAACCGAATACACATTCATAACACATATATATCCAATTTAATAATAAAAGCTCAAATTCAATGAAATTAAAATAGAATTATCGTATCCTCACCTTACCCAAGCTTCACATAAGCAAGAGTGAACGTTTTCCTTAACCTAATTGGATCCTAAAACATCAGAAATCAAAGAAATTCAACTTTCTACTCAATAGTTCAAGGATTGGGGGAAGAGAAAGCTGATGGTGAAATAACAAGTTACCTATGAAATTATTTCGGTAGAAACGTAGAGCTCGACGCGGTGAACGCGTGGCCGCAAACAAAGCGGCAATCGGATCTCAGACAAAAAAGTTACGGCATATGGAAGATTGTCGTAAGGGTTCGTGAGTGTTTTCTTCTTCGTGGAGCTTTCACGCTGCTTACAGGTGAAATGAGGAAGGAAGGGCTTTCGGGCTCATTTAATGTGACGGCCCGGTTTGGGTTCGATTCAATTGGTTCGGTCTGTTCGGTCTAATCTCAGACCGATTTTTTCGAAATTAGTGTCAAAGTTCTTGTTTCGATGAGCTCTATCCTAATTTAATATTATTTTTGTATTTCTAATTTTCCTTATTAAAAACTAATTTATTGACTAATTATCTACTAATTTATTGGGATTTACAGCTAATGGTGATCACGATAAGAAAGAGGAAGGTAACGGTGATGACCATATGATGATGATGAAGATGATGATATAAGTAAGGTTAAAATTGAAAAAAAAAATATTTGACCAAAAGTTAATTATCAAAAATTAGTTATAAGAATAAAATTAAAATTTATTTAAAATATTACGGGTAAATTCATACAAATTAAATATTATGAATTTTTTTAAAAAATTTAAAAATATTAGAGATAAAAAACTATATTTATTTAAAAATAATAGTATAAAATAAATTAAAAAATAAAAAAATATAAAATAAATGAAAAGAGACAAAAAAACTAAGCAAATAAAAAAAGTCTATGTGATTTTCACTCAAATTCAAGAAAAAATTTTACGTGATAGAGTGTATTAATATATAACTATTTATTTGTTTTCTCTAATCAATTTTAAATTTTTAGACAAATGGTATCTTGAAAATATATAAAAATATTTATAACATAAAATTTAGTTTATTTGTGATGTTATCATTTTGTAGAATATAGTAATCTTGACTTTCCATTGGATATGCTTAATTACTACTACACGTGAAAATAAAGAGGGTGAAACGAAACATAGTGGAGGATGCACTACCTGTCTACCTCTGCCCTCATTTAGCATTTTTAGCATTTTTGGTGTGCAGGCTAGGAACTACCGATTTTGCTTAATGTTTATCCCTATACTCATCATCACGTCAAAAATATATTATTATTAATTAGTTATTACTTGTTATCTCCACCATGCATTATTGTGTCCATCATCATTCGTATTGTTAATGTTCAGAAGTCACAACAATAAAAACGTGGTGCGCTTTAAAGAAAGAGGCTTGTGTTGATTGAATGGTATTATATAGATTTCATGCGTATTGATTGAAATTGACATTGTACTGATGACCTTTTGATTGTTGATTTCAATCGAGAAAAATCATATATACCATGGTTATAGCACATGTAAATGAGGATAAATGTGTGGAAAAGAAAAATTTTACCGCAAAAATAATATGATGAATGGTGTGATTCACAGGTTGACAAGCTTTTTATGGACAATTATTTTAACCATGCTTGAAGTCCCTGTCAATCTATTACATTCATTCAAAAATAACTTTTTGATTTTAAATGTGCATATAAATTAAGAAAACATTAGAGATTCTTGCAACAATATTATCCTATAAAAAATTGTTCTGGCCCAGTCCACTAGCGAGTCGGGCCTGGATATCGAGTAGACGATCCGACGGGTCTTTCGACCCACAAATACTTTCCATTTTTACCTGATCACAACACCTGGACATACAGCTGGAAGGAAGCTTTTAGGAAGGAGGGTCTACTCCTATGAGTCCCATTCGAGTGCAAATTATAAAAGAGGAGTGTAAAACTCGGTTAATTAATAACAAATTAACCCAAAAATTAGAATTTATTTTAGAAAGTAAAAAATGTGATTTTTATGGCTTAATATGATAGAGGAGATTGAAACGAGAATTTCGATACCAATTTTATAGAAATCGGCCCAAGATTAGATCGAACGAGCTAAACCGGACCAACCGAACCCATATTGGACTCTTGATCCAACCAAACTAAACCTAAAACACTAAAAACAGCACTCTCTCTCCTCTCTGAACCTCACTCACGCTGAAAAGGAAAATGGAAAGGGGAAGAACACCATTCCAAAGTTCTACCCTTGTTTGATCTTCAAACCACCATAACTTTTGATCCAGAGCTCCGATTGTCGCACCGTTTGCGGCCATGCGTTCACCACGACGAGCACTACAAAATCCACTATTTTTTTCTTGAGGTAAGCGACGATTTTAGTACAATTTTCTCATCCTTAAATTCGAATTTTATGGAGAAAAGTGTTGAGACTTTTGGGCTATTTGATGTTATAGGACCTAAATAGCTTGAAGAAGAGGATTAATCTTGTCTCCTAGATCCTTGGGTGTGGTAAGATTCTCAACCCTAGTAGAATTTGTTGGTTTATGATGTTTGGGTATTGAGTTGTTGTGTTTGGATGTGATAATTGTGGTTAGGGAGTTATATATGTATGTTGGAGCTTGATTGAGGTTTTGGAAAGCTTGAAAAAGGGCTTTGGTGTGCTAAAAATCTGTTCTTGGAGGTTTTAATCCTTGAGAGCTTGTGAAAAACTGATTTGGAACTGCTCCGGGTTGAGCGGGGAAATCGGCTAAGGTATGGTCTCGGTTTCCTATATCTAAAATGTAATGTGGTGTGAAAACTTAGGTTAGAGGCCCTAAGATAGGAATTGAATTATTTTGATATATTCTTGATTATTGGTTGAGGTTGAATTGTGTGGTCATATATGTGATTATGAATATTGATGTTTTGATGGTATGATGCATGAGAGATACGTATGTTTTGATATATTCGTGATTATTGGTTGAGGTTGAATTGTGAGTGAAACCATGTTGATGGTGAGGATGACATTGATTGTATGTAATGATGGTTGATTGGAAATGGTGTTGTTGGAAATCAGGATGAGGAAGAATATATGACATGATAATGTGTTTGAAATTAAGTTATTTGATTGAGAGGGGTTAAATGGTGGAATGGTGGTTTGTGAATTTGATGAAAATTGTCAATGTATGAGTTGAGGAGGCTTGAGGTTAATTTTTGGTCTGTTTTGGTTGGTTTTGAAAAGGGTTGAAATTGGTTTATTTTAAAAATGGCACTTTGTGGTTTTGTATGAAATATTGTTTTTGGGCATATTTTGATGGAGAATAACTTAGACTCCGGATACCTGATTTGTACCAAACTTGTTTAGAAATGAAATTCGATTCGGGATGTTTATGCCGTTTGAAGAACGAGTGAAAAATGATTTGAAACGGAGAAGTTATGCCCGTCGGAATATTGGGGTTTGAAACTGTGAATTCTGCAGCTTTTTAACTTAGTAAAATTTTTGGCAGAACGCACTCTCGCGCATAGGCGTGGCCGACGCGCACGCATCATTTTCAAATGTTCACTACCCACGCGTGCGCCTGGCTGACGCGTACGCGTCGATGTGCTTATTCGATTTCCCAGCCAAATTTCCAAGAGTTGTGCGGGAATTGCGATGATTTTGTGCGTTGGGCACAAACCGCACCCACGTGTACGTGTGGCTGACGCGCAGGAGTCACTTGGCTTTTCTCGCATCCACGCGTGTGCTTGGGCGACGCATATGCGTCCCTATACTTTTTAACTTTCCACGCGTGCGCGTCGACCTTGTTTTCATCCCAAGGTAGATTTTTTAGTTTTCAAAACCAAATTTTAGACTTCTAAGCCTCTGATCTCACCCCATATGTCTTAAATCCTTAGGATATGCCTAGCAATGGAAAGGAGCTAGGAAACGTGGTAACTTGTGGATGAAAAAAGGGAGAATTAATGATCAATAATGATCAAAGATGACTGTATGAGATACGGAGGATGGTGGTGGAAGTGCTTTATATGCCATGAGTCGAAGGGCTATGATTATTAATAAATTGGCTGGTTATGGATTGAATTATGAGCCGGATGGTTGAGTTATTGGCGAATTATGGCTGAGCCATTATTGAATTATGGCTGAGTATGATTGCATATATGCGTGTTGAATAAAATGTGAATGTTGCACTTCCACTATCTGAGGTACGAGTTTCTATGGGAGAAAGTAGTGGCTAGCCACCACGTGCTCCAGGTGGAGATTCGATACTCTGCTGACCCTATGTCGTAAGTGTAGCCGGACACTGTGAAAGTTTTGGATGAGCTCGCTCCCGTGAATACACCAGTGAGGGTGTTGGATATTAATTATGAATTATGTTAAGTATAACTCGAGTTGGCTTTATAACCGCAGATGAGGCTCATCAGCCATTAGGATAGGCATACATCATATGCATATTATGTGAATTGTTTGGAATTGCCTCATTGACTGCATATTACTTGCTAATTGTCTAAATGCCGTATCTGTTTCCTATTTGTATATCTCTTTGTCTAATATAATTGTGTTTGCGATATTATATTACTGCTGGCGGTTGGGAGGTCTAAAGATTTTGGAAAGGGAAGTATTAGTTAGACTAAAAATCTTTAGTTAGTTGCCATTTAAGGTTTAGTCTGTTTATAAGCTTTGATTCATCTGTTGGAAGTTCTAGGATTGCCTTCAGCTTTCTCAGGACATTACATGTTAGATATGTGGGCACTGTTACCATACTGAGAACCTCCGGTTCTCACCCATGCGAATTTTGTGGTTTTCTGATGCAGGACGTGATGCTTCTCGCTGAAGAATGATGGAGACTTCTGGATTAGCGAAGATCCTTGGTTTTCAGGACTTTACTTTGGTTTTATGTTTTTACTTAGATACTTATTATCTCCACTAAATAATACATATTGTGTTGACTCCTCTTAGACGTTGTTTTGGAGAACAGGTTTCCTGTATTTTTGCCCTTTGGGTTTCCTTTGGGTTCCTTACTTTATATATACATGTATATACTTCTATGCTCAAACCAGTTATCTTCGCAATCGGATCTTGAGTTTTAATATTCGTGTTTTTGGCACTCTTTTGTATATTCTTGCATTAGCTTAGTCTTTATCCGTTACGTTATGTTATTGATCAGAGTGTTACGCTTTTCAATTTACGATTTTGTTTTACCCCTTTTTCTTCAAAGGCTCCTAGTTATAAATGTTATTTCCACTACTACATATACTAAATTTTAAATTTTGAGGTCGTAATCCCTTGCCATCTATGTTTTATGACTTAAGCATAAGACTTTGTATGGTAGGGTGTTACATTATGCTATCAGAGCAGTTCGTTCCTATAGAGCCTGAGGGACTGACTGACTATGCTTCTGTGCATTCTCTGTGTGTGTGTTTTGTCTTATTAGGATATCTACTTGATATAAATGGCATAAACATTCATGAGCATGCATTTGGGACTTGGAAGCACTAAACTTCCGATAGTAAGACTGATCAACTTGATATCGATTGTTTGGTGTGTATAGGAACCAGATGGCGCCTCGTGGATGCGGTAGAGGTCGTGGGAGAGGTCATTCTAATGCTCGGGGGCCGGGTATCAACCCAAATGACCCGGTAATGTTTATGACGGCGTTAGAGAATATGGCTACTGCTATGCAGGCCACTGCGGAGGCTCTTGGGCAGCAGATGAACAACCATGGCAATGGCGGAAGTGGACCTCAGGGCCCGATGACACTGGCAACCCTCTTGAAGGTTAATCCACCTAAGTTCAAGGGAACCACTAGCCCAACTGAAGCCGATACCTGGTTTTAGGGTATGGAGCAAGCACTGCAAGCGCAAATGGTGCCTGAAGGGCAGTGTGTTGAATTTGCTACCTATCTACTCACTCGGAAAGCATCGCATTGGTGGCAAGGAGTCTGAGGTTTCCTGCAGCAGGGTGATGACCCTATCACTTGGGATGCCTTCCAGGAGGAGTTCTATAAAAAGTACTTTCCAAATTCTGCCAGGACGGCCAAGGAACTCGAGTTACTGCAGCTGAAGTAGAGTACTATGTCCATATCTGAGTATGCTAACAAGTTTGAGGAGCTATTCAGATTTTCCCGTATGTGTCAGGGGGCTCTGGAAGACTTTGAGTATTGGAAGTGCATTAAGTATGAAGGAGGACTCTAGAGTGATATTTTCAGCTCAGTAGGACCAATGGAGATCAGAACCTTCTCAGAGATGGTGAACAAGAGCAGGGTTGCTGAAGAGTGTGTGAAGAAGGCAACTGCAGAGATAGGAAGCCATAGAGGACCATTCCCACAGAACCGGAGGAAGAGCTTTGCTCCTAGAGGGCCGCCTTTCAAGTAGGGAGGTTCTAGATCATACCAGACTTAAGGTCAGAACAATTTCAGGAGGTCCAACAATAACAACTCCCAAGGGAGGAGATTTGGGAAGCAGCCTTAGAACGAGCAAGCTTGTGCTAGGTGTGAAAATTACCATCCGGGATCCCCGTGCAAGGCCGGATGGGGCTTGTGCTACTCTTGTGGTAAGGCTGGGCATAAAGCCACAAACTGTCCGGAGAAGTAGAAGCAGGGTGCAGAGAGAGCACAACAGTCTGGTCGAGTGTTCACCACCTCAGCTATAGGTGCCGAGGGATCCGAGACACTTATCTGAGGTAACTTTGAAATGGCTGGTCAAACTTTAAATGCTTTATTTGATTCGGGAGCAACACATTCATTCATTGCATTCGAAAAAGCTAGTGGGTTAGGATTGAGGATTGTAGTTTTAGGTTATGACCTAAAGGTGTATAATGCCACCCATGAAGCCATGGTAACTAGGCTAGAATGCCCGCAAGTTTCATTTAGGGTCAAGCAACGTGACTTTAACCATAATTTAATATGCTTGTCGATGATTGGTCTTGATCTTATCTTGGGATTGGACTGGTTATCTGAGAATCATGTTCTGCTCGATTGTTCTGCAAAATTGGTATACTTTGTGCCAGAATATACAGAAGGACCGATTGTATTGAATAGTTATTACTTGAATTCTATGATGGTGAATTGTTCTGGGACCGAATGTCAGGGTACCTTGTTAACTGTGGGTGTTTCAGGTGATGATCAAACATTGGAGCAAATTCCGGTTGTGTGTGACTGTCCGGAGGTATTTCCTGATGATATTGATGAATTTCCACCTAACCGAGAGGTTGAGTTTGCTATTGAGTTGGTGCCTTGAGCTGGACCAATCTCGAGTATACCTTATAGGATGTCACTACTAGAAATGTGATGTTAGGAATTTATTGTCGATCTAGATTTTCACAAAGTAGAATTCCATCATTGAAAGTATAGACTAGACCAACAATTAACTCCCAAATCAAATGTTTTAAATCCAAATTATAATAACCGAGATCGAGAGTACTTCAACCTCGGGTTGTTCTTCCTAGGAGTTACAATGAAATGTACATTTATTGGCTATGAGAGAGAGCTTGGGGAATTGGGAAAGCAAGAAAGAAAGAAATGTAAATAGTAAGGAAGCAAATAAACATGCAAAGAATGTAAATGGCAACTCTTGGTGAGAATTGGGTTATCAAGGATTCCTATCCTAGCCATTGACCACAAACACATGATGATTATGAAGAGTTAATCCTACTTAGTCAGCCTTACATTAAAGATAAGTCAAGTAGACATAGTTAATTTCAATCCCTAAGTCCTATGTCAACACTAATGGGTCACATAGAGTCAAGGGAGACCAAATCAACTAACTACTCTAATGTATCAAACAAGAATGGATATCAATGACTCAAGGATCACCAAAACCAACAATTTCAAGCCAAGAGTGAAGAAAAACTAAGCCAAGCATTTTATCAAACACTTGGTGTGCATGAAAATAAAATAATATTAAATTGCATTAAAAATAAATTCTAACTACCAAATGCAAGAAAATCATAACAATAACTAAAGAAAGCAATAAATGAACATAAAACATAAATTGCATTAAATGTAAATTAAAATAACAAAGTGTCATAGGCATAAAAGAACAAGAGAAATAAAATACCAAATAGAAGGAAAGAACAAAGATGCAATAACAATAAATGACAAGGAAAAGTAAATGAAACTAGGAATTAAAAGTAGAAATTACAAGAAATTAAACTAAGAAACCTAATTCTAGAGAGAGGGGAGGAGCTTCTCTCTCTAGAAACTAAGCGAAAACATCAAAAAAGCTAAACATTAATTGCCTCCCCTTCATTCCTCTTCACTTTGGCCTTAAAAAGCTTCAGAAAATGAGTTGGACTGGGTTTTGGAGGCCCAGAATTCGCCCCCAACGATTTGCAATTAATGACCTACGATGCATACGCACAGTTGCGCAAAATTCCTATCGTGCGTACGCACGACAATTGGTGCGTACGCATCCTTGCCCGAAGTCACCGTTGTGCATACCCACGCATCACTGGGCGTACGCACCTTTGCAGCAACTTCCAAACTCCATTCTCTTCATGATTTCTCCCCTTTTTGATGCTCTTTCTTCACTTCTTCAACCCAAAATTGCCTTGAAAACCTGAAATCACTTAACAAATACATCAAGGCACCAAATGGGATTAAAATGAATAAAAATTGACTAAATTAAGTACAAAAGAGCATGTTAAAATTGACTAAATTAAGCACAAAATCATGCTATTTAGATGAATAAATGTGGGTTTTGTGATGAAATCTACTCAAATCTAACCAAAATATATCGTCAAATATGGATTCATCAATTCTCCCACACTTAAACAATAGCATGTCCTCATGCTAAACACAACCAAAGGAGATGAATGAAAGGGTAAAAGTTTATTCAATGCAACTACTTATATGCATGAAACTATACTAAATGCTATCTATCTATATATATACTATGATGTCTATTGAGTTTGGCAAAAACAAACAAAAGAATCTCAATCAATTCAAAGTGGAAACTTAGGGCCAAGACAAGGCAAATATAGCAATATATATGATCAATGTCCAAAGATTTGATTTGAAATTCTCAAATTCATTTCAATAACTTGCAAGAAGATACAAGATAAGGGATTAAAACATAGAATTGAGCAATTGATCCCCTCATCGGAAGTGTTTACACTCTAATCCTCAGTGTGTAGGGTTTAATCACTCAATCCTCCTTTAATCATGTTTCTCAAAGATTTGCAAGTCATCTAACAATAAACTAATATTTGATGCATGAATGCAAATATCATGAGGACTTTTGAGGGTTGTAATGGGGCTAGGATAAAGGTAGAATTAATATGGTTAAGTGGGCTAAGAGGTTGGATCTTTGATTAGCTCAAGTATCCCACCTAATCCTATATCATCTTATATACATAACAAAACAACCTAACTACCCATTTATTTCTTTTCTCACATTCACTCGTGCACCCTCTTTCCAATTCATACACATATGCATCTTTTATTTACATTTTATTTTATTTTCCTTTTCTTTTCTTTTCTTTTCTATTTTTTTAGAAACAAAGTATGTACACAAAACTTTTTTTTCTTTTATTATCAAAAAGAGATGCATATGTTTTCAAGTAATAGATGCATGAGTGATTACCCATTTTTCTAAATATTTCACAATGAGAACCCAAAAAAACTTTCTACCATTGTTTCCTACAAATTTCCCCCACACTTGATTACCAAACACACCCAAGCCCAAGCTAATCAAAGATACGATCAATGGACATAATGGTTTTTCACTTAGGGCAAATGATGTGCTTAAAATTAGAACAAAGGGGAATTAAAGGCTCAAAAAGTGGTTTACGAGGGTAAACGTAAAGGTTGGCCATATGGGTTAAGTGAGTTCAATTTCAAAAATGGCCTCAATCATACTAAATGCAATTCAAAACATCAAATATATGACATATAGACTAAAGCAAAACTAAGATCATAATCATAAAAGGAGTATAACACACAAGAACAAAAATTGTGATTGAAAATATGCAACCACACAATTAAAGCTCAATTCTCACTAGGTATTTTGTTCAAGCTCTTTTCTCTGTTCCATATAAAAGATACTTCAAGCAAGTTCAAAAATAATTTTTTAAATCTAATCAATGGAATGCCCGAAAAGAGATTTCTTGAAAATTCTTTGTTGTTTTACCAAACTTATTTCCTATACTAAGCAACATGCAAATATAACTATAATAAGACTATAAGCAAGAAAAGGTATATACAAGCAGAACAAGCAAAGCAAAATTTAATGAAATATTAACAAACAATGCAAGTGTCTGGGAAAAGAAATTTTACCCCCCTTGAAGTTAGCGATCCTCCCCCACACTTAAATAATGCACGGACCTCCGTGCATGCACATGATCTGGGGGTGAAGAGCTCTGAGGCTCCACCTTCAACTGGTGGGCTCCGGGGGTTTTGGGTTGCTGTGTAAACAAATAAATAACAATTGACGAAAAGTAAGACATGTCTGGTATGATAAAAGACAATGTGTTGTGTTCTAAACGTAACCACATAATCAATAGAAAAAGCATATATTCCTCAATTAAGTGGCCTAGGTTGCAAGTGAAGAAAAACAAGAGATAAGGCACAAACAAACCTAGATAGCCACAAAAGTGAATTGAGTATTTGAGATATTGGATATCGAAATTGTGCAAGTGAAAGCTCAAAATTAATAGAAAATGGCATAA
This sequence comes from Arachis stenosperma, assembly GCF_014773155.1. Taxonomy (NCBI): domain Eukaryota; kingdom Viridiplantae; phylum Streptophyta; class Magnoliopsida; order Fabales; family Fabaceae; genus Arachis; species Arachis stenosperma. Next base: position 79,519,099 of record NC_080386.1, on the reverse strand, counting down.
TTAACAATAACCAATCCAATAATGAAAACAGACTACTTATTTATCGTTAGGAATAATGAAATAATCACATGTATAAGGTGCTTGTTACATAAAGTGACAAGTCTTGATAAGAATCAAGTCAAGTCGACTCAAAAAAATGCAAAGCATTAACAAAGAACAAATACCTTGTTATGTGATCATATTCACTGAAAAACCATGATAAATAAGTAGTTCAACTCAATTCACTAAACTCAATGTGCACTTATAAAAATATCACCTAATATGCAATAAAATGTAAGTGTGCAAGTCCACTTAGGTGCTAGTAATTTAAGGCGAAGTATAACTGCATTGATGAAATTCAATCAAGAAGCAACCCAATCAACATCAAGCAAACACTTGTAACTTATTTAATTAACAAACAACTAAAGCAAAACTGACATAATTACTAAAATGAAAATGAAATGCAAACCAAACAAAGTAAAGCAAGTAGAGAAGAAGGCAAAAGCAAGAGAAAAGAGGGTTGGAAGAAAGAAATAGAGAGAAGAGAAGAAAAGAAGTGTATAGGTGAGAAAACAGGGGCATGCGCACGCATAGGCATGTGCGCGTACTGATGAGCGGATAATTTATACGCTTTTGGCATTGTTTTTAGTATGTTTTTAGTATGTTTTAGTTAGTTTTTATTATATTTTTATTAGTTTTTTGTTAAAATTCACTTTTCTGGAGTTTACTATGAGTTTGCGTGATTTTTTGTGATTTCAGATATTTTCTGGTTGAAATTGAGGGATCTGAGCAAAAATCTGATTCAGAGGCTGAAAAGGACTGCAGATGCTGTTGGATTCTGACCTCTCTACACTCGAAGTATATTTTCTGGAGCTACAGAAGCCCAATTGGCGCGCTCTCAATTGCGTTGGAAAGTAGACATCCTGGGCTTTCCAGCAATATATAATAGTCCATACTTTGCCCGAGATTTGATGGCCCAAACAGGCGTTTCAAGTCAGCTCAAGAATTCTGGCGTTTAACGCCATAACTGGCACAAGAATGGGAGTTAAACGCCCAAACTGGCACAAAAGCTGGCGTTTAACTCCAAGAAAAGTCTCTACATATAGAAGCTTCAATGCTCAGCCCAAGCACACACCAAGTGGGCCCGGAAGTGGATTTTTATGTCATTTACTCATCTTTGTAAACCCTAAGCTACTAGTTCTCTACAAATAGGACCTTTTGCTATTGTATTTTCATCTTTTGATCACTTTAGATCTTAGGATCATCTTGGTAGCTATCTTTAGTCTTATGCTATCTTAGATCATGGGGGCTGGCCTCACGGCCATGCCTAGACCTTGTTCTTATGTATTTTCAATGGTGGAGTTTCTACACACCATAGATTAAGGTGTGGAGCTCTGCTGTACCTCGAGTATTAATGCAATTACCATTGTTCTTCTATTCAATTCAGCTTGTTCTTATTCTAAGATATAACTTGTTCCTCAACTTGATGAATGTGATGATCCGTGACACTCATCATCATTCTCACCTATGAACGTGTGCCTGACAACCACCTCCGTTCTACCTTAGATTGAGTGGATATCTCTTGGATCCCTTAATCGGAATCTTCGTGGTATAAGCTAGAATTGATGGCGGCATTCAAGAGAATCCGGAAGGTCTAAACCTTGTCTGTGGTATTCTGAGTAGGATTCAATGATTGAATGACTGTGACGAGCTTCAAACTCCTGAAGGCTGGGCATTAGTGACAGACGCAAAAGAATCAATGGATTCTATTCCAACCTGATTGAGAACCGACAGATGATTAGCCGTGCTGTGACAGAGCGCGTTGAACATTTTCACTGAGAGGACGGGACTGTAGCCACTGACAATGGTGATGCCCAACATACAGCTTGCTATGGAAAGGAGTAAGAAGGATTGGATGAAGACAGTAGCAAAGTAGAGAGACGGAAGGGACAAAGCATCTTCATATGCTTATCTGAAATTCTCACCAATGAATGACATAAGTATCTCTATCTTTATTTTATGCTTTATTCATAAATCATTCATAACCATTTGAATCTGCCTGACTGAGATTTACAAGATGACCATAGCTTGCTTCATACCAACAATCTCCGTGGGATCGACCCTTACTCGCGTAAGGTTTATTACTTGGACGACCCAGTGCACTTGTTGGTTAGTTGTGCGAAGTTGTGATAAAAAGTTGAGATTGCAATTGAGTGTACCATGTTGATGGCGCCATTGATGATCACAATTTCGTGCACCAAGTTTTTGGCGCCGTTGCCGGGGATTGTTTGAGTTTGGACAACTGACGGTTCATCTTGTTGCTTAGCTTAGGTATTTTTCTTCAGAGTTCTTAAGAATGAATTCTAGTGTTTCAAGGTGATGTTCTTATCATCACCAAAGCTGATTGATTCTCATCAATTTAGCTCTTGAATGTAATGTCCTGCTGAAACTTGGCTAGCCATGTCTAATTTCTTTAGACTAAAGCTTTAGACTAACATTGCATGATTCCTGGAATTCTCATTAAGAATTTTGATATCCTTATTTTCTTTTTCACTCAACTTTTGAAAAAACCAAAAAAAAATTACAAAATCATAAAAACCAAAAATATTTTACGTTTCTTGTTTGAGTCTAGTGTCTCATTTTAAGTTTGGTGTCAATTGCATGTTTCTATTCTTCTTGCCTTTTTTTCGAATTCATTCATGTGTCTTAATTGATCTTCAAGTTGTTCTTGATGATTTCCTTGTTCTGATCTTTAAATTCTCTTGTCTTGAGTGTTTTGTTGTTTCTCATATGCATTCTCAATTTGTTAGTGTCAGTAGTATACAAACTTCTAAGTTTGGTGTCTTGCATGCATTGTTTATTTGATCTTAGTTTCATTTTGATAATTCCTCATTATTAAAAATCCAAAAAATTTTCTAATTTGTGTCTTTTCAAGTCAATAATACAGAGAATTGAAGATTCAGAACATACAGCAGAAGAATTACACAGAAAAAGCTGGGCGTTCAAAACGCCCAGTGAGGAAGAAAAACTGGCGTTTAAACGCCAGCCAGGGTACCTGGCTGGGCGTTTAACGTCCAAAAGGGTAGCATTTTGGGCGTTAAACGCCAGAATGTATACCATTCAAGGCGTTTAACGCCAGGATGGCACAAGAGGGAAGATTTTGTTTTTAATTCAAATTTTGTTCAAGTTTTCAAACTTTTTCAAAATCAAATCTTTTTCAAATCATATCTTCTCAATCGTATCTTTTCAAAATCAATTTCTTTCCATTTTCAAAAATACTTGCTAACAATTAATGATTTGATTCAACATTTCAAGTATGTTGCCTTTTCTATTGAGAAAGGTTTAATGTCTGAATCATATCTTTTAAATTTCTTGTTAGCCAAGTCATTAATTTTCAAAATCAAATCTTTTTAAATTGTTTTTCAAATCATATCTTTTCAATCATATCTTTTTAAAACCATAACTTTTCAATCATATCTTATTAATCACATCTTTTTTTAAATAGTTTTCAATCATATCTTTTTTATTTCTAATTTCAAAATCTTTTTCAAAAATCACTTTATTTCTTTCCCAATCATATTTTTCGAAAATCATTCTTCAAATTTTTAAAAATGTTTTTAAAATCTTTTTAATTTATTTTCGAAAATTTCTTCCCCTCTTCTCACATCCTTCTATTTATGGACTAACATTCCCCCTCAATGCACAATTCGAACTCTATCTTTCTTGATAAGTTCGAATTCTTCTACCTCTTCCTTCTATTTCTCTTTTCCTCTGACACCTCAAGGAATCTCTATATTGTGACATAGAGGATTCCATATTTTCTTGTTCTCTTTTCTTTTATATGAGCAGGAGCAAAGACAAAAGCATTCTTGTTGAGGCTGACCCTGAACTTGAAAGGACCTTGAAGCGAAAGCTAAGAGAAGCAAAAACACAACTCTCTGTAGAGGACCTAACAGAAATCTTCAAAGAAGAAGAACCCATGGCAGCCGAAAACAACAACAATGCCAACAATGCAAGGAAGGTGCTGGGTGACTTTACTGCACCTACTCCCAACTTCTATGGGAGAAGCATCTCTATCCCTGCCATTGGAGCAAACAACTTTGAGCTTAAGCCTCAATTAGTTTCTCTAATGCAATAGAATTGCAAGTTCCATGGACTTCCATTGGAAGATCCTCATCAGTTTTTAGCTGAATTGTTGCAAATCTGTGACATTGTCAAGACCAATGGGGTTGACCCTGAGGTCTAAAGACTTATGCTATTCCCTTTTGCTGCAAGAGACAGAGCTAGGATATGGTTAGACTCACAACCTAAAGAAAGCCTGAACTCTTGGGAAAAGCTAGTCAATGCCTTCTTGGCAAAGTTCTTTCCACCTCAAAAATTGAGTAAGCTTAGAGTGGAAGTCCAAACCTTCAGACAGAAGGAAGGTGAATTCCTCTATGAAGCTTGGAAAAGATACAAACAATTGATCAAAAAGTGTCCATCTGACATGCTTTCTGAATGGAGCATCATATGTATCTTCTATAATGGTCTGTCTGAACTGTCCAAGATGTCATTCGATAGCTCTGCTGGAGGATCTCTTCATCTGAAGAAGACGCCTGCAGAAGCTCAAGAACTCAATGAAATGGTTGTAAATAACCAAGTCATGTACACTTCTGAAAGGAATCCTGTGAACAATAGGACGAATCAGAAGAAAGGAGTTCTTGAGATTGATACTCTGAATGCCATACTGGCTAAGAATAAAATATTGACTCAGCAAGTCAATATGATTTCTCAAAGTCTGTCTGGAATGCAAGCAACACCAGGCAGTACTAAGGACGCTTCATCTGAAGAAGAAGCTTATGATCCTGAGAACCCTTCAATGGAAGAGGTGAATTACATGGGAGAACCCTATGGAAACACCTATAATCCTTCATGGAGAAATCATCCAAATCTCTCATGGAAGAATCAATAGAGACCTCAACAAGGTTTCAACAACAATAATGGTGGAAGAAACAGGTTTGGCAATGGCAAGCCTTTTCCATCATCTTCTCAGCAACAGACAGAGAATTCTAAGCAGAGCCACTCTGACTTAGCAACCATGGTCTCTGATCTAATCAAAACCACTCAAAGTTTCATGACTGAAACAAGGTCCTCCATTAGAAACTTGGAGGCACAAGTGGGTCAGCTGAGTAAGAAAGTTACTGAACTCCCTCCTAGTACTCTTTCAAGCAATACAGAAGAGAATCAAAAAGGAGAATGCAAGGCCATTAACATGACCCACATGACCAAACTTGGAGAGGAGGAAGAGGTAGTGATCGCCACTGAGGAAGACCTCAATGGACATCCACTGGCCTCCAATGAGTTCCCTAATAAGGAACCATGGGAATCTGAGGCTCATAATGAGACCATAGAGATTCCATTGAGTATTCTTCCTCTGAAGAAGATGAAGATGTCACTGAAGAGCAAGTTGCTAAGCACCTTGGAGCAATCATGAAGCTAAATGACAAGTTATTTGGTAATGAGACTTGGGAGGATGAACCCTCTTTGCTCACCAAAGAACTGGATGACTTGTCTAGGCAGAAATTACCTCAAAAGAGACAGGACCCTAGGAAGTTCTCAATACCTTGCACCATAGGCACCATGACCTTTGAGAAGGCTCTATGTGACCTAGGGTCAAGCATAAACCTCATGCCTCTCTCTGTAATGGAGAAGCTAGGGATCTTTGTGGTGCAAGCTGCAAGAATCTCACTAGAGATGGCAGACAATTCAAGAAAACAAGCTTATGGACTTGTAGAGGATGTTCTGGTAAAGGTTGAAGACCATTACATCCCTGCTGATTTCATAGTCCTAGAGACTGGGAAGTGCATGGATGAATCCATCATCCTTGGCAGACCCTTCCTAGCAACAGCAAAGGCTGTGATTGATGTTGACAGAGGAGAATTGATCATTCAAGTGAATGAAGAATCCTTTGTGTTTAAGGCTCAAGGATATCCCTCTGTTACCATGGAGAGGAAGCATGAAGAGCTTCTCTCAAAACAGAGTCAAACAGAGCCCCCACAGTCAAACTCTAAGTTTGGTGTTGGGAGGCCACAACCAACTTCTAAGTTTGGTGTTGAACCCCCACATTCAAACTCTAAGTTTGGTGTTGGGAGGTTCCAACATTGCTCTGAACATCCGTGAGGCTCCATGAGAGCCCACTGTCAAGCTACTGACATTAAAGAAGCGCTTGTTGGGAGGCAACCCAATGTTATATTTATCTATTTTCCTTTGTTATTTTATATTTTCTATAGGTTGATGATCATGTAGAGTCACAAAATCAATTGAAAAAGCAAAAACAGAATGAAAAACAGAAAGAAAAACAGCACACCCTGGAGGAAAAGCTTGCTGGCGTTTAAACGCCAGTAAGGGCAGCAAATGAGTGTTTAACGCCTAGTCTGGCACCATTCTGGGCGTTTAACGCCAGAAAAGGGCACCAGACTGGCGTTTAACGCCAGGAATGGGCACCAAGTTGGCGTTAAACGCCATAAATGGGCACCAGCCCGGCGTTTAATGCCAGGATTGGCAGAAAGAGCAATTTTGCTCGCCACTTGGTGCAGGGATGAATTATCCTTGATACCTCAGGATCTATGGACCCCACAGGATCCCCACCTACCCCACCACTCTCTCTCTTCTTCACCCATTCACCAATCACCTCAACACCTCTTCCCCAAAAACCCCTTACCTAACAAATCCTACCATTCTATTCACCACTCACATCCATCCTTCATAAAACCCCACCTACCTTAACATTCAAATTCAAACCACTTTCCCTCCCAAACCAACCCATAATGGCCAAACCATACACCCCCTTTCCACTCCTATATAAACCCATCTTCACTCCTTCATTTTCACACAACCTACATACTACTTCTTCCCCTTGGCCGAAAAACAAAGCCACCTCCATCTCCTCTATTTTCTTCTTCTTCTACTCTCTTCTTTCTTCTTTTGCTCGAGGACGAGCAAACCTTCTAAGTTTGGTATGGTAAAAGCATTGCTTTTTGTTTTTCCATAACCATTTATGGAATCTAAGGCCGGAAAAACCTCTAGAAAGAGGAAAGGGAAGGCAAAAGCTTCCACCTTCGAGCCATGGAAGATGGAGAGATTCATCTCAAGGGTGCATCAAGACCACTTCTTTGAAGTTGTGGCCATGAAGAAGGTGATCCCCGAGGTCCCTCTCAAACTCAAAAAGAGTGAATATCCGGAGATCCGGCATGAGATTCAAAGAAGAGGTTGGGAAGTTCTTACCAACCCCATTCAACAAGTCAGAATCTTAATGGTTCAAGAGTTCTATGCCAATGCATGGATCACCAAGAACCATGATCAAAGTGTGAACCCGGATCCAAAGAATTGGCTTACAATGGTTCGGGGGAAATGCTTAGATTTTAGTCTGAAAAATGTAAGGTTGGCATTCAACTTGCCCATGATGCAAGGAGATGAACACCCTTACACTAGAAGGGTCAACTTTGATCAAAGGTTGGACCAAGTCCTCATAGACATTTGTGAAGAGGGCGCTCAATGGAAGAGAGATTCAAAAGGGAAGCCGATTCAACTGAGAAGGCATGACCTCAAGCCCGTGGCTAGGGGATGGTTGGAGTTTATCCAACGCTCAATCATTCCCACTAGCAACCGGTCTGAAGTTACCATAGACCGGGCCATCATGATTCATAGCATCATGATTGGAGAGGAAGTAGAAGTTCATGAGGTTATAGCCCAAGAACTTTATAAGGTGGCAGACAAGTCCTCTACCTTGGCTAGGTTAGCCTTCCCTCATCTCATTTGTCACCTCTATTATTCAGTTGGAATTAACATAGAGGGAGACATCCTCATTGATGAGGACAAGCCCATCACTAAGAAAAGGATGGAGCAAATAAGAGATCCCACTCATCATGAAATCCCTGAGATGCCTCAAGGGATGCACTTTCCTCCACAAAACTATTGGGAGCAAATCAACACCTCCCTAGGAGAATTGAGTTCTGGTGGACGAAATTGTGATCACTATGTTCTTCTATCTTTTGAGCTTTAGTATGAATATACCCTTAGGGCACTGTTTATTTTCTTAACTTGAATTCACAACTCCGTTCAACTAACCAGCAAGTGTACTGGGTCGTCCAAGTAATAACCTTACGTGAGTAAGGGTCGAATCCACAGAGATTGTTGGTATGAAGCAAGCTATGGTCACCTTGTAGATCTCAGTTAGGCGGATTAAACATGATACTTAATTAGATTCAAATAATAAAATAGATAAAATAAAAGGGATAGAAATACTTATGCAGATTCATTGGTGGGAATTTCAGATAAGCGGAATGGAGATGCTGTAGAGCTCTCGGACGCCTGCCTTTCTACTGCTTCCACTCAATCCTTCTTACTCCTTTCCATGGCAAGCTTTGTATAGGGCATCACCGTTGTCAGTGGCTACATCCCATCCTCGCAGTGAAAGCTAATGCTCACGCACTCTGTCACAGTACGGCCAATCACCGGTCGGTTCCCCCCCTACTGGAATAGAATCCCTCTTTTGCGTCTGTCACTAACACCCAGCAGGTTACAGGTTTGAAGCTCGTCACAGTCACTCAATCCTAGAATCCTACTCGGAATACCATAGACAAGGTTTAGACTTTCCGGATCCTCATGAATGCCGCCATCTATCTAACTTATACCACGAAGATTCTGTTGGGGAATCTAAGAGATACACATTCAAGCCTTGTTGCATGTAGAACGGAAGTGGTTGTCAATCACGTGTGTTCATTAGTGAGAATAATAATGAGGGTTATCTAACTCATCATCATTCATCCTGTTCTTAGGTACGAATGAATATCTTGGAATAAGAATAAGATAGAGAATTGAATAAGAGAAAATAGAACTTCATTAATCTTTGAGGTACAGCAGAGCTCCACACCCTTAATCTATGGTGTGCAGAAACTCCACCGTTGAAAATACATAAGTGAAAGAGGTCCAGGCATGGCCGAGAGGCCAGCCCCCTAAAACGTGATCACTAGATCAAAAACACAATCCAGGATGTCTAATACAATAGATAGATGTCCTATATATACTAGACTAGCTACTAGGGTTTACATGAGTAAGTAATTGATGCATAAATCCACTTCCGGGGCCCACTTGGTGTGTGCTTGGGCTGAGCTTGATCAATACACGAGCTAAGGCTTCTCTTGGAGTTGAATTTCGAGTTATGATGTATTTTGGGCGTTCAACTCCGGATCATGACGTTTTTCTGGCGTTTAACTCCAGAAAGGAGCGTGTACTTGGCGTTCAACGCCAAGTTGCGTCGTCATTCTTCGAATAAAGTATGGACTATTATATATTGCTGGAAAGCCCTGGATGTCTACTTTCCAACGCCGTTGAGAGCGCGCCAATTGGAGGTCTGTAGCTCCAGAAAATCCATTTCGAGTGCAGGGAGGTCAGAATCCAACAGCATCAGCAGTCCTTTAGTCAGCCTTTTTCAGAGTTTTGCTCAAATCTCTCAATTTCAGTCAGAATTTACCTGAAATCACAGAAAAACACACAAACTCATAGTAAAGTCCAGAAATGTGAATTTAACATAAAAACTAATGAAAACATCCCTAAAAGTAGCTTAATCATCCTAAAAACTATATAAAACAATGCCAAAAAGCGTATAAATTATCCGCTCATCACAACACCAAACTTAAATTGTTGCTTGTCCCCAAGCAACTGAAAATAAAATAGGATAAAAAGAAGAGAATATACTATAAAGTCCAAAATATCAATGAATATTAATTTAATTACATGAGCGGGACTTGTAGCTTTTTGCTTCTGAACAGTTTTGGCATCTCACTTTTTCCTTTGTAGTTTAGAGGTATTGGCGTCTCTGGGGGAACTTAGAATTTGGGATAGTGTTATTGACTTTCTTAGTTAAGCATGTTGATTCTTGAACACAGCTACTTATGAGTCTTGGTTGTGGCCCTAAGCACTTTGTCTTCCAGTATTACCACCGGATGCACAAATGCCACAGACACATAACTGGGTGAACCTTTTCAGATTGTGACTTAGCTTTGCTAAAGTCCCCAGTTAGTGGTGTCCAGAGCTCTTAAGCACACTCTTTAGCTTTAGATCACGACTTTAACCATTCAGTCTCAAGCTTTTCACTTGGACCTTCCTGACACAAGCACATGGTTAGGGACAGCTTGATTTAGCCGCTTAGGCTTGGATTTATTTTCCTTGGGCCCTCCTATCCAGTGATGCTCAAAGCCTTGGATCCTTGCTTTAAAATTTTCGCCATTTTTTTTTTTTGCTGCTTTTTCTTGCTTCAAGAATCAATTTTCATGATGTTTTTCAGATCATCAATAACATTTCTCTTTTTTCATCATTCTTTCAAGAACCAACAGTTTTAAACACTCATAAACAACAAGATCAAAAGACATATGCACTGTTCATTCATTCATTCAGAAAACAAAAGCATTGTCACCACATCACTATAATTAAACTAAATTCAATAATAATTTCGAAAATTATGTATTTCTTGTTCTTTTGAATTAAAACATTTTTCTTTTAAGAGAGGTGAAGGATTAATGGAATTTATTTATAGCTTTAAGGCATGGTTACATACTAATGATCATGAAATAAAGACACAAAACATAGATAAACACAATAATTAAAAACCGAAAACAGAAAGAAAATAAAGAACAAGGAATGAATCCACCTCTAGTGGCGTCTTCTTCGTGAAGGACCAATGATGTTCTTCAACTCTTCTATGTCCCTTCCTTGCCTTTGTTGCTCCTCCCTCATTGCTCTTTGATCTTCTCTTATTTCTTGGAGAGTGAGGGCGTGTTCATGGTGTTCCACCCTTAGTTGTGCCACATTATGGCTCAAATCTTCCAAGGAGGTATTAAGTTGCTCCCAATAGTGTTGGGAGGAAAGTGCATTTGAGGCATTTGTTGATGGTGAACTTCCTCTTGTTCTCCTTGAGGGCCGTGAGGAACTTCCCTTGTTTGCTCCATCCTTTTCTTGGTGATGGGCTTGTCTTCTTCAATGGAGACATCTCCATCTATGCTAACTCCGGCTGAATAACATAGATGGCATATGAGGTGAGGGAAGGCTAGCCGTGCCATGTATGAAGGCTTGTCAGCTATTTTGTAGAGTTTTGGATATGACTTCATGAACCTCTACTTCCTCTCCAATCATGATGCTATGAATCATGATGGCCCGATCCACAGTAACTTCAGATCGGTTGCTTGTAGGGATGATGGATCTTTGGATGAACTCCAACCATCCTCTAGCTACAGGCTTGAGGTCCAGTCTTCTTAGTTAGACCGGTTTGCCTTTGGAGTCTACTCTCCATTGGGCGCCTTCCACACAAATGTCCCTAAGGACTTGGTCCAACCTTTGATCAAAGTTGACCCTTCTAGTGTAGGGGTGTTCATCACCTTGCATCATAGGTAAATGAAACGCCAACCTCACATTTTCCGGACTAAAATCCAAGTATTTCCCCCTAACCATTGTGAGATAATTCTTTGGATTCGGGTTCATACTTTGATCATGGTTCCTAGTGATCCATGCATTAGCATAGAACTCTTGAACCATCAATGTTCCGACTTGTTGTATGGGGTTGGCTATGACTTCCCAACCTCTTCTTTGAACTTCATGTCGGATTTCCGGATACTCATTCTTCTTGAGTTTGAAAGGGACCTCATGGATCACTTTCTTCTTTGCCACAACATCATAAAAGTGGTCTTGATGGCTCTTGGAGATGAATCTCTCCCTCTCCCATGACTCGGAAGTGGAAGCTTTTGCCTTCCCTTTTCCTTTTCTTGAGGAAACTCCGGTCTTGGGTGCCATTGATGGTGAATGAAAAATAAAAAGCTTAGGCTTTTTTCACACCAAACTTAAAATTTGCTCGTCCTCGAGCAAAAAAGAAAAGAAGAGTAGAAGAAGAAGAGAATATTGGAAGAGAGGGAGAAGAGTGGGTTCGGCTATATGAGAGAAGAAGGTGTTTGTGTTGTGGGAAAATGATGAGGAATGGAAGGGTATTTATAGGGAGGGGGGAGGGTATAGGTTCGGCCAATTTGGGTGGGAATGGGTGGGAAATTAAATTTGAAAGTAGTGGGGGTAGGTGGGGTGTATGAGGAAGAGGAGGTTGATGTGAATGGTGAATGGGGTAATTGGGAAGAGGAATTGAGGTGATAGGTGAAGGTTTTTGGGAAGTGTGACATTGAAAATGAGATTTGGATTAGAAGAGTGTGATTAGGATTAAAAGAAAGGGTAGGTGAGGATCCTGTGGGGTCCACAGATCCTGAGGTGGGGATCCTGTGGGGTCCACAGATCCTGAGGTGAAAACAAATACCATTCCTTCATCATATAGGCATGTAACATGCCTTCATGCATCATTCTGGCGTTCAAACGCCCCTTTGTGCATGTTCTGGGCGTTAAACGCCCATGTAATGCATGTTTCTGGCGTTGAACGCCAGTTTCATGCTTGTTTCTGGCGTTCAGCGCCAGATTGTCCTCTGTGTGCGCATCCTGGCGTTTAACGCCAGGTTGTTGCTTGTTTTGGGCGTTCAGCGCCAGAATGGTGCTCTGTTCTGGCGTTGAACGCCAGCCTGCGCTGCCTCCAGGGTGAAAATTTTTTTCTTCTGTTTTTGACTCTGTTTTTAATTTTTTTTGATTTTTTTTCGTGACTCCTCATGATCATGTACCTAATAAAACACAAAAATAACAAAGAAACAAATAAAATAAATTAGATAAATAAAATTGGGTTGCCTCCCAACAAGCGCTTCTTTAATGTCAATAGCTTGACAGTGGCTCTCATGGAGCCACAAGATGATCAGGTCAACTTAAGTGTGGTATTCCCAACACCAAACTTAGAGTTTGGATATGGGGTTTGAACACCAAACTTAGAGTTTGGTTGTGGCCTCACAACACCAAACTTAGAGTTTGACTGTGTGGGCTCTTCTTGACTCTGAACTGAGATAAGCTCTTCATGCTTACTCTCTTCTGTCACAGAGGGATGGCCATGTGCCTTAAACACAAGTAGTCCCCATTCAATTGAAGGACTAACTCACCTCTGTTGACATCTATCACAGCCCCTGCTGTGGCTAGGAAAGGTCTTCCTAGGATGATGCATTCATCATCTTCCTTCCTAGTGTCTAGGATTATGAAATCAGTAGGGATGTAAAGGCCTTCAACCTTTACTAGGACGTCCTCTACTATTCCATAAGCTTGTCTCACTGACTTGTCTGCCAGTTGTAATGAGAACAAGGCAGGTTGTACCTCAATGATCCCCAGCTTCTCCATTACAGAGAGTGGCATAAGGTTTATCCCAGATCCCAGATCACATAGAGCTTTTTCAAAGCTCATGGTGCCTATGGTACAAGGTATTGAGACTTGCCAGGATCTTGCTTCTTTTGAGGTAGGGTTCTCTGAATCCAAGTTTCTAGTCACTAATGAGCAAGGGGGGTTCACTTTCCCAAGTCTCATTACCAAACAGCTTAGCATTCAGTTTCATGATAGCTCCTAAATATAGAGCAGCTTGCACTCCAGTCACATCTTCGTCCTCTTCAGAGGAAGAATAGTCTTCAGAGCTCATGAATGGCAGAAGGAGGTTTATTGGAATCTCTATGTTCTCTGTATGAGCCTCAGATTCCTTTGGATCCTCAATAGGAAACTCCTTCTTGCTTGAGGGACGTCCCAGGAGGTCTTCCTCCTTAGGAGTTTCGTCCTCCTCCTCCCTAGTGCATTCGGCCACTTTGATTAAATCAATGGCCTTGCACTCTCCTTTTGGATTTTCTTCTGTATTGCTTGGGAGAATACTGGGAGGAGTTTCAATAACTTTCTTACTCAGCTGGCCCACTTGTGCCTCCAAATTTCTAATGGAGGATCTGGTTTCATTCATGAAACTGAAAGTGGCCTTTGACAGATCAGAGACTATATTGGCTAAATTAGAATTATTTTGTTCAGAGTTCTCTGTCTGTTGCTGAGAAGATGATGGATATGGCTTACTATTATTCAGCCTTGTACGTCCACCATTGTTAAAACCTTGTTGAGGTTTTTGTTGATCCTTCCATGAGAAATTTGGATGATTTCTCCATGATGAGTATAGGTGTTTCCATAAGGTTCACCTAAGTAATTAACCTCTGCCATGGCAGGGTTTTCAGGATCATAAGCTTCTTCAGAAGCTGCCTCTCTATTACTGTTGGATGCATGTTGCAATCCATTCAAATTTTGAGAGATCATGTTGACCTGTTGTGTCAACACTTTGTTCTGAGCCAGTATGGCATTCAGAGCATCAATTTCAAGAACTCCTTTCTTCTGAGGTACCCCATTATTCACGGAATTCCTCTCAGAAGTATACATGAACTGGTTGTTTGCAACCATGTCAATGAGTCTTGAGCCTCTCCAGGCGTTTCTTCAGGTGAATAGATCCACCTGCAGAATGGTCCAATGACATTTTCGAAAATTCAGAGAGACCATAATAGAATATATCTAATATGGTCCATTCTGAAAACATGTCAGATGGACATCTTTTAGTCAGCTGCTTGTATCTTTCCCAAGCTTCATAGAGGGATTCACCATCTTTTTGTTTGAAGGTTTGAACATCCACTCTCAGCTTGCTCAGCTTTGAGGAGGAAAGAACTTATCTAAGAATGCAGTGACAAGCTTATCCCATGAGTCCAGGCTATCCTTGGGTTGAGAATCCAACCATACTCTAGCTCTGTCTCTGACAGCAAAAGGGAAAAGCATGAGTCTGTAGACTTCAGGATCAACTCCATTCGTCTTTACAGTCTCACAGATCTGCAAGAATTCAGTTAAAAACTGATAAGGATCTTCAGATGGAAGTCCATAAAACTTACAGTTTTGTTGCATTAAAGCAACTAGTTGAGGCTTAAGCTCAAAGTTATTGGCTCCAATGGCAGGAATGGAGATGCTTCTTCCATCAAACTTAGATGTTGGCTTTGTGAAGTCACCAAGCATTCTCCTTGCATTATTATTATTTTCGGCCATCACCTCTTGTTCTAATGTTTCTGAAAGGTTGTTTCTGGATTGTTGTAATTTAGCTTCTCTTAATTTTCTCTTCAGAGTCCTTTCAGGTTCTGGATCAATTTCAACAAGAGTGCCTTTATCCTTGTTCCTGCTCATATGAAAGAGAAGAAAACAAGAAAAGAAAAAGGAATCCTCTATGTCACAGTATAGAGATTCCTTTATGTTAGTAGAAAACAAAAGGGGTATAAGAATGAAGAAGGGGTTCGGTTTTATGGATGAAGAGAGGTGAAGAGAAGTGTTAGTAATTAAATAATTAAATAGAAAAAGAAAAGAGAAGAGGAATTTCGGAAATAATTTTGAAAAAGAGTTAGTGATTTTCGAAAATTAGAGATAAATTGTAATTAAAATTAAAAACATGAAACAATTAATTAATAAAAAGAATTTTTGAAAAGAGAGAGATATTTTCGAAAATAGAAGAGGGAAAATTAGTTAGGTGGTTTTGAAAAAGATAAGAAACAAACAAAAAGTTAGTTAGTTGATTGAAAAAGATTGAAATCAAAATTGAAAAAGATAAGAAGATAGCAAATTAGATAAGATATTTTGAAATCAAATTTTTGAAAAATATAAAATTTTTGAAAAAGATAAAATAAAAGATAAAAAGATTTAATTCAAAACTTTTGAAATTACTTACTTCACTAACAAGAAACTACAAGATAAGATTCTAGAATTTAAAGATTGAACCTTTCTTAACAAGAAAGTAACAAACTTCAAATTTTTGAACCAATCACATTAATTATTAGTGAATTTTCGAAAATTACATATAAAGATAAGGAAAAGATTTTGAAAATAATTTGAAAAGATTTTTGAAATTTTCGAAAAATAGAAAAAAAATTGAAAAGATATGATTTTTGAAAAAGATTTTGAAAAATAGATTTTTAAAATTTGAAATTTTGACTTGACTTGAAGAAACAACTAATTTTGAAAATTTTTGACCAAGTCAATCCCAAAATTTCGAAATTTTGGAGGGAATTAAGGAAAAAGATATTTTTGATTTTTTTTTTAATTTTTAAAGAAAAAACAAAAATGACCCAAAACATGAAAATTTTGGATCAAGACACAAGATGCATGCAAGAATGCTATGAATGTCAAGATGAACATCAAGAACACTTTGAAGATCATGATGAACATCAAGAACATAATTTTGAAAAATTTTTGATGCAAAGAAACATGCAAGACACCAAACTTAAAAATCTTTAATGCATGGAAAATATGAATGCAAAAATGCACATGAAAAACAACAAACAACACAAAACAAGAAAACATCAAGATCAAACAAGAGGACTTTATCAAGAACAACTTGAAGATCATGAAGAACACTATGAATGCATGGATTTTCGAAAAAAAATGCAAGAAAAATTAAAAAAAAAAACATGCAAGACACCAAACTTAAAAATTGACTCAAGACTCAAACAAGAAACACAAAATATTTTTGATTTTTTTTTTTGATTTTATGATTTTTTTGTATTTTTATTATTTTTTTCGAAAATTATATTAAAAAAAACGAAAATAATAAAAAAAAATATTTTTGAAAGATTTTAGAAAACTTTTTGAAAAGAAAATTACCTAATCTGAGCAACAAGATGAACCGTCAGTTGTCCATACTCGAACAATCCCCGGCAACGGCGCCAAAAACTTGGTGGACGAAATTGTGATCACTATGTTCTTCTATCTTTTGAGCTTTAGTATGAATATACCCTTAGGGCACTGTTTATTTTCTTAACTTGAATTCACAACTCCGTTCAACTAACCAGCAAGTGTATTGGGTCGTCCAAGTAATAACCTTACGTGAGTAAGGGTCGAATCCACAGAGATTGTTGGTATGAAGCAAGCTATGGTCACCTTGTAGATCTCAGTTAGGCGGATTAAACATGATACTTAATTAGATTCAAATAATAAAATAGATAAAATAAAAGGGATAGAAATACTTATGCAGATTCATTGGTGGGAATTTCAGATAAGCGGAATGGAGATGCTGTAGAGCTCTCGGACGCCTGCCTTCCTACTGCTTCCACTCAATCCTTCTTACTCCTTTCCATGGCAAGCTTTGTATAGGGCATCACCGTTGTCGGTGGCTACATCCCATCCTCGCAGTGAAAGCTAATGCTCACGCACTCTGTCACAGTACGGCCAATCACCGGTCGGTTCCCTCCCCTACTGGAATAGAATCCCTCTTTTGCGTCTGTCACTAACGCCCAGCAGGTTACAGGTTTGAAGCTCGTCACAGTCACTCAATCCTAGAATCCTACTCGGAATACCATAGACAAGGTTTAGACTTTCCGGATCCTCATGAATGCCGCCATCTATCTAACTTATACCACGAAGATTCTGTTGGGGAATCTAAGAGATACACATTCAAGCCTTGTTGCATGTAGAACGGAAGTGGTTGTCAATCACGTGTGTTCATTAGTGAGAATAATAATGAGGGTTATCTAACTCATCATCATTCATCCTGTTCTTAGGTACGAATGAATATCTTGGAATAAGAATAAGATAGAGAATTGAATAAGAGAAAATAGAACTTCATTAATCTTTGAGGTACAGCAGAGCTCCACACCCTTAATCTATGGTGTGCAGAAACTCCACCGTTGAAAATACATAAGTGAAAGAGGTCCAGGCATGGCCGAGAGGCCAGCCCCCTAAAACGTGATCACTAGATCAAAAACACAATCCAGGATGTCTAATACAATAGATAGATGTCCTATATATACTAGACTAGCTACTAGGGTTTACATGAGTAAGTAATTGATGCATAAATCCACTTCCGGGGCCCACTTGGTGTGTGCTTGGGCTGAGCTTGATCAATACACGAGCTAAGGCTTCTCTTGGAGTTGAATTTCGAGTTATGATGTGTTTTGGGCGTTCAACTCCGGATCATGACGTTTTTCTGGCGTTTAACTCCAGAAAGGAGCGTGTACTTGGCGTTCAACGCCAAGTTGCGTCGTCATTCTTCGAATAAAGTATGGACTATTATATATTTCTGGAAAGCCCTGGATGTCTACTTTCCAACGCCGTTGAGAGCGCGCCAATTGGAGGTCTGTAGCTCCAGAAAATCCATTTCGAGTGCAGGGAGGTCAGAATCCAACAGCATCAGCAGTCCTTTAGTCAGCCTTTTTCAGAGTTTTGCTCAAATCCCTCAATTTCAGTCAGAATTTACCTGAAATCACAGAAAAACACACAAACTCATAGTAAAGTCCAGAAATGTGAATTTAACATAAAAACTAATGAAAACATCCCTAAAAGTAGCATAATCATCCTAAAAACTATATAAAAACAATGCCAAAAAGCGTATAAATTATCCGCTCATCAAGTTCCAACATGGGACAACTAAGGGTGGAGCACCAAGAACATTCCATCCTCCTCCATGAAATTAGAGAAGATCAAAGAATCATGAGAGAGGAACAACAAAGGCAAGGAAGAGACATTGAGGAGCTCAAGCACTCCATAAGATCTCCAAGAGGAAGAACAAGCCGCCATCACTAAGGTGGACCCGTTCTTTAATCTCCTTGTTCTTTATTTTCCTGTTTTTTGAATTTTCATGCTTATGTTTATCTATGTTTGTGTCTTATGATCATTAGTGTCTTAGTGTCTATGCCTTAAAGTTATGAATGTCCTATGAATCCATCACCTTTCTTAAATGAAAAATGTTCTTAATTGTAAAAGAGAAGAATTGCATGAATTTTGAATTTTATAACAGATTAATTATTTTGATGTGGTAGCAATACTTTGACTTCTGAATGTATGCTTGAACAGTGCATATGTCTTTTGAATTTGTTGTTCATGAATGTTGGCTCTTGAAAGAATGATGAAAAAGGAGACATGTTACTGAGGATCTGAAAAATCATAAAAATGATTCTTGAAGCAAGAAAAAGAAGTGAATACAAAAAAAAATGAAAAAAAGGGGAAAAAGAAAAAAAGAAAAAAATAAAGTCGTGATCTAAGGCAAGAGGAGTGTGCTTAAGAACCCTGGACACCTCTAATTGGTGACTCTAGCAAAGATGAGTCACAATCTGAAAAGGTTCACCCAGTTATGTGTCTGTGGCATGTATGTATCCGGTGGTAATACTGGAAGACAGAGTGCTTTGGGCCACGGCCAAGACTCATAAAGTAGTTGTGTTCAAGAATCATCATACTTAACTAGGAGAATCAATAACACTATCTGGATTCTTAGTTCCTATAGAAGCCAATCATTCTGAATTTCAAAGGATAGAGTGAGGTGCCAAAACTGTTCAGAGGCAAAAAGCTAAAAGCCCCGCTCATCTAATTAATACTGATCTTCATAGATGTATTTGGAATTCATTGCATATTCTCTTCTTTTTATCTTATTCGATTTTCAGTTGCTTGGGGACAAGCAACAATTTAAGTTTGGTATTGTGATGAGCGGATAATTTATATGCTTTTTGGCATTGTTTTTAGTATGTTTTTAGTATGTTTTAGTTAGATTTTATTATATTTTTATTAGTTTTTAGTTAAAATTCACTTTTCTGGACTTTACTATGAGTTTGTGTGATTTTTTGTGATTTCAGATATTTTCTGGTTGAAAATGAGGGATCTGAGCAAAAATCTGATTCAGAGGCTGAAAATGACTGCAGATGCTGTTGGATTCTGACCTCCCTGCACTCGAAGTGGATTTTCTGAAGCTACAGAAGCCCAATTGGCGCGCTCTTAATTGCGTTGGAACGTAGATATCCTGGGCTTTCCAGCAATGTATAATAGTTCATACTTTGCCCGAGATTTGATGGTCCAAATAGGCGTTTCAAGTCAGCTCAAGAATTCTGGCGTTTAACGCCAGAACTGGCACAAGAATGGGAGTTAAACGCTCAAACTGGCACAAAAGCTGGCGTTTAACTCCAAGAAAAGTCTCTACACATAGAAGCTTGAATGCTCAGCCCAAGCACACACCAAGTGATCCCGGAAGTGGATTTTTATGTCATTTACTTATTTTTGTAAACCCTAAGCTACTAGTTCTCTACAAATAGGACCTTTTGCTATTGTATTTTCATCTTTTGATCACTTTAGATCTTAGGATCATCTTGGTAGCTATCTTTAGTCTTATGCTATCTTAGATCATGGGGGCTGGCCTCACGGTCATGCCTAGACCTTGTTCTTATGTATTTTCAATGGTGGAGTTTTTACACACCATAGATTAAGGTGTGGAGTTCTGCTGTACCTCGAGTATTAATGCAATTACTATTGTTCTTCTATTCAATTCAGCTTGTTCTTATTCTAAGATATCACTTATTCCTCAACTTGATGAATGTGATGATCCGTGACACTCATCATCATTCTCACCTATGAACGTGTGCCTGACAACCACCTCCATTCTACCTTAGATTGAGTGGATATCTCTTGGATCCCTTAATCGGAATCTTCGTGGTATAAGCTAGAATTGATGGCGGCATTCAAGAGAATCTGGAAGGTCTAAACCTTGTCTGTGGTATTCTGAGTAGGATTCAATGATTGAATGACTGTGACAAGCTTCAAACTTCTGAAGGCTGTGCGTTAGTGACAGACGCAAAAGAATCATTGGATTCTATTCCAACCTGATTGAGAACCGACAGATGATTAGCCGTGCTGCAATAGAGCGCGTTGAACATTTTCACTGAGAGGACGGGACTGTAGCCACTGACAACGGTGATGCCCAACATACAGCTTGCCATGGAAAGGAGTAAGAAGGATTGGATGAAGACAGTAGGAAAGTAGAGAGACGGAAGGGACAAAGCATCTCCATACGCTTATCTGAAATTCTCACCAATGAATGACATAAGTATCTCTATCTTTATTTTATGCTTTATTCATAAATCATCATAACCATTTGAATATGCCTGACTGAGATTTACAAGATGACCATAGCTTGCTTCATACCAACAATCTCCGTGGGATCGACCCTTACTCGCGTAAGGTTTATTACTTGGACGACCCAGTGCACTTGCTGGTTAGTTGTGCGAAGTTGTGATAAAAAGTTGAGTTTGCAATTGAGCGTACCATATTGATGGCGCCATTGATGATCACAATTTCGTGCACCATGTACGCACACTAGGTGGGAAGGGGAAAGTGTGCGAGTGCACCCTATATGCGAGCGCTCCAGGCAGAAAAGGTATTAAGAAGTGTGCGTACACACAAATGTGTGTGCACGCACATAGGGTAAAGGAATGGAGGGTGAGCAGACGCATAAGTGTGTGTGAGCGCTTCCACCAGAGATGTTGCAAAAAGTGAGTGTGTGGACGCATAGGTACGTGCGCTCACACAAAAAGCTCTCTTCTCATTTATTCTTTTTTTTTACTGAAGCGGCATAATTGCCAGCTATATCGCCACCTGTGCGTGCGCACACAGGTCCGTGCGCACGCACAAAATGCAAGGGGGGATACGGACGCACAAGGTGTGCTAATGCTCTTAGCAGAAGGGGTGTAAGCTGGTGTGCGCGCGCACAGGTGGGTGCATGCGCACAAAACGCGAAAATTGGGGTTTTGTGCGTATGCACAAGTGTGTGCATACGCACATGCTCTTTTTTTCAAAAAATTTTAATGCTCTAAGGCACCAAACTTGATGTCCAAATTAGTTTTTCAACCCCAAAACATATTATTCATCAAAAACACATGATCTAAACTAAAATCTAATCAATTAAGCTTAAAATTAAACTAAACCTAAGTTATGTACAAGAAATAAAATGAAATAAATTGAAACTATGTACAAAGAGAGAGTTAGAAAGGTGTTACCAAACACTTTTATTTAATGCCTTTAAGTTAGACAATTGGGAGAGCCTTTGCTATGGTGGTTTGTGCTTGACTTCCACACCAATGCTAGAATGTCTAATGTCCTCCGGGATCCCAATCCTAACCATTGACAAAAACAAAAGACAACCAAAAAGCAAGCTATTTACAATATTCACATAAATACAATAGCGAAAAACATACACCATTGTAACTCCCCGGCAACGGCGCCAAATTTGATGTTACGAATTTATCGTCGATCTAGAACTTCACAAAGTAGAATTCCATCGTTAAAAGTATAGTCTAGACCAACAATTAAATCCCAAATCAAATGTTTTAAATCCAAATTATAATAACCGAGATCGAGAGTACTTCAACCTCGGGTCGTTCTCCCTAGGAGTTGCAATGAAATGTACATTTATTGGCTATAAAAGAGAGCATGGGAAATTCGAAAAGCAAGAAAGAAAGAAATGTAAATAGCAAGGAAGCAAATAAACATGCAAGGAATGTAAATGGTAACTCTTGGTGAGAATTGGGTAATCAAGGATTCCTATCCTAGCCATTGACCACAAACACATGATGATTATGAAGAGCTAATCCTACGTAGTCAACCTTACATCGAAGATAAGTCAAGTAGGCATAGTTGATTTCAATCCCTAAGTCCTATGTCAACACTGATGGGTCACATAGAGTCAAGAGAGACCAAATCAACTAACTACTCTAATGTATCAAACTAGAATGGACATCAATGACTCAGGGATCACCAAAACCAATAATTTCAAGGCAAGAGTGAAGAAAAACTAAGTAAAAACTAAGCCAAGCATTTTATCAAACACTTGGTATATATGAAAATAAAATAATATTAAATTGCATTTAAAATAAATTCTAACTACCAAATGCAAGAAAATCATAACAATAACTAAAGAAAGCAATAAATGAACATAAAACATAAATTGTATTAAATGTAAATTAAAATAACAAAATGTCATAAACATAAAAGAACAAGAGAAATAAAATAGCAAATAGAATGAAAGAACAAAGATGCAATAACAATAAATGACAAGGAAAAGTAAATGAAACTAGGAATTAAAAATAGAAATTACAAAAAAATAAACTAAGAAACCCTAATTTTAGAGAGAGTAGAGGAGCTTCTCTCTCTAGAAACTAAGAGAAAACATCATAAAAGCTAAACTTACTTGCCCCCTTCTTTCCTCTTCACTTTAGCCTTAAATAGCTTTAGAAAATGAGTTGGACTCGGTATTGGAGGCCCAGAATTCGCCCTCAACAATTTGCAATTAATGACCTACGTGCATGCAGTCGTGCATATGCACGACCTACGATGCGTACGGACAGTTGCACAAAATTCCCATTGTGTGTACGCATGACAATTGGTGCGTACGCATCCTTGCACAAAGTTACCATTGTGTGTATGCACGTATCACTGTGCGTACGCACATTTGCAGCAGCTTCCAAACTCCATTCTCTTCATGATTTCTCCCCTTTTTGATGCTCTTTCTTTACTTCTTCAACCCAAACTTGCCTTGAAAACTTGAAATCACTTAACAAATACATTAAGGCACCAAATGGGATTAAAGTGAATAAAAATTGACTAAATTAAGCACAAAAGAGCATGTTTTCACAATTAGGCACAATTTAGGAAGAAAATACAAAAGCATGCTATTTAGATGAATAAATGTGGGTTTATGTGATGAAATCCACTTAAATCAAACCAAAATGTATCGTCAAATATGGATTCATCAAAATGGTCAAGCTAAAGTCTCAGTTAGAGGATCTGTTAGGTAAGAACTTTATCCGACCAAGTGTTTTTCCGTGGGGCACGCCAGTGTTACTGGTAAAGAAGAAAGATGGGAGTATGCAGCTCTGTGAGGATTACAGGCAGCTAAACAAGGTCACAATAAAGAATAAGTACCCACTGCTGAGGATTGACAATCTCATGGATCAGTTACAAGGATCCGAGGTTTTCTCCAAGATTGATTTGCGATCCGGTTATCACCAGATAAGGGTGAGGCGTGAGGATATCTCTAAGACCGCTTTTAGGACTCATTATGGTCATTACGAGTAAGGAAAAGAAACTCTATGCGAAACTGTCTAAATGTGAATTCTGGAAGAGTAAGGTGAAGTTTTTGGGTCACGTGGTGAGTAAACAGGGGATAGTTGTAGACCCATCTAAGGTGGAGGCGGTAATGGATTGGGGGCGACCAACCTCAGTAAGTGAGATAAGGAGTTTTCTGGGCTTAGCTGGCTACTACCGGAGATTTATCAAAGGTTTTTTGTAGATAGCTTTGCCATTGACAAGGTTGACCCGCAAAGAGGCGCCATTTATTTGGACTCCTGAGTGTGAGGAGAGCTTTCAAGCGTTGAAGCAAAACTTGACCACCGTGCCTATGTTGGTGTTACCTGAGCCAAATGAGTCATTCGAGGTGTACTGTGATGCGTCACTGAAGGGTTTAGGGTGCATGCTAATGCAGCATCGTAATGTGGTGGCGTATGCCTCACGGCAGTTGAGACCTCACGAAGTTAATTACCCTATGCACGATTTGGAGCTTGCTGCGGTTGTGTTTGCACTAAAGGTGTGGAGGCATTACCTCTATGGGGTTAAGTTCCAAGTTTTCTCTTATTAGAAGAGCTTGAAATATCTCTTTGATCAGAAAGAGCTTAATATGAGTGGTGCACGAAATTGCAATCACACTTTCGCAATCCTGCACAACTAACCAGCAAGTGCACTGGGTCGTCCAAGTAATACCTTACGTGAGTAAGGGTCGATCCCACGGAGATTGTCGGCTTGAAGCAAGCTATGGTTATCTTGTAACTCTTAGTCAGGATATCAAAAATTATCAGGATTGATTGTGAAAAGTAAAAGAGCGTGGAATTCTTATTTGCAATTGTGTAGATCTCACAAGCAATCAGATGATGAACCTCCACTTCTTTTCCAAGCATAATGCAATGAATCATCACTGCTCTCTTGATAGTAACCTCAGAACGGTTGCTAGTGGGTAATATGGAACGCCCAATAAAGTCTAGCCAACCTCTTGCAATTGGTTTGAGGTCTCCCCTCTTGAGTTGGTTTGGGACACCTTTTGAATTGGTTATCCATTTAGTTCCAGGGAGGCATATGTCCTCTAGAACTTGATCCAACCCTTTATCTGCTCTCACCATCCTCCTATTAAAGGATTCAGGATCATCTTGCAGTTGAGGCAATTTGAAGACCTCTCTTATTTTGTCCAGATGGAAGTAAATAATTCTCCCTCTGACCATGGTTCTGTAGGTATGAAAAGCAGTTCCAGTCATTCTTTGCTTATCTGTCAGCCACAGATTTGAGTAGAATTCCTGAACCATGTTCCTTCCAACCTTTGTCTCAGGGTTGGTTAGAACTTCCCATCCTCTGTTTCGAATTTGCTCTTAGATCTCCGGATATTCATCTTCTTTCAGATTGAATTTGACTTCCGGGATCACTGACCTCAGACCCATTATTTTGTGGTAATGGTCTGCATGTTCTTCGGTTAAGAACTTCTCTTGACTCCAAACATCCTTTGGATTATTCTCTTT
Source organism: Arachis stenosperma (assembly GCF_014773155.1). Classification (NCBI taxonomy): domain Eukaryota; kingdom Viridiplantae; phylum Streptophyta; class Magnoliopsida; order Fabales; family Fabaceae; genus Arachis; species Arachis stenosperma. The sequence goes on along the minus strand of NC_080386.1, from coordinate 79,493,822 downwards.
CTTGCCTCTTGAATTGGTTTGTTTTCCTCTAGGAGCCATGACCTTGAAAAATCTTGGCCTAGTGATCACGGAAAGCACACCAAACTTAGAGGTTTGCTTGTCCTCAAGTAAAAGAAGGCAAAGAGGGGAGAGAGGAGGAGAGCAAATTCGAATTGGTGTGGGGAAAGAGGGTGGCCAAACGTGTTTAAATAGGAGAGGAGGAGAAATTTTCGAAAATTGGAAGGAGATTTGAGAAGATATGGAAAAAATTTGAGGAGATAATTGAGTTTTTGAAAGAGTCTAGGAAAGGATTTGAAATAGATTTGAAGAAGATTCTAATTTTTGAAATTGGAAGGTGAATGATGAAAGTTTGTAATGTGTTTATGTAAAAAAATATGGATTAAAACAAGAAAGTTTGAAAAGATTTGAAGTGGGAACAAAATCTCCTCCCCCTGCCTTTCTGGCGTTAAACGCCCAGAATGGCATCCATTCTAGCGTTTAACGCCCATTTGTTGGCCTATTTGGGCGTTTAACGCCCAGCCAGGTATCCTGGCTGGCGTTAAACGCCAGAAATCCCTTTATCACTGGGCGTTTTGCTAAACGCCTAGGATGCTGCACACCTGGCATTAAACGCCCAGAATGGTGCCCCTTCTGGCGTTTAACGCCCAAAATGGCACATTTACTGGCATTAAACGCCCAGAATGGTGCCCATTCTGGCGTTTAACGCCGAAAGTACCCCTTACTGGCGTTTTTTCGCCAGTAAGCTCTTTTTCTCTGCTTTTCGCACTGAATCCTTCTATAACTCTGTGAATTCCTTCAATTTTGATAATTGCCCTTTAAGAATATGTATCAAACCTTGATTAAACAGAATAGATACCCTTCTGATGAGCGGATAATTTATACGCTTTTTGGCATTGTTTTTATATAGTTTTTAGTAAGTTTGAGCTACTTTTAGGGATGTTTTCCTTAGTTTTTATGTTAAATTCACATTTCTGGACTTTACTATGAGTTTTTGTGTTTTTCTGTGATTTCAGGTAAATTCTGACTGAAATTGAGGGATTTGAGCAAAACTCTGAAAAAGGCTGACAAAAGGACTGCTGATGCTGTTGGAATCTGACCTCCCTGCACTCGAAATGGATTTTCTGGAGCTACAGAACTTTAATTGGCGCGCTCTCAATGGCGTTGGAAAGTAGACATCCAGGGCTTTCCAGCAATATATAATAGTCCATACTTTATTCGAAGAATGACGACGCAACTTGGCGTTGAACGCCAAGTACACGCTCCTTTCTGGAGTTAAACGCCAGAAAAACGTCATTATCCGGAGTTGAACGCCCAAAACACGTCATAACTCAGAGTTCAACTCCAAGAGAAGCCTCTGCTCGTGTATTGATCAAGCTCAGCCCAAGCACACACCAAGTGGGCCCCGGAAGTGAATTTATGCATCAATTACTTACTCATGTAAACCCTAGTAGCTAGTCTAGTATATATAGGACATCTATCTATTGTATTAGACATCCGGGATTGTATTTTGAATCCTGTGATCACGTTTTAGGGGGCTGGCCATTCGGCCATGCCTGGACCTCTTTCACTTATGTATTTTCAACGGTGGAGTTTCTGCACACCATAGATTAAGGGTGTGGAGCTCTGCTGTACCTCAAAGATTAATGAAGTTCTATTTTCTTTTATTCGAATTCCTCTCTTATTCTTATTCCAAGATATTCATTCGTACCCAAGAACATGATGAATGTGATGATTAAATAACCATCATTCTCATTCTCACTTATGAACGCGCGTGATTGACAACCACTTCCGTTCTACATGCAACAGAGCTTGAATGTGTATCTCTTAGATTCCCCAACAGAATCTTCGTGGTATAAGCTAGATAGATGGCGGCATTTATGAGGATCCGGAAAGTCTCACCTTGTCTGTGGTATTCCGAGTAGGATCCTGGGAATCCGGAAAGTCCAACCTTGTCTGTGGTGTTCCGAGTAGGATTCCGGTAATGAATGACTGTGACGTGCTTCAAACCTGTAACCTACTGGGCGTTAGTGACAGACGCAAAAGAGGGATTCTATTCCAGTAGGGGAGGGAACCAACCGGTGATTAGCCGTACTGTGACAGAGTGCGTGAGCATTAGTTTTCACTGCGAGGATGGGATGTAGTTATCAACCATGGGTGATGCCTCCAGACTGGTTAGCTGTGCGAGTGACAGCCGCATAGGATATTTCCCCGTGAGGATGAAAGTAGCCACAGTTGATGGTGAACCCCTATACAAAGCTTGCCATGGAAAGGAGTAAGAAGGATTGAGTAGAAGCAATGGGATAGCAGGCGTCCTTGAGCCATGCTGCATCTTCATGCACTTATCTGAAATTCCTACCAATGAAGCTGCATAAGTATTTCTATCCCTTTTATTATTCCTTTTTATTTACAATCCAATAATCACAATTACCTTTTTAATCTGCCTAACTGAGATTTGCAAGGTGACCATAGCTTGCTTCATACCAACAATCTCTGTGGATTCGACCCTTACTCACGTAAGGTTATTACTTGGACGACCCAGTACACTTGCTGGTTAGTTGAACGGAGTTGTGAATTCCAATAAAGAAAATAAACAGTGCCCTAAGGGTATATTCATACTAAAGCTCAAAAGATAGAAGAACATAGTGATCACAATTTCGTCCACCACCTTCTAATCACTGGGTTGCCTCCCAGCAAGCGCTTCTTTATTGTCTTTAGCTGGACCTTCACTGAAAATCACTCAAGTCTCAGTTTTGAGCATTCTTGCTCAAAATTGCTTTCAAGATAATGCTTGATCCTCTGTCCATTAGCAATGAACTTCTTGTTAGAAACAGTATCCTGAAGCTCAACATATCCATATGGTGATACTCCTGTAATCACATACGGACCCTTCCAGCGGGATTTAAGTTTTCCTGGGAACAATCTGAACCTAGAGTTGAAGAGCAGGACTTTTTGTCCTAGCTCAAAGACTCTGGATGACAACTTCTTGTCGTGCCACTTCTTTGCCTTTTCCTTATAAACTTTTTGTCCTGGCTCAAATATCTTTTCCTTATTTTCCTCCAAATTTTCGAAATTTTGGGTTGACTTGGTTAAAAAATTTTCAAAATTAGTTATTTCTTACAAGTCAAGTCAAAATTTCAATTTTAAAAATCTTATCTTTTCAAAATCTTTTTTTTTTTAAAAAAAAAATCATATCTTTTTCATTTTTTCTATTTCTTTTCGAAAATTTCAAAAATCTTTTTCAAAATTATTTTCAAAATCTTTTTCTTATCTTTATATGTAATTTTCGAAAATTCACTAATAATTAATGTGATTGGTTCAAAAATTTGAAGTTTGTTACTTTCTTGTTAAGAAAGGTTCAATCTTTAAATTCTAGAATCTTATCTTGTAGTTTCTTGTTAGAAAAGTCATTTTAAAAATTAAATCTTTTTCAAAATATCTTTTTCTTAAAACTTTTATTTTATCTTTTATTTTATCTTTTTCAAAAAAAAAAAATTTTATCTTTTTCAAAATTTGATTTTAAAATATCTTATCTAACTTACTATCTTCTTATCTTTTTCGAATTTGATTTCAAATCTTTTTCAATCAACTAACTAACTTCTTGTTTGTTTCTTATCTTTTTCAAAACCACCTAACTACTTTTCCCTCTCTAATTTTCGAAAATATCTCTCTCTTTTTCAAAAATTATTTTTAATTAACTAATTGTTTCATGTTTAATTTTAATTACAATTTATCTCTAATTTTCGAAAATCACTAACTCTTTTTCAAAACTATTTTCGAAATTTCTCTTCTCCTTTCTTCTTCTATTTAATTATTTAATTACTAACACTTCTCTTCACCTATCTTCATCCATAAATCCGAATCCATTCTTCTTTCTTCTACCCCTTCTTTTTCTACTAACATAAAGGAAGCTCTATACTGTGACATAGAGGATTCCTCTTTCTTTTCTTGTTTTCTTCTCTTTCATATGAGCAGGAACAAGGATAAAGGCACTCTTGTTGAAATTGATCCAGAACCTGAAAGGACTCTGAAGAGAAAATTAAGAGAAGCTAAATCACAACAATCCAGAAGAGCCCTTCTAGAAAATTTCGAACAAGAAAAGGAGATGGCCGAAAATAATAATAATAATGCAAGGAGAATGCTTGGTGACTTCACTAAGCCAACGTCCAAGTTTGATGGAAGAAGCATCTCCATTCCTGCCATTGGAGCCAATAACTTTGAGCTTAAGCCTCAACTAGTTGCTTTAATGCAACAAAACTGCAAGTTTTATGGACTTCCATCTGAAGATCCCTATCAGTTTTTAACTGAATTCTTGCAGATCTGTGAGACTGTAAAGACGAATGGAGTTGATCCTGAAGTCTACAGACTCATGCTTTTCCCTTTTGCTGTAAGAGAAAGAGCTAGAGTGTGGTTGGATTCTCAACCCAAGGATAGCCTAGACTCATGGGATAAGCTTGTCACTGCATTCTTAGATAAGTTCTTTCCTCCTCAAAAGCTGAGCAAGCTGAGAGTGGATGTTCAAACCTTCAAACAAAAAGATGGTGAATCCCTCTATGAAGCTTGGGAAAGATACAAGCAGCTGACCAAAAGATGTCCATCTGACATGTTTTCAGAATGGACCATATTAGATATATTCTATTATGGTCTCTCTGAATTTTCGAAAATGTCATTGGACCATTCTGCAGGTGGATCTATTCACCTGAAGAAAACGCCTGAAGAGGCTCAAGAACTCATTGACATGGTTGCAAACAACCAGTTCATGTATACTTCTGAGAGGAATTCCGTGAACAATGGGGTACCTCAGAAGAAAGGAGTTCTTGAAATTGATGCTCTGAATGCCATATTGGCTCAGAACAAAGTGTTGACTCAACAGGTCAACATGATCTCTCAAAATCTGAATGGATTGCAACATGCATCCAACAGTAATAGAGAGGCAGCTTCTGAAGAAGCTTATGATCCTGAAAACCCTGCCATGGCAGAGGTTAATTACTTAGGTGAACCTTATGGAAACACCTATAACTCATCATGGAGAAATCATCCAAATTTCTCCTGGAAGGATCAACAAAAACCTCAACAAGGTTTTAACAATGGTGGACGCAATAGGCTGAACAATAGTAAGCCATATCCATCATCTTCTCAGCAACAGACAGAGAACTCTGAACAAAATAATTCTAATTTAGCCAATATAGTCTCTGATCTGTCAAAGGCCACTTTCAGTTTCATGAATGAAACCAGATCCTCCATTAGAAATCTGGAGGCACAAGTGGGCCAGCTGAGTAAGAAAGTAATTGAAACTCCTCCCAGTACTCTCCCAAGCAAAACAGAAAAAAATCCAAAAGGAGAGTGCAAGGCCATTGATGTGATCAAAGTGGCCGAATGCACAAGAGAGGAGGAGGACGAAAATCCCAGTGAGGAAGACCTCCTGGGACGTCCCTCAAGCAAGAAGGAGTTTCCTATTAAAGATCCAGAGGAATCTGAGGCTCACCTAGAGACCATAGAGATTCCATTAAATCTCCTTCTGCCATTCATGAGCTCTGAAGAATATTCATCCTCTGAAGAGGATGAAGATGTGACTGGAGAGCAAGTTGCTCAATACTTAGGAGCTATCATGAAGCTGAATGCCAAGCTGTTTGGTAATGAGACTTGGGAAAGTGAACCTCCCTTGCTCATTAGTGAACTAGATACTTGGATTCAGAGAACTCTACCTCAAAAGAGACAAGATCCTGGCAAGTTCTTAATACCTTGCACCATTGGCACCATGAGCTTTGAAAAAGCTCTATGTGATCTTGGGTCAGGGATAAATCTTATGCCACTCTCTGTAATGGAGAAGCTGGGGATCATTGAGGTGCAACCTGCCTTGTTCTCACTACAATTGGCAGACAAGTCCATAAGACAAGCTTATGGAATAGTAGAGGACGTGCTAGTAAAGGTTGAAGGCCTTTACATCCCTACTGATTTCATAATCCTAGACACTAGGAAGGAAGATGATGAATGCATCATTCTAGGAAGACCTTTCCTAGCCACAGCAGGAGCTGTAATAGATGTCAACAGAGGTGAGTTAGTCCTTCAATTGAATGGGGACTACCTTGTGTTTAAGGCACATGGCCATCCCTCTGTGACAAAAGAGAGTAAGCATGAAGAGCTTCTCTCAGTTCAAGGTCAAGAAGAGCCTCCACAGTCAAACTCTAAGTTTGGTGTTGTGAGGCCACATCCAAACTCTAAGTTTGGTGTTCAAACCCCATATCCAAACTCTAAGTTTGGTGTTGGGAATACCACACTTAAGTTGACCTGATCATCTTGTGGCTCCAAGAGAGCCACTGTCAAGCTATTGACATAAAAGAAGCGCTTGTTGGGAGGCAACCCAATTTTATTTATCTAATTTTATTTTATTTTGTTTCTTTGTTATTTTTGTGTTTAATTAGGTACATGATCATGAGGAGTCACGAAAAAAATCAAAAAAATTAAAAACAGAGTCAAAAACAGAAGAAAAAAATTTTTCACCCTGGAGGCAGCACAGGCTGGCGTTCAACGCCAGTAAAATGCGTCTATCTGGCGTTCAACGCCAGAACAGAGCACCATTCTGGCGCTGAACGCCCAAAACAAGCAACAACCTGGCGTTAAACGCCAGGATGGTGCACAGAGAGGACAATCTGGCGCTGAACGCCAGAAACAAGCATGAAACTGGCGTTCAACGCCAGAAACAGGCATTACATGGGCGTTTAACGCCCAGAACGTGCACCAATGGGCGTTTGAATGCCAGGATGATGCATGAAGGCATGTTACATGCCTATATGGTGAAGGAATGGTATTTCTTTTCACCTCAGGATCTGTGGACCCCACAGGATCCTCACCTCAGGATCTGTGGACCCCACAGGATCCCCACCTAACATATTCCCACCTTACCTTTTAATCCTAATCATACTCTCCTAATCCAAATCTCATTCTCAATGTCACACTTCCCAAAACCCTTCACCTATCACCTCAATTCCTCTTCCCAATTACCCCATTCACCATTCACATCAACCCCTCTTCCCCATAAACCCCACCTACCTCCATTACATTCAAATTCAATTTCCCACCCTTTCCCACCCAAAATGGCCGAAACCCAACCCCCCCTCTCCCTATAAATACCTTTCCTTTCTTCTTCATTTTCACACAACACAAACACCTTCCTCTCCCATATAGCCGAAACTACTTCTCCCCCTCTCTCACATATTCTCTTCTTCTTCTTCTACTATTCTTTTCTTTCTTGCTCGAGGACGAGCAAATTTTAAGTTTGGTGTGGTAAAAGCCTAAGCTTTTTATTTTTCATTCACCATCAATGGCACCCAAGACCGGAGTTTCCTCAAGAAAAGGAAAAGGGAAGGCAAAAGCTTCCACTTTCGAGTCATGGGAAAAGGAGAGATTCATCTCCAAGAGCCACCAAGACCACTTCTATGATGTTGTGGCAAAGAAAAAAGTGATCCATGAGGTCCCTTTTAAACTCAAGAAGAATGAGTATCCGGAAATCCGACATGAAGTTCAAAGAAGAGGTTGGGAAGTCATAGCCAACCCCATACAACAAGTTGGAATTTTAATGGTTCAAGAATTCTATGCCAATGCATGGATCACTAGAAACCATGATCAAAGTATGAACCCGAATCCAAAGAATTATCTCACAATGGTTAGGGGGAAATACTTGGATTTTAGTCCGGAAAATGTGAGGTTGGCGTTTCATTTGCCTATGATGCAAGGTGATGAACACCCCTACACTAGAAGGGTCAACTTTGATCAAAGGTTGGACCAAGTCCTAATGGACATTTGTGTGGAAGGCGCCCAATGGAGAGTAGACTCCAAAGGCAAACCAGTCCAACTAAGAAGACTGGACCTCAAGCCTGTAGCTAGAGGATGGTTGGAGTTCATCCAAAGATCCATCATCCCTACAAGCAACCAATCTGAAGTTACTGTGGATCGGGCCATCATGATTCATAGCATCATGATTGGAGAGGAAGTAGAGGTTCATGAAGTCATATCCAATGAACTCTACAAAATAGCTGACAAGCCTTCATACATGGCACGGCTAGCCTTCCCCCACCTCATATGCCATCTATGTTATTCAGCCGGAGTTATCATAGATGGAGATGTCTCCATTGAAGAAGACAAGCCCATCACCAAGAAAAGGATGGAGCAAACAAGGGAAGTTCCTCACGGCCCCCAAGGAGAACATGAGGAAGTTCATCATCAACAAATGCCTCATGGAATGCACTTTCCTCCCAACAACTATTGGGAGCAACTCAGTACCTCTTTAGAGGATTTGAGCCATAATGTGGAACAACTAAGGGTGGAACACCATGAACACGCCCTCACTCTCCAAGAAATAAGAGAAGATCAAAGAGCAATGAGGGAGGAGCAACAAAGGCAAGGAAGGGACATAGAAGAGTTGAAGAACATTATTGGTCCTTCAAGAAGAAGACGCCACTAGAGGTGGATTCATTCCTTGTTCTTTATTTTCTGTCTATTTTCGGTTTTTAATTATTGTGTTTATCTATGTTTTGTGTCTTCATTTCATGATCATTAGTATGTAACCATGCCTTAAAGCTATGAATAAAATCCATTAGTCCTTCACCTCTCTTAAAAGAAAAATGTTTTAATTCAAAAGAACAAGAAGTACATAATTTTCGAAATTATTATTGAATTTAGTTTAATTATATTGATGTGGTGGCAATAATTTTTGCTTTCTGAATGAATGCTTGAACAGTGCATATGTCTTTGGATCTTGTTGTTTATGAGTGTTAAAATTGTTGGCTCTTGAAAGAATGATGAACAAAGAGAAATGTTATTGATGATCTGAAAAACATCATGAAATTGATTCTTGAAGCAAGAAAAAGCAGTGAAAAAAAAAATGGCGAAAATTTTAAAGCAAGGATCCAAGGCTTTGAGCATCAATGGATAGGAGGGCCCAAGGAAATAAAATCCAGGCCTAAGCGGCTAAATCAAGCTGTCCCTAACCATGTGCTTGTGTCATGAAGGTCCAAGTGAAAAGCTTGAGACTAAATGGTTAAAGTCGTGATCCAAAGCAAAAGAGTGTGCTTAAGAGCTCTGGACACCACTAACTGGGGACTTTAGCAAAGCTAAGTCACAATCTGAAAAGGTTCACCCAGTTATGTGTCTGTGGCATTTGTGTATCCGGTGGTAATACTGGAAGACAAAGTGCTTAGAGCCACAGCCAAGACTCATAAAGTAGCTGTGTTCAAGAATCAACATGCTTAACTAGGAAAGTCAATAACACTATCTGAAATTCTAAGTTCCTAAAGATGCCAATCACTCTGAACTTCAAAGGAAAAAGTGAGATGCCAAAACTGTTCAGAAGCAAAAAGCTACAAGTCCCGCTCATGTAATTAAATTAATATTCATTAATATTTTGGACATTATAGTATATTCTCTTCTTTTTATCCTATTTGATTTTCAGTTGCTTGGGGACAAGCAACAATTTATGTTTGGTGTTGTGATGAGCGGATAATTTATACGCTTTTTGGCATTGTTTTTATATAGTTTTTAGTAAGTTTGAGCTACTTTTAGGGATGTTTTCCTTAGTTTTTATGTTAAATTCACATTTCTGGACTTTACTATGAGTTTGTGTGTTTTTCTGTGATTTCAGGTAAATTCTGACTGAAATTGAGGGATTTGAGCAAAACTCTGAAAAAGGCTGACAAAAGGACTGCTGATGCTGTTGGAATCTGACCTCCCTGCACTCGAAATGGATTTTCTGGAGCTACAGAACTCCAATTGGCGCGCTCTCAACGGCGTTGGAAAGTAGACATCCAGGGCTTTCCAGAAATATATAATAGTCCATACTTTATTCGAAGAATGATGACGCAACTTGGCGTTGAACGCCAAGTACACGCTCCTTTCTGGAGTTAAACGCCAGAAAAACGTCATTATCCGGAGTTGAACGCCCAAAACACGTCATAACTCAGAGTTCAACTCCAAGAGAAGCCTCTGCTCGTGTATTGATCAAGCTCAGCCCAAGCACACACCAAGTGGGCCCCGGAAGTGAATTTATGCATCAATTACTTACTCATGTAAACCCTAGTAGCTAGTCTAGTATATATAGGACATCTATCTATTGTATTAGACATCCGGGATTGTATTTTGAATCCTGTGATCACGTTTTAGGGGGCTGGCCATTCGGCCATGCCTGGACCTCTTTCACTTATGTATTTTCAACGGTGGAGTTTCTGCACACCATAGATTAAAGGTGTGGAGCTCTGCTGTACCTCAAAGATTAATGAAGTTCTATTTTCTTTTATTCGAATTCCTCTCTTATTCTTATTCCAAGATATTCATTCGTACCTAAGAACATGATGAATGTGATGATTAAATAACCATCATTCTCATTCTCACTTATGAACGCGCGTGATTGACAACCACTTCCGTTCTACATGCAACAGAGCTTGAATGTGTATCTCTTAGATTCCCCAACAGAATCTTCGTGGTATAAGCTAGATAGATGGCGGCATTTATGAGGATCCGGAAAGTCTCACCTTGTCTGTGGTATTCCGAGTAGGATCCTGGGAATCCGGAAAGTCCAACCTTGTCTGTGGTGTTCCGAGTAGGATTCCGGTAATGAATGACTGTGACGTGCTTCAAACCTGTAACCTACTGGGCGTTAGTGACAGATGCAAAAGAGGGATTCTATTCCAGTAGGGGAGGGAACCAACCGGTGATTAGCCGTACTGTGACAGAGTGCGTGAGCATTAGTTTTCACTGCGAGGATGGGATGTAGTTATCAACCATGGGTGATGCCTCCAGACTGGTTAGCTGTGCGAGTGACAGCCGCATAGGATATTTCCCCGTGAGGATGAAAGTAGCCACAGTTGATGGTGAACCCCTATACAAAGCTTGCCATGGAAAGGAGTAAGAAGGATTGAGTAGAAGCAATGGGATAGCAGGCGTCCTTGAGCCATGCTGCATCTTCATGCACTTATCTGAAATTCCTACCAATAAATCTGCATAAGTATTTCTATCCCTTTTATTATTCCTTTTTATTTACAATCCAATAATCACAATTACCTTTTTAATCTGCCTAACTGAGATTTGCAAGGTGACCATAGCTTGCTTCATACCAACAATCTCTGTGGATTCGACCCTTACTCACGTAAGGTTATTACTTGGACGACCCAGTACACTTGCTGGTTAGTTGAACGGAGTTGTGAATTCCAATAAAGAAAATAAACAGTGCCCTAAGGGTATATTCATACTAAAGCTCAAAAGATAGAAGAACATAGTGATCACAATTTCGTCCACCACCTTCTAATCACTGGGTTGCCTCCCAGCAAGCGCTTCTTTATTGTCTTTAGCTGGACCTTCACTGAAAATCACTCAAGTCTCAGTTTTGAGCATTCTTGCTCAAAATTGCTTTCAAGATAATGCTTGATCCTCTGTCCATTAGCAATGAACTTCTTGTTAGAAACAGTATCCTGAAGCTCAACATATCCATATGGTGATACTCCTGTAATCACATACGGACACCTCCAGCGGGATTTAAGTTTTCCTGGGAACAATCTGAACCTAGAGTTGAAGAGCAGGACTTTTTGTCCTGGCTCAAAGACTCTGGATGACAACTTCTTGTCGTGCCACTTCTTTGCCTTTTCCTTATAAATTTTTGCATTTTCAAAGGCATTGAGTCTGAACTCCTCTAGCTCATTTAGCTGGAGTAATCTTTTTTCACCAGCTAACTTAGCATCCATGTTTAGGAATCTGGTTGCCCAGTAGGCTTTATGTTTCAGTTCCACGGGCAGATGACAGGCCTTCCCATACACCAGTTGGTATGGAGAGGTTCCTATAGGAGTCTTGTATGCTGTTCTGTATGCCCACAGAGCATCATCCAAGCTCTTTGCCCAATCCTTTCTACGGGCAATAACAGTCTGTTCCAGGATTCTTTTGAGCTCTCTGTTAGAGACCTAAGCTTGCCCATTTGTCTATGGGTGATACAGAGTTGCTACTTTGTGGCTAATTCCATATCTAACCATAGCAAAGTATAGTTGTTTATTGCAGAAATGGGTGCCTCCATCACTGATCAGTACTCTGGGAACACCAAACCTGCTGAAGATGTGTTTCTAGAGGAATTTCAACACGGTCTTGGTATCATTATTGGGTGTGGCAATTGCTTCCACCCATTTAGATACATAGTCTACTGCCACTAGAATATATGTGTTTGAGTATGATAGTGGGAAGGGACCCATGAAGTCAATTCCCCATACATCAAACAATTCAATCTCTAATATCCTTTGCTGAGGCATGGCGTAACCATGAGGCAAGTTACCAGCTCTTTGGCAACTGTCACAGTTACGTACAAACTCTCGGGCATCTCTATAAAGAGTAGGAGGCACAGATAATTTCTGACGTTTCTTTGTTCAGCAGCTCAGTCAGAAGATTTCTCTGAAACTTCTGTTGTTTTGATTTTATACGGAAGTAGTATTTGATAACTTTATACTAATTAAATGTGAATTTGATAAGTGAATGTTGATTTGGTTGATTATTATTTGAGTTTGAATGAGTTTATGTTGAATTATTGTTATTGCTTGTGATTTATTGGTTTGGCTATGAGAAACAGCTCAGCTGTGATTATTTTAATGATTTTACAAACTGTTGTCATGTGATATTTTAAGATAAATTTGGTGAGGATTGATGGCCGAGAGAAAAGATTAAAAGTTACGAAAAATTGGTAACCAAAATACTCAAAAACGGATTAAGATACAAGTAATATTTTGAAAGGGAAGGGCTAAGGCTTTCGGTTTTGGGTATAAGAGGAAGATTAATATTTAAACTTTATTTTTGAAGGGTAACATTGTAATTGTATTAAAAATCGAGGTACAATTTTTAATTATATAACTTTTTGGGTATTTTTGCTAATAAATATAGTATGGGGGTAAAAATAGATATTTTATAAAATTTCAGGATTATTTTTAAAAATATGAAAATAAGTGAGGATTTCAAATTTGATTTTATAAGATACAGAGGTTGAAAATAGAATATTAAAAAGTTCGTGATTTAGCAAGTAATTAATAAAAGCTTAAAAATAAGCTTTTATAAGCTATGTTTTAAAAAGAAGATTATAAATATTCTTTTAAATACTTCCTTAATTCACTTTTTATGTTTTATAAGCTATGTTTTAATTCACTTTTTATGTTTTAGATGTAGTGTTTAGAGAGAGAGGCTCTCTCCTCTCTCTTAGAATTTAGGATTAGGATTTCTAGAAATTAGGAATTTATCTCATCTTCACATCAGGTTCAATATTTCTTTATTTTGACTTCCCTTCTACTTTGAGATACTTAAATGCTTTCATTTGTATTTGATTTTTGTTGCCCAATTGGCTTATGAACTTTTTCATGTTAGATTTTATTGCTTTGAATGTATTGTTATTTAAGGTATTCCAAATATTGATGATTTTAATTTAGCTTTCTACATTTTTGGTTTTGGTTAAGAAATCAGTAACTCAGGAGTTACCTCAACTCAATATAATTGATAATTGTTATCTATGCTAATTGAATTGAACTTCAATAATCCCAACCTTTTCTTAGGAAATAAATAGGATTCGAAGATCAAACTAATTAGTCGCTTGACTTTCCTTTGCTTTAGTAAAGGTCAACTAAGTGGAATTAAGATTCAACTTTCATTATTATTGATAAGGATAACTAAGTCTGGACTTCCCATTTCTCATACCTTGCCAAAAGTTTGCTTTACAGTATTTATTTATTCTAATTGCTATTTAAATTAATTGCCATATTCACTCCTCATTCTTGAAATCCCAAATTTACAATCTCCATAACCAATAATAAGAACATACTTCCCTGCAATTCCTTGAGAAGACGACCCGAGGTTTAAATACTTCGGTTATCAATTTATTTAGGGATTTGTTACTTGTGACAACCAAAACATTTGTATGAAAGGACTTTTGTTGGTTTAGAAGCTATACTTGCAACGGGAATTTATTCTGAATTCTAGACCACGCAAGAGTTCTCTCATCAGTCACGCTCGACTAGCCTAACAATCTCGGAGGTGTCCTCCTCTACCTTTTTCTCCTTCTTAGTGAGCCAGGTCTTTAAATCAGCGATGTCTTTCTGAGCGGCGCAGAGCTTTCCTTCCAAAGCCTGACGCTGAGCTAAAGCAGTTTCCACTTTCTTAGCAATAACGGCAGCCAAAGGAGGCTGCGATAAGTCCACTACGCCTGAGCGTCGAGGTCCTCCTCTTGGAAAAATTCCTCAGTCCTGGGAAGGAGCTAAGAATCAATGAAGCTCCCAGCATCAAAACTCCTCTCTATCACAGTCAAGGTCTGCTTGAAGGCCCCTTTCATTTCTTTGGGTTAGGTACGATAGTCAAATCGGGGTCAACCTCGGGACTAGCCTGCTGCTCCGGGATCGGCTCCTCTACAATAATGTTCAGAATGTTCTCAGGCAGAATGTTACCTGAAGGCTGGGAATTAGCCTGATCCTCGACAGCAACCCAACTACTACTTTCCTCGACGACCATAGGATCGGGACCTCAGAATGAGTCGCAGAAGAATCGTAGTCGTCGCTCCCACCAAGGAAGTGGGCTATCAGATCCACCATAGTAGTCTACCCATCTGCCATGGAAACTACAAAATAAACACAAGTGAAGAAGTCAGGAACTAAGTTATCACTAAGAAGAAAAATGGGGAACGGGGGAACGACCTACCTACATGGGCCCGACCGATTTTCCGGTCCCGCAACACTAGATGAGTATTCAGATTCTTAGAACCAAAGATCACCAACAATATGTCGGCTATCCGAGCCGGCCCTGAAACTCCAACAAGTCGGGATTCGTCTTTCTCCCTCCAGTGTAAGCCCGAAAGGATGATGACCCGGGGAAGGCCTTACTTTGAAGAAGGTAATCTTGAAGCCATGGAACGAATCTTTAAAGAGACTAAATATCCGGTGACCTTGAACGGCCCAGAAGGACATGTACTCCTTCTTTGTCTTCTCCTCGTGTGAAGGGTTTGCTAGTAGGAAGAGGTAGATGAAGGCTAGGAGCTCTAGGTATTCACACACAAATTCAAAACACCGAACGGCGGCCCAACTGTTAGAGTGAAGCTGTGATGGGCCAATGTCGCAGCGGTTCAATAGCGACATCACGAAAGGCGAGAAGGGGAGCCGGAGACCTAACGAGGTGAACATGGGCTTATATACCCACAATCAGTCAACAACCCGAGGAGAAGCCATGTTCTTATGGCACACCCTTTCGCGATCACCGGGGACGTAGACCTGGTAGTTCGCTTCCTCGGGACCTCCCCTGCATAAGGAGCTAGAGTCCTGAAGAGCCTGGAGATCCTCTCTGGTCACCTGAGATAGCGTATCCTTTACGTCCGAAGTAACCCAGGCATAAAAATCAATAACATTCAGTGTTGGTGGTTGAGCCATACCTATAATGGGGACACCACTCAAGTTAATTCGGGAGGTCGTAAAGTTGGAAGATACACAAAATGAAACTACCGCTAGTTACACGAATAATCCATGATGCTCACACTAATATCCAGAGCCTAGATTCAAGAAACGGACACCTAAATGGTTCCTCCCTAGCAACTATCTAATGCGGGCTACATGGATTCAAGAAAACATGAACCAAAATGAAAAAGGAGAGTGGCATACATTGATCTACAAAATTAACTACAACCACAGAGCAGTACAGTAACGCAGCAAAAGGGATTAGGAATGCTTACTAGGAAGATATGCAGAAGGTAGAAAAATAAAAACAGATAGAGAAGCGAGTGCAGGATCCTCCAGACAAGAGCAACTCAGAGTGAAAATGGAATAGGAGTGAAAACAGAGGCAAATGAGATAGAGAATGGAAAATGAGGGATAAGGAAAGTTTTGGGGAGAGAAAGAATGGTAACCATCAAGGAGGGAGCGCAAAAAGGCAGGCTCATAATAGTCCTTTCCTTTGGACTTTCAAATCAATCATAATTGGCAATAAATGCCCAACACGAAGTTCAAAGCGACGCACCAAGCTACGAGTGGGGGGAAATACACGTGCACGGGATCATAATCTCCACCGACGGATTCTCGCCTTAAGGAGAACCCCACCAGGAAAAATGCGAGTAGCTCAAACGCGCCAATCACCGCTTGGCCTTGTTATCAGCGCGTTAGGGGTATTGTTTTGGCCCAGCCCACTAGCGAGTCGGGACAGGATACCGAGTAGACGACCCGACGGGTCCCCCGACCCGCAAATCCCCTTCTTTTGTACCTAATTACAGCACCTGTACAGCTGGAAGGAAGCTTCCAGGAAGGAGGGTCTACTCCTATGGGTCCCATTCGAGTGTAGACTATAAAAGGGGAGGGCCCTACCCCTCCCCCAGGGACGTCACCTACCCTAACCCTAATAGTTACCTTTAGTACGGACACTAACTTGAGCGTTGGAGTCCTTGCAGGTGGGTCCTCCCCCCGCTCCACGCCTCAGTAGCTCGAAGGAACCTCATCCGTCTCATTCCCGGTGTCTACATAAACCCAACTCCCAGCGATCCCTAGGCGTCCAGCACTCGCAAGACCTAAATCGTTCCAGTCCCGAGCCGACAAACAAAAATAAAATACATTATTAAAAAATGTAAAGGTCTTTTAAACCTTAAAAAATGTATATCCCCTAGTTTAAAGGTTTGGGTCGTCTCTCGTCGCGAGAACATATAAATTGATTGTGAAAACAAGGAAATTTTAAAGGCAAGAAAGTAAATTTAAAAAGACAACTTAACAATGGAAATTAAAATTGAAAATTAGAGTAATTAACTAATAAACTAGAGGCAATTAAACTGAACTTGGCTTAGAGATACTTCCTAAAGTCATCTATCATCGCTACCTTAGCTATGTTAATGAATTAAAGTGAATTATCCCAGCAAGTCAATCACTATATGGTAATAGTTATTGTTAGAGTTTCTTAATTAATAAACAAGTCCCAATTAGTTAACCATAATCATGTGGGAAGTCAATTGAACTCAAGTCAATCTAACTAATTCAATTCAGTAAATTCAATCACATATACATACAATTAAACTGAAGATATATTATAGTAGGTTAAAGTATATTAACTAGAAAAGTTTGCAAGGTTTTTGAACCTAATTCAACACGAAGTCCTAACTATTCATCCATAAATAAAATAGAAAGTGGCTTAGAGTTAAGTCAATTAGGTCAATTTAACCACTTTAATTGCAATCAAGTCCAAATATGTAACTTAAGACTAACCTAAGTCATATGCATAAGCCAAGTAACTAAATTATTTTAAATTTAATGTTTATGTTTATTTATCAACCCTTAGTGTGGATAAATAAATATAAACATACAATTAAGGAAACTGAAATTCTAATATCACCATATTTGCAACAAACATGAAACTAACTTCAAGAAATACAAATTAACAATACCCAAAACAATCATTCATTAAACTTGAAATAATATGAAAACAGATTGCAAATCATAAAGAAAACGAAGAAGATCAAACTTAGAAGTTTAAAATCTTAAATTTTTGAAGATATATCAAATCAACACTTACCTAAACTACAATAAAAAACCTAAATCTAAACCTAATTCTATTTCTAGAGATAGGAAAAAGCTTCTATATCTAGAAAACTAACTTAAAAACATAAATTAACCTAATACTAACTCTCCTTCTATCCCATTTGATTTTCTTCCTTTTATCCTTAAAAGTTTGATGTACTAAGGCTTTTTTGGGGCCCAAAACATGAGCCACGTACTTCATAAATATGGAATGTGCGGTATGATTCACATACACGAAAAACTACAGACATATGGATATCATTTTGATGTCTTGGATGTTAGATTTTTAATGCCACTAAAACTTCCTAATTCATCAAACTAGTGCGAAGAGATCAGGATTGTCATTGTCCGAACCATTCCTGGAAAAAATATTTGGTTGTGAATTACACTTGGAATCACTGTAAGTTGGAAAAGGAATCAATATAAAATTTGAAGAGCTTGATTTCTTCTTTCCAACTACCTCAGGTTTGGTCCAATCTGATAACTATAGCACCTTCACGATCTTTTTGTTAAACAATGTCCTGTATTATAAGACGAAAATTCATACAAAACTTGCCATAGGCACTATTGGATAGCAAACCAATTATACTTAAAACAAAGGCAAAATTTATTCAAATGATCAATTATTATAATTGGGGATCGAATTCAAAACCAATTGAAATTGCATGAAAAATAAAAAACTTGATTCAAACTTAATGCATGAATTTTTCTACTTAATAAATTGGATTCTATCACTAGCCAAGTTAGACTTTAAAAAGACCACAATTCAAGTATTAGTGCTTTTTAGAAAATATAAGGTTTTGGGAAGTGTTCATACCCTGACCGAGCTCCCCAAACTCGGCAAAGTTC
The DNA here is from genome assembly GCF_014773155.1 of Arachis stenosperma. Classification (NCBI taxonomy): domain Eukaryota; kingdom Viridiplantae; phylum Streptophyta; class Magnoliopsida; order Fabales; family Fabaceae; genus Arachis; species Arachis stenosperma. Next base: position 79,475,436 of record NC_080386.1, on the reverse strand, counting down.
ATAGAAGGTCCGACCTCATCCCCAGGCCCATGCCTGAGGTCGGACCTCGGACAATAAAGCTAAAGAAGCCCAAAAGGAACGAAGCCCAAGACCTAAAGGCCGAAAAGGCCTAGGAAAGGCGGTTCCACAAAGATAAAGATAAAACTCCCAAAAGGATAAGATAAGATAAGAATATCTTATCCAGGCAAGATCACGGCCAACTACTATAAATACACTGGAGCACCCAGGTATAACATATACTCTAATTCTACTCAATATCTGCTTGGACCCATGCTAACTTAAGCATCGGAGTGTCATTGCAGGTACCACCACCAACCACTCGGCATACCAGGCTCGGGTCATCAATCCCCCCATCTCGGGCCTCCCTAAGACGACCGAGCTGCACGTTTCAGGTAACCCTCGGAACATTGGCGCCGTTGCCGGGGACCTGGAAGTCATCCCTTTACCATGGCGGACGACCCTCCCAACAATAACCACGCTACATGAGAACAAGAGGAAGAAGTTGACACCGGAGAACGACCGGATAGCCCTCTATCACCGCGCACTCCAGGAGAAAACAAACAGAATCGCCCAAAGACATCACTCCCAAACCAAGATCTCCAAAATCCCGAAAGCTCAGAAATTCTAGAAGCAGTTCGGACACAGCAAAACCGGCTGAAACAACTCGAAGAGGACGTAAAAAAGCAGAGAGAAACTGAACAAGATCTGAGGAGGGAAGCTCGCAAGCGCAGAGAATTAGAAGAAAAACTACGGAAAATAGAGGCCAACCTGAAGGACCGGACGGAACGCGGCACCACCCCCGAAGACAATCATGATCCCTTCACACGAGAGATCATGAAGGAGAAGGTACCGCGAAACTTCAAACCGCCCGATATGGACCTCTACGACGGCACCACCGATCCAAGTCACCACCTCAGCAACTTCAGAAGCAGAATGTACCTAGTCGACGCCTCCGACGCGATTCGGTGCAAAGCCTTCCCCACCACCCTCACCAAGTCGGCCATGAAGTGGTTCGACAACCTGCCACCAGGATCAATCTCCAGCTTCGAGGACCTAACCAAAAAATTCCTAACAAGGTTCTCTATTCAAAAGGACAAGACAAAACATGCCCCCAGTCTACTCGGGATCAAGCAAGGTAACCAAGAAACTCTCCGAGAATACATGGAGCGATTCAACAAAGCCTGCCTGGACATACAACACTTGCCCACCGAAGCAGCCATCATGGGACTGGCAAACGGCCTAAAAGAGGGACCGTTTAGCCAATCCATATCCAAACGATACCCGACCTCTCTATACGAGGTGCAGGAGCGGGCAGAAAAATACATCAACATGGAGGAAACCTCCCAGCTGAGAGACTCTTCTAGAAAAGAATCAACCTACCCACTCCGAGATCGAGATCGGGAACAGAAGAAGAAAGAAGAACCCAACTCGGACAAGCCGCGGAAGTACCACAGCTACACCCCCCTCCGAGTCTCCCTAATAGACGTCTACAGAGAAGTATGCCACACCGAAAAGATCCCACCACCCCGACCTCTAAAACACAAGAGAGCGGGGAGAGATCGGTCCGAGTACTGTGAATACCACAAACTTTATGGCCATTCTACTAACGACTGCCACGACCTAAAAAATGTTATAGAAAAACTTGCCAGAGAAGGAAAACTCGACAGATACATAGCAGAGAAAGGAGAAGAGACCAAGAAGAGAAGGAGGGGAGATAACGAAGATCGGGCAGAACGAACCCCACGAACCCCTGAAAGACACGTACACATGATAAACGGAGGTTTCGCAGGCGGAGGAACGTCCAGATCCTCGCGAAAAAGGCACCTCAAAGAAGTCTACCACATCCGAGAAGACAGTCCCCTGCCCGAGCTACCTATTATCTCATTTACCCGAGAAGATGCTCAAGGGATAATACCCGGGCACGACGATCCAATGGTAATCACCATTATTCTAGCAAACGCCAACTTACATCGAACCCTGATTGACCAGGGAAGCTCAGCAGATATCCTGTTCAAAGCGGCTTTCGACAAACTCGGACTTGAAGAAAAAGAGCTAAAAGCCTATCCCACCGACCTATTTGGGCTAGGGGACACCCCAATCCATCCCTTAGGATACGTCTCGCTACACACTACCTTTGGAAAAGGCGAGCAATCTAAAACGTTAAGCATCGACTACATTATAGTCGACGTTACTTCAGCATACAATGCCCTCATTGGGCGACCAACCTTAAACAGACTGGCAGCTATAGTCTCGACCCCACACCTCTGTATGAAGTTCCCCACCACAAAAGGAATCGCTACCCTAAAGGGCGACCAAAAACTAGCACGGCGATGCTACAACGAAAGCCTAAGCCTAAAAGGGAAAGAGATCAACACGATAGAACTCGGACGAATCCAAGCCCGAGAAGATCTTCGACCACAACCAGAGGGAGAAACCGAAAAAGTCCAGATTGGGAGCACACCTGAAAAAATGACAAACATAGGGGCAAACCTCGAAGCGGGCCTAAAAGAGGAACTCATAACCCTCTTAAGGGAGAATTCCGACCTCTTCGCCTGGAGAGCCTCCGACATGCCAGGCATAAGCCCCGACCTGATGTGCCATAAGCTATCAGTGTACCCGGGATCCCGACCTGTCCAACAAAGACGCAGAAAGCTCGGGCCCGAACGCATGCAAGCAATAGAAGAACAAGTACAAGCACTATTAGATGCAGGGTCCATTAGGGAAGTAAAATACCCCCTATGGCTCGCAAACGTGGTCCTGGTAAAAAGCCCAATGGAAAATGGAGAATGTGCGTCGACTACACGGATCTCAACAAAGCCTGCCCCAAAGATCCATATCCACTACCAAACATCGACGCCTTAGTAGACGCAGCCTCAGGCTATAGATATCTCTCCTTCATGGACGCATACTCAGGATACAACCAAATCCCGATGTACGGACCTGACCAAGAAAAGACCTCGTTCATAACCCCAAGGGCAAACTACTGCTACGTAGTAATGCCCTTCGGGCTGAAGAACGCAGGGGCAACCTACCAGAGGCTAATGAACAAAGTGTTCTCAGAGCACATCGGACTACAACTGGAGGTATACGTCGACGACATGCTGGTAAAGACACAGGAAGACAGAAACTTGCTGACCGACCTCGCCAGTGTCTTCGGCACCCTCAGAAAACACAACATGAGACTTAACCCGACGAAGTGCACCTTCGCCGCAGAAGCCGGAAAGTTCTTAGGCTTCATGCTGACTCAAAGGGGCATCGAAGCAAACCCGGACAAATGCCAAGCAATACTCAATATGAAGAGCCCGACATGTGTCAAAGAAGTACAACAACTGAATGGAAGGCTGGCCGCCCTATCAAGATTCTTGGCAGGATCAGCGATAAAATCACTACCTCTCTACTCACTCCTAAAGAAAGGGAAACCCTTCTCGTGGACCCCGGAGTGCGAAAAAGCCTTTCAAGAATTCAAGGAATTCCTCGAGCGGCCACCAATCCTAACCCGACCTTTAAAAGGGGAAGAACTCGTACTATACCTCTCGGTCGGACATCGGGCAGTCGCTTCAGCGCTAATACGAGAAAATGATCAAGGACAACACCCCATATACTTCGTAAGCAAGGCACTACAAGGGGCCGAATTAAACTATCAAAAAATAGAAAGATTCGCCTACGCCCTAGTACTTACAGCTCGGAGGCTCCGTCCCTACTTTCAAGCCCACACCATCAAAGTCCGGACAGACCAACCCATGAGACACATCCTGCAAAAAACAGACCTGGCAGGACGAATACTACAATGGGCGGTGGAACTGTCCGAGTTCGACCTCCACTATGAAGCCCGGACTGCCATAAAATCTCAGTATCTAGCCGACTTCATCGCAGAATACACTGAGACCCCTGGAACCCCACTCTCATGGAACCTATATGTCGACGGGTCCTCAAACAAAACGGGAAGCGGAGCCGGGGTCATACTCGAAAGCGACCAAGGAACGCGGATAGAACTATCCCTAAAATTCGAGTTCCAGGCTTCAAACAACCAAGCTGAATACGAGGCCCTACTAGCTGGTCTAAAGCTAGCCAAAGAGGTCGGAGCCCAGAAAATCACGATCTTCAGCGACTCCCAGGTCATCACATCACAAGTAAATGGAAGTTACCAGGCCAAAGACCCAACTATGAAAAAATACCTGGACCAAGCACAGGCACAATTACGCCACTTCCCAGAAATACAAATCCAGCACATACCTCGGGAACAAAATGCCCGGGCAGACGCCCTCTCAAAGCTTGCTAGCACCAAGCCCGGAGGCAACAACAGAAGTCTTCTCCAAGAAACCTTACAATCTCCCTCCGTGCCAAGAGAGGAAGAAATACTAAATATATCCAACCAACAGCAAGGATGGATGACCCCCATACTCAACTACCTGAGGTCAGGAACTCTCCCCGCCGAAAGAAAAGAAGCTAAAAGGCTTACAAAGGACGCCCAGAATTATACACTAATCCACGACGTATTATACAGAAGAGGATTCTCAAACCCCCTCCTTAGGTGCGTTCCGACCTCAGAAACAAAAGGCGTCCTCGAAGAAGTCCACGAAGGCATGTGCGGGAACCATCTCGGAGCTCGGGCACTATCCAAAAAAGTAGTCAGGGCCGGGTTCTACTGGCCGACCTTGCAAAGAGACGCAACAGAGTTTGTGAAAATATGCCCCCCTGCCAAAAACACGCCAATTTTCACAAGGCACCACCCGAAGACCTTATCAGCATCACTGCGCCATGGCCCTTCGCAAAATGGGGACTCGATTTACTCGGCCCGTTCCCACAAGGACCGGGGCAAGTCAAATACCTCATAGTAAGGGTCGACTACTTCACAAAATGGATCGAAGCTGAACCCTTAGCCACCATTACGGCTCAGAAAAGCCGCAAATTCCTATACAAAAACATTGTCACAAGGTTCGGAGTCCCCTACTCCATCACAACAGACAATGGAACACAATTCACGGACACAAGTTTTCAGAAATTGGTGGCCGAACTAAAAATCAAACAGCAATTCACATCAGTGGAGCACCCACAAGCCAATGGGCAAGCAGAGGCTGCAAATAAAGTCATCTTGGCCGGGTTAAAACGAAGACTCCAAGAGACCAAAGGGGCGTGGGCCGAGGAGCTCCCCCAGGTACTATGGGCATATCGGACAACCCCACACTCTACAACGGGAGAATCACCGTTTCGACTAGCTTATGGGATGGAGGCAATGATTCCTATCGAAATAGATGAAGGGTCACCCAGAATCATCTTCTACAATGAAAAAGATAACCCGCAGGCACAAAGGGAAGAACTCAACCTCCTCCCCGAGGTCCGAGAAAGAGCTCGGATTCGAGAAGAAGCCTTAAAACGGCGAACGGCCCTCAGATACAATCAGAAAGTTATAAAGCGAAGCTTCTCCATTCACGACCTAATTCTAATCCGAAATGACATCGGAACACAAAAGTCGGGAGAAGGAAAGCTAGCCGCAAATTGGAAAGGGCCCTACAAGGTAACAGAAGTCTTAGGAACAGGCTATTACAAAGTATCCGACCTAGAAGGCAATGAGCTGCCCAGGGCCTGGCACGCCTGTAATCTAAGACGGTACTACAGCTAGAGAAATTTAACCCGAGGTGTACTCTTTTTCCCTACAAGGGTTTTTAATGAGACACCCGGTTAAAATAAAACACCCGACCTAGTCAAGGGTAAACACTTTGTAAATATTCTTTCTTTTTTTTAATACTAATCGAATTTTTCTATTTTCTTTTCTCCTTCCTCATGACGAAACAAATCCTAGAAAGTACCCCACCAAGGCGCATTAATTTATGCTCGACAAAACGCAAAAAATCATTTGTCAAGAGACCATACAAGGTCGGCAAAGATAAAGCGACGAGGTTCAAATTAATGTGAGAAGTTATAAAGTAACTCTGAAAAGGCTCAAAAAAGCCAAATAAAAAGAGATTACAAAAATAACTTAAAGGGCCGACCAACGAAAAGGTCGGACCTAACAAAAGGAGGTACTCAAGGCCCGAGGTCCGAAGAAAAGCCCGGATCCAAGGAAGAAGCCTCAAAACAAAGGTTTCAAAACGCTAGCTAAAAAGTTGTTATCCAAAAAGCAACTAAAAAGCATAAAAGCGGAAACAAAAGCCAAAACGCGAACAAGGCTAAAACAAAGGTTTCAAAACGCTAGCTAAAAAGTTGTTATCCAAAAAGCAACTAAAAAGCATAAAAGCGGAAACAAAAGCCAAAACGCGAACAAGGCTAAAACAAAGGTTTCAAAACGCTAGCTAAAAAGTTGTTATCCAAAAAGCAACTAAAAAGCATAAAAGCGGAAACAAAAGCCAAAACGCGAACAAGGCTAAAACAAAGGTTTCAAAACGCTAGCTAAAAAGTTGTTATCCAAAAAACAACTACAAAGCATAAAAAGCGGAACAAAAAGTCAAAAGCGCAAAAACACCGCATAATAAGCTAATAAAAGTTACTACAAGTAGCTAAATAGCAGAAAGGTGTCCAAAGCGTTCACGAAAAACATCCAAAAAAGCAAAAAGAGCCCACAGGCCGGGTAAAAAGCCAAAAACAAAAGATCACAGAGGATCAAGGACCTTTCTGGTCTCCACATCAACAGAAGGCTGCGGAGGAAAAATGGAAACTGGGACTGCATCAACGACACCGTCATCCCGGTTTAAAACCTCCACGCCAGAACCATCCCCGGCCAAAGTTGAAACCGGGTCCGCAACCGGAACCTTGAGGTCGGACACCGGAGCCTTGGGGTCGGAGACCGGAACCTCATCCTCGGCAGGAGCAGGAACAATCTTTCCCTCCACAACAATGTTATCTGTACTGAATAAGCTCAGATCCAGGTCGGGAGCAAGAACCCGGACCTGATCCCTCAAATTCACAAACATAGCATCCATACCCTTGGCCACATTATCTTCCAGCTCGTAAAAATCATCCCGAGCCGATTGCAACTTCTCCTTCGTCTCCACAAGCTCGGCATACAGCTTGGTATAGTTTTCCGTCGCCACCTTCGCCATCTCCTCAGATGTCTTCGCCGCCGCCACAGCCGCGGTAGCCCTAGTTTTCTCTTCCTCCAAAGAGATCTCCAGCTCAGTAATCCTGGCAGCCTTCAGTTGACTAATCTTATCAAGATCAGACTGAGCCTTCTCAAGTCGGGAGCTGGTCGCACCAATGGGGGATTTCTTGAACTCCCGGGCAATAGCGGCATGAAGACTGGCCATCCGGACACAGCTCCGCGCCATATACTGAAAATGATGCTCCATAGACACATCATCAGTAGAAATAAAAGTCTGAGGAAGAATATGCTGTTCAATCCAACCAAGGGCATCAAAATCCTTGTCATTAAAACCCGCAAGCTCCTGAGAGGTCTTCTGTTTCTTGGGGAGAGGACCCGAGGTCGAAGACGGGGAAAGGTGACCGGGCCCAGAGGTCGGAGGATCTTGAGTTATAGCTCGGAACTGAGGAGTCGGAATGGTCTTCGACCGAGTCTGAACACCCACAGTAGCCTTCTGCGGAGAAGATCGGACAGAAGCCTCAGCCTCGATATTCCGAGCAGCCGCAGACTTCTTCGACCGACGAAGAAACTTCATGGAATCCGCCTGAGAAGACATCTCTGCAGAAACAAAAAGAAAGGGATTATCACAGACAGGAATTCCACCAAAACAGGCAAAATACTAAAAGGATGAAGCTCGGAGAGGTCGGGAACTACCTAACTCGGAACGGAGAAGGCTTGGATCTCCCAACATTTTCTTCGTGTCCAAGTGAGGTGCCCGACCCCATAAACTGCTCAACACACCCACAAAAGCCTGCTCCACCTCATCTAGACTCTCAAAGGTATACTTAACCGACACTACATTCTCTTGCCAACAAAGAGGAAAAGAAGGCTCCCCACTCTCATCTAGAAAGAAAGGTCGGATGTCCCCAGCAGCCCGGACCTTGAAATAATAGTTCTTAAAATCATGAAAGGACTCATCGTACAAAGTACAAAACTTCTTTCCCTGGTTAGCCCTAAAAGAGACCCAAGACACCTTCCCTCCACCCGACCCGGTTTCGTCAACACAAACAGATAGGAAAAAAGAGAAACAGAGGGGGAGACGCCCAAAAACTGACACAAAAGTTGGAACAGCTTTAAAAACGCCCAAGAATTTGGATGGAGTTGCGTAGGGGCAAGATTACAAGACCACAGCACCTCGGTTTCCAGGTCAGTAAAGGGAAGTCGGACACCCAGCTTAGAGAAAAAACAATCGTAAGCATAAAAGAAAAGCTTCTCGGAACTTTCTAAAGGCGGGAAGCACACTCTCTCCTCGGACTCCGGGGCTACTAGCTCATAATCCCGCTCAGACTCTCTATTCTCACAAATGCTACACTCCCTACGGAACCTAGCTAAATACTCAGAATCTACAACAGAAGGGACTCTTAGAGGACCAGGATCTACCCAGCCAAGACCACTTGGAATCTTGGTCGACATTGCTTGAAAACCTTTCGAGACATAAAATTCTTGCCTACAAAGAAGAATACAACAGCAAGCAACAATCACATAAAAGCAGACAGCGAAAACCCATTCAGCAAAAACAAGAAACAAAGATCTTTATAGAAGAAAATGCAGCAACAAAATACCAGAGAAAAGAGCCCCCCCCATATACAAGCAAACAGAGCAATGGCGGCGCCTCTTTTCGGGGCAACCCAGGCATAGAGAAAAAGAACAGAAGCATATGAGTACAAAAGAAAAGAGACGAACAAACCTAGAAAGAAAGAAAACGGCGAGCTCCGACAGCAAGGAGAACGAAACGGCGGCGCAGAGGAAACCCCGGAAAAACGCACAGAAAGATTTGAGGAAGAAGAACAAAGTGAAAGAAGGAGCGGTGCTCGAAGAAGAAGATGGCGAAAACTTAGAAAAAACAGAAAGGAACAGAATAAACAAAGAAAAGGAGGAAAGGGGCAAATAAATAATGCCTTCACAAAGCCCGAACGGAAATCGAGGAGAAACGGTAAAATGCAATAAATGCAGAAACGGCCATTTTGAATTTTGAAAAGAACTACTATGCCCGAGCTCGACCTCTCAAGGACGAACTCGGGCAGGGGCACTGTTCATACCCTGACCGAGCTCCCCAAACTCGGCAAAGTTCATAGAAGGTCCGACCTCATCCCCAGGCCCATGCCTGAGGTCGGACCTCGGACAATAAAGCTAAAGAAGCCCAAAAGGAACGAAGCCCAAGACCTAAAGGCCGAAAAGGCCTAGGAAAGGCGGTTCCACAAAGATAAAGATAAAACTCCCAAAAGGATAAGATAAGATAAGAATATCTTATCCAGGGAAGATCACGGCCAACTACTATAAATACACTGGAGCACCCAGGTATAACATATACTCTAATTCTACTCAATATCTGCTTGGACCCATGCTAACTTAAGCATCGGAGTGTCATTGCAGGTACCACCACCAACCACTCGGCATACCAGGCTCGGGTCATCAATCCCCCCATCTCGGGCCTCCCTAAGACGACCGAGCTGCACGTTTCAGGTAACCCTCGGAACAGGAAGCAATACCAAAATGACAACGTTAATATTACTCTCATTATTTTGGGTAATAACAATGTCGTCAACATATACCATAATAAAAATAATAGAAGAATGAGTTGTTTTAGTAAAATGAAAAAAAACAAGGAGCTTGAGATCTTCCTCTTGGAAGATCCCCACATAGCCGAAGACTGAGCTAGTGGAGCGTCCAACTTACGGACGTTAAAGCAAAGTGCTAGGTGGGAGACAACCCACCATGCTATGATCGTTCCTTTCTTTGTTTTTATTTTCATATTCAATAACTCTTCTCTTTCTTAGTACATTTCGTGCATCTGCATTTACATGCTTAAAAAAAATTTAATAATTAAAAATTAAAAAAATTACGCGATGCGACCGCATCATTGACGCGTCCGCGTCGCAAGTGGTTTGGAAAGATTAAGAAACGAACAGAGAGTCACGCAGGAGCGTGGCTGGAGGCGTGCCAATGGCACAAATCACCCCACGCGACCGCATCACCGACGCGTCCGCGTCTAATGGGAACATTGGCCTCCCACGCGACCGCGTCACTCACGCGGCCGCGTGCCCTTGAATTCGAAATGGGTGCACGACCGAAATTTATGCTACAGTGGTGCTGGCTTGGCGCTGAACGCGCAATTCTTTCCACGCGGATGCATGGCTCACGTGACCGTGTCATAGCCTTTTAATGACCACCCACGCGATCGCATGACCCACGCGATCGCGTGACCCTAGATTTGGCAAAAATAATATTTCGAACAGAGAGTTGTGCGAGTGTGAGGCTACCCTCGCACCAGTAGCATCAAACGGGTCACGCGACCGCGTGACCGACGCGACCTCGTCAATCAGTATAAGCGCAAGTCGCGCGACCGCGTGCCCTACGCGGCCGCGTCACTTGCGCCGCACAGCACCCCTGATTTGCCAACTATCTTATCTTTCTTTTCTCCAAATCCTATTTTCTCTTCTTCCTTCTTCCTTCTCACTCACTCTCTCCCTCTCTCTCTCTCTCTCTCTCTCTCTCTCTCTCTCTCTCTCTCTCTCTCTCTCTCTCTCTCTCCCCCCATTAACAAGGTTTCCTTTTCTTCTTCTCCCCTTACTTTTCTGTTATTCTTCTTAATTTTATATGTTATTTTCTTTTCTTCACTTTCTCTATTACTTTCACTATCCATATTTTCTTCCCCTTTTCTTTTCTTCTTTCTTTTAATTGGTGTTGGAATTTATTTGGGTCATTGTTTTGCTTGTGAATTGTTAAAAATATTGTTTGACAATTATATATTTCTTTTAGGGTTGCTTGCATGTTTAATCTAATACTTTCCATACCTTAGTTACCATGCATGCTATGTGTTATGAAAAAGCCCATATGGCATCATGCACTTTTCTACATTATTCTATTCTACTATTTAATGCCTGCTTTTCACAAATTCCCTTTATTATTATATTAAGTGAATTTAATTGTCAATACAAACGTGATAGTTTGTTACGAAGTGATGCTTGATCTATTCTACTCATGCCCTTGCCGGAATGCCAATAAACATCTTGCATCTACCTACCCTCTAATGCACTTATTTTATTCCCTTTGATGAACTTTTCACATGTTGTCATGACCATGTGTTCCCTTCATTCATCTTTACCGTGCATTGACTATCACTCACTCAACCCTCTTCCTTGCTTTATCTCTTTAAATTTAATTTACTTTCTCTTCCCTTTTTTAGAATGGCCACTAAGAAAGGCAAAGAGAAAGCTACCCCCAAACCCACAGCAAGGAAAGGAACAAAAAGGGCATTAGTGGCAGAACCTTCTTCAACTGCAGTCAAGCCCTCAACAGAAAGAATTAAAAGGATCATAAAGGTTGATGAAAAGGAGAGAGCTTTCCCAGCAAAGAACACTGCACGATTCCCGAATCACTACTGTGAGCAGATGTTTTCTATTCTGGCAGCTCGGAATTATAACAACGAACACCTTCTCATCCTTCCGCCTCGTATTGCCACCTTTGTTGAGCCGCAAATTGCACAAAGACACTGGGAATTTTTACGGAGACATCCACGATAGGTCAATCTTTCTTAGGTAGTTGAGTTCTACACCAACTTCCACCTGCCAACCCTGCAGTCTGTCTATATACGTCAGAAGCAAGTCCCTATTACAGAAGAAGCCATTCAGCGAGCCTTAGATCTTCCACCTGCTCCAGAAGGACTGGACGCCTTTCAGAAAGCCGCAATCAAGCGCCAGGCATACACCTTTGACTGGGACGCTGTTCTCAGAGTTATCACTCAACCTCGCAGCAAATGGATCTTTGAATACCATCGTTCCCGTCCTAAGGGAATCTCGGCTTCCGCACTTACCTTAGAGGCTCACGTATGGGCACAGATTATGTCCCATTACGTTTTTCCGAGTACTCATGAGTCCTCCTTCACCGCAGACATGGCCGTTCTACTATGGTGCATCCTCACAGACCAGCCTCTTAATTTACCGAGACATATCCGAAATGCTATGGAACATGTGCAGATCGCGGGCAACCTACCTTTCCCTGCCTTGGTCTCTGATCTTATCTCAGTAGCCGGAGTATCCTACAGAGCTGGAGACACCAAAGCCATTCTTCCACGGGATGATCAGTTTGTCCCTAACGGGAGATATCTCAGGCCACAACTTGCCACTACCAAGTCAGCTGTTGTACCAAATACTGAAGCGATTGGACCAATAAGAAAAGAAAGCAAAGCTCCAAGAGCGCCACAACCACCGCCATTTCAAACACCTCAAGAAGCTATTTACAGGCTATCACAGACCCGATGATGATCCAGGCACTCCGGACTCCACTTCTTTGACCAGCACAGGGAGCCACGACGGTCCCGACTGTGGAGACACTGCCACCAGCCCACCACTGTTCCTGACAGATGGCACCGAGGACGGTGCAAATCCTTAAGTGTGGGGAAGTCGGTCAGTACCTGACTTCCGGAGGTAATTTTTCTTCCTTAAACACCAATAAATTAGGATATTTAGTTAGTTTTTCTTTCTTTTGTAGAATAGAATAAATTACATAGTAATAGATTAGTTGCATGCATGTTCTACTTGATTGAAAAGACAATAAGTTTTTTCTAAAACTCTATCTTTGGAACAAAATTTCACTAATTTTAATTAAAACTCTTATCTTAAATTTGCTTGAAGTTGTATTTGGAACATGATTTTTAAAGCTAAAGAACACACAACCTGTGAGAATTGAGCCTTTATGCATGGTTACATTATTTAACCATATTTGTTTTATTCTTGTGTGTTTACTTCTCTATGATTGTAACCTATATGTCCAATGTTTAATATATTTATATGCTGCATATGATTGAGGCCATTAATTGTTTAGCTCACTTATCCAAATTAAGCCTACCCTTTCAATTACTTTTGTTAGCCACTTTGAGCCTTTAAATCCCATTTGTTCTATAATTTACCACATTACTAGCCTTAAGCGAAAAAACAATTATATACCCCAATTCGAATCTTTGGTTAGCTTAAGATAGAATTGTGTGTGCTAATTAAGTATGGGAAATTCTGGGAACAAAAGATAATAAGGGGATATGTCATGATAATATAATGGGAATTTGGACACCTACTCATGTGAAACTATGAAAATCAAAAATCCATGTGCATTGATAAGCTATGTTTAAAAAAAATATTCAATAAATAAATAAGGGGACAAAATTACCCCAATGTTGAGTTAAGAATTCAAAGGTCAATGCATGTGTGATAGAATTAAAATAAACAGTTGATACATGCGTATGGAATGTGAAAGAGAATTCTGGGTAGCTAGGTATGAACTCCATAGTTATATAAAATATATAGGTTATGTTAGAGTTTGAGTTAATTAAAGATTCAATTTATAAGCTCACTTAACTATATATGTATCCTTACCCTTACCTTGGCCCCGTTACAACCTTGAAAAGACCTCATGATGTTGCATTGGTATATTAAATGTTGTTAATTGATTAGGAAAAGAACAAAAATTTAGGGAGCATGATTAGAGAAGGATAGAGTGATTATCCTATACACTGGAGAGATTAGAATATACATACATCATCAGTGAGGGTTCAATGCTTAAAATTCTATGTTCCCTGCTTTCATGAGCTACCTTCTTGCATTTTTATCTATTCTTACTGTATGAGAATTGAATTAGTGGAGCTTGATTTGTAATTGTTTTGAAGAGCTTATTTATTCTTGATCAAGTGGACAAGAATCATATAGTTGCATTCACATATATAGGTTGCATTGCATTACATGAGTTTTTACATGTTCATACTCATTTATTTTATCTCCTTTAACTAAGCATGAGGACATGCTAATGTTTAAGTGTGGGGAGGTTGGTAAACCACTATTTTAAGGTTTATAATGTGTTTAATTGTGTGGTTTTATCATGATCTTTACCCACTTATTCATATAATTAGCATGCATTTATATTTCCTTACTAAAATTATTACATGATTGAAAACTTACTTCCTAGAGACTTTTAATTAGGTATTTTAATTCTCCTTTATCCCATTCGATGTCGTGATCTGTGTGTTAAGTGTTTCAGGCTTTATAGGGCATGAATGAATTGGAGATTGGAAAGGAAGTTTGCAAAAATGGAAGGAATACAAGAAATTAAGGAGATGACCAGCGAGAAGTGACGCGGAAGCATGGCTCATGCGACCGCGCGAAAGAGAGAAAATCGCAGTGACGCGGCTGCATGGCTCACGTGACCGCGTGGATTGGAAAAGCATAAGTGATGCGGAGGCATGGACGACGCACCCGCGTAGGAAAGCAAAACGCCGAATGACGCGTCCGCATGAATGACGCGACCGCGTGGCTTGAATGACTGTGACGAGCTTCAAATTCGTGATTGTTGGGCGTGATGACAAACGCAAAAGAATCAATGGATTCTATTCCAACATGATCGAGAATCGACAGATGATTAGCCGTGCCGTGATAGGGCATTTGGATGTTTTTCACTGAGAGGATGGGATGTAGCCATTGACAACGGTGATGCCCTACATACAACTTGCCATGGAAAGGAATAAGAAGGATTGAAGGAAGGCAGTAGGAAAGCAGAGATCCAACAGGGACAAGCATCTCCATACACTTATCTGAAATTCCCACCATTGAATTACATGAGTAACTCTATCTTTATTTTCTGCTTTATTTACTATTCGAAAACTCCATAACATTTATTATCCGCCTAACTGAGATTTACAAGATGACCATAGCTTGCTTCATACCAACAATCTCCGTGGGATCGACCCTTACTCACGTAAGGTATTACGTGGACGACCCAGTGCACTTGCTGGTTAGTTGCGGAGTTGTGACTAAGTGTGATTCACGTTGAGAGCGCTACCAAGTTTTTGGCGCCATTGTTGATGATCACAATTTCGTGCACCAATACCTCAAGGCTTAGATGCAAGGGTTAGGCTAGTGCTCACTTGAATGGGTCTAAAAGGAGAGTTTGGTATCACCTTGAGAATTCATCTTGCTTACCACCCGGATGGATTAATAATGATGATCAACTTCAAGACGGGTGTGAAAATAAAGTGTGGGATCCCGGATTAGAAAAAGAGGATCAACATTGGGAGCCCCAAGCCTGTGAAGAACTCCATCAACACTTGGCTCAATCCATGAAGAATGGGGCACAATAGAGAACCAAGCATTGGTGGGAGTTCCAAGATAAATTCAAGCACAAGCCACCTTGAGAGGAGCTCCCCATAAGTCCAACTTAAGGACAATAAATAAAAGTGCTAGGTGGGAGACACCCCACCATGGTAACTTCTTTTCATTTTCTCTTTTTGTACATATTGGTAAAAGTAGTTTAATTTTATGTTTTGCTTAGTTTGTTGAGTTTAATTAGTATTTTATCATGTTAAATAAGGTTTTAGGGTGTTTTGGTAGCTGTTTGGAGGATTAGAATGCTTGGATTGGTGCAAAAACATAGAGAAAATTAAAAAAAAAACATAGCACCATTGATAAACCACTATTTTATGGTTTATAATGTGTTTAATTGTGTGGTTTTATCATGATCTTTACCCACTTATTCATATAATTAGCATGCATTTATATTTCCTTCCTAAAATTATTACATGATTGAAAACTTACTTCCTAGAGACTTTTAATTAGGTATTTTAATTCTCCTTTATCCCATTCGATGTCGTGATCTATGTGTTAAGTGTTTCAGGCTTTATAGGGCATGAATGAATTGGAGATTGGAAAGGAAGTTTGCAAAAATGGAAGGAATACAAGAAAATAAAGAGATGACCAGCGATAAGTGACGCGGCCGCATAGCTCACGCTACCGCGTGAAAGAGAGGAAATCGCAGTGATGCGGCCGCATGGCTCACGCGACCGCGCGGATTGGAAAAGCATAAGTGACGCGGAGGCATGGACGACGTGCCCACGTGGGAAAGCAAAACGCCAAATGACGCGTCTGCATGAATGACGCAACCGCGTGGCGTGCGCGATCTGCAGAATTTCAGAAGTCGCTGGCAGAGTTTCTGGACCGGATTTCAACCCAGTTTTTGGCCCAGAAACACAGACTAGAGCCAGGGAACATGCAGAAACAGAGGAGAACAATTCATTCCATATAATTTTTGAGTTTTAGATCTAAATTGGCTCCTCCCCTACTTTTTTATCACTTGACATTCATAATTAGGATTTTTGGAAGATTTTGCTTTTTAGCTTTTGAGAAGAGGCCACCTCCGGTACTAGTCATCATACTTTGCTATTTACTTTTTACTTATTCTTCCATATCATTATTCTCTCTAGAGTTGACATTGGATTGTTTTCACAAGTTATTAATATAGAATAATATTTTTATTTAATCCCTTTTCATCTTTTATTTATCATGTCTTCCTTTAATTCCATTTTATATGTTATGAGTTCTACATTCACAATGAGCGAGTAGTTCCCTAACTTGATGGGGAGTTGATTGAAAGGAACCCTTGAGTTGGGATGCTTGAAAGGATAATTATAATTGGGTTCATTGTTGGAATGCCCTCTATTCATAGACACTAATCCTTTTCAATGAGCAGATTGGGACTTGTGAACAGAAACAGCATTCCAACGTGTTTGACTCTCCCTTACCTAGTAAGGGGTAACTAAACAGAACAACCTTCAATTATCAATTAATCTTGAGAGTACTTCAACAAGAATAGGACTTCCAACTAATCTACTCCCAGTCAAGGCTTTTATTTAGAATTAATTAAATTCTCTATTTTAATTTCCTGTTTATCAACTCAACCATTTTTGAAAACACCTTATTAATAAAATAGCACATCTCTCTGCAACTCGTCGGGAGACGACCTGGGATTCATACTCCCAGTATTTTAATTTTAGTCTTTGTGACAACCCTTTTAAAATTGATAAGCGGATTTTCGGCTGGTTAAGGACTGTACTTGCAACGTATTTCTATTAATAATTTCTTAACTTGCCAGTTTCCGTCACGTCAACCATCCACGCGTACGCGCACTGTACGCGTACGCGTGCATTAAGCATTTTCGACCATCCACGCACGCACACCATGCGTGCGTACGCATGGATTGAGAAGTTCCACATTCCATACATTTTCCAGAGACTTGTGCCTGCGCTGCGCCAACGTTGTGCCTTTGGCACAAACCCACTCACGCGAACGCGCACATGCCGCGTATGCGCAACTCTCAGAATAATCCATCGACGCGGGCGCACTTTACGCGCGTACGCGTCGAACCCATTGCACCTCCATCCGTGCGCGCGCGCCATGCATGCGTACGCGCAGATTTCCTTCCTTCACCACATTTCTTTTCTTCTTCCCTTTCCATTTCTTTCCTCCTCCTTTGTTCTTCCCTTCTCCTACCCCTCATCTAACACTCCCAAATACCGTTGATAACCATTTATTTTAGTTAACTAATTAGTTAGTTAGTTAGTTAGTTGATAGTTAGTTTTAGTTAATTTCCATTTCATTTTCTCTTTTTTATTGTAATTGTTGGATTGTTATTCTTGTTTACCATTAATTGCTGCTGAGTATTAAAAAGGGATGTTTTCTTAACATCATTATGTTTATAATCTTTGTTGGATTCTATGATTGAGGTTATATGTTGCTACTTGGTTTTGAGTTTTTCATGCGTACCTTTTGAAAAATACCATGTGATGAGAATTGCCTTCGAGCTTGTGACTCTTTTGAATTGCATGTTGTAGCTAGCTGATGCGTGAGCATCTTGTCTATCTTTTCCTAGTGAATTTGCATCTAATTTGTTGAGTTTAATTAAGAATTAATTATATTTTAGCCACGATGGATGCTATTTTGAGTTTTGTGTAATTTTATTTATTTTAGGTAGCATTCGGAGGAATTTGATGAAGTTTTTGCAGAGAAAAAGAAGAAACCAAAGAGATTATCAACGAAGACTGACGCGGACGCTGGCTCACGCGACCACAAGGAATGGAGAAATCGCAATGACGCGATCGCGTGCCTGACGCAAACGCGTGGACTGGAATCTGCATAAATGACACGAGCGCGTGGACGACGCGGACGTGTCACATACGCGATCTGCAATAATACAAAAAACGTTGGGGTGATTTCTGGGCTGTTTTGACCCACTTTCCAGCCCAGAAAACACAGATTAGAAGCTGCATAATGGACAAAGCAAGTGGTCCCCACCCATCAACTGAAAATCTATTAATTAATTCGAATTTAAATTCAAATCTTATCTTTTAGGAAAATATATTATTTTTATTTTTAGATAATTAGATTTTAAATTAATTAGGATTAGTTATAAAAAGGGAAGACTTCTCTTCTATGACATTAGATTACATTAGAGGGATTCCATTAGGGAATTCTATACAAATTTACATTCTACATTCCATGAGCAACTAAACCTCCACTGTTAAGGTTAGGAGCTCTGTCTATTTGTATGGATTGATTTTATTACTAATTCTATTTTAAATTATGTTTTGGATTTATATTTAAGAATTGTTTTCGTTCTTTATCTTATGAATTTGGGTGGAACGGAAGTATGACCCTCTTTCTATTTGAGTTCTTGTAAAACTTGGAAAAGCTCTTTACTTGAACAACCGCTTGAAAACATATTCTCTTAAATTTTAATTATTTAGATTTAATGGGATACGTGAGATATAATCCCCTTATTTTTGGGTAATTAGAATTTTTGTGGCATATAAACTGAAAATTGATTTTCACCCTCTAATTGGAATTAATTGACCAAAGAATTGGTAGTTGATGAATTTTAGAGGAGACTAGAAAGGTCTAAGGAATTAGGGTCTAGTCACATATAGTTTGTCATAAATTAAATCCTACATAATTAAAATAGTTAATAAGAAAAGTTAATCTGGAAAAATAGATAACTCTGAAGCCTTAACTGTTTATCCATATTTTATTCCCAATTTATTTAATTGTCTAACAATTAAATATTTTGAATTCGAACTTAAACCTTTTGAACATCTCAAAACCAATTTCTGCTTGCCTAACTAAGCCAATCAATCATTGTTGCTTAATCCATCAATCCTCGTGGGATCGACCCTTACTCACGTAAGGTATTGCTTGGTACGACCCGGTGCACTTGCCGGTTAGTAAGTATGGGTTGTAAAATCCGCACCAAGTTTTTGGCGCCGTTGCCGGGGATTGAGAGTGATTAACAACTATTAGTTGTTTGATTGCTTAGATTAGGTGTTTTAGTTTTAATTTTTATTTAAATATTGTTTTATTATTTTTCAAAAAAAATTATTTAATAGCACTAATATTTTTGGTAATTTTTGAAATTAAGTTTGGTGTCCCCGTAGTAATTTTTCTCTAAAATAAAATACTTCTGTTTTGTCTTCTTTGCTTTCCTGTTTACCACATGGTGCGTTTAATCCTTTTTGGTGTTTTGTGCTAAGGAAAAATAATGGAAAGAGATCACATGGGTTACTACTTACATCCAAGTAGTGATTCATACTATGGTGGATGGAGGAACTATCAAAATTTTGGTTGGCAATGCCAAAACCAAAGAAACTTCAGTGCTCCATGTTCCAACTACCAACAACCATCATCTTTCTACCCATGTCAAGAGCCACCATCAGATATTGAGACTTCTCAGAAGAAGAATGTTATGGAAGTAGAAACTCTTAATGCTATTCTTTCCCAGAACAAGCTTATGACTCAGCAATTAAGTCTACTTACTCAACAGATGAGTGGCATGCAAGTCCCAACTATCAACACCCAACACCAAAATTTTGAGTGGGGAGAGCAACCTCAGAGGCCACAAAATTTTAATCATAGTTCTCAGGATGTTTTTCAACAGAATAATTCTAATAACCACCAGTTTCAGTCTTCTCAGTCCCAACAGAACAATGATTTGGAAGCAATCTTGAAAAGTTTTATGCAGGAAACCAGAGCCTCAATAAGAAACTTGGAAGTGCAAATGAGCCAAATAAGCAAGCAATTAGAAGAAGAGGAAGATGCACAACCTCCAATGCCCTTGGTAAGTAATGAAGAAGAGATTGCATTAGAAGAAAGCTACCAAGAGGAAGGGGTTGAAATTGAGAAAGCTTGCAAAGAGGTAGAAGAATTCAAAGAAGAACACAAGGGAGTGGAGCTTGCAAAACCTCCATCACCATCCAATACAACATTCAAGTGGATAAAATTTTTACCCTTAATCCTTAATTTCCTACTTGAATATGGGCTACTAGAGACGGATGGTCAACTTAGAGTTCTTTGTGGCATTAAGAGTAAGAGGAAGATGGTTAATGGTAAGAGTTATCAAGCAAGGTTCCATATGGTTGCATGCTCCAAATTGAAGTGCAAGGATTGGTGTAGAGCTAATTTGAATGGATTTAGAAGGTTGTTTGGATGTCTCTGTGAGAATTCAGATTGCTTGCCACCAAGTGGAAATAATGGTGATCCACAAGAAGACGGACGTAAAAGCAAGATTTGGGACCCTGGAATTCATTCCCACAATCAACTCTCTTGGGGCCTTGTCACTTGCTTCAATTTGCTCAAAGGCGTTATACGCCTAGTTTGGGATCCTGGTAGCCATTGGAATTACAAACATTAGTGGAGATTCCTGGACCAGTACAAGCATAAGTGGTGCACGAAATTGCAATCACACTTTTGCAATCCCGCACAACTAACCAGCAAGTGCACTGGGTCGTCCAAGTAATACCTTACGTGAGTAAGGGTCGATCCCACGGAGATTGTCGGCTTGAAGCAAGCTATGGTTATCTTGTAACTCTTAGTCAGGATATCAAAGATTATCAGGATTGATTGTAAAAAGGCAAAAGAACATAAAACAGGTACTTGAATTGCAGTGATGGAGAATAGGTTGAGGTTTTGGAGATGCTCTGTCTTCTGAACCTCTGCTTTCTTACTGTCTTCCTCTTCAAACACGCAAGGCTCCTTCCATGGCAAGCTGTATGTAAGGTTTCACCGTTGTCAATGGCTACCTCCCATCCTCTCAGTGGAAATGTTCAACGCACCCTGTCACGGCACGGCTATCCAGCTGTCGGTTCTCGATCATTTCGGAATAGAATCCAGTGATTCTTTTGCGTCTGTCACTAACGCCCCACAATCGCGAGTTTGAAGCTCGTCACAGTCATTCAATCATTGAATCCTACTCAGAATACCACAGACAAGGTTTAGAACTTCCGGATTCTCTTGAATGCCGCCATCAATTCTAGCTTATACCACGAAGATTCTGATTAAGGAATCCAAGAGATATCTACTCAATCTAAGGTAGAACGGAGGTGGTTGTCAGGCACGCGTTCATAGTTGAGAATATGAGTGTCACGGATCATCACATTCATCCGGGTTAAGAACAAGTGATATCTTAGAACGGAAGCAAGCATGATTGAAAAAGAAACAGTAGTAATTGCATTAATCCATCAAGACACAGCAGAGCTCCTCACCCCCAACCATGGGGTTTAGAGACTCATGCTGTAGAAGATACAATGAGAAACGTGTAAAGTGTCATGAGGTTCAGATACAATGTCAAAAGATCCTATTAATAGTGAACTGGTAACCTAAGGTTTACAGAAATGAGTAAATGACAGAAAAATCCACTTCCGGGCCCACTTAGTGTGTGCTTGGGCTGAGCATTGAAGCATTTCGTGTAGAGGCTCTTTCTGGAGTTAAACGCCGGCTTTATGCCAGTTGGGCGTTTAACTCCAATTTCTATGCCAGTTCCAGCGTTAAACGCTGGGAATTCTGAAGCTGATTTGCAACGCCGGTTTGGGCCATCAAATCTCGGGCAAAGTATGGACTATTATACATTGCTGGAAAGCCCAGGATGGCTACTTTCCAAAGCCGTTGAGAGCGCGCCAATTGGGCTTCTGTAACTCCAGAAAATCCACTTCGAGTGCAGGGAGGTCAGAATCCAACAGCATCTGCAGTCCTTTTCAGCCTCTGAATCAGATTTTTGCTCAGGACCCTCAATTTCAGTCAGAAAATACCTGAAATCACAGAAAAACACACAAACTCATAGTAAAGTCCAGAAAAGTGAATTTTAACTAAAAACTAATAAAAATATAATAAAAACTAATTAAAATATACTAAAAACATACTAAAAACAATGCCAAAAAGCGTATAAATTATCCGCTCATCACAACACCAAACTTAAATTGTTGCTTGTCCCCAAGCAACTGAAAACCAAAGTAGGATAAAAAGAAGAGAATATACTATAGATTCCAAAATATCAAGGAAACTCAGCTCCAATTAGATGAGCGGGACTAGTAGCTTTTTGCTTCCGAACAGTTTTGGCATCTCACTTTATCCTTTGAAGTTCAGAATGATTGGCATCTATAGGAACTCAGAACTCAAATAGTGTTATTGATTCTCCTAGTTAAGTATAATGATTCTTGAACATAGCTAGTGTATGAGTCTTGGCTGTGGCCCAAAGCACTCTGTCTTCCAGTATTACCACCGGATACATACATGCCACAGACACTTACTTGGGTGAACCTTTTCAGATTATGACCCAGCTTTGCTAGAGTCCCCAATTAGAGGTGTCCAGGGTTCTTAAGCACACTCTTTTTACCTTGGATCACAACTTTATTTCTTTCTTTTTTTTTCGTTTTTTTTTGAATCACTGCTTTTTCTTGCTTCAAGAATCAATTTGATGATTTTTCAGATCCTCAATAACAGTTCTCTTTTTCCTTATTCTTTCAAGAGCCAAAAATTTTAACATTCTCAAAACAACAAATTCAAAAGACATATGCACTATTCAAGCATTCATTCGGAAAACAAAAAGTATTGTCACCACATCAAACTAATTCAACTAGTTTCAAAGATAAATTCGAAATCCTGTATTCTTGTTCTTTGTGATTAAAGCATTTTTCATTTAAGAGAGGTGATGGATTCATAGGACATTCATAGCTTTAAGACATGAATTTTAAATTTTATTAATTATGAATTAAGAACAAGACTCAAAAATAGATATAAGATGAGACTAGAAAAAAAAATAGAAAACAAAAATTTAAATAGGCTCCTAATGATAGAGGTTTTCACAGAGTTAGGACTCAACAACCTTGATTTTGAGAAGTGGATGCTCCCTCAAATTGAGGGGAGAATTTTTGGCATTTCAGTTCTTGAAGTTCACGCCCATGCTTCTCTTGTTCCTTCAGCAATTTGCAGAGCATGCAGTTCTGATTCTGCTGTTCTTCCTTAAGTTGCTCCATAGTTTCTTGCAACTTGGTGATAGATGCTTCTAGGCTGGCCCAGTAGCCAATTTCAGGAAATTCAGGGAGGAACTCCTGCGCCCTCCTTTTGATAGAGTTGTCTTGCATTTGTCCTTCCATTGACTTCTTGGTGTTTGGATGTTCAATAGGTATGAATTCATCTACTCCCATCTTTACCCCAGCCTCTTTACAGAGCAAGGAGATCAAGCTTGGGTAAGCCAGTTTGGCTTCAGTGGAATTCTTATTTGCAATTGTGTAGATCTCACAAGCAATCAGATGATGAACTTCTACTTCTTTTCCAAGCATAATGCAATGAATCATCACTGCTCTCTTGATAGTGACCTCAGAACAGTTGCTAGTGGGCAATATGGAACGCCCAATAAAGTCTAGCCAACCTCTTGCAATTGGTTTGAGGTCTCCCCTCTTGAGTTGGTTTGGGACACCCTTTGAATTAGTTATCCACTTAGTTCCAGGGAGGCATATGTCCTCTAGAACTTGATCCAACCCTTTATCTACTCTCACCATTCTCCTATTAAAGGATTCAGGATCATCTTGCAGTTGAGGCAATTTGAAGATTTCTCTTATTTTGTCCAGATGGAAGTAGATAACTTTCCCTCTGACCATGGTTCTATAAGTATGGAAAGCAGTTCCAGTCATTCTCTGCTTATCTGTCAGCCACAGATTTGAGTAGAATTCCTGAACCATATTTCTTCCAACCTTTATCTCAGGATTGGTTAGAACTTCCCATCCTCTGTTTCGAATTTGCTCTTGGATCCCCGGATATTCATCTTCTTTCAGATCAAATTTAACTTCCGGTATCACTGACCTCAGACCCATTATTTTGTGATAATGGTCTTCATGTTCTTTGGTTAAGAACTTCTCTTGATTCCAAAGATTCTTTGGATTATTCTCTTTCTTTCCTCTTTCATTGGTTTGTTTTCCCATAGGAGCCATGATCTTGATGAATCTTAGCTTAGTGATCACGGAAAAGCACACCAAACTTAGAGGTTTGCTTGTTGGTGCACGAAATTGCAATAACACTTTTGCAATCCCGCACAACTAACCAGCAAGTGCACTGGGTCGTCCAAGTAATACCTTGCGTGAGCAAGGGTCGATCCCACGGAGATTGTCGGCTTGAAGCAAGCTATGGTTATCTTGTAAATCTTAGTCAGGATATCAGAAATTATCAGGATTGATTGTAAGAAGCAAAAGAACATGTAATGGTTACTTGTACTGCAGTAATGGAGAATGGGTTGAGGTTTGGAGATGCTCCATCTTCCGAATCTCTGCTTTCCTACTATCTTCCTCATCAAACACGCATGTCTCCTTCCATGGCAAGCTCGTGTAGGGTCTCACTGTTGTCAGCAGCTACCTCCCATCCGCGCAGTGAAAGCTAATGCACACACTCTGTCACAGTGCTGCCAATCACCGGTTTGGTTCCCTCCCCTACCGGAATAGAATCACTCTTTTGCGTCTGTCACTAACGCCCAGTAGGTTACAGGTTTGAAGCACGTCACAGTCATTCAATCATTGAATCCTACTCAGAATACCACAGACAAGGTTTAGGCCTTCCGGACTCTCTTGAACGCTGCCATCAGGTCCTGCCTATACCACGAAGATTCCGATTAAAGAACCCAAGAGATAACTACTCAATCTAAGATAGAACAGAGGTGGTTGTCAGGCACGTATTCATGGTTGATAATGATGATGATTGTCACGGATCATCACATTCATCCGGATTAAGAACAAGTGTTATCTTAGAATGGAAACAAGCATGATTGAATAGGAAACAGTAGTAATTGCATTAATCCATCAAGACACAGCAGAGCTCCTCACCCCCAACCATGGGGTTTAGAGGCTCATGCTGTGGAAAGAACGTGTACAAAATGTTATGAGGTCATAAGGTACGGATACAATGTCAAAAGATCCTATAAGTAGTAAACTAGTGTCCTAAGGTTTACAGAATTGAGTAAATGACAGAAAAATCCACTTCCGGGCCCACTTGGTGTGTGCTTGGGCTGAGCAATGAAGGAATTTCGTGTAGAGACCTTTTCTGGAGTTAAACGCCAGCTTCCATGCCAGTTTGGGCGTTTAACTCCAAATTTTATGCCAGTTCCGGCGTTTAACGCTGGAATTTCTGTAGGTGACTTTGAGCGCCGGTTTGGGCCATCAAATCTTGGGCAAAGTATGGACTATTATATATTGCTGGAAAGCCCAGGATGTCTACTTTCCAATGCCGTTGAGAGCGCGCCAATTGGGCTTCTGTAGCTCCAGAAAATCCTCTTCGAGTGCAGGGAGGTCAGAATCCAACAGCATCTGCAGTCCTTTTCAGTCTCTGGATCAGATTTTTGCTCAGAACCTTCAATTTCAGTCAGAAAATACCTGAAATCACAGAAAAACACACAAACTCATAGTAAAGTCCAGAAAAGTGAATTTTAATTAAAAACTAATAAAGATATACTAAAAACTAACTAAAAGATACTAAAAACATACTAAAAACAATGCCAAAAAGCATACAAATTATCCGCTCATCACAACACCAAACTTAAATTGTTGCTTGTCCCCAAGCAACTGAAAATCAAAATAGGATAAAAAGAAGAGAATATACTATAGACTCCAAAATATCAAAGAAACACAGCTCCAATTAGATGAGCGGGACTAGTTGCTTTTTGCCTCCGAACAGTTTTGGCATCTCACTCTATCCTTTGAAGTTCAAAATGATTGGCATCTATGAGAACTCAGAACTCAGATAGTGTTATTGATTCTCCTAGTTAAGTATAATGATTCTTGAACATAGCCAGTGTATGAGTCTTGGCTGTGGCCCAAAGCACTCTGTCTTCCAGTATTACCACCGGATACATACATGCCACAGACACATAATTGGGTGAACCTTTTTAGATTGTGACTCAGCTTTGCTAAAGTCCCCAACTAGAGGTGTCCAGGGTTCTTAAGCACACTCTTGTTGCCTTGGATCACAACTTTATTTCCTTCTCTTTTTTTCTTTTCTCTTTTTTTTTTTGAATTTTTTTTTTGTATTCACTGCTTTTCTTGCTTCAAGAATCAATTTGATGATTTTTCAGATCCTCAATAACAGTTCTTCTTTCTCCTCATTCTTTCAAGAGCCAACAATTTTAACATTCTTAAAACAACAAATTAAAAAGACATATGCACTGTTCAAGCATTCATTCAGAAAACAAAAAGTATTGTCACCACATCAAACTAATTCAACTAGTTTCAGAGATAAATTTCGAAACCCTGTACTTCTTGTTCTTTTGTGATTAAAGCATTTTTCTTTTAAGAGAGGTGATGGATTCATAGGACATTCATAGCTTTAAGGCATAAACTTTATTAATTTTATTAATTAAGAACAAGACTCAAATATAGATATAAGATGAAACAAAAAAAATAATAATAAAAACAAAATAAAGGAAAATAAAAAAACGAAAAACAGAGGCTCCTAATGATAGAGGTTTTCACAGAGTTAGGACTCAACAACCTTGATTTTGAGAAGTGGATGCTCCCTCAGCTTGAGAGGAGAGCTTTTGGCGCTTCAGTTCTTGAATTTCACGCCCCTGCTTCTCTTGTTCCTTCAGCAATTTGCAGAGCATGCAATTCTGATTCTGCTGTTCTTCCTTCAGTTGCTCCATAGTCTCTTGCAACTTGTTAATAGATGCTTCTAAGTTGGCCCAGTAGCCAATTTCAGGGAGTTCAGGGAGGAACTCATGCGCCCTCCTCTTGATAGAGTTGTCTTGCACTTGTCCTTCCATTGACTTCTTGGTGATTGGATGTTCAATGGGTATGAACTCATCTACTCCCATCTTCACCCCAGCCTCTTTACAGAGCAAGGAGATCAAGCTTGGGTAAGCCAGTTTGGCCTCAGTGGAATTCTTATTTGCAATGGTGTAGATCTCACAAGCAATCACATGATGAACCTCCACTTCTTTTCCAAGCATAATGCAATGAATCATCACTGCTCTCTTGATGGTGACCTCAGAACGGTTGCTAGTGGGCAATATGGAATGCCCAATAAAGTCTAGCCAACCTCTTGCAATTGGTTTGAGGTCTCCCCTCTTGAGTTGGTTTGGGACACCCTTAGAATTGGTTATCCACTTAGTTCCAGGGAGGCATATGTCCTCTAGAACTCGATCCAACCCTTTATCTACTCTCACCATCCTCCTATTGAAGGAATCAGGATCATCTTGTAGTTGAGGTAGTTTGAAGATTTCTCTTATTTTGTCCATATGGAAGTACATAACTTTCCCTCTGACCATGGTTCTGTGGGTATGGTAAGCGGTTCCAGTCATTCTTTGCTTATCTGTTAGCCACAGATTTGAATAGAATTCCTGAACCATGTTCCTTCCAACCTTTGTCTCAGGATTGGTCAGAACTTCTCAACCTCTGTTTCGAATTTGCTCTTGGATCTCCGGATATTCATCTTCTTTCAGATCAAATTTAACTTCCGGGATCACTGACCTCAGACCCATTATTTTGTGATAATGGTCTTCATGTTCTTTGGTTAAGAACTTCTCTTCATTCCAAAGATTCTTTGGATTAGTCTCTTTCTTTCCTCTTGAGTTGGTTTGTTTTCCCTTGGGAGCCATGATATTGATGAATCTTGGCTTAGTGATCACGGAAAAGCACACCAAACTTAGAGGTTTTGCTTGTCCTCAAGCAAAAAAAAGAAAGAAGATAAAGAGAGAGAGGGGGAGAAAATTCGAATGGTGTGAGGAAGGAGGGGTGAGGAACGTTCATTTATAGAGTGGGGGGAGGAGAATTTCGAAAACAAAAAGAGATTTGAAAGGAAATTTGAAAAGGTATGAAAATATTTGAGAAAAGGGTGAGTTTTTGAAGAAGA
The DNA here is from genome assembly GCF_014773155.1 of Arachis stenosperma. Lineage (NCBI taxonomy): Eukaryota > Viridiplantae > Streptophyta > Magnoliopsida > Fabales > Fabaceae > Arachis > Arachis stenosperma. Next base: position 79,447,392 of record NC_080386.1, on the reverse strand, counting down.
TTTGAGATTATTTTGAAATAGATTTGAAGAATGGTTTTGATTTTTGAAGATTTGAAAGTGAATGATGAATGATTGAAGTGTGATTTTGTAGAAAAGTATGGGTGAGAAAAGGAAAGTTTGAAAAAATCTGATTTGAAAACAAATTGTGGTCCCCCACGAAGCTGGCGTTAAACGCCCAGAATGGCACCCATTCTGGCGTTTAACGCCCATTTGTTGCCCCATTTGGGCGTTTAACGCCCAGCCAGGTACCCTGGCTGGCGTTAAACGCCAGAAATTCTTCCTCACTGGGCGTTTTTCTAAAACGCCCAGGATGCTGCACACCTGGCGTTAAACGCCCAGAATGGTGCCCATTCTGGCGTTTAACGCCCAAAATGGCACCATTCCTGGCGTTAAACGCCCAGAATGGTACCCATTCTGGCGTTTAACGCCCAAAATGCCCCTTACTGGCGTTTTTTCGCCAGTAAGCTCATTTTCTCTGCTTTTTGAGCTGAATCCTTCTGTAACTCTGTGAATTCCTTCATTTTTGATACTTGCCTCTGTAAGAACTAATCATACACCTTCCTAATGACTGGGTTGCCTCCCAGCAAGCGCTTCTTTACTGTCTTTAGCCGGACTTCTGCTGAGAATCACTCAAGCCTCAGTTTTGAGCATTCCTGCTCAAAATTTCCTTCAAGATAATGCTTGATTCTCTGTCCATTAACAATGAACTTCCTGTCAGAATCACTATCCTGAAGCTCAACATATCCATATGGTGACACTCCTGTAATCACATATGGACCCCTCCAACGGGATTTGAGTTTTCCTGGAAACAGTCTGAGCCTAGAGTTGAAGAGCAGAACTTTTTGTCCTGGCTCAAAGACTCTGGTTGACAATCTCTTGTCATGCCACTTCTTTGCCTTTTCCTTATAGATCTTAGCATTTTCAAAGGCATTGAGTCTGAACTCCTCTAGCTCATTTAGCTGGAGCAATCTTTTTTCACCAGCTAACTGTGCATCCATGTTTAGGAATCTGGTTGCCTAGTAGGCTTTATGTTCCAGTTCCACTGGCAAATGACAAGCCTTCCCATACACCAGTTGGTATGGGGAGGTCCCTATAGGAGTCTTGAATGCTGTTCTGTATGCCCACAGAGCATCATCCAAGCTCTTTGCCCAATCCTTTCTTCGGGACATTACAGTCCGTTCTAGGATTCTTTTTAGCTCTCTGTTAGAGACTTCTGCTTGCCCATTTGTCTGTGGATGATACGGAGTTGCCACCTTGTGGCTAATTCCATATCTAACCATAGCAAGGTGCAGCTGTTTATTGCAGAAATGAGTGCCCCCATCACTGATTAGCACTCTGGGAACGCCAAATCTGCTGAAAATATTCTTCTGGAGGAATTTCAGTACGGTCTTAGTATCATTAGTGGGTGTAGCAATTGCTTCTACCCACTTAGATACATAGTCCACTGCCACCAGAATGTAGGTGTTTGAGTATGATGGTGGGAATGGCCCCATGAAGTCAATTCCCATACATCAAACAGCTCTATCTCTAATATCCCTTGTTGAGGCATGGCATATCCATGAGGCAGGTTACCAGCTCTTTGGCAACTGTCACAGTTACGCACAAACTCTCGGGAATCTTTTAGAGAGTAGGCCAGTAGAAGCCGCACTGGAGAACTTTAGTGGCTGTTCGCTCACTTCCAAAATGTCCTCCATACTGTGATCCATGGCAGTGCCATAGGATCCTTCGTGCTTCCTCTCTGGGTACACACCTGCAGATCACTCCGTCAGCACATCTCTTAAAGAGATATGGTTCATCCCAAAGGTAGTACTTGGCATCTGAAATTAGTTTCTTTCTCTGCACATAACTGTACTCTTTGGGTATGAACCTCACAGCTTTATAGTTTGCAATATCTGCAAACCATGGAGCTTCCTGAATGGCAAAGAGTTGCTCATCTGGGAAAGTCTCAGAGATCTCAGTAGAAGGGAGGGACGCCCCAGCTACTGGTTCTATTCTGGACAGATGATCAGCTACTTGGTTCTCTGTCCCTTTTCTGTCTTTATTTCTATATCAAACTCTTGCAGAAGCAACACCCATCTTATAAGCCTGGGTTTTGAATCCTGCTTTGTGAGTAAGTATTTAAGAGCAGCATGGTCAGTGTACACAATCACCTTTGATCCCACTAGGTAGGATCTAAACTTGTCAATGGCATAGACCACTGCAAGTAATTCTTTTTCTGTGGTTGTGTAATTCTTCTGTGCATCATTTAGAACACGGCTAGCATAATAAATGACATGCAGAAGTTTGTTATGCCTCTGTCCCAACACTGCACCAATGGCATGATCACTGGCATCACACATTAATTCAAATGGTAGTGCCCAATCTGGTGCAGAGATGACTGGTGCTGTGACCAATTTAGCTTTCAGGGTCTCAAATGCCTGCAAACACTGTGTGTCAAACACAAATGGTGTGTCAGCAGCTAACAGGTTACTCAGAGGTTTAGCAATTTTCGAAAAGTCCTTAATAAACCTTCTGTAGAATCCTGCATGCCCCAGAAAGCTTCTGATTGCCTTAACATTGGCAGGTGGTGGTAATTTTTCAATTACCTCCACCTTTGCCTCATCCACCTCTATTCCCCTGCTTGAAATTTTGTGCCCAAGGACAATTCCTTCAGTCACCATAAAGTGACATTTCTCCCAGTTTAAAACTAGGTTAGTCTCTTGGCATCTTTTCAGGACAAGTGATAGGTGGTTAAGACAGGAGCTGAATGAGTCTCCATACACTGAGAAGTCATCCATGAAGACTTCCAGAAATTTTTCTACCATATCTGAGAAGATAGAGAGCATGCACCTCTGAAAGGTTGCAGGTGCATTGCACAGACCAAAAGGCATTCTCCTATAGGCAAACACGCCAGAAGGGCATGTGAATGCTGTTTTCTCTTGGTCTTGGGGATCTACTGCAATTTGGTTATAGCCTGAATAGCCATCCAAAAAGCAGTAGTAATCATGGCCAGCTAGTCTTTCTAGCATTTGGTCTATGAATGGTAAAGGAAAATGATCCTTTCTGGTGGCTGTATTGAGTCTTCTGTAGTCAATACACATGCGCCACCCTGTGACTGTTCTTGTAGGAACCAGTTCATTTTTTCATTATGAACCTGTCATGCCTCCCTTTTTGGGAACAACTTGGACAGGGCTCACCCAGGGGCTGTCAGAAATAGGATAAATAATCCCAGCCTCTAGTAATTTAGTGACCTCTTTCTGCACCACTTCCTTCATGGCAGGATTTAGCCTCCTCTGTGGTTGAACCACTGGTTTAGCATTATCCTCCAACAGGATCTTGTGCATGCATCTGGCTGGGCTAATGCCCTTGAGATCACTTATGGACCACCCAAGAGCTGTCTTGTGTCCTTAGCACTTGAATCAGTGCTTCCTCTTCCTGTAATTTAAGGCAGAGCTTATAATTACTGGAAAGTTTCACCCTCTCCCAGAAATGCATATTTCAGGGATGGTGGTAATGGTTTGAGTTCAGGCTTAGGAGGCTTATCCTCCTCCTGAGGAATTTTCGAAAATTCCTTTGCCTCCTCTGGCTCTTCCTGATCAGTTTGAGCATCTTGAAGATGTCCTCAAGCTCTGATTCTAGGCTTTCAGCCATATTGATCTCTTCTACCAGAGAGTCAATAATGTCAGCGCCCATGCAGTCCTCTGGTGTGTCTGGATGCTGCATTGCTTTTACAGCATTCAACTTGAACTCATCCTCATTGACTCTCAAGGTTACTTCCCTTTTGTACATCAATGAGAGTTCGTCCAGTTGCTAGGAAAGGTCTTCCTAGAATGAGAGTTGCACTTTTGTGCTCCTCCATTTCCAGCACCACAAAGTCAGTTGGAAAGGCAAATGGCCCAACCTTGACAATCATGTCCTCTATTATGCCTGATGGGTGTTTAATGGAGCCATCAGCAAGTTGGAGGCATATCCTGGTTGGTTTGACTTCTCCAATCAACCCAAGCTTTCTGATAGTGGATGCAGGTATTAAATTGATACTTGCTCCCAAATTACATAAGGCTGTCTTGGTGTAAGTGCCTTCCAATGTGCATGGTATCAGAAAGCTTCCAGGATCTTGAAGCTTTTCTGGTAAGCTTTTTAGAATGACTGCACTGCATTCTTCAGTGAGAAACACTTTTTCAGTTTCTCTCCAATCCTTCTTATGACTTAAGATCTCTTTCATGAACTTAGCATAAGAAGGTATTTGCTCAAGTGCCTCTGCAAAGGAATCTTTATTTCAAGAGTCCTTAAATAGTCTGCAAAGCGGGCAAATTGTTTATCCTGTTCCGCTTTGCGGAGTTTCTGAGGATAAGGCATCTTGGCTTGATATTCTTCAACCTTAGATGCTGCAGGTTTATTCCTTACAGAAGTGGTTGAAGAAGCCTTGTTAGAGGGATTACTGTCAACACTCTCAGGTGTCTGATCCTCCCTTGGCGTTTGAACGCCAGGAATGGGTGAAGTTTGGGCGTTAAACGCCAACTTCCCTTCCTTTTCTGGCGTTTGAACGCCAGAACTGGGCAAGGAATGGGCGTTTAACGCCAGCTTTCCTTCCCTTTCTGGCGTTTGAACGCCAGAACTGGGCAAGGAATGGGCGTTTAACGCCAGCTTTCCTTCCCTTTCTGGCGTTTGAACGCCAATATTCCTCTCTGGGCTCTTACTGTCTCAGAGGGATTTTGAACAGTGGTTTGGTTGTCCTCTGTCATTTGTTCCTTATTTGGCTTTTTGCTCTTTTGAACAGTGTTATTCAAGGTCTTTCCACTCCTCAATTGAACTGCTTGACACTCTTCTGTTATCTGTTTAGATATTTGCTGTTTTGCTTGATTCAACTGTAGCTCTATGCTTTTATTAGCAACTTTAGTTTCATTGAGCATCCCTTTAAATTCTGCTAACTGTTCTGTCATCAGGAGTAGTTGTTGATTAAGCTCCATTACCTGTTCTTGAGGATTAGAGTCAGTGACTACTGTCATGACTTCTCTTCTGGAGAGAACTCATGCTAGAATACAGATATTGGTTTCTAGCAATAGTGTCTATGAGCTCTTGAGCTTCTTCAATTGTCTTCCTCATGTGTATAGATCCACCAGCTGAGTGGTCTAAAGACATCTAGCTTTTTCTGTAAGCCCATAGTAGAAAATGTCTAATTGTACCCACTCTGAAAACATTTCAAGGGACATTTTCTTAGCATACCTCTTACCTCTCCCAGGCAGTATAAAGGGATCATGATCCTCTTGTTTAAAGCCTGGATGTCCAGCCTTAGCTGTGTCATCCTCTTTGGAGGGTAAAATGATTCAGGAATTTGTCTGATAACTGTTTCCATGTTTATGCTTGCTGTAGGTTGGTTATTTAACCACCTTTTAGCTTGATCTTTACAGCAAATGGAAACAGTAATAGTCTGTAGACATCCTGATCCACCTCTTTATCATATACTGTGTCAGCAATTGTAAGAACTGTGCCAGAAAACTCAGTAGGTTCTTCCTGTGGAAGACCGGAATACTGGCAATTTTGCTGCACTATGATAATGAGTTGAGGATTTAGCTCAAAGCTGCTGCTTTGATGGGAGGTATACAGATGCTACTCCCATATGCAGCTGTAATGGGGTTAGCATAAGACCCCAGAGTCCTTGGACTGATTAATTCCACTTAAGTCCATAATGGACAAAAGGGAAATGAGAATGATTGCAAAGAGATAAATTTTGTTTATTTTTATTTTTATTTTTTTTTTGAAATAACCGAAAAAATAAAATACAATAAAATAAAATAAAAAGGAAAATAAAATAAAATTCGAAAATTAAAAATAAATAAGATCAAAGCAAATTGAGAATGAATCAATTAGTGAAAAAAAAGATTTGAAAACAGCAATTAAGAAGATATGATTGAAAAATTTTTATGAAAAAGATTTGATTTTTTTAAAAAGAGGAAAGAGAAAAACACAAAAGACACCAACTTAAAAATTTTAGAAAATCAAACACTAAATTTTCGAAAATTTTAAGAGAAAACACAAAGAGGACACCAAACTTAGAATTTTTATGAATCAAAAAGGGACTAAGACTATGCAAAAACGAAAAATTTTAAAAGAAAAATAAAAGCATGCAATTGACACCAAACTTAGAATATGAAACTAGACTCAACTAAAAGACTCTAAACCAACAAAATAAAACAGTCCTAATCTAAGCAACAAGATAAGCCGTCAGTTGTCCAAACTCGAACAATCCCGGCAACGGCGCCAAAACTTGGTGCACGAAATTGCAATAACACTTTTGCAATCCGCACAACTAACCAGCAAGGGCACTGGGTCGTCCAAGTAATACCTTGCGTGAGCAAGGGTCGATCCCACGGAGATTGTCGGCTTGAAGCAAGCTAGGTTATCTGTAAATCTTAGTCAGGATATCAGAAATTATCAGGATTGATTGTAAGAAGCAAAAGAACATGTAATGGTTACTTGTACTGCAGTAATGGAGAATGGGTTGAGGTTTGGAGATGCTCCATCTTCCGAATCTCTGCTTTCTACTATCTTCCTCATCAAACCGCATGTCTCCTTCCATGGCAAGCTCGTGTAGGGTCTCACTGTTGTCAGCAGCTACCTCCCATCCGCGCAGTGAAAGCTAATGCACACACTCTGTCACAGTGCTGCCAATCACCGGTTGGTTCCCTCCTACCGGATAGAATCACTCTTTTGCGTCTGTCACTAACGCCCAGTAGGTTACAGGTTTGAAGCACGTCACAGTCATTCAATCATTGAATCCTACTCAGAATACCACAGACAAGGTTTAGGCCTTCCGGACTCTCTTGAACGTGCCATCAGGTCCTGCCTATACCACGAAGATTCCGATTAAAGAACCCAAGAGATAACTACTCAATCTAAGATAGAACAGAGGTGGTTGTCAGGCACGTGTTCATGGTTGAGAATGATGATGATTGTCACGGATCATCACATTCATCCGGATTAAGAACAAGTGTTATCTTAGAATGGAAACAAGCATGATTGAATAGGAAACAGTAGTAATTGCATTAATCCATCAAGACACAGCAGAGCTCCTCACCCCAACCATGGGGTTTAGAGGCTCATGCTGTGGAAAGAACGTGTACAAAATGTTATGAGGTCATAAGGTACGGATACAATGTCAAAAGATCCTATAAGTAGTAAACTAGTGTCCTAAGGTTTACAGAATTGAGTAAATGACAGAAAAATCCACTTCCGGGCCCACTTGGTGTGTGCTTGGGCTGAGCAATGAAGGAATTCGTGTGTAGAGACCTTTTCTGGAGTTAAACGCCAGCTTCCATGCCAGTTTGGGCGTTTAACTCCAAATTTTATGCCAGTTCCGGCGTTTAACGCTGGAATTTCTGTAGGGACTTTGAGCGCCGGTTTGGGCCATCAAATCTTGGCAAGTAGGACTATATATTGCTGGAAAGCCCAGGATGTCTACTTTCCAATGCCGTTGAGAGCGCGCCAATTGGGCTTCTGTAGCTCCAGAAAAATCCTCTTCGAGTGCAGGGAGGTCAGAATCCAACAGCATCTGCAGTCCTTTTCAGTCTCTGGATCAGATTTTTGCTCAGAACCTTCAATTTCAGTCAGAAAATACCTGAAATCACAGAACAACACACAAAACTCATAGTAAAAGTCCAGAAAAGTGAATTTTAATTAAAAACTAATAAAATATACTAAAAACTAACTAAAAGATACTAAAACATACTAAAAACAATGCCAAAAAAGCATACAAATTATCCGCTCATCACTTGTGTTCGAAAAAAAATAAGGGGGGAGAAGATTTCGAAAAAAAATTGAAAGGAGATTTGAGAAGATATGGAGAGAATTTGAGAGAAGGGTGAGTTTTTTTAACAAGATTTGGGATTGATTTGAGAGAGATTTGAAGAATGATTTTGATTTTTGAAGATTTGAAGGTGAATGATGAAAGGTTGAAGTGTGTTTATGTAGAAAAGTATGGGTCAAAAAAGGAAAGTTTGAAAAAAAAATTGTTCGGAAAGCAAAATCTTGGTCCCCCACCTTTCTGGCGTTAAACGCTCGGAATGGCATCCATTCTGGTGTTTAACGCCCATTTGCTAGCCATTGTGGGCGTTTAACGCCCAGCCAGGTACCCTGGCTGGCGTTAAACGCCAGAATCCCCTTCGTCACTGGGCGTTTTTGCTAAACGCCCAGGATGCTGCACACCTGGCGTTAAACGCCCAGAATGGTGCCCATTCTGGCGTTTAACGCCCAAAGTACCCCTTACTGGCGTTTTTTCGCCAGTAAGCTCTTTTTCTCTGCTTTTTGCACCGAATCCTTCTGTAACTCTGTGAATTCCTTCATTTTTGATATTTGCCCTTGTAGCAACAAAACATATAACCTGTTAATGACTGGGTTGCCTCCCAGCAAGCGCTTCTTTACTATCTTTAGCTGGACCTTCACTGAGAATCACTTAAGTCTCAGTTTTGAGCATTCTTGCTCAAAATTGTTTTCAAGATAATGCTTGATCCTCTGTCCATTAACAATGAAAACTTTTTGTCAGACTCAGCATCCTGGAGCTCAACATATCCATATGGTGATACTCCTGTAATCACATACGGACCCCTCCAACGAGATTTAAGCATTCCTGGGAACAATCTGAGCCTAGAGTTGAATAGCAGAACTTTTTGTCCTGGCTCAAAGACTCTGGATGACAACTTCTTGTCATGCCACTTTTTTGCCTTTTCCTTATAAATCTTTGCATTTTCAAAGGCATTGAGTCTGAACTCCTCTAGCTCATTTAGTTGGAGCAATCTTTTTTCACCAGCTAATTGAGCATCCATGTGTAGGAACCTGGTTGCCCAGTAGGCTTTATGTTCCAGTTCCACGGGCAGATGACAGGCCTTCCCATACACCAGTTGGTATGGAGAGGTTCCTATAGGAGTCTTGAATGCTGTTCTGTATGCCCACAGAGCATCATCCAATCTCTTTGCCCAATCCTTCCTTCGGGCTATCACAGTCCGTTCTAGGATTCTTTTTAACTCTCTGTTAGAGACTTCAGCTTGCCCATTTGTCTGTGGATGATACGGAGTTGCCACTTTGTGGCTAATTCCATATCTGACCATAGCAGAGTATAGCTGTTTATTGCAGAAATGAGTGCCCCCGTCACTGATTAGTACTCTGGGAACACCAAACCTGCTGAAGATGTGTTTCTGGAGGAATTTCAGCACGGTCTTGGTATCATTAGTGGGTGTAGCAATTGCTTCTACCCACTTAGACACATAGTCCACTACCACCAGAATGTAAGTGTTTGAGTATGATGGTGGGAATGGACCCATGAAGTCAATCCCCCATACGTCGAACAATTCAATCTCTAATATCCCTTGTTGAGGCATGGCATATCCGTGAGGCAAGTTACCAGCTCTTTGGCAACTGTCACAGTTACGCACAAACTCTCAGGCATCTCTATAGAGAGTAGGCCAGTAGAAGCCACATTGGAGGACTTTAGTGGCTGTTCGCTCACTTCCAAAATGTCCTCCATACTGTGATCCATGGCAGTGCCATAGGATCCTTTGTGCTTCTTCTCTGGGTACACATCTGCGGATCATTCCGTCTGCACATCTCTTAAAGAGATACGGCTTATCCCATAGGTAGTACTTGGCATCTGAAATTAATTTCTTTCTTTGCACTCTGCTGTACTCCTGGGGTATGAACCTCACAGCTTTATAATTTGCAATATCTGCAAACCATGGAGCTTCCTGAATGGCAAAGAGTTGCTCATCTGGGAAAGTCTCAGAGATCTCAGTAGAAGGGAGGGACGCCCCAGCTACTGGTTCTATTCGGGACAGATGATCAGCTACTTGGTTCTCTGTCTCTTTTCTGTCTCTTATTTCTATATCAAACTCTTGCAGAAGCAACACCCATCTTATAAGCCTGGGTTTTGAATCCTGCTTTGTGAGTAAGTATTTAAGAGCAGCATGGTCAGTATACACAATCACTTTGGATCCTACTAAATAGGATCTAAACTTGTCAATGGCATAGACCACTGCAAGTAACTCTTTTTCTGTGGTTGTGTAATTCTTCTGTGCATCATTTAGAACACGGCTGGCATAATAAATGACGTGTAGAAGCTTGTTATGCCTCTGTCCCAACACTGCACCAATGGCATGGTCACTGGCATCACACATTAGTTCAAATGGCAATGTCCAGTCTGGTGCAGAGATGACTGGTGTTGTGACCAGCTTGGCTTTCAGGGTCTCAAATGCCTGCAGACACTGTGTGTCAAACACAAATGGTGTGTCAGCAGCTAGCAGGTTGCTCAAAGGTTTTGCAATTTTCGAAAAATCCTTTATAAACCTTCTATAGAATCCTGCATGCCCCAGAAAGCTTCTGATTGCCTTAACATTGGCAGGTGGTGGTAATTTTTCAATTACCTCTACCTTTGCCTTATCCACCTCTATTCCCCTGCTTGAAATTTTGTGCCCAAGGACAATTTCCTCAGTCACCATAAAGTGACATTTCTCCCAGTTTAAAACCAAGTTAGTCTCTTGGCACCTTTTCAGGACAAGTGCTAGGTGGTCAAGACAGGAGCTGAATGAGTCTCCATATACTGAGAAGTCATCCATGAAGACTTCCAGGAATTTCTCCACCATATCAGAGAAGATGGATAACATGTATCTCTGAAAGGTTGCAGGAGCATTACACAGACCAAAAGGCATCCTCCTGTAGGCAAACACGTCAGAAGGGCAAGTAAATGCTGTTTTCTCTTGGTCCTGAGGATCTACTGCAATTTGGTTGTAACCTGAATAGCCATCCAAAAAGCAGTAATAATCATGACCAGCTAGTCTTTCTAGCATTTGGTCTATGAATGGTAAAGGAAAATGATCCTTTCTAGTGGCTGTATTGAGCCTTCTGTAGTCAATACACATACGCCACCCTGTGACTGTTCTTGTAGGAACCAGTTCATTTTTTTCATTATGAACCACTGTCATGCCTCCCTTTTTGGGGACAACTTGGATAGGGCTCACCCAGGGGCTATCAGAAATAGGATAAATAATCCTAGCCTCTAGTAATTTAGTGACCTCTTTCTGCACCACCTCCTTCGTGGCTGGATTTAGCCTCCTCTGTGGTTGGACCACTGGTTTGGCATTATCCTCCAACAGGATCTTGTGCATGCATCTAGCTGGGCTAATGCCCTTAAGATCACTTATGGACCACCCAAGAGCTGTTTTGTGTGTCCATAGCCCTTGAATCAGTGCTTCCTCTTCCTGTGGATTTAAGGCAGAGCTTATAATCACTGGAAAAGTGTCACCCTTTCCCAGAAATGCATACTTCAGGGATGGTGGTAGTGGTTTGAGTTCAGGTTTGGGAGGCTTATCCTCCTCCTGAAGAATTTTCGAAAATTCCTTTGTTTCCTCTGGTTCTTCTTGATCAGGTTGAGCATCCTTAAAGATGTCCTCAAGCTCTGATTCTAGGCTTTCAGTCATATTGATCTCTTCCACCAAAGAGTCAATAATGTCAGCGCCCATGCAGTCATTTGATGTGTCTGGATGCTGCATAGCTTTTACAGCATTCAACTTGAACTCATCCTCATTGACTCTCAGGGTTACTTCCCCTTTTTGTACATCAATGAGAGTTCGTCCAGTTGCTAGGAAAGGTCTTCCTAGAATGAGAGTTGCACTCTTGTGCTCCTCCATTTCCAGCACCACAAAGTCAGTTGGAAAGGCAAATGGCCCAACCTTGACAATCATGTCCTCCATTATGCCTGATGGATATTTAATGGAGCCATCAGCAAGTTGGAGGCATATCCGGGTTGGTTTGACTTCTTCAGTCAACCCAAGCTTTCTGATAGTGGATGCAGGTATTAGATTGATGCTTGCTCCAAGGTCACACAGGGCTGTCTTGGTGCAAGCACCTTCTAATGTGCATGGTATCATAAAGCTCCCTGGATCTTGAAGCTTTTCTGGTAAGCTTTTCAGAATGACTGCACTGCATTCTTCAGTGAGAAATACTTTTTCAGTTTCTCTCCAATCCTTCTTATGACTTAAGATCTCTTTCATGAACTTAGCATAAGAAGGTATTTGCTCAAGTGCCTCTGCAAACGGAATCTTTATTTCAAGAGTCCTTAGATAGTCAGCAAAGCGGGCAAATTGCTTATCCTGTTTCGCTTGGCGGAGTTTCTGAGGATAAGGCATCTTGGCTTTATATTCTTCAACCTTAGTTGCTGCAGGTTTATTCCTTACAGAAGTGGTTGAAGAAGCCTTTTTAGAGGGATTACTGTCAGCACTCTCAGGTGTCTGATCCTCCCTTGACGTCTGAACGTCAGGAATGGGTGAAGATTGGGCGTTTAACGCCAACTTCTCTCCCTTTTCTGGCGTTTGAATGCTAGAACTGGGTAGGGAATGGGCGTTTAACGCCAGCTTTCCTCCCCTTTCTGGCGTTTGAACGCCAACAGTACTCCTCTCTGGGCTCTTACTGTCCTTAGAGGGAGTTTGGACAGTGGTTTGGTTATCCTCTGTCAATTGTTCCTTATTTGGCTTTTTGCTACTTTGAGCAGTGTTATTCAATGTCTTCCCACTCCTCAGTTGAACTGCTTGACACTCTTCTGTTATCTGTTTAGATATCTGCTATTTTGCTTGATTCAACTGCAGTTCTATGTTCTTGTTAGCAATTTTAGTTTCATGGAGCATCTCTTTAAATTCTGCTAACTGTTTTGTCATCAGGTGTAATTGTTGATTAAGCTCAATCATCTGTGCTTGAGGATTAGGATCAGTGGCTACTGCCATGACTTCCTCTTTTGGAGAGAACTCATTGCTAGAATACAAATATTGATTTCTAGCAACAGTGTCTATAAGCTCTTGAGCCTCTTCAATTGTCTTCCTCATGTGTATAGATCCACCAGCTGAATGGTCTAAAGACATCTGAGCCTTTTCTGTAAGCCCATAGTAGAAGATGTCTAACTGTACCCACTCTGAAAACATTTCAGAGGGGCATTTTCTTAGCATACCTCTATACCTCTCCCAGGCATTATAAAGGGATTCGTTATCCTCTTGCTTAAAGCCTTGGATGTCCAGCCTTAGCTGTGTCATCCTCTTTGGAGGGTAAAAGTGATTCAGGAATTTGTCTGATAACTGTTTTCATGTCTTTATGCTTGCTGTAGGTTGGTTATTCAACCACCTCTTAGCTTGCTCTTTTATAGCAAATGGAAACAGTAATAGTCTGTAGACATCCTGATCAACCTCTTTATCACGTACTGTGTCAGCAATTTGCAAGAACTGTGCCAGAAACTCAGTAGGTTCTTCTTGTGGAAGACCAGAATACTGGCAGTTTTGCTGCACTATGATAATGAGTTGAGGATTTAGCTCAAAGCTGCTTGCTTTGATGGGAGGTGTACAGATGCTACTCCCATATGCAGCTGTAATGGGGTTAGCGTATGACCCCAGAGTCCTTCTGGACTGTTCAATTCCACTTAGGTCCATGATGGATAAAGGGAAATGATATGGATTGCAAGTAGATAAATATTTTTTTTGACCGAAAATAATAAAATAAAATAAATGGAAAATAAAATCAAATTTCGAAAACTAAAAGAAAATAAGATCAAAGCAAATTGAAAACTGAATCAATTAGTCAATTAAAAAGATTTCGAAAAAGATTTGATTTTTGAAATGAGGAGAGAGAAAAACAACAAAATGACACCAAACTTAAAATTTTTAGGAAATCAGACACTAATTTTCGAAAATTTTTTAGGGAAAAACACAAAGAGGACACCAAACTTAGAATTTTTAAGGATCAAAAGGGGACTAGGGACATGCAAATTCGAAAATTAAAAGAAAAGCAAAAGCATGCAATTGACACCAAACTTAAAATATGAAACTAGACTCAACTAAAAGACTCTAAACCAACAAAAATAAAACAGTCCTAATCTAAGCAACAAGATAAGCCGTCAGTTGTCCAAACTCGAACAATCCCCGGCAACAGCGCCAAAAACTTGGTGCACGAAATTGCAATCACACTTTTGCAATCCCGCACAACTAACCAGCAAGTGCACTGGGTCGTCCAAGTAATACCTTACGTGAGTAAGGGTCGATCCCACGGAGATTGTCGGCTTGAAGCAAGCTATGGTTATCTTGTAACTCTTAGTCAGGATATCAAAGATTATCAGGATTGATTGTAAAAAGGCAAAAGAACATAAAACAGGTACTTGAATTGCAGTGATGGAGAATAGGTTGAGGTTTTGGAGATGCTCTGTCTTCTGAACCTCTGCTTTCCTACTGTCTTCCTCTTCAAACACGCAAGGCTCCTTCCATGGCAAGCTGTATGTAAGGTTTCACCGTTGTCAATGGCTACCTCCCATCCTCTCAGTGGAAATGTTCAACGCACCCTGTCACGGCACGGCTATCCAGCGGTCGGTTCTCGATCATGTCGGAATAGAATCCAGTGATTCTTTTGCGTCTGTCACTAACGCCCCACAATCGCGAGTTTGAAGCTCGTCACAGTCATTCAATCATTGAATCCTACTCAGAATACCACAGACAAGGTTTAGAACTTCCGGATTCTCTTGAATGCCGCCATCAATTCTAGCTTATACCACGAAGATTCTGATTAAGGAATCCAAGAGATATCTACTCAATCTAAGGTAGAACGGAGGTGGTTGTCAGGCACGCGTTCATAGTTGAGAATATGATGAGTGTCACGGATCATCACATTCATCTGGGTTAAGAACAAGTGATATCTTAGAACGGAAGCAAGCATGATTGAATAAGAAACAGTAGTAATTGCATTAATCCATCAAGACACAGCAGAGCTCCTCACCCCCAACCATGGGGTTTAGAGACTCATGCTGTAGAAGATACAATGAGAAACGTGTAAAGTGTCATGAGGTTCAGATACAATGTCAAAAGATCCTATTAATAGTGAACTGGTAACCTAAGGTTTACAGAAATGAGTAAATGACAGAAAAATCCACTTCCGGGCCCACTTAGTGTGTGCTTGGGCTGAGCATTGAAGCATTTTCGTGTAGAGGCTCTTTCTGGAGTTAAACGCCGGCTTTTATGCCAGTTTGGGCGTTTAACTCCAATTTCTATGCCAGTTCCAGCGTTAAACGCTGGAAATTCTGAAGCTGATTTGCAGCGCCAGTTTGGGCCATCAAATCTCGGGCAAAGTATGGACTATTATACATTGCTGGAAAGCCCAGGATGGCTACTTTCCAAAGCCGTTGAGAGCGCGCCAATTGGGCTTCTGTAACTCCAGAAAATCCACTTCGAGTGTAGGGAGGTCAGAATCCAACAGCATCTGCAGTCCTTTTCAGCCTCTGAATCAGATTTTTGCTCAGGACCCTCAATTTCAGTCAGAAAATACCTGAAATCACAGAAAAATACACAAACTCATAGTAAAGTCCAGAAAAGTGAATTTTAACTAAAAACTAATAAAAATATAATAAAAACTAATTAAAATATACTAAAAACATACTAAAAACAATGCCAAAAAGCGTATAAATTATCCGCTCATCAATAAGCTACCATGACAAGGAGTTCACCACATGTCCAACTTAAGGACTTTAACTAAAAGTGCTTGGTGGGAGACAACCCACCATGGTATGATCGTTTCTTTTCATTCTTAGTTGCTTTTTGTAGTAGTAATTTTCGCATTTATTTTATTTTTAATGAGTTCTTACTAATTTTCTGATCATGCAGCTATGTTCTCCCAGGAACCGAACACCTCAAGCTATATATATAAAAAAATGCCACGCGACGCGACCGCATTAGCGATGCGTCCGCGTCGTAAGGAGAGGGGAGAAAATAAAAACGAACAGAGAGTCACGCTGGAGCGTGGCTGGAGGCGTGCCAGTGGCACAAATCGCCCCACGTGACCGCATCGCCAACGCGTCCGCGTCATGTGGGAATATTAGCCTCCCACGCGACCGTGTGACCCACGCGGCCGCGTGCCTTGATTTTTGACGTAAAAAGGGTGCACAACCAAATATTGTGCTGGCGTGGTGATGGCTTGGTGCTAGACGCATAATCCCTATCACGCGTACGCTTCACCGACGCGTTCGCGTCATTTCCTTCTGAAGCCACTCACGCGATCGCATGCCCCACGCGATCGCGTCACCCCAAATTTGGCAAATATTTAAATTCGAACAGAGAGTTGTGCAGGCGGGAGGCTGCACTCGCGCCCGAAGCATACCATGGGTCACGCGACCGCGTGACCGACTGATGAGCGGATAATTTATACGCTTTTTGGCATTGTTTTTATATAGTTTTTAGGATGATTAAGCTACTTTTAGGGATGTTTTCATTAGTTTTTATGTTAAATTCACATTTCTGGACTTTACTATGAGTTTGTGTGTTTTTCTGTGATTTCAGGTAAATTCTGACTGAAATTGAGGGATTTGAGCAAAACTCTGAAAAAGGCTGACTAAAGGACTGCTGATGCTGTTGGATTCTGACCTCCCTGCACTCGAAATGGATTTTTTGGAGCTACAGACCTCCAATTGGCGCGCTCTCAACGGCGTTGGAAAGTAGACATCCAGGGCTTTCCAGCAATATATAATAGTCCATACTTTATTCGAAGAATGACAACGCAACTTGGCGTTGAACGCCAAGTACACGCTCCTTTCTGGAGTTAAACGCCAGAAAAACGTCATGATCCGGAGTTGAACGCCCAAAACACATCATAACTCGAAATTCAACTCCAAGAGAAGCCTTAGCTCGTGTATTGATCAAGCTCAGCCCAAGCACACACCAAGTGGGCCCCGGAAGTGGATTTATGCATCAATTACTTACTCATGTAAACCCTAGTAGCTAGTCTAGTATATATAGGACATCTATCTATTGTATTAGACATCCTGGATTGTGTTTTTGATCTAGTGATCACGTTTTAGGGGGCTGGCCTCTCGGCCATGCCTGGACCTCTTTCACTTATGTATTTTCAACGGTGGAGTTTCTGCACACCATAGATTAAGGGTGTGGAGCTCTGCTGTACCTCAAAGATTAATGAAGTTCTATTTTCTCTTATTCAATTCTCTATCTTATTCTTATTCCAAGATATTCATTCGTACCTAAGAACAGGATGAATGATGATGAGTTAGATAACCCTCATTATTATTCTCACTAATGAACACACGTGATTGACAACCACTTCCGTTCTACATGCAACAAGGCTTGAATGTGTATCTCTTAGATTCCCCAACAGAATCTTCGTGGTATAAGTTAGATAGATGGCGGCATTCATGAGGATCCGGAAAGTCTAAACCTTGTCTATGGTATTCCGAGTAGGATTCTAGGATTGAGTGACTGTGACGAGCTTCAAACCTGTAACCTGCTGGGCGTTAGTGACAGACGCAAAAGAGGGATTCTATTCCAGTAGGGAGGGAACCGACCGGTGATTGGCCGTACTGTGACAGAGTGCGTGAGCATTAGCTTTCACTGCGAGGATGGGATGTAGCCACCGACAACGGTGATGCCCTATACAAAGCTTGCCATGGAAAGGAGTAAGAAGGATTGAGTGGAAGCAGTAGGAAGGCAGGCGTCCGAGAGCTCTACAGCATCTCCATTCCGCTTATCTGAAATTCCCACCATGAATCTGCATAAGTATTTCTATCCCTTTTATTTTATCTATTTTATTATTTGAATCTAATTAAGTATCATGTTTAATCCGCCTAACTGAGATCTACAAGGTGACCATAGCTTGCTTCATACCAACAATCTCTGTGGATTCGACCCTTACTCACGTAAGGTTATTACTTGGACGACCCAATACACTTGCTGGTTAGTTGAACGGAGTTGTGAATTCAAGTTAAGAAAATAAACAGTGCCCTAAGGGTATATTCATACTAAAGCTCAAAAGATAGAAGAACATAGTGATCACAATTTCGTCCACCAAGTTTTTGGCGCCGTTGCCGGGGATTGTTCGAGTATGGACAACTGACGGTTCATCTTGTTGCTCAGATTAGGTAATTTTCTTTTCAAAAAGTTTTCTAAAATCTTTCAAAAATATTTTTTTTTTATTATTTTCGTTTTTTTTAATATAATTTTCGAAAAAAATAATAAAAATACAAAAAAATCATAAAATCAAAAAAAAAATCAAAAATATTTTGTGTTTCTTGTTTGAGTCTTGAGTCAATTTTTAAGTTTGGTGTCTTGCATGTTTTTTTTTTTAATTTTTCTTGCATTTTTTTTCGAAAATCCATGCATTCATAGTGTTCTTCATGATCTTCAAGTTGTTCTTGATAAAGTCCTCTTGTTTGATCTTGATGTTTTCTTGTTTTGTGTTGTTTGTTGTTTTTCATGTGCATTTTTGCATTCATATTTTCCATGCATTAAAGATTTTTAAGTTTGGTGTCTTGCATGTTTTCTTTGCATCAAAAATTTTTCAAAATTATGTTCTTGATGTTCATCATGATCTTCAAAGTGTTCTTGATGTTCATCTTGACATTCATAGCATTCTTGCATGCATCTTGTGTCTTGATCCAAAATTTTCATGTTTTGGGTCATTTTTGTGTTTTTCTTTAAAAATTTAAAAAAAAATCAAAAATATCTTTTCCTTAATTCCCTCCAAAATTTCGAAATTTTGGGATTGACTTGGTCAAAAATTTTCAAAATTAGTTGTTTCTTACAAGTCAAGTCAAAATTTCAAAATTTTAAAAATCTTATTTTTTCAAAATCTTTTTCAAAAATCATATCTTTTTCAATTTTTTTCTATTTTTCGAAAATTTCAAAAATCTTTTTCAAATTATTTTCAAAATCTTTTCCTTATCTTTATATGTAATTTTCGAAAATTCACTAATAATTAATGTGATTGGTTCAAAAATTTGAAGTTTGTTACTTTCTTGTTAAGAAAGGTTCAATCTTTAAATTCTAGAATCTTATCTTGTAGTTTCTTGTTAGTGAAGTAAGTAATTTCAAAAGTTTTGAATTAAATCTTTTTATCTTTTATTTTATCTTTTTCAAAAATTTTATATTTTTCAAAATTTGATTTCAAAATATCTTATCTAATTTGCTATCTTTTTATCTTTTTCAATTTTGATTTCAAATCTTTTTCAATCAACTAACTAACTTTTTGTTTGTTTCTTATCTTTTTCAAAACCACCTAACTAATTTTCCCTCTTCTATTTTCGAAAATATCTCTCTCTTTTTCAAAAATTCTTTTCTTATTAATTAAT
The DNA here is from genome assembly GCF_014773155.1 of Arachis stenosperma. Lineage (NCBI taxonomy): Eukaryota > Viridiplantae > Streptophyta > Magnoliopsida > Fabales > Fabaceae > Arachis > Arachis stenosperma. The sequence goes on along the minus strand of NC_080386.1, from coordinate 79,428,275 downwards.
TGTTTCATGTTTTAATTTTAATTACAATTTATCTCTAATTTTCGAAAATCACTAACTCTTTTTCAAAATTATTTCCGAAATTCCTCTTCTCTTTTCTTCTTCTATTTAATTATTTAATTACTAACACTTCTCTTCACCTCTCTTCATCCATAAAACCGAACCCCTTCTACATTCTTATACCCCTTTTGTTTTCTACTAACATAAAGGAATCTCTATACTGTGACATAGAGGATTCCTTTTTCTTTTCTTGTTTTCTTCTCTTTCATATGAGTAGGAACAAGGATAAAGGCACTCTTGTTGAAATTGATCCAGAACCTGAAAGGACTCTGAAGAGAAAATTAAGAGAAGCTAAATTACAACAATCCAGAAACAACCTTTCAGAAACATTAGAACAAGAGGTGATGGCCGAAAATAATAATAATGCAAGGAGAATGCTTGGTGACATCACAAAGCCAACATCTAAGTTTGATGGAAGAAGCATCTCCATTCCTGCCATTGGAGCCAATAACTTTGAGCTTAAGCCTCAACTAGTTGCTTTAATGCAACAAAACTGCAAGTTTTATGGACTTCCATCTGAAGATCCTTATCAGTTTTTAACTGAATTCTTGCAGATCTGTGAGACTGTAAAGACGAATGGAGTTGATCCTGAAGTCTACAGACTCATGCTTTTCCCTTTTGCTGTCAGAGACAGAGCTAGAGTATGGTTGGATTCTCAACCCAAGGATAGCCTGGACTCATGGGATAAGCTTGTCACTGCATTCTTAGATAAGTTCTTTCCTCCTCAAAAGCTGAGCAAGCTGAGAGTGGATGTTCAAACCTTCAAACAAAAAGATGGTGAATCCCTCTATGAAGCTTGGGAAAGATACAAGCAGCTGACTAAAAGATGTCCATCTGACATGTTTTCAGAATGGACCATATTAGATATATTCTATTATGGTCTCTCTGAATTTTCGAAAATGTCATTGGACCATTCTGCAGGTGGATCTATTCACCTGAAGAAAACGCCTGGAGAGGCTCAAGAACTCATTGACATGGTTGCAAACAACCAGTTCATGTATACTTCTGAGAGGAATTCCGTGAATAATGGGTACCTCAGAAGAAAGGAGTTCTTGAAATTGATGCTCTGAATGCCATACTGGCTCAGAACAAAGTGTTGACACAACAGGTCAACATGATCTCTCAAAATCTGAATGGATTGCAACATGCATCCAACAGTAATAGAGAGGCAGCTTCTGAAGAAGCTTATGATCCTGAAAACCCTGCCATGGCAGAGGTTAATTACTTAGGTGAACCTTATGGAAACACCTATAACTCATCATGGAGAAATCATCCAAATTTCTCATGGAAGGATCAACAAAAACCTCAACAAGGTTTTAACAATGGTGGACGTACAAGGCTGAATAATAGTAAGCCATATCCATCATCTTCTCAGCAACAGACAGAGAACTCTGAACAAAATAATTCTAATTTAGCCAATATAGTCTCTGATCTGTCAAAGGCCACTTTCAGTTTCATGAATGAAACCAGATCCTCTATTAGAAATTTGGAGGCACAAGTGGGCCAGCTGAGTAAGAAAGTTATTGAAACTCCTCCCAATATTCTCCCAAGCAATACAGAAGAAAATCCAAAAGGAGAGTGCAAGGCCATTGATTTAATCAAAGTGGCCGAATGCACTAGGGAGGAGGAGGACGAAACTCCTATGGAGGAAGACCTCCTGGGACGTCCCTCAAGCAAGAAGGAGTTTCCTATTGAGGATCCAAAGGAATCTGAGGCTCATATAGAGAACATAGAGATTCCAATAAACCTCCTTCTGCCATTCATGAGCTCTGAAGACTATTCTTCCTCTGAAGAGGACGAAGATGTGACTGGAGTGCAAGCTGCTCTATATTTAGGAGCTATCATGAAACTGAATGCTAAGCTGTTTGGTAATGAGACTTGGGAAAGTGAACCCCCCTTGCTCATTAGTGAACTAGAAACTTGGATTCAGAGAACCCTACCTCAAAAGAAGCAAGATCCTGGCAAGTTCTCAATACCTTGTACCATAGGCACCATGAGCTTTGAAAAAGCTCTATGTGATCTGGGATCTGGGATAAACCTTATGCCACTCTCTGTAATGGAGAAGCTGGGGATCATTGAGGTACAACCTGCCTTGTTCTCATTACAACTGGCAGACAAGTCAGTGAGACAAGCTTATGGAATAGTAGAGGACGTCCTAGTAAAGGTTGAAGGCCTTTACATCCCTACTGATTTCATAATCCTAGACACTAGGAAGGAAGATGATGAATGCATCATCCTAGGAAGACCTTTCCTAGCCACAGCAGGGGCTGTGATAGATGTCAACAGAGGTGAGTTAGTCCTTCAATTGAATGGGGACTACCTTGTGTTTAAGGCACATGGCCATCCCTCTGTGACAGAAGAGAGTAAGCATGAAGAGCTTCTCTCAGTTCAGAGTCAAGAAGAGCCCACACAGTCAAACTCTAAGTTTGGTGTTCAAACCCCATATCCAAACTCTAAGTTTGGTGTTGGGAATACCACACTTAAGTTGACCTGATCATCTTGTGGCTCCATGAGAGCCACTGTCAAGCTATTGACATTAAAGAAGCGCTTGTTGGGAGGCAACCCAATTTTATTTATCTAATTTTATTTTATTTTGTTTCTTTGTTATTTTTGTGTTTTATTAGGTACATGATCATGAGGAGTCACGAAAAAAAATCAAAAAAAAAATTAAAAACAGAGTCAAAAACAGAAGAAAAAAATTTTCACCCTGGAGGCAGCGCAGGCTGGCGTTCAACGCCAGTAAGGTGCATCTATCTGGCGTTCAACGCCAGAACAGAGCACCATTCTGGCGCTGAACGCCCAAAACAAGCAACAACCTGGCGTTAAACGCCAGGATGCGCACACAGAGGACAATCTGGCGCTGAACGCCAGAAACAAGCATGAAACTGGCGTTCAACGCCAGAAACATGCATTACATGGGCGTTTAACGCCCAGAACATGCACAAAGGGGCGTTTGAACGCCAGAATGATGCATGAAGGCATGTTACATGCCTATATGGTGAAGGAATGGTATTTGTTTTCACCTCAGGATCTGTGGACCCCACAGGATCCCCACCTCAGGATCTGTGGACCCCACAGGATCCTCACCTACCCTTTCTTTTAATCCTAATCACACTCTTCTAATCCAAATCTCATTTTCAATGTCACACTTTCCAAAAACCTTCACCTATCACCTCAATTCCTCTTCCCAATTACCCCATTCACCATTCACATCAACCTCCTCTTCCCCATACACCCCACCTACCCCCACTACTTTCAAATTCAATTTCCCACCCATTCCCACCCAAATTGGCCGAACCTATACCCTCCCCCCTCCCTATAAATACCCTTCCATTCCTCATCATTTTCCCACAACACAAACACCTTCTTCTCTCATATAGCCGAACCCACTCTTCTCCCTCTCTTCCAATATTCTCTTCTTCTTCTACTCTTCTTTTCTTTTTTGCTCGAGGACGAGCAAATTTTAAGTTTGGTGTGAAAAAAGCCTAAGCTTTTTATTTTTCATTCACCATCAATGGCACCCAAGACCGGAGTTTCCTCAAGAAAAGGAAAAGGGAAGGCAAAAGCTTCCACTTCCGAGTCATGGGAGAGGGAGAGATTCATCTCCAAGAGCCATCAAGACCACTTTTATGATGTTGTGGCAAAGAAGAAAGTGATCCATGAGGTCCCTTTCAAACTCAAGAAGAATGAGTATCCGGAAATCCGACATGAAGTTCAAAGAAGAGGTTGGGAAGTCATAGCCAACCCCATACAACAAGTCGGAACATTGATGGTTCAAGAGTTCTATGCTAATGCATGGATCACTAGGAACCATGATCAAAGTATGAACCCGAATCTAAAGAATTATCTCACAATGGTTAGGGGGAAATACTTGGATTTTAGTCCGGAAAATGTGAGGTTGGCGTTTCATTTACCTATGATGCAAGGTGATGAACACCCCTACACTAGAAGGGTCAACTTTGATCAAAGGTTGGACCAAGTCCTTAGGGACATTTGTGTGGAAGGCGCCCAATGGAGAGTAGACTCCAAAGGCAAACCGGTCCAACTAAGAAGACTGGACCTCAAGCCTGTAGCTAGAGGATGGTTGGAGTTCATCCAAAGATCCATCATCCCTACAAGCAACCGATCTGAAGTTACTGTGGATCGGGCCATCATGATTCATAGCATCATGATTGGAGAGAAGTAGAGGTTCATGAAGTCATATCCAATGAACTCTACAAAATAGCTGACAAGCCTTCATACATGGCACGGCTAGCCTTCCCTCACCTCATATGCCATCTATGTTATTCAGCCGGAGTTAGCATAGATGGAGATGTCTCCATTGAAGAAGACAAGCCCATCACCAAGAAAAGGATGGAGCAAACAAGGGAAGTTCCTCACGGCCCTCAAGGAGAACAAGAGGAAGTTCACCATCAACAAATGCCTCAAATGCACTTTCCTCCCAACAACTATTGGGAGCAACTTAATACCTCCTTGGAAGATTTGAGCCATAATGTGGAACAACTAAGGGTGGAACACCATGAACACGCCCTCACTCTCCAAGAAATAAGAGAAGATCAAAGAGCAATGAGGGAGGAGCAACAAAGGCAAGGAAGGGACATAGAAGAGTTGAAGAACATCATTGGTCCTTCACGAAGAAGACGCCACTAGAGGTGGATTCATTCCTTGTTCTTTATTTTCTTTCTGTTTTCGATTTTTAATTATTGTGTTTATCTATGTTTTGTGTCTTTATTTCATGATCATTAGTATGTAACCATGCCTTAAAGCTATAAATAAATTCCATTAATCCTTCACCTCTCTTAAAAGAAAAATGTTTTAATTCAAAAGAACAAGAAATACATAATTTTCGAAATTATTATTGAATTTAGTTTAATTATAGTGATGTGGTGACAATGCTTTTGTTTTCTGAATGAATGAATGAACAGTGCATATGTCTTTTGATCTTGTTGTTTATGAGTGTTTAAAACTGTTGGTTCTTGAAAGAATGATGAACAAAGAGAAATGTTATTGATGATCTGAAAAACATCATGAAAATTGATTCTTGAAGTAAGAAAAAGCAGCAAAAAAAAATGGCGAAAATTTTAAAGCAAGGATCCAAGGCTTTGAGCATCACTGGATAGGAGGGCCCAAGGAAAATAAATCCAGGCCTAAGCGGCTAAATCAAGCTGTCCCTAACCATGTGCTTGTGTCATGAAGGTCCAAGTGAAAAGCTTGAGACTGAATGGTTAAAGTCGTGATCTAAAGCTAAAGAGTGTGCTTAAGAGCTCTGGACACCACTAACTGGGGACTTTAGCAAAGCTAAGTCACAATCTGAAAAGGTTCACCCAGTTATGTGTCTGTGGCATTTGTGTATCCGGTGGTAATACTGGAAGACAAAGTGCTTAGGGCCACAGCCAAGACTCATAAGTAGCTGTGTTCAAGAATCAACATGCTTAACTAAGAAAGTCAATAACACTATCCCGAATTCTAAGTTCCCCCAGAGACGCCAATACCTCTAAACTACAAAGGAAAAAGTGAGATGCCAAAACTGTTCAGAAGCAAAAAGCTACAAGTCCCGCTCATGTAATTAAATTAATATTCATTGATATTTTGGACTTTATAGTATATTCTCTTCTTTTTATCCTATTTTATTTTCAGTTGCTTGGGGACAAGCAACAATTTAAGTTTGGTGTTGTGATGAGCGGATAATTTATACGCTTTTTGGCATTGTTTTTATATAGTTTTTAGGATGATTAAGCTACTTTTAGGGATGTTTTCATTAGTTTTTATGTTAAATTCACATTTCTGGACTTTACTATGAGTTTGTGTGTTTTTCTGTGATTTCAGGTAAATTCTGACTGAAATTGAGGGATTTGAGCAAAACTCTGAAAAAGGCTGACTAAAGGACTGCTGATGCTGTTGGATTCTGACCTCCCTGCACTCGAAATGGATTTTCTGGAGCTACAGACCTCCAATTGGCGCGCTCTCAACGGCGTTGGAAAGTAGACATCCAGGGCTTTCCAGCAATATATAATAGTCCATACTTTATTCGAAGAATGACAACGCAACTTGGCGTTGAACGCCAAGTACACGCTCCTTTCTGGAGTTAAACGCCAGAAAAACGTCATGATCCGGAGTTGAACGCCCAAAACACATCATAACTCGAAATTCAACTCCAAGAGAAGCCTTAGCTCGTGTATTGATCAAGCTCAGCCCAAGCACACACCAAGTGGGCCCCGGAAGTGGATTTATGCATCAATTACTTACTCATGTAAACCCTAGTAGCTAGTCTAGTATATATAGGACATCTATCTATTGTATTAGACATCCTGGATTGTGTTTTTGATCTAGTGATCACGTTTTAGGGGGCTGGCCTCTCGGCCATGCCTGGACCTCTTTCACTTATGTATTTTCAACGGTGGAGTTTCTGCACACCATAGATTAAGGGTGTGGAGCTCTGCTGTACCTCAAAGATTAATGAAGTTCTATTTTCTCTTATTCAATTCTCTATCTTATTCTTATTCCAAGATATTCATTCGTACCTAAGAACAGGATGAATGATGATGAGTTAGATAACCCTCATTATTATTCTCACTAATGAACACACGTGATTGACAACCACTTCCGTTCTACATGCAACAAGGCTTGAATGTGTATCTCTTAGATTCCCCAACAGAATCTTCGTGGTATAAGTTAGATAGATGGCGGCATTCATGAGGATCCGGAAAGTCTAAACCTTGTCTATGGTATTCCGAGTAGGATTCTAGGATTGAGTGACTGTGACGAGCTTCAAACCTGTAACCTGCTGGGCGTTAGTGACAGACGCAAAAGAGGGATTCTATTCCAGTAGGGGAGGGAACCGACCGGTGATTGGCCGTACTTAGGGGTGGCAAACGGGCCTAAACCCGCTGGGCCGGCCCGCGTAACCCGCCAAAAAAGGCGGGCTGGGCTGGAAAATCAGGACCGCCGAAAGACAAAAGCCCGCCTAACCCAAACCGTATAAACCGTGGGCTTTGGCGGGCTTTGGCGGGGCGGGGCGGGCTTCCCCGGCGGGCTGACGTTTTTTTTTTTTTGGGCTGAAGTGCTGAACCCATTAGCCATTACCCATGAACCCACCCACCCGGCCACTTCCTACCCGACCCGACCCAATCCCCATTCCCCATTTCCCCAGCCAAAGTGCCAAACGGCCGAAACCCTAATGGCCTAATGAATCCCCAAGACCCCAACCCCAAGAGCCAAGACCAGAAGACCTAATCCCTAATTCCAGTTCCAGATTTGCAGCTTCCTCACTCAGCCACTCCTCAGTTCGGCGTCACTCAGCCACTCCTCGACGGCCTCAGTTCCTCAGTTCCTGCGTTCCTCACCGAGTCACCGTCAGTTCCTCACCGAGTCACCGTCACTCTCAGTCTCTCACTCGGTCATCCTCATTCCTCAGCCCCTCACCGTCACTCTCAGTCTCTCAGTCTCTCACTTCCATCGTCCCTCACCGTCACTCTCAGTCTCTCACCTCAGCTCGAACTTCAGAGTTCCGTCCTCATCCCTGACGGTTGCTGAGTCGGAGTCAATTTCCTCACTGTCGATCTTCGGTCGTCGTGGCCTACAGGTTTATAGCCACCGCTGCTGCTCCGTCTGGCCGTCGTCGCTGCTGCCTGCTAGTCTCGGTCCTGGGCTCCTGGGTCTTGTCCTCTGACTCTGCTGGTCTCGCTCTCCATCACGGGCTCACGGCTGCTCCTCGCCTCATCTGTGGCTCTGTCCTGGCCCTCGTCTCCTCTGGTATGTTTTCTGGCTTAGGGTTTGAGATTCATCAATTTAGGTTTGTTTGTTGTGTTTTGTGACTGCTGTTTGATATAGGTAAATTAGGGTTGATATTTGGTTGAGTTTTGATTATAGTTGATATTTGGTTAAATCTGATTATGGTTGAGTTTTGATGATGGTTGATAATGGTTGAAATCTGCCTATTTGGTTGAATCTGATGCAGATTCAGAAATTGTTTCTTATTTTTTGTGTTGTTTGATAATGGTTGAGTTTTGATTATGGTTGATATTTGGTTAAATCTGATTATGGTTGAGTTTTGATTATGGTTGATAATGGTTGAGTTTTGATTATGGTTGATATTTGGTTAAATCTGATTATGGTTGAGTTTTGATTATGGTTGATAATGGTTGAGTTTTGATTATGGTTGATAATGGTTGAGTTTTGATTATGGTTGATATTTGGTTAAATCTGATTATGGTTGAGTTTTGATGATGGTTGATAATGGTTGAAATCTGCCTATTTGGTTAAATCTGATGCAGATTCAGAAATTGTTTCTTATTTTTTGTGTTGTTTGGTTGATAATGGTTGAAATCTGCCTATTTGGTTAAATCTGATGCAGATTCAGAAATTGTTTCTTATTTTTTGTGTTGTTTGGTTGATAATGGTTGAAATCTGCCTATTTGGTTAAATCTGATGCAGATTCAGAAATTGTTTCTTATTTTTTGTGTTGTTTGGTTGATAATGGTTGAAATCTGCCTATTTGGTTAAATCTGATGCAGATTCAGAAATTGTTTCTTATTTTTTGTGTTGTTTGATAATGGTTGAGTTTTGATTATGGTTGATATTTGGTTAAATCTGATTATGGTTGAGTTTTGATGATGGTTGATAATGGTTGAGTTTTGCCTATTTGGTTAAATTTGATGCAGATTCAGAAATTGAGTGATTTTGAACATAGGTGGATATGATGATTTTGGTATATTATATTTATGACATACATACTTGAGTGATTTTGAACATTATTATGTACTATTTTGCTAATATATTTATTTACTTTTTTCTAGAGGAAGATAAAGATCAGGAAGATATTGCAAAAGGAGAAGGCTATTCTTCAGGAGTTGGTTCCAATGATGTTATTGACTTATATGAAGATGAAGATGAAAATTAAGTGTATTGAATTAAGTTTAATTTGCTTTGAAGACTATTTATAATTGTGTTTTTGGACTTTGGATTATATATTTATTTTGTCTATGGGACTATTTATAACTATGACTTGAGTATTTTGGATAATTGGATTATATTTATTTACTTTGAAGACTATTTATATCCTTTGAAGACCATTTATATTTAATATTTGTATTTATATTGATTTAAATAGAAGATATTAGATATGTTCTTCTAAAAAAAATAATTAATTAGGCGGGCTTAGCCCGGTTTATATTAATTTAAATAGAAGATATTTTTTCTTATTTAAAAAAAAAAACTAATTAGGCGGGCTTAGCCCGCCAGCCCGCCAGCCCGCCATTAGGCGGGGCGGGCTAGGATTTTGGGACCGCCAGAATAGGCGGGGCGGGGCGGGCCAGCCCGCCAGAGGGCGGGCTTCCGGCGGGGCGGGGCGGGGCGGGGCGGGCTTCCCCGCCTGACACCCCTAGCCGTACTGTGACAGAGTGCGTGAGCATTAGCTTTCACTGCGAGGATGGGATGTAGCCACTGACAACGGTGATGCCCTATACAAAGCTTGCCATGGAAAGGAGTAAGAAGGATTGAGTGGAAGCAGTAGGAAGGCAGGCGTCCGAGAGCTCTACAGCATCTCCATTCCGCTTATCTGAAATTCCCACCAATGAATCTGCATAAGTATTTCTATCCCTTTTATTTTATCTATTTTATTATTTGAATCTAATTAAGTATCATGTTTAATCCGCCTAACTGAGATCTACAAGGTGACCATAGCTTGCTTCATACCAACAATCTCTGTGGATTCGACCCTTACTCACGTAAGGTTATTACTTGGACGACCCAGTACACTTGCTGGTTAGTTGAACGGAGTTGTGAATTCAAGTTAAGAAAATAAACAGTGCCCTAAGGGTATATTCATACTAAAGCTCAAAAGATAGAAGAACATAGTGATCACAATTTCGTCCACCACCGACGCGACTGCGTCAACTAACTAAAATGCAATCACGCGAATGCGTGCCCCACGCGGCCGCGTCGCTTGCGCCGCCCAGTTTTCTTTCTCCTCTCTCCCAATCCTAATCCTCTCTTGTTCTTTTATCCTTTTATTTTTCTTTTTCTTACCTCATAATATTTATCTCTTTCTATTTTCAGTACTTCTTTGCTTGAGGACAAGCAAACCTTTAAGTTCCGTGTTGACGCTTCGCTTAAGGGTTTTTCTATTTATTCCTATGGCACCAAAGAGGGAGGCGAATCATCTTCACTGAGGAGCACAACCTGAAGAATAAAACGACCACTAGAATAACTAAGGTGGTTGAGTTCCCTTCATATTTTTTATTCCTCCCCTCTTTTTCTATGTTATGTTCCGGTTTTCTGCTATTTTACTTTGTCTGTTGCATGATCTTTTATTAGTTAGAATTCTAGGACTAGTTTTTTTTTAATTTCTTTAATGCTAAAAAGATGTTTCATGTACCACTCATTGAACTTGAATCTAAAAAGAAAAGAAAAAGAAGTGATATAATGCATGAGAAATTGAGAATAGTCTTACTTACTTAAATGTGGTGGTATTTTCTGTAATTTTTGAATGCATGATATGAACAGTGCATATTTGAATCTGAATCAAGGGATGTTGATGTATAAGGAACTGGAATTTAGAGAATTATTATGACTTCTCTGAAATAAACAAAAATTTAATCCTTGAAGCAAAAGAAACAGCAAAAGAAAAAAATAATTATAAATAATAATAAAAGCAAGGTCCAAGGCTCTGAGCATCAATGACTAGGGAGGTCAGACATGATTAAAAGCTCAAAGAGTTGTTTCCCTAGTCATATGCTTGTGGTGTGACTGTATCAAGTAATCTTTGAGACAAAATACTTAGAGTTGAGATCAATTACATTTAACAGAGTATGCCAAAGGCTTTAAGCACCACTGTCTGGGAGTAATTAAAAAAAATCAGAACTCAAAGAGAGTTCCCCAGTTAAGTGCTTGTGGTGTTTCTGTGTCAAGTAAAGCTTGAGACAAAATATTTAAAGTCATGGCTAGGCTCAAGGTGCAAAGCACCAAAGAAAAATAAATTAAAGTAAGTTTTGCTGTGTTCAAGGATTAAACTGAAATGTAAAGATCAGAGAATTCATAATATCATCCGGATTCTAATTCTGAATGACAATAACATTCTTGATTCAAAGGAGAGTGAGATGCCAAACCTATTCAGGATTACAGTTATAAACCCCACTATAAAAAGAGACATGAGCTTAATCGAACTCTCATTCTCATGCAAATTCACATCATAAGCTTATATTAGTTTTGGTTGCTTGAGGACAAGCAACAGTTTAAGTTTGGTGTTGTGATGCGTGAGCATCTTGTCTATCTTTTCCTAGTGAATTTGCATCTAATTTGTTGAGTTTAATTAAGAATTAATTATATTTTAGCCACTACGGATGCTATTTTAAGTTTTGTGTAATTTTATTTACTTTAGGTAGCATTCGGAGGGATTTGATGAAGTTTCTGTAGAGAAAAAGAAAAAACTAAAGAGATGACCAGTGAAGACCGACGCGGACGCATGGCTCACGTGACCACGCAGAATGGAGGGACGCGATCGCGTGGATTGGAATCTGCACAAATGACGCGAGCGCGTGGATGACGCGGACGCGTCACATACGCGATCTGCAATAATACAGAAAATGCTAGGGTGATTTCTGGGCTGTTTTGACCCACTTTCCAGCCCAGAAAACACAGATTAGAAGCTGCAGAATGGACAAAGCAAGTGGTCCCCACCCATCAACTGAAAATCTGTTAATTAATTCGAATTTAAATTCAAATCTTATCTTTTAGGAAAAGATATTATTTTTATTTTTAGATAATTAGATTTTAAATTAATTAGGATTAGTTATAAAAAGGGGAGACTTCTCTTCTATGACATTAGATTACATTAGAGGGATTCCATTAGGAAATTCTATACAAATTTACATTCTACATTCCATGAGCAACTAAACCTCCACTGTTAAGGTTAGGAGCTCTGTCTATTTGTATGGATTGATTTTATTACTTTTTCTATTTTAAATTATGTTTTGGATTTATATTTAAGAATTGTTTTCGTTCTTTATCTTATGAATTTGGGTGGAACGGAAGTATGACCCTCTTTCTATTTGAGTTCTTGTAAAACTTGGAAAAGCTCTTAACTTGAACAACAGCTTGGAAACATATTCTCCTAAATTTTAATTATTTGGATTTAATGGGATATGTGACATATAATCCCCTTATTTTTGGGTAATTAGAATTTTTGTGGCATATAAACTGAAAATTGATTTTTACCCTCTAATTGGAATTAATTGACCAAGGAATTGGCAGTTGATGAATTTTAGAGGAGACTAAAAAGGTCTAAGGAATTAGGGTCTAGTCACATATAGTTTGCCATAAATTAAATCCTACATAATTAAAATAGTTAATAAGAAAAGTTAATCTGGAAAAATAGATAACTCTGAAGCCTTAACTGTTTATCCATATTTTATTCCCAATTTATTTAATTGTCTATACTTTTGATATTTTGAATTCGAACTTAAACCTTTTAAACATCTCAAAACCAATTTCTGCTTGCCTAACTAAGCCAATCAATCAATCATTGTTGCTTAATCCATCAATCCTCGTGGGATCGACCCTTACTCACGTAAGGTATTACTTGGTACGACCCGGTGCACTTGGCGGTTAGTAAGTGTGGGTTGTAAAATCCGCACCACTAGCCACCATGTGATTTAAACTCTCTCTTTAAGTGGGTAATTTCTTGATGGATGTTGAGCATTTACCTTAATGCATTGTGTTCATGATTATATGCATCCATATATGTTTGATTTGAATGCTTTCATGCTTCTTTAATGCTTGTTTTACCTTACAAGTTTACTTAAAGCATCTCAAGCACACTAGAATGAGTAAAGAGCATGCTTATTTTGTGACATTGTTTTTATGCTAATGTGTGTTCTAAAAGGCGCCTAATTTAGAATTCACACACCTAATATTTCTTAATGTCACACTAATTCACTCACCCATTCCTAGTGATTAGTACCTCATTCCAACAATGTATGCCTCCCTGCTTTTGTTTTCTCATCTTATGGTGTTATACTTTTGTTTTTCATGATGGATACACCACAAGCAAAAACGGAAGCAAGACTAAGAACACGCAACAATTCGGAAATTCGCCGTACCCCCTTGCTCATCTTTGAGTGCACCGAGGACGGTGCAAACTTTTAAGTGTGGGGAGGTCGTCCGACCAATCGGCGATTTTGGGTGACAAATTTTTAATCCAAACACTTTTGCATTTCATTTTAGGTTTTTAGGATTCTTGTTGCATATATATACATAATAAGCTTAGTCAAAATAATGAAATTTTTCAAGGATTTCTATCTATAGGGCATCAATTGATTTGAGTGAAAACTTTTCATAGAACTTGCTTGAATTATATATATTGTGGAGCATGTTTTTGAGCTAAGAACATAAGCTTGTGAGATTTGAGCCGAATGGTATGGTTACATCTTATAACCACTTATTTTCCTTCTTGTGTGCATTATTCTCTTTCTATGATTGTAATCTTTGATTTGTTTGATTCTTTATTTCCATTATTTTGTGTATTCATGCATTTATATGATTGAGGCCATCATTTCATTAGCTCACTTACCTAAATAGCCTTACCTTTTATCTTCCATTGTTAGCCAATTTGAGCCTACGCTTAACCCGCTTGTTCTTATTTTAGCACATTACAAGCCTTAAAGCGAAAAACAATAATTGTCCTTATTTGGATCTTTGATTAGCTTAGGCTAGTGTGTGTGAGTATCATTAAAGTGTGGGAACCTTAGGACATTGGGTGAATAAAAGGGTAGTTTTGTATTGTTATTGAAAATATTGGGAATTGGGTACATACTCATGTATGATCAAATGTAAAACCTTATGCATTGATGCTCTTGTATATAAAAAAATGAGAAAAAGAAAAGAAAAAGAAAAAAAACAATATGGAAAAGAAAAATATAGAAAAAGAAAGAAAAAGAAGAAAAAGAAAGAAATAAAAAGGGGATAAAATGCCCCAAAACAAAGTGTAGCTCAATAAAATCAATGCATAAGTGTTGTGAAACGAAAAGGGATACATGAGTATGTGAAAAACTGAGAAAATGGGTAGTTAGGTTAGAGCTTAATTGTATAGGATGTCATAGGCTAGGTGGGAAGTTTAAGCTTATCAAAGATTCAATTTTTAAGCTCACTTGACCAAATATGCATCCTACCTTGACCCTAGCCCCATTACAACCTATGAAAAGACCTCATGATATATGTATGCATGCATGAAATATATGTTGATTGTTAGAAAAAGAACAAATCTTGGAAAGCATGATTAGGGGAGAATTGAGTGAATCAACCCTAAACACTTGAGCGAATAGAGTGCAAACACTACCGGTGAGGGTTCGATTGCTCAATTACATATTTTCACCTATGATCATCTCTTCATGCAAGTTTGTAAAAATATTTAATAACTCAATTCAATTGTGGATTAGACTTGCTAGTCCTAGGCCTTATGCATATATGCCTCTTGGGAATTGATTTATTTTGACCAAGCAATTGCATTCATTTAGATAGTTGCATATAGGTAGATTGCATTTAGTTAATTTACATTGAATAAATATTGATACCCTTTGTTTCTCTCTTGGCTTAAGCATGAGGACATGCTTGGTTTAAGTGTGGGGAGGTTGATAAACCCCATTTGTAGGGTTTATCTTGTATTGATTTTTGGGGATTTTATCACCTTTTACCCACATTTATTCAATGAAATAGCATGGTTTTGTATATTCTCCTTTAATTGTGCTTAAGAGTGAAAACATGCTTTTTAGGTCTTAAAATAGCTAAATTTAATTTACCTTTGATTCCATTAGATGCATTGAGATGTTTGTTAAGTGATTTCAGATTTAGGAGGCAAAGATTGGATAAAGGGAATAAAGGAAAAGCATGTAAAAATGGAGAACTCATGAAGAAATGAAGGAATCGCAAAAGCTGTCAAGCCGACCTCTTCGCACTTAATCGGCCATAACTTGAGCTACAGAGGTCCAAATAATGCGGTTTCAGTTGGGTTGGAAAGCTAACATCCGGGGCTTCGAAATGATATAAGATTTGCAATAGTTTCTACATGTATGGTGACGCGCACGTGCACGGTACGCGCATGCGTCGTGCTGCCATATGGTCCACTTAAAGGAATACGTGGCCAGCAAATTCTAATGCCTTGTGGGCCCAATCCAACTCATTTCTGATGCTATTTATGCCAAGGATTGAAGGGGAATCAACATACTTTAGATACTTTTACATACTTGTCATTATTAGTTTAGTTTAGCTTAGTTTAGTAGTTAGAGTTAGTTTCTGGAGAGAGAAGCTCTCACTTCTCTCTAGAATTAGGATTAGGTTTAGTTCTTAGATCTAGATTTTCATTCATTATTTCTTCTACTTCTACCTTTCAATTTCTTGTTGTTACATTCATCTTCCTCTATTCTTTTGTTGTAATTTCCTTTATGTTGTTCTTATACTTTGTTGTAGATCTACTATTATCCCTTCTATTTTCTTTCCATTCAATTCAAGGTAATTCATAATAAATGTGTTTCTTTTAATTGTTGTTGTTAATTCCTTTCAATAATTGTTGTTAGATTTTATTCTTGTTGTCAATTTACTATGCTTTTCTTTTGTGCCTTCCAAGTGTTTGATGAAATGGTTGGTTGGATTTTAGTGTAGGTTTTGTTCCTCTTGGCCTAGGTAGAGTAATTAGTGACTCTTGAGTTATCTAATTCCTTTGTTGATTGATAATTAGAAGTTGCTAATTGATTTGAATGTCTCTAAAGCTAGTCTTTCCTTTAGGAGTTGATTAGGACTTGCGGAATCAAATTGGTTCATCTACTTGACTTTCCTCCATGGTTAGAGGTTAACTAAGTGGGAGTAATGGACAATTTGTTATCACAATTGAGGAGGATAACTAGGATAGAACTTCTAGTACTCATATCTTGCCAAGAGCTTTGTTAGTTGTTAGTTTATTTCCTTTGCCATTTATATTTCTTGTCTAAAATCTCAAAAACCCCAAAATAACTCACAACCAATAACAAGACACTTTATTATAATTCCTAGGGAGAACAACCCGAGGTTCAATACTTCGGTTTATAAATTTTAGGGGTTTGTACTAGTGACAAACAACTTTTTGCATGAAAGGATTATTGATTGGTTTAGAAACTATACTTGCAACGAGAATTCATTTGTAAAATTCTATACCATCAAAAATTCAATCATCAACAATCTTATAATTGAGGTAATGTTTAGGTTAGTTTATGATGTGCATGATTGATGATCGATGAAATTGAAGTGAAAGAGGTGAAAGTTGAAGAAAGAAAGACCCCATCAAGTAAGAAGGGCCAAAGATTTAAGACTGGATGATAAGAGTAGTCATTATGGAAGATATATGAATACAAAATGCATTCAAAATGAAATAGAGTTAAGTTATAGAAGTAAGGAGAGAATAAGAAGTCAAATTGGCCAGGAGATTGAAATTGGAGGAAAAATACGAACAAAGAGGGTTTAAAGGGCAAAAAATATAATTTCATAAAAGATTCGAGTAAAAAAAATTAAAATAAGATTTAGGGATAAAATGATTATTTGGTAAAAGTTTGAGGGTAAAATAATAATTTAGAGTGATAAGGGAAAATATGATCTTTTTTTTTGTAAAAGATTGAAGTTAAAATGATAACTTGGAGACATAAGAGGTGAAATAGTCATTTAGTAAAATATCAAAAGTAAAATGGTAATTAGGGGTCATAAGGAGTATAATGATAATTTTATAAAAGTACAGGGACATAATAGTAATTTTATAAAGTTTAAGGGCATAATGATTATTATATAAAAGTTTAGGGAAAAATGATAATTTAGACAAGCAAGGATAAAATAGTATTTTCATGAAAAAAGTGAGGGTAAAATGGTAATCTAGAAAGGAAAAAAATATAAAAGTCTAAAGATAAAATGGTAATGAAAATTCAAAGGGCATAAATGTCATTTACATAAGTGACTCAGAATGAAAAATGTAAGACTGAGAATGAGAATTGAGTGGTCAAAAAAGATGAACGGAAGACTGTGAATGATCAATGAACAGTGAATGAAAGACTATATATCTAGCAAGTTTGAGGGTTTCATCCCATTTGCTTAGTGCTTGAATATATGTGTGGACACCCACTAACAGATATACAATATTTTCCAACTATTAGAATATTTATCGTGTCAAGCATTGCGATGCTTACCGATAATCAAATTGTACCTAGCTTAGGCCATTAGACACATGCATAACATATCCAATTGGAAAACCATATTCAAAATTTGTTCTCAGGTAATGTCAGGTTGTGGGTAGTTAACCGACACGTGAGCTCATGGCTTACGTAGGAACTGACATGCATCATGATTGTTTGCTACATACCTGATATGCCTTGTGCCTGGTGAATGTTAGTGTTTGTTAGTTCTTTTGCTTGAATGTCGTGACTTAGAAAGTATTTTGATTGTGATTTTGAGTAAGACTAAGATAGTACTCAATGTGATAGAGATTGAGACTAAAACTACATAAAATCCTAGATTGACGGATAAGATTTCTACATTCTCTATTTTTATCCTGCAGGAAACCTTAGATTCTCACTCGGTTTCATTCACTTTTTCTCAAAGATGGAGATGAAAGTAATATTCTATGAGCTGTCGGTGTTGTTTACATACGATGAAAGTAATATTTCCTTTTACTCATCTACAACTTAGTCCTAACTTTGACCTGAATATACCTTATGACTTTTTTCTTATAGTATTACACCCTAGAGGTATCCATCATACCTTTCCACCCAAGCCATTATATCCAATGGATCCTAAATCTAATTATTAAGAGGAGTATCATCATCCTAACTCACATCCTGATGTAGATATCCTACCAAAGCCACAGCCACTGTAACACCCTATCACCCTAAGCCTTACCTCTAGTCATAAAAGGAGGATAACAAAGTGTCACGACAGTTCTAAAGCCCCAAACAATAGTATATAATCAAGAAATAATATAACTAGAAGCCCAATGAAAGGAGTAAGAGCTCAAAGTTGCATAAAGTGGAATTTCAAAGCGCGAAGTGCTCACACACGATAAGTAAAACACGTAGGCACGACAAGAATAAGACATAATATATACAACCATGCATAAAGCTCCAAGATACAAGGTAGTAGCTAGTAGATAAACAAGTTATATATATATATATATATATATATATATATATATATATATATCTGATAACATTTATAATAAATATTTTTCACCGCTTTTTTATTACAAGTCTTCTTGATAAACTAAAAGTTTTATAGTTAAAACTTTGAAGTAGCAGTGAGAACTGATAATACGTTGGTCAGCCCAGATCATGGTCCCGGTTGTAAGTCCTAGGGAGGCAGTGAATCCGTTGGTTAACAAGGATGGTCCCGTAACTTACAAAGTTCTAACCATAAAATGGCTAGTTTATTGAGAATGATGAGTAGTTTAAATCTAGGGAAAAATAATTTTTTAGTAATAAAAACAAATAATGGTAAGGCATCAACCTCAGGAACTAAAAATGACTTAGAAATAGCCAAGTTAGAGGAAAGTTTTCATAATTGGAGTATACCTATAATAGATAAAAATGAAGTATATAAAAGAAGAAATTTCTGGAAAGGAAGAGATTATGAAATTCATGTGTTAGAATACTGTAAACCAGGAATAAGTAATAATAGGACTATTACTATTTTAGAAGAAGATAGGCTAAAAGAACATAGTAACAAAGGATACAACTTCATCCATATAGGATTAATACAAGTAGCAATAAAACCTAATTTTAGAATAGGAATAAATGTTCCAATACTATTGACATTAAGAGATACAAGATTTCAAAATTTTAGTAATTCATTAATAGAAATATTAGAAAGTAACTGTCATGATGGACCAGTTTTCTTCAATTATTTTTCGAATTATGCTATGAATCTAAAAAAATGAATACACTTGGCAAGCCTTAAAATTACATGTCCAATCTGATGAGAAAATTATAAATGAAAAATATGATCCATTTGAAATAATCTATAGAATATATTATAAAATTACTAAGGTTAATTATAACTTTAAAGTATTAAGACAATCCTTAAAAGAAGAAATCGTAATTATGCACGTAAATCTAAAAAGATCTAATATACAAACACCTAGAAAGCTAAGACGTGAGGAATTAATAAGCAAAATGCCTAAAAAATAGGTAATACCTGATATTATTGAAGAACCACAAATAGAAAATACTAGATTAAGAGAAATAATAAGAGAAGGACCAGATATTAGAATTAGGATGAATAGATCCCAATCATTAAGAATTCTTGATAGTGTTAAAACTATTAGTCATAGAATTTCTATAGATAATTCGTCATTAGGAAATATGGATCATATTATAGGGATTAATAATATAAGACCTCATATAGCCGTTCCTGTATATAAAGCACCTTCAGATTACGATCCAACTGAATCACAAGTATTATTAGTAATTATCAAGGAAAAACCATTTGATATTGATAAAGAATGGATAAGACAAGATTTTAATGTTGACTATAATAAACCCTTAAGAGATTAGTATTTTAACAATCATTCAGAAAATGAAGTTATTAGACTAAGAGAATTGTTTTATGAAAAAGAAGAATTCATCTATATTTCTTTGACTGGTATGCTAATTATTATTTTAAAAACAATAAAAAATTATGTCCGTTAACAAAACTAACTGTTGTATGGAAAACAAGTTCAAGATAAGTAATAGAATCTGAATATCCTCCTAAAGAAACTATTAAAATACCAGTAGAAAAAGATTTAGAAGTTGAAGCAACATCTTATAAAGATAGTAATGCAGAAGAAAACATAGAAAAAAGAGATATTAAGAAATTACATCAACAATTAAACTTTAGTAATACCATGTCAGATATAATGAAAAACCAATTAGGAATAATGAAAAATATGGAAAAAAACATTAAAGTAGAAAAACTTATAGAAAAACCTATATATAAATTACAATGTTTAGATAATATTAATTTAAAATCTAAAGTAGAAGCAGAAGTTGAAGAATTAAAAAAAAAACTTAAAAGTATTAATCTAGGAAAAATGACGATTAATACATTAAAAAAAAGAAGAAGAATTAGAAATAAATAAAATATCTCATAAAAAGAAAATATCCTAAAACAAGAAATTATTATTCTAGACCATCACCAGTAGATGTGGGCTTAGAGGAAAGAACGCATTTAGTACAGAATAGTTTCTCAGGATCAGACTTAGTAGAATGGAATATAGATGGATTAAGTGAACAAGCCATTTTTGACTAAATGTGTAATATGACCATGGCTGCAACTGCTTATAAAATGAGAAAAGCTTCCGATAAAGAAGCAACAATTATGTTAACCCAAGGATTTACAGGACAATTAAAAGGTTGGTGGGATAATTTTCTCAGCATCCAAGAAAAATAATTAATTATTAATAGCATTAAACAAGAAGATTAGTCACCAGATGCTACATCCACATTGATATATATCATTATTAAAAATTTTGTAGGAGATCCAAGTACTTTTAAAGATAGGATAGGAACCCAATTAATGAATTTAAGATGTCCAACCATGTCTTATTATAGATGGTATAAAGATGTCTTTATGTCAAAAGTTATGATAAGAGATTATGCACATGCACCTTTCTGAAAAGAGAGATTTGTAGCAGCTTTACCAAAATTATTCTCTGAAAAAGTATTACAAAAACTACAAACACAATTTGGGACTCAGATTCCCTATAACTCATTAACTTTTGGACAATTGCATAACATAATAGTACAAACAGGTATAGAAGTATCTACAGATACCAAAATACAACAAAAAATAAAACAAGAAACTATCACGGGGAGAAGAAAAATTGGAACGTTTTGTTATCAATACAGAATAACTCCAGAAAAGGCACCGAGTGGCCAACATAAAATTAAAAAGAAAAAATTATCTAAAAAACCTAAATATAATATAGATAAACCCCTTCATTATGAACAAAAATATTATAAAAAATTCTATAAAATCCCTAAATGAAGTCCTAAATCTTCTAATAAGAAAAAACAAGTAAAATATTGGAAATGTAAAAAACAAGGACATTATGCTAATAAGTGTACAACAGAACAAAAGATAAATAAAATAGAAAATAAAAAAATTAAACATGCTTTGACAGCCATATTAATCAACTCAGAATCAGAAGAAGAATCAATTTATGAGTACTCTTCTAAAATTGAAGATTATTTTATACAACAATTAGACCTGATGTCAGAAGAAGAAAGTTCAGAAGAAAATAGTGAAAACGATTAGCAGAATAATTGTTTAAGAATAGGATTATGTACCTGTAGAAATTATGAAAAAACTGTAAATGTTTTGACTAGAGAACAAACTTCTACACTAATAAAAATAATTGACAAGTTAGGGGATACCCCATTAAGAGATGAGTTCATAAATCAATTAGCTGAATTAGTTAAAAAAGAAGAAAGTAAGCAGGAAATAAGACCCATAGAAATAAAGAAAATTTATAATCGGTTTAAGAACCCACAAGAAGAAGTCTCTCTTAATTCCCTTAAAGAAGAAATAAAAAAGTTAAAAAGAGAAGTTTCAGAATTAAAACAACAAAATATTAATATGGACTATAGACTACTAAAAATAAAAGGAGAAAATATAATAAAAATCCAAGAACAAACATCACAAAATAGTATTAGTAAACAAAAAGAAACTTGTAACATAATAATTCCAAAGAATTATATCATCAAGGGTCCAGAAAACTACATAAATATACTAACTCTATTAGTAAACCAAAAATGGTTCACTACGATAACCTTAATTATAGGAGAAGAAAAATTTGATTTCATAGCTATGGTAGATTTAGGAGCTGATTTTAATTATATACAAGAAGGGTTAATACCTACAAAATATTATGAACAAACTACGAAAAAATTTCTTAAAGCAGAAAATGATAGAATGACTATAGACTATAAATTATCCAAAGCAAAAATCTGTAAAAATCGAGTATATTTTTCCACTACATTCTTCTTAGCAAGAAATATATCTTATCAAGTAATATTAGAAAATCCATTTACTATATTATTATATCCCTTTAATGTCGATATAGACGGAATAACTTGTTTACGTATTCCAAATCATCCTGTTCATTTTGAATTTCTCAGTAAACCAAAACGACATGAACTTAATATGTTACAATGTCTATCTACCCAAGTTAATGTTGTAGAAAGGGAAACAAAACAAATTAACTATTCAAACCAAGAAAAAATTTTACAACACCTACCAATCCAAATTAATGTTATAGAAAGAAAAATAAGACAAATTAACTATTTAAACCAAGAAGTTATATATAAAAGAATAGAAGAACAATTACAAACTCTTGAAATACAAAATAAAATAAAAGGAATTGAACAAAAAATTAAAAAAGAATTATGTAGCCTAAATCTCAAAACTTTTCATCATAGAAAATTACATGAGATATTTTTACCATATGAAGATGGATTTAATGAAAAAAGATATACCAACTAAGGCAAAATCAATACATATGAATAAATAATATCTATAATATTGTAAAATAGAAATACAAAAATATCTGGATAAGGGACTAATAAGGCCTTCGAAGTCACCATGGAGTTATATAGATTTCTATGTGATGAAAACATCTAAAATAGAAAGAGGTGCTCCAAGATTAGTCATCAATTATAAACCTCTTAACAATGTATTAAAATGGATTAGGTATCCTTTACCAAATAAAAGCGATTTAATTAAAAGATTAAATAAAGCAAATATCTTTTCAAAATTTGATTTGAAATTAGAATATTATCATATTGAAGTAAAAGAAGAAGATAGACAGCTTTTATAGTACCCTTTTGGAATGGAATATAATGCCTCAAGGATTAAAAAATGCTCCAAGCGAGTTCCAAGAAAAAATGAATAATATATTTTACCCGCATATATAATTTACTATAGTATATCTTGATGACGTATTAGTAAATTCAAAAGGAATAAATCAGCATACTAGAAAAATTTATGAATATTATAAAAGAACAAGGATTAGTTTTATCAGAAAAGAAAATGAAAATTTTTATAATTAAAGTAAGATTTTTAGGATATGAAATTTATCAGGGGACTATAGTACCTATTAAAAGAGCCATTGAATTTGCCGATAAATTTCCAAATGAAATAACTGACAAAAAATAGCTGCAAAGATTTTTAAGATGTTTAGATTAGGTGGAAGAATTCTTACCTGGAATAAGAGTCACATGCGAGCCTCTTTATAAGGGACTAAGAAAAAATCCACCTCCATGGACAGAAGAAATGACTTTTATAATAATAAAAATAAAAAATGTGATAAAAGAAATACCCTGTATAAGTATACTAGATCCATTGGCTAAATTAATTACAAAAACAGCTGCATCAGAATTAGAATATGGAGGAATTCTCAAACAAATACCTCCTAATAGCTCAAAAGAACAAATAGTAAAATACCACTCAGGAATCTGGAACCAAGCTCAAAAAAATTATGCAACAGTCAAAAAAGAAATACTTGTCATAGTGTGATGTGTTTCAAAATTTCAAGAAGATTTATTTAATAAGACATTTATAATAAGAACTAATTGCAAAGCAGACCCAAGCTTTTTAAAAAATGATGTCAAAAATCTGGTTTCAAAACAAATATTTGCAAGATGACAGGCTATTCTATCATGTTTCGATTTTACCATTGAATATATAAAAGACAAACTAAATTCACTCCTTGAGTTTCTTACTAGAGAATTTTTGCAGGGAAATAATGGATCAAAAACCAGCCTCCACTGAAGATTATGGTCAACTTTTTTACCAAATAAAAGAAAGAAAATTACCAATTACTCATGTACCACCAAAAACATTATCTTTAAGACCTATGACTATGTCACAGGTTGTAAAAGCATCAGCATTAGCATCACCATCTAAGAGCTCCGTAGTTACTACTAAATTACTAATAATAAATTCACATTACTACAACCATATGATCTTTATAACATTCAACCCTTAAAAGAACAGTTTTCATATTATGAAAAACCTAATCCTATCTGAATATTAGCCATCGAAAAAGAGTGGTTCAAAAGAGATAGAAAAACCCTATACAAAACTATTTTTCCAAACACTTTTCATTATATTCCTGCTAACCCACAAAAAATCCAAAAAATTTATGAATTCATATTAGTAGATACTGGATCTATTGAATTAACACATTATAGAGATCCCAATACCAAACAACCCATTTATTCAAAAATAAAAGTCATGAAAAAATTATCCTTACAAGAGTGGAAATTACCCTCATATTAGTCTAAGAGCTTGTCATTAAAATTTGAACCTCAGAGTTACACTTATTATGACTACCAAGAAACATGGAATCATACATTATTCCTATCACCAAGTCCTCATTTCTGGTTCATTTGGTTCAGGAAAGGGATATCACTACAATTTTTCAAATGGTTCCAATCATGGTTCCAAACCTTTGGTCCTTTAGAAGCTTTTTTTCCAAAAGAAGCAAGTCTGGCTTATTAATATTTTAAAAGCAAATCATCATTTTTACAAGAATACAAATTCATTTCGATTATAGCAGCCATGGGAATAAGCTGGATTATGACCTGGGAGTATGATTCAGTAGCCTATGAAGTATACCCAAGTATACAATACTTAGTAAGAGTAATAAAGATAAAATGGTGGAATAAATATGACATAAATTTGCTAAGGAAAGCAGCTATTGACCAATGGTTATTGACCTCACAAAAGCTTCCAGCAATAATAGCTTCAAGCACTACTAATGAACAAATAACCTATAAAAAAAGTCCTAATTCTTAGCTCAGAAGCGGCAAATTATGGCAGCTCTAGCGGTAGTAACATCAGAAGAAGATATCCAAAACTCATTACAAGCAATCCAGGCCATACCTCTAGGAGAAGACGAAGAAGTCCGATCCAGTCTGGCTCATTATTTTCAAGATTCTCAAGATCCTTTTAAAATGTAATAACAATAAAAACAAATATATGGGCTCAAGGTAAAAAGCCCAGTTAAAAAGAAAATGATCTCTGTAAAGAAAAAGGCAAACAGTAAAAGCAAACAGTAAATGTCAGCAAAACAATAAATGTCGGCAAACAGTAAAAGCAAATAGTACTGTCGGTAAATAGTAACCAAATAGTAATGATTTGGGGTCTATAAATATCAAAGGCCTCATTCATTCCAAGTCATCAAAAACTTGAAAGCACAAAAGCTCTCTCTACTTCTATATCTTCTTACATCATCCATTCTCCAAATATTTGAAATCATCTTCAAGATTGTATCAACTTTACAAGCAATAATAGTACAAGTTCATCTCTGTAAGCTTACTATCTTATTCTTTCTTTCCTTATAATTCCTTTATTCTCTTAGTTATTATCTTTCTTATAACATGAAAGAGTTTCAAAAAAGGCTTATTTCTTTGAAGCTTGTTAGAAGAAAAATGAAAATAAGAATGATGATAATAACAATGAAAATAAGAAGATTAACAGTTGAATCTTCAAAATTAACAGTAAAAATAAAGAAGATAAACAAGAAAATAATCAAAACCAAAAAGTTGTTTGATGAGCGAATATTTTATACGCTTTTTGGGGGTAATTTCATGTAGATTTTAGTATGTTTTAATTTAGTTTTTAATATAATATTATTAGTTTTTAGGCAAAAATCATATTTTTGGACTTTACTATGAGTTTGTGTGTTTTTCTGTGATTTCAGGTATTTTCTGGCTGAAATTGAGGGAGCTGAGCAAAAATCTGAGTTAGGCTGAAAAAGGACTGCTGATGCTGCTGGATTCTGACCTCCCTGCACTCGAAATGGATTTTCTGGAGCTACAGGAGTCCAATTGGCGCGCTCTCAACAGCGTTGGAAAGTAGACATCCAGGGCTTTCCAGAATATATAATAGTTCATACTTTGCGCAAAGATAGACGACGTAAACTGGCGTTCAACGCCAGTATCATGCTGCTATCTGGCGTCCAGCGCCAGAAACAGGTTACAAGCTGGAGTTCAACGCCAGAAACAGGTTACAACCTGGCGTTGAACGCTCAAAACAGCCCCAGGCACGTGAGAAGCTTAAGTCCCAGCCCCAGCACACACCAAGTGGGCCCCAGAAGTGGATTTCTGCACTATCTATCATAGTTTACTCATTTTCTGTAAACCTAGGTTACTAGTTTACTATTTAAACAACTTTTAGAGATTTACTTTGCATCTCATGACATTTTCAGATCTGAATTTTATACACTTTGACGGCATGAGTCTCTAAACTCCATTGTTGGGGGTGAGGAGCTCTGCAGCGTCTCAATGAATTAATGCAATTGTTTCTATTTCTCCACTCAAACGTGTGTGTGTTCCGATCTAAGATGTTCATTCGCGCTTAATTGTGAAGGAGGTGATGATCCGTGACACTCATCACCTTCCTCAATCCATGAACGTGTGCCTGACAAACACCTCCGTTCTACATCAGATTGAATGATCATCTCTTAGCTTCCTTAATCAGAATCTTCGTGGTATAAGCTAGAACTGATGGCGGCCACTCTTGAGGATCCGGAAAGTCTAAACCTTGTCTGTGGTATTCCGAGTAGGATTCAAGGATTGAATGGCTGTGACGAGCTTTAAACTCGCGACTGCTGGGCGTGATGACAAACGCAAAAGGAACAATGGATCCTATTCCAACATGATCGAGAACCAACAGCTGATTAGCCGTGCTGTGACAGAGCATCTGGACCGTTTTCACTGAGAGGATGGGAAGTAGCCACTGACAATGGTGACACCCTACATACAGCTTGCCATGGATGGAACTTTACAAACAATTGAGTTGAATATTACATTGCAGGAATTTAGAGGACAAAGCATCTCCAAAACTCCAACATATTCTCCATCAATAAAGTAACATTTACTTATTCCAAACACTTTTACTTCTTACAATTAAATCCAAATAACCTTATTGGCATCCTGACTAAGATTAATAAAATAAACATAGCTTGCTTCAACCCAATAATCTCCGTGGGATCGATCCTTACTCACGTAAGGTACTACTTGGACGACCCAGTGCACTTGCTGGTTAGTTGTGCGGAATTGTCAAGAATTGTGATTTTCAATTTTGTGCACCAAGTTTTTGGCGCCATTGCCGGGGATTGTTCGAGTTTGAACAAACTAAAGGTTTATTTTGTTGCTTAGATTAGGAATATAGTATTGATGCTATAGAGTCATTAAATCTAAGTCCTTTATTCCTTTTTCAACAATTTTTTTTTCAAAAATATTATTTTTCTTTATCAATTTTAATTTTTTTGTGAGTTTAGTGTCTTGTTCTAAGTTTGGTGTTAATTGCATATTTTATATTTTTCTTTAAAATTTTCGTATTTATGTTCTTTGTTCTTCTTTGATCTTCAGTTTTTCTTGTTCTGTGTGTTTCCGTGTTTTTCTTGTACTTTTCCAAAACATTAGTTTTTAAAATTTTTTATTTTTATCCATAAATATAATACATCTTTAAAAACAACATTGAATTTATAGCTCAGTTGGCTAGAGCGTTGGTCTATGTTCTTGGCAATTGGGCATCTTCTTTTTTTTTAAATCTTTTTTTTCAAAAATAATTTTTCTTGATTTAATCTTGTGCCAAACTTTAAGTTTGGTGTTTTCTTGTTAATCTTTTCATAATTTTCGAAAATTTTATTAAAGTTTTCTAAAAATTTTAAGTTTGGTGTTCTTTCTTTTGTTCTTGGTGTTCTTGAGTTTTTCTTGTGTCTTGATCTTAAAATTTTTAAGTTTGGTGTTCCTTGGTGTTTTCCCTCCAAAATTTTCGAAAATAAGGAGCATTAGATCTAAAATTTGAAGTCTTGTGTCTTTTGTGTGTTTTTCTCTTTCATCATAAAATTCAAAATTCAAAAAAAAAATATCTTTTCTAACTAGATTTAAACTATTATTTCGAAATTTTTTATATAAAAATTCAGATTTCAATTTCAAAATTTTTCAATTCTTATCTTTTTAAGAATTTAAAAAAAATTTAAATAAAATATCTTTTTCAAAAATATCTTAACCACCTTCTCTCTCCTCAATTTTTCGAAAATCTTTCAAACTTTTTTTTATAAATTTTAATTTTTAATTTTCTTTCTTTATTTATTTTATTTTTAATTCGGTTTTTATTTTATTCTATTATTTCGAAAATTATCTTTATAATAAAATAGACAATATCAACATCCATACCATCTCCCTTGCTCCATCATGGAACTAAGTGGAAATGAACAGTCCAGGAGGACTCTGGGGTCATATGCTAACCCCACTACTGCTTCATATGGGAGTAGTATCTGTATACCCTCCATTGGAGTTAGTAGCTTTGATTTGAATCCTCAGCTCATTATCATGGTGCAGCAAAGCTGCCAGTATTCCGGTCTTCCACATGAAGAACCTACAGAGTTTCTGGCACAATTTTTACAAATTGCTGACACAGTACATGATAAGGAAGTAGATCAGGATGTCTACAGATTATTACTGTTTCCATTTGCTGTAAAAGATCAAGCTAAGAGGTGGTTAAATAACCAACCTAAGAACAGCATAAGGACATGGAAACAGCTGTCAGAAAAATTCCTGAATCACTATTTTCTACCAAAACGGATAACATAGCTAAGGCTAAGCATCCAAGGCTTCAAACAAGGAGATAATGAATCCCTTTATGATGCCTGGGAGAGATACAGAGAGATGCTAAGAAAATACCCCTCTGAGATGTTTTCAGAGTGGGTGCAATTAGACATCTTCTACTATGGGCTTACAGAAAAAGCTCAGATTTCTCTAGATCACTCAGCTGGTGGATCTATACATATGAGAAAAAAAATTGAAGAAGCTCAAGAGCTTATTGATACAGTTGCCAGAAATCAGCATATGTACCTAAGCAGTGAATCTTCCATGAAAGAAGAAGCTAAAACAGTAACTGTTGAACTCAGTCCTGTAGATCAGGCTAATGAATTCAATCAGCAATTAGACTTTCTGACTCAGCAGCTAGCCGAATTCAAGGAAATACTACTGGAAACAAGAATGGCTAACAGGAATATGGAAGTACAGTTAAAGCAAACAGAAAGGCAACTGTCAAAACAAATAACAGAAGAATGTCAAGCAGTTCAATTAAGAAGTGGGAAAATATTAAATACCTCACTTCAAAGCAGCAGGAAGCCAAGAAATGAACAAATGGCTACTCAAAATCCCTCTGAGGACAATCAGAGCCCAGAGAGGAATAATGCTGGCGCTGAACGCCCAGACCATGCTCATTCCTGGCATTCAACGCCAAAAACAAGCATGAATCCGGTGTTGAACGCCCAAAGGGAGCACAGTTCTGGCGTTCAGACGCCAGCAACAGATAAGGAGTTGGCGTCTAACGCCACTCCAGCTTCCACCCCTGGCATTCAAATGCCAGTGGGGGATCAGTCACATACAAGTGCTGATAACAACCCTTCTAAAAAGGCTTCCCAACCCACTTCTACAGGTAATAAACCTGCAGCAACTAAGGTTGAGGAATACAAAGCCAAAATGCCTTATCCTCAAAAACTCTGCCAAGCGGAACAGGATAAGCAATTTGCCCGCTTTGCAGACTATCTCAGGACTCTTGAAATAAAGATTCCGTTTGCAGAAGCATTTGAGCAAATACCCTCTTATGCCAAGTTCATGAAAGAGATCTTAAGTCATAAGAAGGATTGGAGGGAAACTGAAAAAGTTTACCTCACTGAAGAATGCAGTGCAGTTATCCTGGAAAGCTTACCTGAGAAGCTTAAGGATCCCGGAAGCTTTATGATACCATGCACATTAGAGGGTACTTGTACCAAGCAGGCTCTATGTGATCTTGGGGCAAGTATCAACTTAATACCTGCATCTATTATCACAAAGCTTGGTTTGACTGAAGAAGTCAAACCAACCCGGATATGTCTTCAACTTGCTGATGGCTCCATTAAATACCCATCAGGCGTGATTGAAGACATGATTGTCAAGGTTGGGCCATTTGCCTTTCCTACTGACTTTGTGGTGCTGGAAATGAAGGAGCACAAGAGTGCAACTCTCATTCTAGGAAGACCTTTCCTAGCAACTGGCCGAACCCTCATTGACGTCCAAAAAGGGGAAGTAACCCTGAGAGTCAATGAGGAGGAGTTCAAGTTGAATGTTGCCAAAGCCATGCAACATCCAGACACCCCAGATGACTACATGAGTGTTGATATCATTGACTCTCTGGTAAGAGAGGTCAATATGGCTGAGAGTCTCGAATCAGAGCTAGAGGACATCTTTAAAGATGTTCAGCCTGATTTGGAGGAATCAGAGAGAATAATAGAACCTCTGAAAATCCCTCAGGAAGAAGAGAAACCTCCCAAACTCGAGCTCAAACCATTACCACCATCCCTGAAATATGCATTTCTGGGAGAAGGTGATACCTTTCCTGTAATCATAAGCTCTACCTTAGAGCCACAGGAAGAGGAAGCACTAATTCAAGTGCTAAGGACACACAAGACAGCTCTTGGGTGGTCCATCAGTGATCTTAAAGGCATTAGCCCAGCCAGATGCATGCACAAGATCCTATTGGAGGGTGACGCCAAGCCAGTGGT
Source organism: Arachis stenosperma (assembly GCF_014773155.1). NCBI lineage: Eukaryota > Viridiplantae > Streptophyta > Magnoliopsida > Fabales > Fabaceae > Arachis > Arachis stenosperma. The sequence goes on along the minus strand of NC_080386.1, from coordinate 79,397,614 downwards.
CCAACCACAAAAGCGGCTGAATCCAGCCATGAAGGAAGTTGTGCAGAAGGAGGTCACTAAATTACTAGAGGCTGAGATTATTTATCCTATTTCTGACAGCCCTTGGGTAAGCCCTGTCCAAGTCGTCCCTAAGAAGGGATGCATGACAGTGGTTCATAATGAAAAAATGAACTGGTTCCTACAAGAACAGTTACAGGGTGGCGCATGTGTATTGATTATAGAAGGCTCAATACAGCCACCAGAAAGGATCATTTTCCTTTACCATTCATAGACCAGATGCTAGAAAGACTAGCAGGTCATGAATACTACTGCTTCCTGGATGGATATTCAGGTTATAATCAAATTGCAGTAGATCCCCAGGATCAAGAAAAAATGGCATTCACATGCCCATCTGGAGTATTTGCATACAGAAGGATGCCATTTGGCTTGTGCAATGCACCTGCAACCTTTCAAAGGTGCATGCTCTCTATCTTCTCTGATATGGTAGAGAAGTTTCTGGAAGTCTTCATGGATGACTTTTCAGTATTTGGAGACTCATTCAGCTCCTGCCTTAACCATTTAGCACTTGTTCTGAAAAGATGCCAAGAGACCAACCTAGTTTTAAACTGGGAAAAATGTCACTTTATGGTGACTGAAGGGATTGTCCTTGGGCATAAAATTTCAAACAAGGGAATAGAGGTGGATCAAGCTAAAGTTGAAGTAATTGAAAAATTACCACCACCTGCCAATGTTAAGGCAATTAGAAGCTTTCTGGGGCATGCAGGATTCTATAGGAGGTTTATAAAGGATTTTTCAAAAATTGCAAAACCTCTGAGCAATCTGCTAGCTGCTGACACGCCATTTGTGTTTGACACAAAGTGTCTGCAGGCGTTTGAGACCCTGAGAGCTAAGCTGGTCACAGCACCAGTTATTTCTGCACCAGACTGGACATTACCCTTTGAACTAATGTGTGATGCCAGTGACCATACCATTGGTACAGTATTAGGACAGAGGCATAACAACCTTCTGCATGTCATTTATTATGCTAGCAGTGTTTTAAATGATGCCCAGAAAAATTACACAACCACAGAAAAAGAATTACTTGCAGTGGTTTATGACATTGACAAGTTTAGATCCTACTTAGTAGGATCAAAAGTGATTGTGTACACTGACCATGATGCTCTTAAATATCTACTCACAAAGCAGGATTCAAAGCCCAAGCTCATAAGATGGGTGTTGCTTCTGCAAGAGTTTGATATAGAAATAAGAGACAGAAAAGGAACAGAGAATCAAGTAGCTGATCACCTGTCCCGGATAGAACCAGTAGCAGGAGCATCCCTCCCTCCTACTGAGATCTCTGAAACCTTTCCGGATGAGCAATTGTTTGCTGTTCAGGAAGCTCTGTGGTTTGCAGACATTGCAAACTATAAGACACAAGGTTCTCCTTTTGTAACCATGGAGAGGAAGCATGAAAAGCTTCTCTCACTGCAGAGTCAACCAAAGCCCCCACAGTCCAACTCTAAGTTTGGTGTTGGGAGGCCACAATCAAACTCTAAGTTTGGTGTTGAACCCCCACATTCAAACTCTAAGTTTGATGTTGGGAGGTCCCAACCTTGCTCTGATTATCTGTGAGACTCCATGAGAAGCTCACTGTCTAGCTAAGGACAATAAAGAAGCGCTTGCTGGCAGGCAATCCAGCCATTCACAAAATTTAATTTTATTTGTTTTTGCTAATTAATTTTTACAGGTATATGTCAAAGTATCTTCAAAAGGTAAAATAGCAATTGATTGGATTCACAGAGTTACAAGGGAATTTGGAAGCTCACTGGCGTGAAAAAGCCAGTAAGAAACATTTTGGGCGTTGAACGCCCAAAAGAAGCACCCACTGGGCGTTCAACGCCAGTAAGTGTAGCCATCTGGGCGTTAAACGCCAGAAAGGAGCATCTTCTGGGCGTTGAACGCCAGAAAGAAGCACCTTCTGGGCGTTTAACACCAGATTGACAGCGTCCTGGGCGTTCAGAAAAACGCCCAGTGACAAAGGACTTCCTGGCGTTCAACGCCAGAAAGAAGCAACAGCTGGGCGTTGAACGCCTAGGAGAAGCAGCAATTGGGCGTTAAACGCCCAAAACAAGCAGCATTTGGGCGTTTAATGTCAGAATGGTGGGGAGGAGGTAAAATTCGTTTTTCTTCACAAATTTTCTAATTTTTATGTTTCAATTCATAATTTCTTGCATAAACATGTTTTAAAATATCATCCTTCAATTCCAAAAAAATTTTAATCCTAATTTCTAAAAACACTAATTTTTAAAATCCCTTTTTCAAAAATGTCAAATGTATCTTAATTCATAAACACAAATCTTTTTCCAATCCAAATCTTTTTCAAATCTTTTTCAACTCATCATATCTTTTGGATTTCGAAATTGCCTCTCCCTCTATTCCTCTCCTTTCCTTTCTTTTACTTGAGGACAAGCAAGCCTCTAAGTTTGGTGTGATTTGCCATGATCACTGAGCTAAAACTCATCAAGATCATGGCACCTAAGGGAACAGGAAGAGCAAGGATGTGAACTGAAGGAACTAAAGCGTCAGAAGCTATTCCATGAAGGACCAAGCACCCCACAGACTAGAGGAACATCCACTTCCCAAAATACAGGTTGTTAAGTTCTAATTTTAAGCTTTAACTCTGTGATAGTATTATTATAGAAATTTACCTTAGAAGTTATATAGGAGTAGTAGTAATTAGCATGTCTATTTTGGTTTTATTTCCAATTAAGTTATAATTTATTTTTCTCATCATCATCAAACATGAATAAAATAGTAGATTTGTAGAATAAAGAGGCAATTTAATTTTTTTCGAGTTCTTAATAAGGAAAATTCTAATTATTTATATGTGGTGGCAATACTTTTTGTCTTCTGAATGAATGCTTGAACAGTGCATATTTTTGATATTGAATTTTTTGAATGTTAAAATTGTTGGCTCTTGAAAGAATGATGAACAAGAGAAATGTTATTGATGATCTGAAAAATCATGAAATTGATTCTTGAAGCAAGAAAAAGCAGTAAAAAAAAAGAGAGAGAAAGAAAAAGCAAGCAGAAAAAGCCAATATCCCTTAAAACCAAAAGGCAAGGGTAAAAAGGATCCAAGGCTTTGAGCATTAATGGATAGGAGGGCCCAAGAAAATAAATCCAGGCCTAAGCGGCTAAATCAAGTTGTCCCTAACCATGTGCTTGTGGCATGCAGGTCCAAGTAAAAAGCTTGAGACTGAGTGGTTAAAGTCGTGATCCAAAGCAAAAGAGTGTGCTTAAGAGCTCTGGACACCTCTAATTGGGGACTCTAGCAAAGCTAAGTCACAATCTGAAAAGGTTCACCCAATTATGTGTCTGTGGCATTTATGTATCCGGTGGTAATACTGGAAAACAAAGTGCTTAGGGCCACGACCAAGACTCATAAAGTAACTGTGTTCAAGAATCAACATACTACACTAGGAGAATCAATAATACTATCTGAATTCTGAGTTCCTATGGATGCCAATCATTCTGAATTTCAAAGGATAAAGGGAGATGCCAAAACTGTTCAGAAGAAAAAAGCTACTAGTCCCGCTCATCTAATTAGAATCTGAGCTTCACTTGAAACTCTGAGATATTATTGTTTCTTAATTTCTTTTTATCCTATTTTATTTATCTAGTTGCTTGAGGACAAGCAACAGTTTAAATTTGGTGTTGTGATGAGCGGATATTTTATACGCTTTTTGGGGGTAATTTCATGTAGATTTTAGTATGTTTTAATTAGTTTTTAATAGAATATTATTAGTTTTTAGGCAAAAATCATATTTCTGGACTTTACTATGAGTTTGTGTGTTTTTCTGTGATTTCAGGTATTTTCTGGCTGAAATTGAGGGAGCTGAGCAAAAATCTGAGTTAGGCTGAAAAAGGACTGCTGATGCTGCTGGATTCTGACCTCCCTGCACTCGAAATGGATTTTCTGGAGCTACAGGAGTCTAATTGGCGCGCTCTCAATGGCGTTGGAAAGTTGACATCCAGGGCTTTCCAGCAATATATAATAGTCCATACTTTGCATGAAGATAGACGATGTAAACTGGCGTTCAACGCCAGTATCATGCTGCTGTCTGGCGTCCAGCGCCAGAAACAGGTTACAAGCTGGAGTTCAACGCCAGAAACAGGTTACAACCTGGCGTTGAACGCCCAAAACAGCCCCAGGTACGTGAGAAGCTTAAGTCCCAGCCCCAGCACACACCAAGTGGGCCCCAGAAGTGGATTTCTGCACTATCTATCATAGTTTACTCATTTTCTGTAAACCTAGGTTACTAGTTTACTATTTAAACAACTTTTAGAGATTTACTTTGCATCTCATGACATTTTCAGATCTGAATTTTATACACTTTGACGGCATGAGTCTCTAAACTCCATTGTTGGGGGTGAGGAGCTCTGCAGCGTCTCAATGAATTAATGCAATTGTTTCTATTTCTCCACTCAAACGTGTGTGTGTTCCGATCTAAGATGTTCATTCGCGCTTAATTGTGAAGGAGGTGATGATCCGTGACACTCATCACCTTCCTCAATCCATGAACGTGTGCCTGACAAACACCTCCGTTCTACATCAGATTGAATGATCTTCTCTTAGCTTCCTTAATCAGAATCTTCGTGGTATAAGCTAGAACTGATGGCGGCCACTCTTGAGGATCCGGAAAGTCTAAACCTTGTCTGTGGTATTCGGAGTAGGATTCTAGGATTGAATGGCTGTGACGAGCTTCAAACTCGCGACTGCTGGGCGTGATGACAAACGCAAAAGGATCAATGGATCCTATTCCAACATGATCGAGAACCAACAGCTGATTAGCCGTGCTGTGACAGAGCATCTGGACCGTTTTCACTGAGAGGATGGGAAGTAGCCATTGACAATGGTGACACCCTACATACAGCTTGCCATGGATGGAACTTTACAAACAATTGAGTTGAATATTACATTGCAGGAATTTAGAGGACAAAGCATCTCCAAAACTTCAACATATTCTCCATCAATAAAGTAACATTTACTTATTCCAAACACTTTTACTTCTTACAATTAAATCCAAATAACCTTATTGGCATCCTGACTAAGATTAATAAAATAAACATAGCTTGCTTCAACCCAATAATCTCCGTGGGATCGACCCTTACTCACGTAAGGTACTACTTGGACGACCCAGTGCACTAGCTGGTTAGTTGTGCGGAATTGTCAAGAATTGTGATTTTCAATTTCGTGCACCATTGTTACAACATATTAAAGCCAAAAAATCAATAAAAAGTTTTAAGGGAAGTATTAAGAGTAAACGTATTCATCATGTTAGAAGACTGCATTATCTTTATAGGCAAAGTATGATCACTTTACAAGCTATACAGTCACGAATACATGTCATAAACGTCCATACAATTCAACCCTTACAAGTAGTACAACCTGAACCTTTACAAGATTCTTTAAAGTGGTATACATATATATATTTGACCATAAACAGGGTAATCTAACTTAAGAGATTTCTAACTAATACTGGTCACCGCTGTCCCACAGCCTTCACCAACCTATCCTCCATGCGATCCCATTGCCACCACTTACCGAATCTCCTCAATCCCAACAAAAAACACAGGTAATTCAAATAAGTAAACCACTAGTAATATACATATACAGCAAGTAAAACAAATAGCAAGTTCGCATGTGATTCGTTTAGGCGTATTGAAGTTAAGCAAAGCAAACAAGCACATAGAGGATGCATCTGGACAATGGTTGTCCGATTGGCTGTGATATCACATTCTCGGTTCAACTACCAACCCAATACATCCTTTCAGATGTAGCCATTCTGTCATACCAAGGATATAGTGCTCTACACACTCTCGTGCACCCAGAAATATAGTGCCCTGCACACTCTTATAGCAGAGAAGGCTGTGCGACGGGGATACTACCTCAACCCTCACATTTGAATGTAAGCGGGATTAACAACCGTTCTTATGTCGACACCACAACCTCGACAAGCGGGATTCACCACTTTCCTTGCCTGAGGCACATAGTGAGTTACCAAGCAAGGTATCATCATAATTTATCATTCAGATATCACTTTCCATATCCAACAAGTCCACTATTCCTTTCCAAGTTCCAAACTCATTTTAACCATCATCAATTCTCCATTTAGTAATAAAAACAGATAATGGTGAGGCATCAACCTCAGGAACTAAAAATGAATTAGAAATAGCCAAATTAGAGAAAAGTTTTCATAATTGGAGTATACCTATAATAGATAAAAATAAAGTATATAAAAAAGAAATTTCTGGAAAGGAAGAGATTATGAAATTCATATGTTAGAATACTATAAACCAGGAACAAGTAATAATAGGGCTATTACCATCTTAGAAGAAGATCACCTGAAAGAACACAGTAACAAAGGATACAACTTCATCCATATAGGATTAATATAAGTAGTAGTAAAACCTAATTTTAGAATACACAAACCAGAGTTTCAAGTTTTCTACAACATCACAGAATTCAGTTTTTTGACCCTAACTTTCAACGTCCATAACTTTCTCTACAAAACTTTGTTTTCCTTAAACTTTGTATCATTTTAAAGATCTTAAAATCATTTTCAATTTGAAATAGAATCCACTCAATTTCAAAATCCAAGACACGAGTTATGGTCCACCGAAGTTGATTAAAAATAAGGTTTTTATCAAAACTTGCAAAATCTCTACTTTTTCAAAACTCAAAACTAAACCAAAACAAAACTAACCAAAAATCAACATCAAAACACAACCACTCATAACTATTGATCCTCAATTACCTTTCATCCATTCCAACACCTATTTTACTCAATTTCCCCTCTTCTCCACTCATAATGCAACAAAACCCAAACTTCTTGATATCCAACATAATCTCACAATTATTATCAATCCTTCATCATCAAAATCCATAACCTTCATCATTGTCAACAATGTTCATCATCAATCCTAATCAACAGCAATACTCATCATTTGCATCAACCAAACTTGATGATCATCATTATTATCACGTTCTTACACCTACTCATATCCAACCACCCGAAAGAATTTCACCACACATAATATACATACATACATTCATTCAATCAACACATACAATTTTAACCTATCTTAGGGCCACTAGCCAAAGTTTTTACGAAACATTACATATTAACTAAAAGAAACCGAAACCATACCTTGGCTGATTTTCACATAAGCACAACTTCACCAAATTGATTCCAAGTAAGTTCCACAAAGTTCAGCCCCAAAACCTTAATTCCAAGAGCTCCAATTCTTCAATTCAACTCCAATCAACAATAATTCAAGCTATAACCAAACAAATTACAAAAAATCAATCCTAGGGTTTAACAAATTGACAACCCACAAGAGTTAAGAGCTTTCTTACCTTATCCATTGTGGATTGGGACAAAATCCACCACAATTTGTCAATCCTAGATCACGCCTAAACAACCAAAATTACAAAATTTGCTCAAATATAATACCCAAAAATGTAAAACTGTTAAGGCAGAAAACTAGAACATGGATTCTGAGTTATTACCAAATTTGTTTAGCTTAAAATGACGGGATCGGCGAGAGCTTTGTGTGGCCAGAAATGGCACGTCAATCAAAGCATCGTAGCTCAAGATATGGCCAAATGAAGAGGAAGATGAATAGTAACTCTTCTCTTCCTCTCTTCACACTTTTATCAGCGCCAATCGCTTATTTTAGTGGGTGAACTAAGCTAAATGCTCATTAAAAGGATATATATATGTTGGGCTTTGGGCCCAACTTGGGCACGATCTAACCTGTTAGCGTTTTTAGTATGTTTGCTCCTACTTTGGGCCAAAATCTTAAAAATTAGCGTGCACCTTCTAATTCCAAATTAGTTTTTCCTTTTCAAATTATAAAATTTAATTTTCTAAATGTATTTTCTCATAATTTATTTTGTCTTCTCACTCATGATGCCAGTCCAATTAGAGCCAGTATGCATTTTTACGTGATAAATAAGATTTTTACGCTAAATTCTATTTTGTTCATTAAATTTTCTACTTTAATATCTCTTATCATTTTCAACCTATTCCAGATAATTAAATTATATTTTTATTTTATTTTAATGATTAATTAGTTCCAGTTCTTACAGCCACATCCTTAGCCAATAAATCAATTGGTAGCATAAATGGACATTTAGGCGAAGCACTTATCCTCCCGTATAAGAATGGCCATCTAACTAGCTCATCTGAGGAAGAGGATCCAAAAGAGGACCCCGAGAAGGAAGCTCAACGGGCAGCAAGAGCAGAGTCTGATCTTTTTATTAATGTTGTTGGAGAAGGAAAGCTGGTGGCATTGTTCAACAACGACGTGTGATTTCTCTCAGGATATCGAGATGCCTTTTTGCGATTTCACAACACCTAACCCAACTTGTCATTCTTAAAGGATAGAGTGTTTTTTCCTCTCTATTATTAACTCTATTGACAGATAAAATTGTATAGTTACTAGAATTATTTGGGCACTAGACTAGGGACATACTTAATGGGCTAGGGCCTAAGGTGTCATATCTACATATATGTATATAGTTATATATCTACATCTTTAAGATGATTGTATATAGCCCGCCTAACTATTGTGACGGATGTCTGTTGAGTGGATGTACAAATGAAGCCATAGAGACACTATGTGAAATATATCTGCATTTACTTTCCTATTTTCTTTTTATTAAATGATTAACTCTTCCTATGCACCAAGATTTATGTTATGAACTTAACCAAAAAAAATTACACCAGACAACGTTCATGTTTATTACAATGTAAGATGCTCATATTCATATATAATAAATAAAAAGTTAAACTCCCATAGGTTCCTAGATTAATAGCGTTTTGCTATTAGCATTGGTCATGGCATGCTAAGATTTGGGTGGTTGCACATAGCGACAACCATAATGACACCAACAATGACTATGACAACCAATCTGGATATGGATTTAGATCCTTGCAATTTTCCATGAGCCTTCTGCGAGAAGTGTGATAGAAAATGACCCCTGAAGCAACGAAGGAAACATAATGGACACTGTTTCTTGTGGCAGATACTTGCAGTGGAAAAGAAGTTAAGAAAGGAGGAACTGAGGTAAATGAGGTGCTTTGGGTACAAGTGGCACAATGAAACTGTGATGCGCTTTGTTAGTGATGTCAGTACTTTGACAAGTGGCTATGAATGATGCAGATTTTAGAAACCACAAAACACTGGCAATTGGGTGTTGAAAGGTGTTCATACCCTGACCGAGCTCTCCAAACTCGGTAATGCTGATAGAAGGCCCGACCTCGACCCAAGGCCCACGTTCGAGGTCGGACCTCGGACAAACAGGCCAAAGAAAGGCCCATCAGAAGGAACTAAGCCCAAAACCTAAAGGCCGAAAGGGCCTGGGAAAGGCGGTTCCGCAAAGATAGAGATGAATCTCCCAAAAGATAAGATAAGATAAGAATATCTTATCCAGGGATGATCGCAGCCAACTACTATAAATACACTGGAGCACCCAGGTATAACTCATACTCTAATTCTACTTGATATCTGCTTGGACCCATGCTAACTTAAGCATCGGAGTGTCGTTACAGGTACAACCCCCCGCCGTTCAGCACAACCAGCTCGGGTCACAGACCCGCCACCTCGGGCCTTGCCAGAAGACCGAGCTACACGTTTCAGGTAACCCTCGGAACATTGGCGCCGTTGCCGGGGACCCTGGAAGTCATCCCTTTACCATGGCGGACGACCCTCCCAACAATAACCACGCTACATCAGAACAAGAAGAGGAAGTTGACACCGGAGAACGGCCGGACAGCCCTCTATCACCACGCACTCCAGGAGGAAACAAACAGAATCGCCCAAAGACATCACCCCCAGACAAAGATCCACAAAATCCTGAAAGAGAAAAAAGTTCGGAGATTCTGGAAACAGTTCGGGCACAACAAAGCCGGCTGAGACAACTCGAAGAGGACGCAAAGAAGCAGAAGGAAACTGAACAGGATCTGAGAAGGGAAGCTCGCAAACGCAGAGAATTGGAAGAAAAACTGCGGAAGATAGAGGCCAACCTAAAAGATAGGACGGAACACGGCACCACTCCCGAAAGCAACCATGATCCCTTCACACAAGAGATCATGAAAGAGAAGGTACCGCGAAACTTCAAACCACCAGATATGGACCTCTACGACGGCACCACCGATCCAAGTCATCACCTCAGCAATTTCAGAAGCAGAATGTACTTAGTCGACGCCTCCGACGCGATTCGATGCAAAGCCTTCCCCACCACTCTCACTAAGTCAGCCATGAAGTGGTTCGACAACCTGCCACCAGGATCAATCTCCAGCTTTGAAGACCTGACCAAAAAATTCTTAACAAGGTTCTCTATTCAAAAGGACAAGGCAAAACATGCCCCCAGCCTACTCCGGATCAAACAAGGCAACCGAGAAACTCTCAGAGAGTACATGGAGCGATTCAACAAGGCCTGCCTGGACATACAACACTTGTCCACGGAAGCAACCATCATGGGACTAGCAAACGGCCTAAAAGAAGGACCGTTTAGCCAATCCCTATCCAAAAGATACCCGACTTCCTTATACGAAGTACAAGAACGGGCAGGAAAGTATATCAACATGGAAGAAACCTCCCAGCTGAGAGACTCTTCCAGGAAGGAGTCAACCTACCCGCCCCGAGATCGAGATCGGGAACAGAAAAAGAAAGAAGAATCCAACTCGGACAAGCCACGAAAATACCACAGCTACATTCCCCTCCGAGTCTCCCTGGTAGACGTCTACAGAGAAGTATGCCACACCGAGAAGATCCCACCACCCAAACCTCTGAAGCACAAGAGAGCAGGAAGAGATCGGTCCGAGTACTGCGAATATCACAGACTCTACGGCCACTCTACTAACGACTGCCACGACTTAAAGAATGTTATAGAAAAGCTAGCCAGAGAGGGAAAACTCGACAGACACATAGCTGAGAAAGGAGAAGAAACCAGAAAGAGAAGACGGGGAGATAACGAAGATCGGGCCGAGCAAACACGAACCCCGCGAACTCCTGAAAGGCACATACACATGATAAACGGAGGTTTCGCAGGGGGAGGGACATCCAAATCCTCACGGAAGAGACACCTCAAAGAAGTCTACCATGTCCGAGAAGACAGCCCCTTACCCGAGTTACCTACTATCTCATTTACCCGAGAAGATGCTCTTGGAATAATACCCGGACACGACGACCCTATGGTGATCACCATCATCCTAGCCAACGCCAACTTACATCGAACCCTGATCGACCAAGGAAGCTCAGCAGATATCCTGTTCAAAGCAGCCTTCGACAAGCTCGGACTCGAAGAAAAAGAGCTAAAAGCCTATCCCACTGACCTGTTTGGACTAGGAGATACCCCGATCCGCCCCTTGGGATACATCTCATTACACACTACCTTTGGAAAAGGCGAGCAAACCAAAACACTAAGCATCGACTACATTGTAGTCGACGTCACTTCAGCATACAATGCCCTCATCGGACGACCAACCCTAAACAGACTAGCGGCTATAGTCTCGACCCCACACCTCTGTATGAAGTTCCCTACCGCAAAGGGAATCGCTACCCTAAAAGGCGACCAAAAACTAGCACGACGATGCTACAACGAAAGCCTGAGCCTAAAAGGGAAAGAGGTCAACACAATAGAACTCGGGCGAGTCCAAGCCCGAGAAGATCTTCGGCCACAACCAGAAGGAGAGACCGAAAAGATCCAGATCGGGAACACACCCGAGAAAGTAACAAACATAGGGGCAAACCTCGAGGCAGGCCTAAAGGAGGAACTCACAACCCTCTTAAGGGAGAATTCCGACCTCTTCGCCTGGAAAGCCTCCGATATACCAGGCATAAGCCCCGACCTGATGTGCCATAAGCTATCAGTATACCCGGGATCCCGACCTGTCCAACAAAGACGCATGAAGCTCGGGCCCGAACGCATGCAAGCAATAGAAGAACAAGTGCAAGCACTACTAGATGCAGGGTTCCTTAGGGAAGTAAAGTACCCCCTATGGCTCGCAAACGTGGTCCTAGTGAAGAAGCCCAATGGAAAATGGAGGATGTGCGTCGACTACACGGATCTCAACAAAGCCTGCCCCAAAGATCCATATCCACTACCGAACATCGACGCCTTAGTCGATGCCGCTTCGGGCTACAGATACCTCTCCTTCATGGATGCATACTCGGGATACAATCAAATCCCGATGTATGGACCCGACCAAGAAAAGACCTCGTTCATAACCCCAAGGGCAAACTACTGCTACGTAGTAATGCCCTTCGGGCTGAAGAACGCAGGGGCAACCTACCAGAGGCTAATGAACAAAGTGTTCTCAGAACACATCGGGCTACAGCTAGAGGTGTACGTCGACGACATGCTAGTAAAGACACAAGAAGACAGAAACTTGGTGGCCGACCTCAGCAGTATCTTCGACACCCTCCGGAAACACAACATGAGACTTAACCCGACAAAGTGCACCTTCGCCGCAGAAGCCGGGAAGTTCTTAGGCTTCATGCTGACTCAGAGAGGCATCGAAGCAAACCCGGACAAATGCCAAGCAATACTCAATATGAAAAGCCCGACGTGTGTCAAAGAAGTACAACAACTAAATGGGAGACTAGCCGCCCTATCAAGATTCTTGGCAGGATCAGCGATAAGATCACTCCCTCTCTACTCACTCCTAAAGAAAGGGAAACCCTTCTCTTGGACCCCGGAATGCGAAAAGGCCTTCCAAGAATTCAAGGAATTCCTCGGGCAGCCACCAATCTTAACCCGACCTCTAAAAGGGGAAGAGCTCGTACTATACCTGTCGGTCGGACATCGGGCAGTCGCCTCGGCACTAATACGAGAAAATGAGGAGGGGCAACACCCCATATACTTCGTAAGCAAAGCACTACAAGGGGCCGAATTAAACTATCAGAAAATAGAGAAATTCGCCTATGCACTAGTGTTCACAGCTCGGAGACTCCGCCCCTACTTTCAAGCCCACACCATCAAAGTCCGGACAAACCAACCCATGAGACACATCCTACAAAAGACAGACATGGCAGGACGAATCCTACAATGGGCGGTGGAATTGTCCGAGTTCGACCTCCACTATGAAGCCCGGACTGCCATAAAATCTCAATACCTAGCCGACTTCGTCGCAGAATACACTGAGACCCCGGGAACCCCACTCTCATGGAATCTGTATGTCGACGGATCCTCAAACAAAACAGGAAGCGGGGCCGGTGTTATACTCGAAAGCGATCAAGGAACACGGATTGAGCTATCCCTAAAATTCGAGTTCCAGGCCTCAAATAACCAAGCCGAATACGAAGCCCTACTAGCGGGACTAAAACTAGCCGAAGAGGTCAGAGCAAAGAAGATCACGATCTTCAGCGACTCCCAGGTCGTCACATCACAAGTAAATGGAAGCTACCAGGCCAAAGACCCTACTATGAAAAAATACCTGGACCAAACACAGGCGCAATTACGAGACTTCCCGGAAATACAAATCCAGCACATACCCCGGGAGCAAAATGCCCGGGCAGACGCCCTCTCAAAACTTGCTAGCACCAAGCCCGGAGGGAACAACAGAAGTCTCCTCCAAGAAACTCTACAATCCCCCTCCGTGTTAAGGGAGGAAGAAATACTAAATATATCCGGGCAACAACAAGGATGGATAACCCCCATACTCAACTATCTGAAATCGGGAACTCTCCCCGCCGAAAGAAAAGAAGCTAAAAGGCTTACAAAAGACGCCTAGAACTACACGTTAATCCATGACGTATTATACAGAAGAGGATTCTCAAACCCCCTCCTGAGGTGCGTCCCGACCACAGAAACAAAGAGCGTCCTCGAAGAAGTCCACAAAGGCATGTGTGGGAACCATCTCGGAGCCCGGGCCCTGTCCAAGAAAATAGTCAGAGCCGGGTTCTACTGGCCGACCTTGCAAAGAGACGCGGCAGAGTTTGTGAAAATATGCCCCCCCTGCCAAAAAAACGCCAATTTTCACAAAGCACCGCCCGAAGACCTCATAAGCATCACCGCACCATGGCCCTTCGCAAAGTGGGGACTCGACCTACTCGGCCCATTCCCACAAGGACCGGGGCAAGTCAAGTACCTCATAGTAGGGGTCGACTACTTCACAAAGTGGATCGAGGCTGAACCCTTAGCCACTATTACGGCTCAGAAAAGCCGTAAATTCCTATACAAAAACATTGTCACGAGGTTCGGAGTCCCCTACTCCATCACAACAGACAATGGAACACAGTTCACAGACACAAGTTTTCAGAACTTGGTGGCCGAGCTAAAAATCAAACAGCAGTTCACATCGGTCGAACACCCGCAAGCCAATGGACAAGCAGAGGCCGCAAATAAAGTCATCTTGGCCGGGTTAAAACGAAGACTCCAAGAGGCCAAAGGGGCATGGGCCGATGAACTCCCCCAGGTATTATGGGCATATCGGACAACCCCGCACTCTACAACAGGAGAATCCCCATTCCGACTAGCCTACGGAATGGAGGCAATGATTCCCGTCGAAATAGACGAAGGATCACCCAGAACCATCTTCTACAACGAAGGAGGCAACCCTCAGGCACAAAGGGAAGAACTCGACCTCCTACCCGAGGTCCGAGAAAGAGCCCGAATCAGAGAAGAAGTCTTAAAACGACGAACGGCCCTCAGATATAACCGAAAGGTGATAAAACGAAGCTTCTCCACTCACGACCTGATTTTAATCCGAAACGACATCGGAACACAAAAATCGGGAGAAGGAAAGCTAGCCGCAAATTGGAAGGGGCCCTACAAAGTAACAGAAATCTTAGGGACAGGCTACTACAAGATATCCGACCTAGAAGGCAATGAGCTGCCCAGAACCTGGCACGCCTGTAACCTAAGACGATACTACAGCTAGAATAACTTAACCCGAGGTGTACTCTTTTTCCCCACGAGGGTTTTTTAATGAGACACCCGGTTAAGTAGGACACCCGACCTAGTCAAAAGGGTAAACACTTTGTACATATTCTTCTTTTTAATACTAATCAAATTTCTTTATTTTCTCTTTCTCGTTATAAAGCATATCCTAAAAAGTACCCCACCAAGGCGCATTAATTTATGCTCGGCAAAACGCAAAAAATCATTTGCCAAAGGCCATACGAGGTCGGCAAAGATGAAGCGACGAGGTTCAAATTAATGTGAGAAGTTATAAAAGTAACTCTGAAATGGCTCAAAAAGCCAAATAGAAAAGAAGTTACAAAAATAACTTAAAAAAGGCCGACCAAACAACGAAGTCGGACCTGACCAAAGGGGTACTCAAGGATCCCGATGTCCGAGAGTAAACTCGGACCCAAGAAAGAAGCTGGCAAAAGAACCAGGACTTCGAGAAACGCTAGCTAAAAAGTTGTTACCCAAAAACAACTAAAAAGCAAAAAGCGAGAAAGTCAAGGCGCTAGCTAAAAAGTTGTTACCCAAAAACAACTAAAAAGCAAAAAGCGAGAAAGTCAAGGCGCTAGCTAAAAAGTTGTTACCCAAAAACAACTAAAAAGCAAAAAGCGAGAAAGTCAAGGCGCTAGCTAAAAAGTTGTTACCCAAAAACAACTAAAAAGCAAAAAGCGAGAAAGTCAAGGCGCTAGCTAAAAAGTTGTTACCCAAAAACAACTAAAAAGCAAAAAGCGAGAAAGTCAAGGCGCTAGCTAAAAAGTTGTTACCCAAAAACAACTAAAAAGCAAAAAGCGAGAAAGTCAAGGCGCTAGCTAAAAAGTTGTTACCCAAAAACAACTAAAAAGCAAAAAGCGAGAAAGTCAAGGCACTAGCTAAAAGGTTGTTACCCAAAAACAACTAAAAAGCAAAAAGCGAGAAGTCAAAGCGCTAGCTAAAAAGTTGTTACCCAAAAACAACTAAAAAAGCAAAAAGCGGGAAGTCAAAACGCTAGCTAAAAAGTTGTTATCCGAGAACAACTAAAAAGCATAAAAGCGGAACAAGACAAATCGAAACACAAAGCATGGCATAATAAAGCTACAAGAGTAGCTAAAATAGCAGAACAGGTGTCCAAAATGTTTGCAGAAAACATCCAAAAAACAAAAAGCCCACAGGTCGGGCAAAAGCACAAAAAGTACAAAAAATTACAGAGGATCAAGGCCCTTTCCAGACTCCGCATCAACACCTGGCTGAAACATGGATATCGGGACTGCAGGAACAGCACCATCGCTTGGAACCTCCATACCAACTCTATCCTCGGCCAAAGGTGAAGTCGGGTTCACGACCGGAGCCTCGGGGTCGGACACCGGAGCCTTGGGGTCGGACATCGGAACCT
Organism: Arachis stenosperma; assembly: GCF_014773155.1. Classification (NCBI taxonomy): domain Eukaryota; kingdom Viridiplantae; phylum Streptophyta; class Magnoliopsida; order Fabales; family Fabaceae; genus Arachis; species Arachis stenosperma. The sequence goes on along the minus strand of NC_080386.1, from coordinate 79,381,280 downwards.
CATCCTCAACAGGGGCAGGAACAATCTTCCCCTCCACAACCATGTTATCCGTACTGAACAAACTGAGATCCAATTCGGGAGCAAGAACCCGGACCTGATCCCTCAAATTCACAAACATAGCATCCATACCCTTGGCCACATTATCTTCCAGCTCATAAAAGTCATCCCGAGCAGATTGCAGCTTCTCCTTCGTCTCCACAAGCTCAGCATACAGCTTGGTATAGTTCTCCGTCGCCACCCTCGCCATCTCCTCAGACGTCTTCGCCACCGCCACAGCCGCGGTAGCCCTAGTCTTCTCTTCCTCCAAAGACTCCTCCAGCTCGGCAATCCTAGCATCCTTCAGCTGACTAACCTTATCAAGCTCGGACCGGGCCTTCTCAAGTCGGGAGCTGGTCGCCCCAAGGGGAGCTTTCTTAAACTCCCGAGCAATGGCGGCATGAAGGCTAGCCATCCGAACACAACTCCGCGCCATATACTGAAAGTGATGCTCCATGGACGCATCATCAGTAGAAATAAAAGTCTGAGGAAGAATGTGCTGCTCAACCCAACCGAGAGCATCGAAATCCTTGTCATTGAAACCAGCAGGCTCTCGGGAAGTCTTCTGTTTCTTGGGGGGAGGACCCGAGGTCGAGGTCGGGGAAAGCTGACCGGGTCCGGAGGTCGGAGGATCCTGAGTTATAGCTCGGAACTGAGGGACCGGAATGGTCTTCGACCGAGTCTGAACACCAATTGTAGTCTTCTGCGGAGAAGGTCGGGGAGAAGCTTCAGCCTCGATATTCCGAGATGCCGCAGATTTCTTCGCTCGACGGAGAAACTTCATAGAATCAGCCTGAGAAGACATCTCTGCAGAAACGAAACAAAGAGGTTATCAAACAGAAAGATCAAAACAAAGTCAAAATATGAAAATGAAATCTCAAAAAGAGGTCGGGAACTACCTAACTCGGAACGGAGAAGGCTTGGATCTCCCAACATTTTCTTCGTATCCAAGTGAGGTGCCCGACCCCATAGACTGCTCAACACACCAACGAAAGCCTGTTCCACCTCATCTAGACTCTCGAAAGTGTACTTAACCGACACCACACTCTCTTGCCAACAAAGAGGAAACGAAGGCTCCCCACTCTCATCTAAGAAAAAAGGTCGGACATCTCCAACAGCCCGGACTTTGAAGTAATAGTTTTTGAAATCGTGAAACGACTCATCATACAAAGTGCAAAATTTCCTACCCTGGTTAGCCCTAAACGAAACCCAGGACACCTTCCCAGCACCCGACCCCGGCTTCGTCAGTACAAACAGATAAGAAAAAAGAGAAACAGAAGGGGAGACGCCTAAAATCTGACACAAAAGTTGGAAAAGCTTTAAAAACGCCCAAGAGTTCGGATGGAGTTGTGTAGGGGCAAGGTTACAAGACCAAAGGACCTCGGATTCCAGGTCGGTGAAAGGAAGACGGACACCCAGCTTGGAGAAGAAACAATCATAAGCATAGAAGAAAAGTTTCTCGGAACTCTCTAACGGCGGAAAACATACCCTCTCCTCGGACTCCGGGGCTGCTAACTCGTAATCCCGCTCAGACTCCCTGTTCTCACAAATACTACACTCCCTACGGAACCTAATCAGATACTCAGAATCTACAACAGACGGGACCCTTAAAGGAGCAGGATCTACCCAACCTAGACCACTCGGAATCTTGGTCGACATTGCTTGAAACACCTTTCGAGACATAAAAAAAATCTTGCCTACAAAGAAAGAATACAACAGCAAGACAAAAATCACACAAAGGCAGAAAAACCAAATTCAACAAAAACAAAAGAAAGCAAAGTTCTTTTACAAACAAGAAGGCAGCAACTCGAATAACAAAAATGGACCGGAGAAAAGAGTCCCCCCACACACATACAAAGCAATAGCGGCGCCTCTTTTCGGGGCAACCCGGGCATAGAAGATATCAGAAAAAAGAAGCGTACGAAGAATAAAAGCGAAAAAAGCAAACCTGGAAAAGAAGAAAGCGACGAGCTCCGACGAAAGGAAAAACGGCGGCGCAGAAAAGAACTCTGAAAAAACGCACAAAAAAAATGGAAGACGAAGAACAGAGAGAAAGAAGAGAAGATGCTCGAAAAGAAGTGATGAATAAACAAAGAAAAATGAAGAAAGGGGCAAATAAATAAAGCCTCCACAGAGCGCCGCACGGAAATCGAGGAAGAAAACGGTAACAAGCAATAAATGCTGAAACGACCGTTTTCAAATTTTGAAAAAACTACTATGCCCGAGCTCGACCTTCCGAAAAAAGACGAACTCGGGCAGGGGCACTGTTCATACCCTGACCGAGCTCTCCAAACTCGGTAATGCTGATAGAAGGCCCGACCTCGACCCAAGGCCCACGTTCGAGGTCGGACCTCGGACAAACAGGCCAAAGAAAGGCCCATCAGAAGGAACTAAGCCCAAAACCTAAAGGCCGAAAGGGCCTGGGAAAGGCGGTTCCGCAAAGATAGAGATGAATCTCCCAAAAGATAAGATAAGATAAGAATATCTTATCCAGGGATGATCGCAGCCAACTACTATAAATACACTGGAGCACCCAGGTATAACTCATACTCTAATTCTACTTGATATCTGCTTGGACCCATGCTAACTTAAGCATCGGAGTGTCGTTGCAGGTACAACCCCCCGCCGTTCAGCACAACCAGCTCGGGTCACAGACCCGCCACCTCGGGCCTTGCCAGAAGACCGAGCTACACGTTTCAGGTAACCCTCGGAACAAAAGGTAATATGATTAAAAGAGTTAAGGTTTTAGAGATGTTGAAACTTCCAAATTAATACTTTTCACTTTTCACCTTGATTATGCAAAGATATAATCATGGCAAATCATTAGTAATTAAACCCTAATCCCTTGGTGATTCAATTTCTCTTTAACCTAATTAATCGCTAATTCCTTAGTCAATTTCTTAAGAAAAGAGTTGAAGAACATCACTGATTTATAAAGCCACACAGTTCATAAGAATCTCCCCTAGTTGATTTTATGTCACATATCAAGTCTAGTTTCAAAACTTAAGAATGTGCACGCACAATTCACTGGAGTGTGCATACGCACAACCTACTATGCGTACGCACAAAAAGCACAACAGCACGTGTGCGCACGCACGATAATCTGTGCGCACGCACAAGTGAAAGATCAGCAAGTGTGTGTACGCACACATCTGTGCATACACACAAGTCCCATCACGTGACCTCATTAATTCAAATCACTGGGGGCAATTTCTGGGCCTCCAGAGCCGAGTTTTAGACTGTCTGAAGCTGATTGAGTGCTATATCAAAAGGGCATCACTCCATGTCAAGTGGAGAGCAACTAGGGTAGATTAGAAACATGATTTCGGTTATATTCTAGAGAGAGGAGCTCTCCTTTCTCCCTAGAATTAGGGTAGATTAGGTTAGATCTCTCTTAGATTTAGGTTAAATTCTTGTTTTCATTTAGTTATGCATGCCATTTATTGTTATTGCACTCTTGTTCTCTACTTCTATTTGTTAATTCCCTTCTTTTGTTCCTTTATATTTATGACACTTTTTGTTTTTAATTTCAATTAATGCAACTTATGTTTTATATTTCTCATTGTTCAATTTAGTTGCTGCTGAGCGGATAATTTATACACTTTTTGGCATTGTTTTTAGTATGTTTTTAGTATGTTTTAGTTAGTTTTTATTATATTTTTATTAGTTTTTAGTTAAAATTCACTTTTCTGGACTTTACTATGATTTTGTGTGTTTTTCTGTGATTTCAGGTATTTTTTGGCTAAAATTGAGGGACCTGAGCAAAAATCTGATTCAGAGGCTGAAAAGAACTGCAGATGCTGTTGGATTCTAACCTCCCTGCACTTGAAGTGGATTTTCTAGAGCTACAGAAGCCCAATTGGCGCGCTCTAACTTGCGTTGGAAAGTAGACATCTTGGGCTTTCCAGCAATATATAATAGTCTATACATTACCTGAGATTTGATGGCCCAAACCGGCGTTTCAAATCAGCTCAAAACTGCCCAGGCGTTAAACGCCCAAACTGGCACAAAAGCTGGCGTTTAACTCCAAGAGAAGTCTCTACACGAAAATGCTTCAATGCTCAGCCCAAGCACACACCAAGTGGGCCCGGAAGTGGATTTTTATGTCATTTACTCATCTTTGTAAACCCTAGGCTACTAGTTCTCTACAAATAGGACCTTTTGCTATTGTATTTTTTATCTTGAGATCTTTGAATCTTTTGATCATTTTAGATCTTAGGATCATCTTTGGACGTCTAGTTCTTAGATCATTGGGGGCTGGCCTCACGGCCATGCCTAGACCTTGTTCTTATGTATTTTCAACGGTGGAGTTTCTACACACCATAGATTAAGGTGTGGAACTCTGCTGTACCTCGAGTATTAATGCAATTACTATTGTTCTTCTATTCAATTCAGCTTGTTCTTGTTCTAAGATATCACTTGTTCCTCAACTTGATGAATGTGATGATCCGTGACACTCATCATCATTCTCACCTATGAACGTGTGCCTGACAACCACCTCTGTTCTACCTTAGATTGAGTGGATATCTCTTGGATTCCTTAATCGGAATCTTCGTGGTATAAGCTAGAATTGATGGCGGCATTCAAGAGAATCCGGAAGGTCTAAACCTTGTCTGTGGTATTCTGAGTAGGATTCAATGATTGAATGACTGTGACGAGCTTCAAACTTCTGAAGGCTGGGCGTTAGTGACAGACGCAAAAGAATCAATGGATTCTATTCCAACCTGATTGAGAACCGACAGATGATTAGCCATGCTATGACAGAGCATTTGGACCATTTTCACTGAGAGGATGGGACTGTAGCCACTGACAACGGTGATGCCCAACATACAGCTTGCCATGGAAGGGAGTAAGAAGGATTGGATGAAGACAGTAGGAAAGCAGAGAGACGGAAGGGACAAAGCATCTCCATATGCTTATCTGAAATTCTCACCAATGAATTACATAAGTATCTCTTTCCTTATTTTATCTTTTAGTTATCAATCATCCATAACCATTTGAATCTGCCTGACTGAGATTTACAAGGTGACCATAGCTTGCTTCATACCAACAATCTCCGTGGGATCGACCCTTACTCGCGTAAGGTTTATTACTTGGACGACCCAGTGCACTTGCTGGTTAGTTGTGCGAAATTGTGATAAAGTGTTGAGATTGCAATTGAGCGTACCATGTTGATGGCGCCATTGATGATCACAATTTCGTGCACTAGTTGCTATATTGTTTTCTTGCAATTGGTAGTTGTAGATTTTATTATCTATTGTTATTTTACCATGCTTCTCTTTATACCTTCTAAGTGTTTGATAAAATGCTTGGTTGGATTTTTGCCTAGTTTTTCACACTCTTGGTTAGGAAATTGGGTAATTGGGTGAACTTGAGTATTGGATGTCCGTTCTACATTGTGTGAGGATGTTAGTTGATTTGGTTTCCACTAACTCTAAGCCTTCCATTAATAGAGTTGGTTAGGACTTGTGGATTGAGATCAATTATGCCCTTTTGACTAATTCTCGATATTATGATTGACTAATTGAGATTAATTCTAAACAATTACTATGATTGTGGTCCATAACTAGGATAGGAATCCTTAATTCCCCAATTCTTACCAAGAGGTCTTTTTATTATTTAATTTTCATTTTCATTGCATTTACTTGCTTTCCATTTAATTAATTTCCATTTTAATTTCTTGCCTCTTGCAATCAAAACTCCCAAATTCCCCATAGCCAATAATTGATCATCTCATTGCAACTCGTAGGGAAGACAACCCAGGACTTAAAACTTTCAGATATTTTGTGTTTGATTGTGACATCTTTGAATTAAAATTTGATTGATGGTCGATTGTCGGGTTGAGACTATACTTGCAATGCCAATCTTATTTTGAGAAAAATTCCTAACCCGCTCTAGGCCTATCTATAAAATTTTTGGCGCCGTTGCTGGGGAGTTGTAATGGTGTTATATTGTTGGCTATTGTTAATATGTGAATATGTGAATAGTTTGTTTTTTGATTGATTGCTTGTTTTTGCTAGTTTTAGGAGTTCATTTTATTTGTTCTTATTACCTTTGATTTTTATTTTCTTTTTATCCCATGAATTCTCACCCGTTGCATTACGAGTTTTGTTGCTATTGTGTTATAGAAATGGGGAATTTCAAATGCTTGTTACCTAGATGTAATGAAAGGAATTCACAACAAGATTTGGGTGCACAAGCTTTGGAATCTCAAAAGTCTTGGAGAATACAAGCTTGGGTGGGACTTCAAAGAGGTTTGAAACACAAGCCTCTTTGGTGAGAGCTTATCAATAAAGTCCAACTTAAGGACTCTAAATAGAAGTGCTAGGTGGGAGACACCCACCATGGTAACATTGTTCTTGCCTTCTCTTTTGTTTATAATTAGACTTTATTGCATGTTGCTTATTTTAGTTAGCTTAGAATTAGTTTAATTTTGAGATTTGTTAGGGAAAAAAGTGTTCTGTGCATAGTACGCACATTTCTTTATCCCGTCTCTATTTAGGGCATTTGCACACCCTTGTGCGTCCGCTCACTTCCCCTGTTTCACTTAGTGTGCGTACGCACAAGTGCTATTATGGGCAAAATTTTTATTGCACTTTAAATTAAGCTCTAATGCACTTCCACGCCCTCCATCCCTCCCTTATCTTGCTTTTCTCCTATTTTTCTACTTGTTTTATTTAGTTTTTATTGTATTTCATTTTTCATTTTATAATTATATTAGTTTTAGTTTAATTTTTGGTTAATTACATAAGTTGTAAGTGTTTGATTGACATTAATTGGGTTGCTTCTTGCTTAAATTTTGATTTAATTTTTTATGAATATGTGCACTGAGCATTAAGTCTTTGTTTGATTGCCTAAATGCATTTGAGTTTAATTCATATATTGTAGCTACCATATGCATTAAATTATATCCTTGTTTGGCATCTTAATCATAAATGGTGCACCTTTACTTAGTGAATTGAATTGAATTACTTGTTCATCATGGTTTTCATATCAATTCAATCACATAACAAGATGCTTGTTTGTTTTTAATACTTTGCATTTGTTTGAGTGACTTAACTTGATTCTTATCAAGCTTATCACTTTTTGCAACAAGTACCTTTATTATGTGACTATTGCATTATGTTGGGGATAAACAAGTAGTTTGCTTTTCATCATGGGATTGATTATTGTTTATTGTGCTATTTTATATCAATTTAGCGCTTTCACTTGCACAATTTTAATATCCAATATCTTTAAATTCAATTCACTTTAGTTGCGGTTACCTAGAGTTGCTTGTGCGTTAACATTTTACTTATTCTTTACTTGCACCCTAGGCTACTTAATTGAGGAACATATGCTATTTCTTCTTGATTGTCTGGTTGCCGTTTTTACCCAGCCAATGTATGTGTCTAAACTGTGCGCACATTTATAATACACACATTATCTTTTATCATACCACACATATGAACTCTTCCTCAATTGTTGTTTATTTGTTTATACAGCAACCCGAAGCCCCGATGCCCACCAGTTGACGGTGGAGCCTCACATCTCTTCACCCCTGGATTATGTGCATGAACAGAGGACCGTGCAACGTTTAAGTGTGGGGGAGGATCCGCAATTTTGGGTCATAAATTTTTCTTTCTAAACACTTTGCATCATTTTTTTAGTTTTGATAGTTATGTTTTTATGAATATTGTTTATTATTTCATTGCATTACACTTTGCTTAGTTTGCATATATATATATATATATATATATATATATATATATATATATATATATATATATATATATATATATACCTTAGTTTGCTTATAACTTTATAGTAGTAAATATTTGCATGTTGCATGTTGCTTAGTATAGGAAATAAGTTTGGTGAAAACAACAAAGAATTTTCAAGAAATCCCTTTTAGGGCGTTGCATTGATTGAATTTGAAGTATTCTTTATTATGGAACATAGAAAAGAGCTTGAACAAAACACCTGGTGAGATTTGAGCTTTAATTGTGTGGTTGCACATTCTCAACCACAAATGTTGTTCTTTGGTGTTATATTCTTTTATGATTGTAATCTTGGATTTGCTTGAATCTTTATGTCCTATATTTGATGTTTTAAATGCATCTAATATGATTGAGGCCATTGTTGAAATTGAACTCACTAACCCAAATAGACAACCCTTACATTTATCTTTGTAACCCACTTTTGAGCCTTTTAAACCCCCTTTTGTTCTAATATTAAGCACATATTTTGCCCTAAGTGAAAAATCATTAATGTCCATGTATTGTATATTTAATTAGCTTGGTTTGAGAAGTGTGTGTTATTCAAATGTGGGGGGATTTGTGGAAAAATATTGGTAGTTAGTGCTTTGGGTTTTCATTAAGAAAATTTGGAAAAATGGGTAAACACTCATGCATCTATTACTTAAAACATATGCATCTCTTTTGATGATAAAAGAAAAGGTTTTGGTGTACACACTTTGTTTATAAAAAAAAGAAAAAAAAAAGAAAAAGAAATGAATAATAATAAGAATATAAATAAAGGATGCATATGTGTGTAAATTGGAAAGAAGATGTAGGAGTGAATGTGAGAAAGGAAGTAAATGGGAAGTTATGTTGCTTTTCTTTGGTGAATAAATAGGCAAATATAGGATTAGGTGGGATACTTGAGCAAATCGAAGATCCAATCTACTAGTCCACTTAACCATATTAATCCTACCTTACCCTAGCCCCATTACAACCCTCTAAAAACCTCATGATATTGCATTCATTCATGAAGTATTTGTTGATTGTTAGATGACTAGCAATTCTTAGAAAATATGATTAAAGGATGATTGAGTGATTAAGCCTTAAACACTGAGCGACTAGAGTGTATACACATCCGGTGAGGGGTTCGATAGCTCAATTCTATGTTTCCATCCCTTATCTTATGTCTTCTTACAAGTTCATAAAATCAATTTTTGAAAAATTCAAATCAAATCTTTGAACATTTGTTATATTGCTATATTTGCTTGCCTTGGCCTTAATGATCTATTTTGGATAGATTGGAATTCTATTGTTTGTTTTTGCCAAACTCAATAGGAATTATATTATAGGTAGAAGTAGTTAGCATTTAGTATAGTTGCATGTATATAAGTAGTTGCATTGAATAAATTGCTTGCACTTTTATCCTTCTCCTTTGATTGTGATTATCATGAGAACATGCTAGTGTTTAAGTGTGGGGGAATTGATGAGTCCATATTTGACAATATATTTTGGTTTGATTTGAGTAGATTTTATCATATAAACCCACATTTATTCATCCAAATAGCATATTTTTGTGTTCTCTCTCTAAATTGAGCTTAATTGCGAAAACATCCTATTTTGTGCTTATTTTGATCAATTTTATTCCACTTTTATTCCATTCGATGCCTTGATGGTTTTGATGAGTGATGTCAAGTATAATAGGTTAGAATGGCTTGATGAGAGTGGAGGAGAAGCATGCAATAGGGAGAAAATATGAAGAAATCAAAGGAGAAGCACTCGCTGGAGTGTGTATACACACAACCTACTATGCGTACGCACAAGAAGCACAACAACATGTGTGCGCACGCACGACAATCTGTGCGCATGCACAAGTGAAAGATCAGCAAGTGTGTGTAAGCACAAGTACCAGCACGTGACCTCATTAATGCAAATTGTTGGGGGCGATTTCTGGGCCTTCATAGCCCAGTTTTGGACTGTCTGAAGCTGATTGAGTGCTTATCAAAGGGGCATCACTCCATGTCAAGTGGAGAGCAATTAGGGTAGATTAGAAACATGATTTAGGTTATATTCTAAAGAGAGAAGCTCTCCTTTCTCTCTAGAATTAGGGTAGATTAGGTTAGATCTCTCTTAGATTTATGTTTAATTCTTGTTTTCATTTAGTTTTCCTTGCCATTTATTGTTATTTCACTCTTATTCTCTATATTGTGTGAAGATTGTTAGTTAATTTGGTTTCTACTAACTCTAAGCCTTCTATTAATAGAGTTGGCTAGGACTTGTGGATTGAGATCAATTATGCCCTTTTGACTAATTCTCGATGTTAGGATTGATTAATTGGGATTAATTCTACACAATTACCATACTTGTGGTCCATAACTTGGATAGGAATCCTTAATTCTCCAATTCTTGTCAAGAGCTCTTTTTACCATTTAATTTCCATTTTTATTGCTTTTACTTACTTTCCATTTAATTACTTGCCATTTTAATTTCTTGCCTCTTGCAATCGAAACCCTCAAATCCCCCAGAGCCAATAATTGATCATCTCATTACAACTCCTAGGAAAGATAACTCGGGACTTATGACTCCCAGTTATTTATGTTGATTGTGACATCTTTGAATTAAAATTTGATTGATGGTCGATTGTCGGGTTGGGACTATACTTGCAATGCCAATCTTATTTTGAGAAAAATTTCTAACCCGCTCTGGGCCAATCATCATGCATACACATGGGTCTTGCGTATGCATGCTATCCACGTCATACGTGAAAGCCTTCACGTCTTACGTCTAGTCTTCTACGTACTACATTGGTGCGTATGTATGAATTTGCATATTTCGCCACTTGTGCATATGCATGGGTCATGCGTACGCACGGCTTCTATTTTGGCATTGTACGCCAATTCTCCCACGTTGTAGGTTAAGGGCCTCAGTACCCCTGGGAGTGCACTATGGTTTGCCGTACAACGTTAAGGTCACATTGTACGTGAGGCTTTCTATTCAATTCAGGGAGCTTCTGCATGCTTCCAAAGAACTTTCTGTTTGCTCCTCCGTTTTTTTCTCAAACTGATTCCTGTAACACCCTAACTTTTAGCACCTCATGATAATACTAAAAGCCCAGCCGTCACTTACCTCTAAACCTTTTTATTTTATACTATCTTTGTTTAATATTGAGTCTTTAGTTCGACATCACATTTCAGTTTTATAGAAAATTCCAGGAAAATTTTGTGTTTGTTAATTAAAATCATATATCAAAGATCACCAAGTAATAATAATCACATCTTCCAGTACGTCATGATTGTACTAAAAGTAAGGCGTTACAATTCGTTGCCTTCTTTTCTCTTTAATATTTTCCCATTTCTCTTCCAAATTTTCTGAAATCAATTAATGCAACTTAACTCAAAGTATTGCTTAATTAACTGTGAAAACATTGTTTAAGTTGCAATAATTCTTAGTTTATTGAATGGAATTCTAAGAGAAAAACACTAAAGATGCTCACACATCACAACACCAAACTTAATATTTTGCTTGTCCTCAAGCAAAAAAGAAGGAAAAGAATTATTTTAGATGAAAGGAGGTTGAATCATTCTTGAAGCTCTTATCCCTCTTAGGAGTGGGGTTTAGCAAATCATGTGAGTGTCACTGATTCTCTTCTTTCTTGATGAATCTTGGATTCTTAGGAACGAGATATCCCTAAGAGTTAAGGCTCGAATGATATTCTGAGATTCTTCTTTCCAATTTTTTACGGATCCTTGAATCCCTTATAATAGAGAGATTTTTAGGGTTGACAACTCTAAATGCTCCGTTTTCAAATGCCCAAGTTACCGGGTAATAAGGCACCCCTCGGATCTAATTACACGAGCCACTCCTTGATATATTCGCACCACAAGCATATAGTTAAAGACTTTAAAGTCCTAGCCATCGATGTCCAGAGCCTCTTTGGGCTTCTAAACCTTTGTCTCAAGGGAACTCTTGATGGTGGACTTTCGATCGATAATCCTGAACCAGTTGGTTCAAGTTACCAAGTGATGAAGCACCCTTCGATCTAATCGCACAAGCCCTATCCTTGGACAATCACACCACAAACACATAATTGGTCTCTTTAACCATTGATGCTCAGAGCTTTGCAACCTTTGATCTTTATCTTAATGTTTCTTTGTTGTTTCTTTACTCTCTTTCTTTTTTTGGTTTCAACTCAAGTTCAAGGATTCTTTCCTTTTGGTCAGAGATTTCATAATACTTCTCTAAGCCTCTTGCTCAGAAGGAATCCTCCTTCCTCTTCATACAAGATCATCAATCCTTTTAGCTCAATATGTGATCGTCACACTTAACGTACCACCACTTATCATCAGAGGACTTTTATTTATCAAATTCAACTTTCCTCCATCTAAGCAACTCTTTTCATGTGTAGAGTGCTTAAGAGGACTTCACAAGTAATAGGTTTAGCAAGCAAGACATGGTATAAGAAAACATAAAAATAGCAAAGCCAGAATATAAAGAACATGAATGAATTAAAAACTGGGAGCTTAAAGGAAACGAGACCACCTTAATCATAATTTTTGCCTTCATCCTCTCTAAAGCTATGTAGAGCATAGCCTCTAACACCAAACTTAGAATAGTTTCTTGTCCTCAATCAACAAAGAAAAAAAATAATGGTGATGGAAATAAGAGTAAACAGGACTAGCAAGTGAAAGTAATCAAGCAATGCAGAGGCTTACTCAAATAACACAAACTAAATTAAAACTAAACTAAATGAAAGATAAAATGATGAAAAATATGATGGAAGTATTCTCATCTTTCTCCCTAAAATGATGGAAGTATTCTCATCTTTCTCTATGTCAAGAATAATAAAATCCACTAGAAGAAAGAATTTTTTTACTTTAATCAAGACATTGTTTAAGTTGCAATAATTCTTAGTTTATTGAATAGAATTCTAAGAGAAAAATACTAAGATATGCACACATCAATGAATGTGGGTAAGAAATATCTGTTATTTTCTATCTCTTCTCTTCTCTTGTCTCATGTGTAGTGGATTTCTATTTCTTTTGTTCTGTTTTTTTTTTCCAAAAAAAAGAGAGAGAGAATTGGAATATAATGTTGAAATTATGATGTAGGATTCTGATGAGCGGATAATTTATACGCTTTTTGGCATTGTTTTTAGTATGTTTTTAGTAGGATTTAGTTAGTTTTTAGTATATTTTTATTAGTTTTTAGTTAAAATTCACTTTTCTGGACTTTACTATGAGTTTGTGTGTTTTTCTGTGATTTCAGGTATTTTCTGGCTGAAATTGAGGGACCTGAGCAAAAATCTGATTCAGAGACTGAAAAGGACTGCAGATGCTGTTGGATTCTGACCTCCCTGCACTCGAAGTGGATTTTCTGGAGCTACAGAAGCCCAATTGGCGCGCTCTCAACGGCGTTGGAAAGTAGACATCCTGGGCTTTCCAGCAATATATGATAGTTCAAACTTTGCCCAAGATTTGATGGCCCAAACTGGCGTTCAAAGTCACCTTCAGAATTCCCAGCGTTAAACGCCGGAACTGGCACCAAAGTGGGAGTTAAACGCCCAAACTGGCACAAAAGCTGGCGTTTAACTCCAAGAAGAGTCTCTACACGAAAATGCTTCAATGCTCAGCCCAAGCACACACCAAGTGGGCCCGGAAGTGGATTTTTATGTCTTTTACTCATCTTTGTAATTCTTAAGCTACTAGCTCCCTATAAATAGGACCTTTTACTATTGTATTTTCATCTTGGTTTTTCTGATTCCCTCTCTGGGACCGAAGCCAATGATCACTTTTGTTCTTATGTATTTTCAACGGTGGAGTTTCTAAACACCATAGATTGAGGTGTGGAGCTCTGCTGTACCTCGTGTATTAATGCAATTACTATTGTTCTTCTATTCAATTCGCTTGTTCTTGTTCCAAGATATCACTTGTTCTTCAACTTGATGAATGTGATGATCCGTGACACTCATCATCATTCTCACCTATGAACGTGTGCCTGACAACCACCTCCGTTCTACCTTAGATTGGGTAGATATCTCTTGGATTCTTTAACCGGAATCTTCGTGGTATAAGCTAGAACTGATGGCGGCATTCAAGAGAATCCGGAAGGTCTAAACCTTGTCTGTGGTATTCTGAGTAGGATTCAATGATTGAATGACTGTGACGAGCTTCAAACTCCTGAGGGCGGGGCGTTAGTGACAGACGCAAAAGAATCACTGGATTCTATTCCGGCCTGATTGAGAACCGACAGATGGATAGCCGTGCCGTGACAGGGTGCGTTGAACATTTCCACTGAGAGGATGGGAGGTAGCCACTGACAACGGTGAAACCCTTGCATACAGCTTGCCATGGAAAGGAGTAAGAAGGATTGGATGAAGACAGTAGGAAAGCAGAGAGACGGAAGGGACAAAGCATCTTCATACGCTTATCTGAAATTCTCACCAATGAATTGCATAAGTATCTCTATCTTTATCTTTATGTTTTATTCATATTTCATCTATAACCATCTGAGTCTACCTGACTAAGATTTACAAGGTGACCATAGCTTGCTTCATACCAACAATCTCCGTGGGATCGACCCTTACTCGCGTAAGGTTTATTACTTGGACGACCCAGTGCACTTGCTGGTTAGTTGTGCGGAGTTGTGATAAAGAGTTGAGATTGCAATGAGCGTACCATGTTGATGGCGCCATTGATGATCACAATTTCGTGCACCAAGTTTTTGGCGCCGTTGCCGGGGATTGTTTCGAGTATGGACAACTGACGGTTCATCTTGTTGCTTAGATTAGGTATTTATCTTCAGAGTTCTTAAGAATGAATTCTAGTGTTTCAAGGTGATGTTTTTATCATCACCAAAGCTGATTGATTCTCATCAATTTAGCTCTTGAATGTAATGTCCTGCTGAAGCTTGGCTAGCCATGTCTAATTTCTTTAGACTAAAGCTTTAGACTAACATTGCATGATTCCTGGGATTCTCATTAAGAATTTTGATATCTTTATTTTACTTTTCCACTTAATTTTCGAAAAAAATCCAAAAAAATTACAAAATCATAAAAACCAAAAATGTTTGATGTTTCTTGTTTGAGTCCAGTGTCTCATTTTAAGTTTGATGTCTCATTTTAAGTTTGGTGTCTTGCATGCATTGTTTATTTGATCTTGGTTCTATTTTCAAGTCAATAGTACAGGGAACTGAAGATTCAGAACATGCAGCAGAGGAATTACACAGAAAAAGCTGGGCGTTCAAAACGCCCAGTGAAGAAGGACAGACTGGCGTTTAAACGCCAGCCAGGGTGCCTGGCTGGGCGTTTAACGCCCAAAAGGGTAGTGCATTGGACGTTAAACGCCAGAATGTGCACCAATTTGGGCGTTTAACGCCAGGATGGCACAAGAGGGAAGATTCTGTTTTTAATGCAAATTTTTTTTCAAGTTTTCAAAGTTTTTCAAAATCAAATCTTTTTCAAATCATATCTTTTCAATCAAATCTTTTTCAAAATCAATTTCTTTCCTTTTTCAAAGATACTTGCTAACGATTAATGATTTGATTCAACATTTCAAGTATGTTGCCTTTTCTGTTGAGAAAGGTTTAATGTTTGAATCATATCTTTTCTTGTTAGGCAAGTCATTAATTTTTAAAATCAAATCTTTTTAAAATTGTTTTCAAATCATATCTTTTCAATCATATCTTTTTAAAACCATAACTTTTCAATCATATCTTTTTAATCACATCTTTTTCAAATAGTTTTCAATCATATCTTTTTTAAATTCTAATTTCAAAATCTTTTTCAAAAATTACTTGATTTCTTTCCCACTCTTGGTTTTCGAAAATCAATTAAAGTTTTTCAAAATGTTTTTAAAATCTTTTTAACTTAATTTTCGAAAATTCTTCCCCTCTTCTCACATCTTTCTATTTATGGAGTACCATTCTTCCTCAATGCACAATTCGAACTCTATCTCACTAAGTTCGAATTCTTCTACCTCTTCCTTCTATTTTTCTGTTCCTCTAACACCTCTAGGAATCTCTATATTGTGACATAGAGGATTCCATATTTTCTTGTTCTCTTCTCTTTCATATGAGCAGGAACAAAGACAAAGGCATTCTTGTTGAAGCTGACCCTGAACCTGAAAGGACCTTGAAGCGAAAGCTAAGAGAAGCTAAGGCACAACTCTCTGTAGAGGACCTAACAGAAATCTTCAAAGAAGAAGAACCCATGGCAGCCGAAAACAACAACAATGCCAACAATGCAAGAAAGGTGCTTGGTGACTTTACTGCACCTACTCCCGACTTCTATGGGAGAAGCATCTCTATCCCTGCCATTGGAGCAAACAACTTTGAGCTTAAGCCTCAATTAGTTTCTCTAATGCAACAAAATTGCAAGTTCCATGGACTTCCATTGGAAGATCCTCATCAGTTCTTAGCTGAATTTTTGCAAATCTGTGACACTGTCAAGACTAATGGGGTTGACCCTGAGGTCTACAGTCCTATGCTATTCCCTTTTGCTGTAAGAGACAGAGCTAGGATATGGTTGGACTCACAACCTAATGAAAGCCTGAACTCTTGGGAAAAGCTAGTCAATGCCTTCTTGGCAAAGTTCTTTCCACCTCAAAAATTGAGTAAGCTTAGAGTGGAAGTCCAAACCTTCAGACAGAAGGAAGGAGAATCCCTCTATGAAGCTTGGGAAAGATACAAACAATTAATCAGAAAGTGTCCCTCTGACATGCTTTCTGAATGGAGCATCATAGGTATTTTCTATGATGGTCTGTCTGAACTGTCCAAGATGTCTTTGGATAGCTCTGCTGGAGGATCTCTTCATCTGAAGAAGATGCCTACAGAAGCTCAAGAACTAATTGAAATGGTTGCAAATAACCAATTCATGTATACTTCTGAAAGGAATCCTGTGAACAATGGGACAAGTCAGAAGAAAGGAGTTCTTGAGATTGATACTCTGAATGCCATATTGGCTCAGAATAAAATATTGACTCAGCAAGTCAATTTGATTTCTCAAAGTCTGTCTGGAATGCAAAATGCACCAAGCAGTACTAAGGATGCTTCATCTGAAGAAGAAGCTTATGATCCTAAGAACCCTTCAATAGAAGAGGTGAATTACATGGGAGAACCCTATGGAAACACCTATAATTCTTCATGGAGAAATCACCCAAATTTCTCATGGAAGGATCAACAGAGACCTCAACAAGGTTTCAACAACAACAATGGTGGAAGAAACAGGTTAGCAAAGGCAAGCCTTTTCCATCATCTTCTCAGCAACAGACAGAGAATTCTAAGCAGAACCACTCTGACTTAGCAACCATGGTCTCTGACCTGATCAAAACCACTCAAAGTTTCATGACTGAAACAAGGTCCTCCATTAGAAATTTGGAGGCACAAGTGGGACAGCTGAGCAGGAAAATTACTGAACTCCCTCCTAGTACTCTTCCAAGCAATACAGAAGAAAATTCAAAAGGAGAGTGCAAGGCCATCAACATGGCCGAATTTGGAGAGGAAGGAGAGGCAGTGAACGCCACTGAGGAAGACCTCAATGGGCGTGCACTGACCTCCAATGAGTTCCCTAATGAGGAACCATGGGAATCTGAGGCTCACACTGAGACCATAGAGATTCTATTGGATCTACTTCTGCCATTCATGAGCTCTGATGAGTATTCTTCCTCTGAAGAGGATGAGTATGTCACTGAAGAGCAAGTTGCTAAATACCTTAGAGCAATCATGAAGCTAAATGACAAGTTATTTGGTAATGAGACTTGGGAGAATGAACCTCCTTTGCTCACCAAAGAACTGGATGACTTGTCTAGGCAGAAATTACCTCAAAAGAGACAAGATCCTGGGAAGTTTTCAATACCTTATACCATAGGCACCATGACCTTCAAGAAGGCTCTGTGTGACTTAGGGTCAAGTGTAAACCTCATGCCTCTCTCTGTAATGGAGAAGCTAGGGATCTTTGAGGTACAAGCTGCAAGAATCTCACTAGAGATGGCAGACAACTCAAGAAAACAAGCTTATGGACTTGTAGATGATGTTTTGGTGAAGATTGAAGACCATTACATCCCTGCTGATTTCATAGTCCTAGAGACTGGGAAGTGCATGGATGAATCCATCATCCTTGGCAGACCCTTCCTTGCCACAGCAAAGGCTGTGATTGATGTTGACAGAGGAGAATTGATCATTCAAGTGAATGAAGAATCCTTTGTGTTTAAGGCTCAAGGATATCCCTCTGTCACCATGGAGAGGAAGCATGAAGAGCTTCTCTCAAATCAGAGCCAAGCAGAGCCCCCACAGTTAAACTCTAAGTTTGGTGTTGGGAGGCCACAACCAAACTCTAAGTTTGGTGTTGAACCCCACATTCAAACTCTAAGTTTAGTGTTGGGAAGTTCCAACATTGCTCTGAGTATCTGTGAGGCTCCATGAGAGCCCTCTGTCAAGCTACTGACATTAAAGAAGCGCTTGTTGGGAGGCAACCCAATGTTATATTTTATCTATTTTCTTTGTTATTTTATGTTTTCTGTAGGTTGATGATCATGAGAAGTCACAAAATCAATTAAAAAAGCAAAAACAGAATGAAAAACAGGAAGAAAAACAGCACACCCTGGAGGAAGGCCTTGCTGGCGTTTAAACGCCAGTAAGGATAGCAGTTGGGCGTTTAACGCCCAGTCTGGCACCATTCTGGGCGTTTAACGCCAGAAAGGGGCACCAGACTGGCGTTAAACGCCAGAAAAGGGCAAGAAGCTGGCGTTAAACGCCAGAAATGGGCACCAGCCCAATGTTTAACGCCAGAATTGGCACAAAGTGCATTTTTGCACGCCACTTGGTGCAGGGATGACTTTTCCTTGACACCTCAGGATCTGTGGACCCCACAGGATCCCCACCTACCCCACCACCCTCTCCCTTCTTCCCCTTTTTGGCCGAACCACAAAGCCATCTCCCTCTCCTCCATTTCTTCTTCTTCTACTCTCTTCTTTCTTCTTTTGCTCGAGGACGAGCAAACCTTTTAAGTTTGGTGTGGCAAAAGCATTGTTTTTTGTTTTTCCATAACCATTTATGGCATCCAAGGCCGGAGAAACCTCTAGAAAGAGGAAAGGAAAGGCAAAAGCTTTCACCTCCGAGTCATGGGAGATAGAGAGATTCATCTCAAGGGTGCATCAAGACCACTTCTATGAAGTTGTGGCCATGAAGAAGGTGATCCCTGAGGTCCCTTTCAAACTCAAAAAGGGTCAACTTTGATCAAAGGTTGGACCAAGTCCTCACAGACATTTGTGAAGAGGGCGCTCAATGGAAGAGAGATTCAAGAGGAAAGCCGGTTCAACTGAGAAGGCATGACCTCAAGCCCATCACTAAGAAAAGGATTGAGCAAACAAGAGACCCCACTCATCATGAAGTCCCTGAGATGCCTCAAGGGATGCACCTTCCTCCACAAAACTATTGGGAGCAAATCAACACCTCCCTAGGAGAATTGAGTTCCAACATGGGACAACTAAGGGTGGAGCACCAAGAACATTCCATCCTCCTCCATGAAATTAGAGAAGATCAAAGAATCATGAGAGAGGAGCATCAAAGACAAGGAAGAGACATTGAGGAGCTCAAGCACTCCATAAGACCTTCAAGAGGAAGAACAAGCCGCCATCACTAAGGTGGACCCGTTCTTTAATCTCCTTGTTCTTTATTTTTCTGTTTTTCAAAAATTATGCTTTATGTTTATCTATGTTTGTGTCTTATGATCATTAGTGTCTATCCCTTAAAGTTATGAATGTCCTATGAATCCATCACCTTTCTTAAATGAAAACTGTTTTTATCACAAAAGAACAAGAAGTACAGGATTTCGAATTCATCTTTAAAACTAGCTTAATTAGTTTGATGTGGTGACAATACTTTTTGTTTTCTGAATGTATGCTTAAACAGTGCATATGTCTTTTGAATTTGTTGTTCATGAATGTTAAAATTGTTGGCTCTTGAAAGAATGATGAAAAAGGAGACATGTTACTGAGGATCTGAAAAATCATAAAAATGATTCTTGAAGCAAGAAAAAGCAGTGATACAAAAGAAAAAAAAAAGAGAGAAGGAGAAAAACGAAAAAAAAAAGGAGAAAAGAAAAGAAAAAAAAAGAATGAAATAAAGTTGTGATCCAAGGCAAAAAGAGTGTGCTTAAGAACCCTGGACACCTCTAATTGGGGACTCTAGCAAAGCTGAGTCACAATCTGAAAAGGTTCACCCAATTATGTGTCTGTGGATGTATGTATCCGCTGGTAATACTGGAAGACAGAGTGCTTTGGGCCACGGCCAAGACTCAATAAGTAGCTGTGTTCAAGAATCATCATACTTAACTAGGAGAATCAATAACACTATCTGGATTCTGAGTTCCTAAAGAAGCCAATCATTCTGAATTTCAAAGGATAAAGTGAGACGCCAAAACTGTTCGGAGGCAAAAGCTACTAGTCCCGCTCATCTAATTTGGAGCTAAGTTTCATTGATAATTTGGAGTCTATAGTATATTCTCTTCTTTGTATCTTATTTGATTTTCAGTTGCTTGGGGACAAGCAACAATTTAAGTTTGGTGTTGATGAGCGGATAATTTATACGCTTTTTGGCATTGTTTTTAGTATGTTTTTAGTAGGATTTAGTTAGTTTTTAGTATATTTTTATTAGTTTTTAGTTAAAATTCACTTTTCTGGACTTTACTATGAGTTTGTGTGTTTTTCTGTGATTTCAGTATTTTCTGGCTGAAATTGAGGGACCTGAGCAAAAATCTGATTCAGATACTGAAAAGGACTGCAGATGCTGTTGGATTCTGACCTCCCTGCACTCGAAGTGGATTTTCTGGAGCTACAGAAGTCCAATTGGCGCGCTCTCAACGGGGTGGAAAGTAGACATCCTGGGCTTTCCATACTTTGCCCAAGATTTGATGGCCCAAACCGGCGTTCAAAGTCACCTTCAGAATTCCCAGCGTTAAACGCCGGAACTGGCACCAAAGTGGGAGTTAAACGCCCAAACTGGCACAGAAGCTGGCGTTTAACTCCAAGAAGAGTCTCTACATGAAATGCTTCAATGCTCAGCCCAAGCACACACCAAGTGGGCCGGAAGTGGATTTTTATGTCTTTTACTCATCTTTGTAATTCTTAAGCTACTAGCTCCTTATAAATAGGACCTTTTACTATTGTATTTTCATCTTGGTTTTTCTGGTTCCCTGGTGCACGAAATTGTGATCACTACAACTTCGCACAACTAACCAGCAAGTGCACTGGGTCATCCAAGTAATACCTTACGTGAGTAAGGGTCGATCCCACGGAGATTGGTGGTATGAAGCAAGCTATGGTCACCTTGTAAATCTCAGTCAGGCAGACTCAAATGTATAATGGTGATGAACGAAAATAACATAAAGATAAAGATAGAGATACTTATGTATATCATTGGTGTAAGAGCTTCAGACAAGTGTATGAAGATGCCTTCCCTTCCGTCTCTCTGCTTTCCTACTGCCTTCATCCAATCCTTCTTACTCCTTTCCATGGCAAGCTCGTGTAGGGTTTCACCATTGTCAATGGCTACCTCCCATCCTCTCAGTGAAAACTAATGCTCACGCACTCTGTCACAGTACGGCTAATCACCGGTTGGTTCCCTCCCCTACTGGAATAGAATCCCTCTTTTGCGTCTGTCACTAACGCCCAGCAGGTTACAAGTTTGAAGCACGTCACAGTCATTCAATCATTGAATCCTACTCAGAATACCACAGACAAGGTTTAGACCTTCCGGATTCTCTTGAATGCCGCCATCAGGTCCTGCCTATACCACGAAGATTCCGATTAAAGAATCCAAGAGATATTCACTAAGCCTCGGATGCTTGTAGAACAAGAATGGTTGTCAGTCACCTTGTTCATAAGTGAGAATGATGATGAGTGTCACGGATCATCACATTCATCAAATTGAAGAACAAGTGATATCTTGGAACAAGAACAAGCGGAATTGAATGGAAGAACAATAGTAATTGCATTAATACTCGAGGTACAGCAGAGCTCCACACCTTAATCTATGGTGTGTAGGAACTCCACCGTTGAAAATACATAAGAACAAGGTCTAGGCATGGTCGTGAGGCCAGCCTCCCAATGATCTAAGAACTAGATGTCCGAAGATGAAAAATACAATAGTAAAAGGTCCTACTTATAGAAAACTAGTAGCCTAGGGTGTACAGAGATGAGTAAATGACATAAAAATCCACTTCCGGGCCCACTTGGTGTGTGCTTGGGCTGAGCAATGAAGCATTTTCGTGTAGAGACTCTTCTTGGAGTTAAACGCCAGCTTTTATGCCAGTTTGGGCGTTTAACTCCCAATTAGGTGCCAGTTCCGGCGTTTAACGCTGGAATTTCTTGAGGTGACTTTGAACGCCGGTTTGGGCCATCAAATCTTGGGCAAAGTATGGACTATCATATATTGCTGGAAAGCCCAGGATGTCTACTTTCCAACGCCGTTGAGAGCGCGCCAATTGGGCTTCTGTAGCTCCAGAAAATCCACTTCGAGTGCAGGGAGGTCAGAATCCACAGCATCTGCAGTCCTTTTGAGTCTCTGGGTCAGATTTTTGCTCAGATCCCTCAATTTCAGCCAGAAAATACCTGAAATCACAGAAAAACACACAAACTCATAGTAAAGTCCAGAAAAGTGAATTTTAACTAAAAACTAATAAAAATATAATAAAAACTAACTAAAAGATACTAAAAACATACTAAAAACAATGCCAAAAAGCGTACAAATTATCCGCTCATCACAACACCAAACTTAAATTGTTGCTTGTCCCCAAGCAACTGAAAATCAAATAAGATAAAAAGAAGAGAATATACTATAGACTCCAAATTATCAATGAAACTAAGCTCCAAATTAGATGAGCGGGACTAGTAGCTTTTTGCCTCCGAACAGTTTTGGCATCTCATTTTATCCTTTGAAATTCAGAATGATTGGCTTCTTTAGGAACTCAGAATCCAGATAGTGTTATTGATTCTCCTAGTTAAGTATGATGATTCTTGAACACAGCTACTTATTGAGTCTTGGCCGTGGCCCAAAGCACTCTGTCTTCCAGTATTACCACCGGATACATACATGCCACAGACACATAATTGGGTGAACCTTTTCAGATTGTGACCCAGCTTTGCTAGAGTCCCCAATTAGAGGTGTCCAGGGTTCTTAAGCACACTCTTATTGCCTTGGATCACAACTTTATTTCTTTCTTTTTCTTTCTTTTTCTCTTTCTCTTTTTTTTCGTTTTTCTCCTTCCCTTTTTTTCTTCTCTTTTTTTTTTGTATTCACTGCTTTTTCTTGCTTCAAGAATCATTTTTATGATTTTTCAGATCCTCAGTAACATGTCTCCTTTTCATCATTCTTTCAAGAGCCAACAACTTTAACATTCATGAACCACAAATTCAAAAGACATATGCACTGTTTAAGCATACATTCAGAAAACAAAAAGTATTGTCACCACATCAAACTAATTAAGCTAGTTTTAAAGATGAATTTGAAATCCTGTACTTCTTGTTCTTTTGTGATAAAAACAGTTTTCATTTAAGAAAGGTGATGGATTCATATTCATAGCTTTAAGGCATAGACACTAAGACACTAATGATCATAAGACACAAACATGGATAAACATAAGCATGAAAATTTCGAAAAACAGAAAAATAAAGAACAGGAAATCAAGGAACGGGTCCACCTTAGTGATGGCGGCTCTTCCTTCCTCTTGAAGGTCCTATGGAGTGCTTGAGCTCCTCAATGTTTCTTCCTTGCCTTTGTTGCTCCTCTCTCATGATTCTTTGATCTTCTCTTATTTCATGGAGGAGAATGGAGTGTTCTTGGTGCTCCACCCTTAGTTGTCCCATGTTGGAACTCAACTCTCCTAGGGAGGTGTTTAGTTGCTCCCAATAGTCTTGTGGAGGAAAGTGCATCCCTTGAGGTGTCTCAGGGATCTCATGATGAGAGGGGTCTCTTGTTTGCTCCATCTTTTTCTTAGTAATGGGCTTGAGGTCATGCCTTCTCAGTTGAACCGGCTTTTGGATGCCATAAATGGTTATGGAAAAAAAAAAAAGCAATGCTTTTACCACACCAAACTTAAAAGGTTTGCTCGTCCTCGAGCAAAGAAGAAAGAAGAGAGTAGAAGAAGAAGAAATGAGGAAGAAGGGAATGGCTTTGTGTTCGGCCATGTATGGGTGGGTTAGGGAGGGAAAGTGTTTTGAATTTGAATGGTGAGGTAGGTGGGGTTTTATGAAGGTTGGATGTGGGTGGTGAGGTTGGTGGGGATCCTGTGGGGTCCACAGATCCTGTGGTGTCAAGAAAAAGTCATCCTGCACCAAATGTTGCTCAAAATCACGTTTTGAGCCATTTCTGGCGTTAAACGCCGGGCTGGTGCCCCTTTCTGGCGTTTAACGCCAGGTTCTTGCCCTTTTCTGGCGTTTAACGCCAGTCTGGTGCCCCTTTCTGGCGTTAAACGCCCAGAATGGTGCCAGACTGGGCGTTAAACGCCCAACTGCTAGCCTCACTGGCGTTTAAACGCCAGTGAGTTCTTCCTCCAGGGTGTGCTGTTTTTCTTCCTGTTTTTCATTCTGTTTTTGCTTTTTCAATTGATTTTGTGACTTCTTATGATCATCAACCTACAAAAAACATAAAATAACAAAGGAAAATAGATAAAATATAATCATTGGGTTGCCTCCCAACAAGCGCTTCTTTAATGTCAGTAGCTTGACAGAGGGCTCTCATGGAGCCTCACAGATACTCAGAGCAATGTTGGAACCTCTCAACACCAAACTTAGAGTTGAATGTGGGGGTTCAACACCAAACTTAGAGTTTGGTTGTGGCCTCCCAACACCAAACTTAGAGTTTGACTGTGGGGGCTCTGTTTGTCTCTGATTTGAGAGAAGCTCTTCATGCTTCTTCTCCATGGTGACAGAGGGATATCCTTGAGCCTTAAACACCAAGGATTTTTCATTCACTTGAATGATCAACTCTCCTCCATCAACATCAATCACAGCCTTTGCTGTGGCTAGGAAGGGTCTACCAAGGATGATGGATTCATCCATGCACTTCCCAGTCTCTAGGACTATGAAATCAGTAGGGATGTAATGGTCTTCAATCTTCACCAAAACATCCTCTACAAGTCCATGAGCTTGTTTTCTTGAATTGTCTGCCATCTCTAATGAGATTCTTGCAGCTGTACCTCAAAGATCCCTAGCTTCTCCATTACAGAGAGAGGCATGAGGTTTACACTTGACCCTAAGTCACACAGAGCCTTCTTGAAGGTCATGGTGCCTATGGTACAAGGTATGGAAAACTTCCAGGATCTTGTCTCTTTTGAGGTAATTCCTGCCTAGACAAGTCATCCAGTTCTTTGGTGAGCAAAGGAGGTTCATCCTCCCAAGTCTCATTTCCAAATAACTTGTCATTTAGCTTCATGATGCTCCAAGGTATTTAGCAACTTGCTCTTCAGTGACATACTCATCCTCTTCAGAGGAGAATACTCATCAGAGCTCATGAAAGGCAGAAGTAAGTCCAATGGAATCTCTATGGTCTCATTTTGAGCCTCAGATTCCCATGGTTCCTCATTAGGGAACTCATTGGAGGCTAGTGCACGCCCATTGAGGTCTTCCTCAATGGCGTTCACTTCCTCTCTTTCCTCTCTAAATTCGGCCATGTTGATAGCCTTGCACTTCCTTTTGGATTTTCTTCTGTGTTGCTTGGAGAGTACTTGGAGGGAGTTCAGTAATTTTCTTACTCAGCTGTCCCACTTGTGCTTCAAATTCCTAATGGAAGATCTTGTTTCAGTCATGAAACTTTGAGTGGTTTTGATTAGATCAGAGACCATGGTTGCTAAGTCAGAGGGGTTCTGCTTAGAATTCTCTGTCTGTGCTGAGAAGATGATGGAAAAGGCTTGCCATTGCTAAGCCTGTTTCTTCCACCATTATTGTTGTGAAACCTTGTTGAGGTTTCTCTTGATTCTTCCATGAGAAATTGGGGCGATTTCTCCATGAAGAATTATAGGAGTTTCCATAGGGTTCTCCTAGGTAATTCACCTCTTCCATGAAGGGTTCTCAGGATCATAAGCTTCTTCCTCAGAGGAAGCCTCCTTAGTACTGCTTGGTGCATTTGCATTCCAGACAGACTTTGAGAAATCAAATGACTTGTTGAGTCAATATCTTGTTCTGAGCCAATATGGCATTCAGAGCATCAATCTCAAGAACTCCTTTCTTCTGACTTGTCCCATTGTTCACAGGATTCCTTTCAGAAGTGTACATGAATTGGTTATTTGCAACCATTTCAATGAGCTCTTGAGCCTCTGTAGGCGTCTTCTTCAGATGAAGAGATCCTCCGGCAGAGCTATCCAAAGATATCTTGGACAGTTCAGAGAGACCATCATAAAAAATACCTATGGCTCCATTCAGAAAGCATGTCTGAAGGACATTTTATGATTAATTGTTTGTATCTTTCCCAAGCTTCATAGAGGGATTCACCATCCTTCTGTCTGAAGGTTTGGACTTCCACTCTAAGCTTACTCAATTTTTGAGGTGGAAAGAACTTTGCCAAGAAGGCATGACTAGCTTTTCCCAAGAGTCCAGGCTTTCTTTAGGTTGTGAGTCAACCATATCCTAGCTCTGTCTCTTACAGCAAAAGGGAATAGCATCAGTCTATAGACCTCAGGGTCTACCCATTAGTCTTGACTGTGTCACAGATTTGCAAGAATTCAGCTAAGAACTGATGAGGATCTTCCATTGGAAGTCCATGGAACTTGCAATTCTGTTGCATTAGAGAAACTAATTGAGGTTTAAGCTCAAAGTTGTTTGCTCCAATGGCAGGGATAGAGATGCTTCTCCCATAGAAGTGGGAGTAGGTGCAGTAAAGTCACCAGCACCTTCCTTGCATTGTTGGCATTGTTGTTGTTTTCGGCTGCCATGTCTTCTTCTTCTTGAAGAATTCGGTTAGGTCCTCTACAGAGGATTGTGCTTTGGCTTCTCTTAGCTTTTTGCTTCAAGGTCCTTTCAGGTTCAGGGTCAGCTTCAACAAGAATGCCTTTGTCTGTTCCTGCATATGAAAGAGAAGAGAACAAGAAAAGGAATCCTCTATGTCACAGTATAGAGATTCCTTGAGGTGTCAGAGGAAAAGAAAAATGGAAGACAGAGGTAAAAAATTCGAACTTATCAAAGAAGATGGAGTTCGAATTTGCATTAAGGGATAGTGTTAGTCCATAAATAGAAGGATGTGAGAAGAAGGGAAGTAATTTCGAAAATTAAGTAAAATATTTTGAAAACATTTTTGAAAAACACTTAATCGATTTTCGAAAATAAGAGTGGAAAAGAAATCAAGTGATTTTTGAAAAAGATTTTGAAATTAGAAATTAAAAAGATTTGATTGAAACTTATTTTGAAAAAGATGTGAAAAAAAGATATGATTGAAACAGTTTTAAAAGATATGATTTGAAACAATTTGAAAAGATATGATTTTAAAAATTAATGACTTGCCTAACAAGAAAAGATATGATTCAAACATAAAACCTTCCTCAACAGAAAAGGCAAAAAATGTTCAATCAAATCATTAATTGTTAGTAAGTATCTTTGAAAAAGGAAAGAAATTGATTTTGAAAACATTTGATTGAAAAGATATGATTTGAAAAAGATTGATTTGAAGAACTTTGAAAACTTGAAAAAATTGATTTTGAAAACAAAATCTTCCCCCTTTGCCATCCTGGCGTTAAACGCCCAAATGGTGCACATTCTGGCGTTTAACACCCAAACCACTACCTTTGGGCGTTAAACGCCCAGCCAGGCACCCCTGGCTGGCGTTTAAATGCCAGTCTGTCTTCTTCACTGGGCATTTTGAATGCTCAGCTTTTTCTGTGTGATTCCTTGCAGTATGTTCTGAATCTTCAATTCTCTGTATTATTGACTTGAAAAGACACAAATTAAAAATATTTTTGGATTTTAATAATGAGGAATAATCAAAATGCAACTAAAATCAAATACAATGCATGCAAGACACCAAACTTAGCAGTTTGTATACCATTGACACTAACAAAATGAGAATGCATATAAGAAACAACAAAACACTCAAGTCAATAGAATTCAAAGATCAAAACAAGGAAATCATCAAGAACAACTTGAAGATTAATGAAGACACATGCATGAATGCAATAAGAACAGAAACATGCAATTGACACTAAACTTAAGATGAGACTCTAGACTCAAACAAGACATATTTTGGATTTTATGATTTTGTAATTTTTTTTGTGCTTTTCAAAAATTAAGTGAAAAGGAAAATAAAGGTATCAAAATTCTTAATGAGAATTCCAGGAATCATGCAATGGTTAGTCTAAGCTTTAGTCTAAAGGAATTAGACATGGCCGGCTAAGCTTCAGCAAGACATTGCATTCAAGAGCTAAATTGATGATAATCAATCAGTTTGGTGATGATAAGAGCATCACCTTGAAACACTAGAATTCATTCTTAAGAACTCTGAAGAAAAATAATACCTAATCTAAGCAACAAGATGAACCGTCAGTTGTCCATACACAAGAACAATCCCCGGCAACGGCGCCAAAAACTTGGTGCACGAAATTGTGATCACTACAACTTCGCACAACTAACCAGCAAGTGCACTGGGTCGTCCAAGTAATACCTTACGTGAGTAAGGGTCGATCCCACGGAGATTGGTGGTATGAAGCAAGCTATGGTCACCTTGTAAATCTCAGTCAGGCAGACTCAAATGTAGAATGGTGATGAACGAAAATAACATAAAGATAAAGATAGAGATACTTATGTATATCATTGGTGTAAGAGCTTCAGACAAGTGTATGAAGATGCCTTCCCTTCCGTCTCTCTGCTTTCCTACTGCCTTCATCCATCCTTCTTACTCCTTTCCATGGCAAGCTCGTGTAGGGTTTCACCGTTGTCAATGGCTACCTCCCATCCTCTCAGTGAAAACTAATGCTCACGCACTCTGTCACAGTACGGCTAATCACCGGTTGGTTCCCTCCCCTGGAATAGAATCCCTCTTTGCGTCTGTCACTAACGCCAGCAGGTTACAAGTTTGAAGCACGTCACAGTCATTCAATCATTGAATCCTACTCAGAATACCACAGACAAGGTTTAGACCTCCGGATTCTCTTGAATGCCGCCATCAGGTCTGCCTATACCACGAAGATTCCGATTAAAGAATCCAAGAGATATCACTAAGCCTCGGATGCTTGTAGAACAAGAATGGTGTCAGTCACCTTGTTCATAAGTGAGAATGATGATGAGTGTCACGGATCATCACATTCATCAAATTGAAGAACAAGTGATATCTTGGAACAAGAACAAGCGGAATTGAATGGAAGAACAATAGTAATTGCATTAATACTCGAGGTACAGCAGAGCTCCACACCTTAATCTATGGTGTGTAGAAACTCCACCGTTGAAAATACATAAGAACAAGGTCTAGGCATGGCGTGAGGCCAGCCTCCCAATGATCTAAGAACTAGATGTCCGAAGATGAAAAAACAATAGTAAAAGGTCCTACTTATAGAAAACTAGTAGCCTAGGGTGTACAGAGATGAGTAAATGACATAAAAATCCACTTCCGGGCCACTTGGTGTGCTTGGGTGAGCAATGAAGCATTTTCGTGTAGAGACTCTTCTTGGAGTTAAACCAGCTTTTATGCCAGTTTGGGCGTTTAACTCCCAAT